>NW_026695241.1:13095000-13724000 GCF_021218885.2 Marmota monax | reverse complement strand
TGATGCCACCCCATCCACATGACCCAGCCTCTGGGTTCCTTAGTGTCTTCAAAGCAGCTGTATAGAGTGATGAATTTTGCTGCTTCTTGATGGGAAAAAATTACAAGGCATGGAGACACTAGGAAGCTATTAGTTTCTTATTATTGCTACAACAAATTACTGGCTTAAAACAATACGAATTTATTATCTTTTGGTTTAATTGGTTAGAAGTCCAATGGATCCTTCATAGGACAAAAACAAAGTATTGGAAGGGCTGCATTTTTCCCTGCAGGCTTTAGCGTTGAAACCATTTCCTTTCCGTTTCCTTACCATTTCCAGCTTCTGGAGATTGTACATGTTCTTGACTTGTGGCCCCTTCCTCCATCTTCAAAAGTAGCAGTAAAGCCTCTCCACATCCCTCTGCCTCACTCTCACTTATTACTGATTACATTTAGACCAAACACATAATGCAAGATAATAGCCTTGTCTCAAAATCTTTAATGGCAACTACAAAATTCCTTTTTTTGTGTAAGGTAACACATTTATAGGCCTGGAAATTTGTTGTTGTTGTTGTTGGTGGTGGTGTGGAGGGCTGAAGAAACTCATCATTGGTCTGACCCATGGGGATCTCAAACTCCTTAACAAGCACTCAGAAATTCAAAAGCTATGATAGGGGACTCCCTCCCTTTGGTAGACCAGCCTTCTATTTTTCTAACCTTCTTATGGCCCTTTTCACATTAACATTCATTTTGTAATGGGAAACGTTTGCCTGCCTTTTGCCCAATGCAGAAACAGGTGTTTGATCATTGAACCACTATCTTTGCCAAGTTCCCATCCCATAGATTATTCTGCCTGAGTTTCCTCTCATAAATGATTCAGGTAGAAAACATGGAACTAATAATAGGAATAAAGATTTCTACAGAGACTATTATGAATTAGAAACTGTTTAAAATACTTTATACATATCGACTCATTTAATTTTCCCAATGCTCTTTTGGGAGAAGAGCTATTATTGTCACCATTTTGCAGATGAGTAAACCGAGGCCTAGAGATATTAAATAAATTGCCAGAGTCCTCATCTGGTAAATAGCAAAGCTGGGATGCAATCCAGGCTGTATGGATCTGGAGTCAGAGCTTTAAATCACTATACTGTGAATATTGCTTCTCACGACACAGAGCTAAAATTTAATTCAAAAACCCTGACAATGCCATACTAAATTAAAACCAATGCTGGCGAGAAGAAGGGGGGAGGGAAAATGAAGTGGAGGTTTGAGTAAAAAGTGAGCATGCTCACACACACACACCACACACACACACACATACACACACACACACACTCACACACACATACACAGGAGAGGGAGTGGAAGGGAGAGAGGGAAAGGAAGAGGGAGATTGATAGGGAGATACAGAAACAGAACACAGAAAAACAGAGAGAAAAGGAAGGAGAGACAGAGAGACAGACAAACACAGAAAAAGAGGGAGAGAGAGAGATTGGACACATTAGTTATACTCCCAGTAGCTAAGTATTTATAGAAGAGCAGAAGAAGATCTCATGGTCATCTTGGACTGATAGACCCCCAGCGCATTACCAAGAGGAACAATGAGACTAGTGCAGTGAAGACCTCCCTGTCCATGAAGACCTCTCAGCCCATAGCCCCCACACCCACCATCTCTGCTCAGACTGGGGAAGACATAGCAGTACTTCTCTCAGATTAATTTCCCCCTAAGAACTTCAAGATGTTGAACAAGTCCTAAATAGTTCATCTCTCTCTTACAAAGGTATTTAATGCACAATTAAAACACATACCATGAACCAATAAAAGGTAAGGCCTTACTCTAGTTAGATAACACAATATGGAAGACTCAGTCTGATAAAAATGATTTGGTTTGTTGCTTGGTCATATTTAACAGTGTATGCAAATGTTACTTCATAATTTGCATAGGAAAGGTAAATAACAACATTTTTTTTTCAAAGTTTCTTAATTTTATCCCTTAATAAATTAACCTTAATTTTTTTAAACTGACAGATTTAAAAAAATTTTTAACTATGATTAAAGTCTTCATATATTTTTCCCTAGTAATATGTGTACATAATTGAAGTGTTTTATGTTGATGTTAATTACAGTATGATTTAACACCCTTTGGGATAAATATTGACCTCAAACTCCTCATTTTCCTTTTTTCCTTTAAGCATAGTAATTTTTAACATATGCATATTAAATTGCATCTACAGTTTTTAGGGTTCAGCTCTACAGTGAAAGTAAAGCAATTGCTTAAAGTTCTTATTTATTTATTTATTTATTTATTTATTTATTTATGCAGTACCAAGGATTGAATGCAGGGGAAGTCTACAGTGAATACATAGCCTAGCTCTTTTTATTTTTATTTGGTTAAATTTTGAGTTCGGGCCTCACTAAGCTGCTGAGCTTGGCCTCAAACTTGTGATCCTCCTGCCTTGGCCTCTCAACTCGATCGGATTCTAGGTGTGTGCCACCATGCCCAGGTTAAAATCCATTTTAATTATTTAAAAAATATTTTAACATTTGTTTCTCTGTGATAATTGTGCTTAATGACCCTCCTCATGTGTAATTCATATTATACAGTGACAAACTGACAACCACATATGCACCAAGATTGATAATGTGAAATACATTATTTGTATCATTCTCATGGATGGAAAGGCCTGAAGAAGTCTGACAGTATGGCTAAGATCCCTACACATTCCAACAATAAGGAGACAAGGAAGCAGGAAGGGAGAAAGGATACTTCTGAGATTTTGCTAATAATAATGGCAACCCTCCCTCACCCTCACCCTTTGAAGATCTTTCCTCAAAGTCAGAAGACCTTCAGATTCAGATGATTAGATCTAAGGAACATTTTTCAAAATGAACTTTTGGTTTTAGAATAATTTTTGATTGAAACACATTTACAATGTACCCAAAAGTTTTGCCTTTTTTTTCCTTGTTCAAAGGTGCCATGTTATCTAGCAGTAATCTGTTTAAAAGCTAGTGAGTGTATATGAGCAAATTTACTAAAGTAAAAAAATAGATATTTGTTATGGTTTTATCCAAATGTAAATAAAGGCTTGGTCCTCAGGATGGTGGTATTGGGAAATACTATGGATCTTTAGGAGTTGGGGCATTTTGGGAGGTCATGGGATCATAGGGGCAGGACCTCAAAAGCGATGTGGGAGCCTACCCATTCTCTTTCTCTCTCTGCCTCCTAGCAAAACTCTCTCCTGAGTGTTTTGCTTCCACCATGATGTGACACCAAAAAAAGGTGAGTAAGGGAGGATTGCCATTATTATTAGCAAATCTCAGAAGTGCAAAGGATTTGGGTTGTCTGATCTTGAACATAATCCTTCAGTAACATGAGCTAACATAAAGCTCTCTTGACTTCATAGACTTATGAAGTTTCAGGCATTTTGTTATGGTGGCAGAAATATAACTGATACAATAGTATATTAACAGTTTCCCAAAATATGTTTTCCAGAATCAGGGCCGGCCGTTGATTTTCTATCAAATAAGTATTTAGGGATAAGAGTGCTGAGTTGGTTGTTACAAGATTTGGTACCCAGATAGCACTAGCACATTCACTTATTGGTTGTTAGACTTCTAACTTCATGAATCATTTTTTTTCTGTAATAAAGGGTTTAAAGTTCATGATTTCAAATGGTCCATGTAACTCTAAAATTCTTTGATTATATTTCATTTGTTGAAATATAAATATCTCTACAATGAAGAGATCTTGTCTTCCTTCAAAGCTACTTTGAAATGCTGTGGTATCTATAGGTAGTATTTATGCCCCTGCTTAACCTGTTAGATTTATCAACTTCCTAAATAAAAGATGTTCCATATAAAGGACACTAATAATTGATTTATAATGACTAGATAGCAGAAATCCAATAATCAATGAATTTTAATCTTAAAATATTAATTCTTAGTCACTCACTCAGTGGTTAAAATATTTAAAAACCTCATATTGGTTGTGCATTAAAGCTGCTCTTCGACACAATAGCTATTTCTGAAAACGCCTGGATGTGGAAAATAATTGCAATTCTATGGAAGCTATTAGAATGAATTACAATTGGATTTCACATAAAAGATTTTAATGCTCAGATATTTCACATATGTTTCTAGGTAAAGGTTTTTCAAATAAAGCTGTTTTTTTTTTTTCCTCAAGAAATTTTATGTGTGAGTCAGATTTACCTCCACTTAGATCAGACATGCTTGCCTTTTTTTATTTTCCTTTTTTCATTTGCTACTTAAATTGCTTTTAAGAATATTATAATATTGTAGTCATTTTGTAAAAGTAAGATGGACCCCAGTCAAAATTTGGTCTAGAAGTCAAGATTGATGATACCACATGCATACCAAAAGAAGATGAAAAGATTTATTAGTACCACAGTGAGGCTTTCTGGGAAGAGCAGCCCTCTCAATGGGAAAATGAGGAAGGAGACTGGTTTGGGGCTTTTATGGGCTCCTAGAAACTGGTTTTACCTTCCTAACAGTCATAGGAGGGAACACCAAAGCTTTGTTGTCAGATTGACCAGATCTGGGATGAAAGGATAAAGGAAAGGGGGAGGCTTAAAAAAGTTGCCAGCTGTCAAATATTTAAAAAAAAAAAAGGATTAGAAACTATCTTTACAATAAACTTTCTCATCTGTTGTTATTAAAATAAAGGGCAAATTAAATATGCTTCTGTTTTTAAAAATAAAATTATTTTTAAAGCATGGAATAGTGGAAAAAAGAGGACTTTAAAGCCAAATAGACGTAGAATGTAATTTGATGTCTGCTAATTACCTGTTGCGTCAAGTCAGGATTCAGCACAGGAAACAGAATCCACAGTAGGTTTTTAAAGCAGGGGGGAGTTTAATGTAGGGGATTAGGTATTTAAAATTGTCAAAGGGGCTGAATGGATAGACTGAGCTGTGTTCTTTGGAGATACTCCAAGAATGATAGCAAAGCACTGCTGTAGAGGCTGCCCCCAGAACTATGCTGGAAGCAATCCTTCTGCCATCCCAACTGCTTTCCAACATCCAAGAGATTGGGCAGTGGCACTGGACTGCTGCTGTAGGAAAGCCTTACACTGTCAAGGTCTTGCAAACCAGCAACAAAGGTGAGAAGATAGCCTTGACTTCACTCCTGTTGCCCAATTCCTGCATACTTCCACATACTAATTCACCCTACCTGGAGGGGCTCCTGAGAAAAGCAAATCTGAACATAAGGTGAAATGAAAGTTGACCAAAGCAACCTAGAATAACTTTTACATTCTCTGTGTGAATTAGAACAAGCGTTTAGACTTTTGTTTTCAACAAAATGGATCATGTACCTAGATCAAATTCCCATTCAAGGACTAGAGATTATGTTTTTTATTTCCTAAACTTAGTGACTAGGGCTCTACAAAAAAATTAGAATGACAAAAGCCTATAAACCTTGTTTAGATTAGGTGTCCCCCAAAAGCTCGTGTGTGAGACAATGCAAGAAGTTTTAGAGGTGAAATTATTGGATTATGAGAGACTGAACCTAATAAGTGCATTAATGCCCTGATAGGGATTAATTTATGGTAACTGTGGGCAAATTGAATATGGCTGAAGGAAGTTAGTTAATAGGGGCATACTCTTTGGGTTTTATATTTTGTCTTGGTCAGGGAAGTCTGTCTCTCTCTTTCTCTCTCAATCTCTGCTCTTTCTCTTTTGTGGTGCCATGTCCCAACTACTTTCTCTGTCATATTCTTCCATTGTGATGACTTGTCCCAACTTGAGCCCCGAGGAATGGAGCCAACTATATGTAGACTGAAATCTCTGAAACTGTGAGCCCCCAAGTAAGCTTTTCCTCCTCTAAATGTTCTTTTCAGGTCTTTGAGTCACAGCAGTGAAAAATCTCCCCCAAACAATACCCTTTTAACAAAAAATAATAACTTGTGGAGATGTGAAATGCAAAAGAAAAAGGATTTTGAACTATGGGTGGTAAAGAAAAGACTAGGAAATGGGGTGTGTGTGTGTGTATACACATGTGTTTGTGTATATTTATATGCATGGACATAATATGTACATATATATGCACATATGTGTTCATGTATATGTATTATGTAACTATATATTATATATGTATAGATATGTATATATACATATCATATGTGTGTAAAGGTCACAAAGCTCTCCAGGGAGAAGAGATTTATAGCAGTCCTCATTTTTAAGAATTTTCTACTTGTAGTTAGAGAAGGGAAGGTCTGTGAAAGCTTTTCTTCTCTACACGTGGTAGTAGTTGGCCAAATAACCATAGGTATTATTATGACTATATTTAACTATTTCAGAAGTTCAGAAATCATTACACTAAGTGTTAATGAGCACTTGCAAGGTATGCAATCAAACAATTTTTACTTCAGTATGGTCCATGAGACTGTGTAATCCAAACCCTAATTTTATAGATAAATAATCATAAGTAATATTTCAGTTTATGTCTCTTCTTCAAAGAGGCCTTTTACAAATTTGTAATTTGTTGAGAGTCACACTCATGCTTCATTCTATTTATATATGTATTCATTCATTAAATCAAGGGATGCAGAATATTTTGTGCTTGGCACTGCAATTGCTTTGTATATGGAGGAGAAATGAGCATACTAGATCCTGACCACCAAGCTTTATAGTTCAGTAGATCAGAGATACGTTAAATAAATAATCACAATTGTAGTGCATTTACTGAGAAGAAAAACTATAGTTTTCTGAGAAAAAAAAGATAATAAGACAAAATAGGGTCACCAGATTTAGCAAATAAAAATTCAGGATAAATTTAAGGTAAACTTAAATTTCATATAAATAATGAACAATCTTTTAGTACCAGTATGAGGGATTGAAAGTTATTTATTGTTTATCTAAAATTCAAATTTAATTAGGAGCCTTGTCTTTCATTTGGCAAGTCTTGAAGAGGGGTGGGGAGTATAGTAACTTAGAAGGGACTAAGGAAAGAAGACCTTGAAAGATGTGATTAAGAAGAAGAGATCCAGAGAATAAAGAATTCTTATACATTGGCCAACTGAAAAGTGGTAGAAAAAGATTTGAAAGCAGAAGAAATAGCATATGCAAAGTCTCTGAGGTGGAAAAGAGCTTTGTACACTGAAGATATGGAAGGAGAGTCAATGCTGCTAGTGGGAAGTGACTAAGAAAGAGAATGTCCCAGAATGGGACTGGAGAGGTAAGCAGAGTCAGACTGAGCAGAAAGTGTACTTTCTTAAAACACTGCTTTATTTTGACTTATAAAGCCTTTTAAAACCATGTTATATAGAAGGTCACCACATATAACATGTAAGATTGAAGCTCTTCAGATTAAAGGCTGGGGACTAGGAGTGTAGGGGTATTTTGAGGATCCAGATCCCTATATTTGCTCCATAGTTTTCACCCCCTGAAGGAGCAGCCCTTCAAGGTACTAAACTAGGTAAGTTTCAGAACACCAATCATGTCCCCTGCAACTAATACCCAGAGAGGGGAAGCAACTTGACCCAGGTTTAATGTTCCTTGTAAAAGCATCAGCCCAGACTGTTCAGTGGTGAGAAATGGGAAGCATCTGTATTCATCTCTAGAGTTAAGATAATTTGAACCACAGAGATTCAACTTAGCACTTGACTTTTGGAAATTTAACTGATAAGAGAGAAATCGGTGTCACATTTCACAATGAGCGCCGCCCTGTGGTGTATGTTAGGAAACTGATGAGTCATGTAATTCTAATATTTGAGTTCCAAAGAGTCTACTTGACCTACACCAGCTCAATCCAGGCATCTCCAAGGAAAGAGGTTAATGTTCAATCATTTCACACAATTACTCCAGGCACTTCTCAGGGTGCTTGACACAGACAATGTCCCATTTTCCTGCCTATAGATGAGGACAGGAAGTTCAGTGAGGCAAAGTGATTTGTTTTCTGTTAATCAGGCTCAGGGACAGAATTTGAGTCCAGCCCTGTTTGTCTGCAAAGCAGAAACTGGGGTCTGAGGGAGGTCTGGTTTGAGGTATGAGGTATGTCCTTCCTGCTTAGGAAGGCAAGTCCACAGAAGGGACTTCAGTTTCTATTTTGCATGTAAGAGTTTAATTTTTTTTTTTTTTTTTTTTTTTTGTGTGACTGACTTGCCAGAGAATCAACATTCAGGCTTTAGAACAGGTTGTCAATTTCGCATCTGTGAAGATTTTAATTTTCTAAAGTCCTTGGGGTGTCAGTCATCTGACACTCTGGGAGGAGTTTTGTCTTCACCTCAGGATCTATCAGACTTCCTGTGGTGTTGTTATAAACACAATCATTAGTTCATGATCACAAAGCACTTCAAAACACGTTTTTACTTTTCATTTGGCTTAAAAAAATCTCAAAATTTTGTACAGAGAATTTGAAATGTTACATATTATTTTGCAACTATGAATATGATTATGATTATTTTATTCTGTGTAAGATACTAGGTAAGATAACTGAGGAGAAATAATAAATGAATAAATATACTAATTGCACCAACCATATGACCCTGGGTTGAAGCTACTGGCTTTTTATTCCCCTGTCCATATGTCCCAACACAGAGAGCTAAATCTACTGACCTGTTAAGGCTGAGCAACTGTCCAATAAACAATCTAGATTGGTTTCTTCTACTATCTGCTTCAGTAACACCTGGCTGTTCATTTTCAAATTTATTACATTTTATATTTATTCATGGATTAGTTGCTGATATCTGTGTTCTCTTCTTCTATAGCTACCTTTCTCAAGTCTCAGGGAAGGTTCTTAGATTCATTGTTTTATCCTCAGGATTTAGCAGGGTGCCTGGTGCTTAATAAATCTTCTAATAATATGTTGAAAACTCGTAAACATACCTCTCCTTTACTGAAAAAAAATAATAGGTAGTGATTCTTGCCTTTTGTTAATGGAAGTTATGAAATGTCTTTCCAGAGCCTTCTTATTTATGTGGGATTCATCATTTCCAAAATATGTTAATTCCCCATTTAAACAGCAAATGTCAACTTTTATTGTGTACTTACCATTTGTCAGACTTTGCACTGTTTTACACAGAATGTTTCAATTAATTCTTACATCTCAAAGAGGTAAGTCCCATTTTTATTTTTTAAACTGATAAAGAATCCTTTTAAGAGAGACAAGCTTCCTTTCCCAAGTGCACAGATTTAATTGGCAGCAGAATGCAGTCTCAGACAGGATTTTTTATTATTCTAGCCTGAGTTTGCACTCTTAACCACTAAAAACCATCTGCCTTTTCTATGTTCCCACTAAAGATGAGCAATGGAATTATCCAGTGAAGATACTTCATCTCCTCTTGTAAGAGTCTGAAATGATCTCAGCTGACTTGAGCTCTGACTTGATGTGAGCAAAGCTTACTTGATGGAACTGGACAAGCTATTTCCCCAGCAGCACTATCCATGCTTTGAGAGCCTACATTCCGGCTGCACTTGTTTAGCAATTGGCAGAGCTGTGACTCCAAATTATCTCGTGCATGTTGCAAACCATTTAAATTGTCATTGTAGGATTTTGCCTATTAGCAAAATACCATCCGGTGAATACTGATTATGTAAAATAGCCCAACTGTCTGGTGATAGGAAAGCAGTAACTTTTTGAACATAGACTAGCAGAATAATTGCTCTCTTTTAGTAAATTATAAGGCAGTTAGATTCATGCATAATAGTCCTCTGTAAGGGGATTCAGGGTATATTCATATTTTGCCACATGTTGGTAAAAAATAAGTAGGTAAAGTATTTAAAAATGCTTCGTTGAACATCTAAATGTTTTTGTTGTAGTTAGGGCTAAAGAGAGTGAAACGTCTCGTTTTGCATTCTCCTTTTTCTTTAGTGGCTACAGTATTTCTATCAGACATTGAGTTTGCCCAAGAACACCAAACACAGTCGTGGCAGGGGACTTAGTGCTTAGCCAGCTGGTCCCAAAGGAAAATTCTCCGGTAAAATTGGGGCCATTAACTAACTAGTGACTGATCAACTGAATTACTCGCTTTAAACTTCATCATTTTCCCATTGAAAGTAATTTCAGTCTGTAACAGCAAATCATTCTCATCATATCCAAATGCTAACACATGTTTAGAAAGCTTGTGGATCAGAAAACAAATAGGACACAAAACCAACACCAATGCCTCATCAGAGACATTTGCACACTAGTTTTGTATAATCATTGCATTTATATCACTCTCCCCACAGACACGAGACAGAACACATATTACGAAGTGAATTACCCTACTTTTGTTTTATTTACCTTTTTTTTTCTCCATCAGAAACTATACTAATCAGATATAGCTGGGACAGACACCACATAGGAATTCTGGGTGATATTCCTGGAAAAGACATTCCAAGGAGATCACAAACTTAGGAAACAACTTCCTTTAGGATCCTTTCAGAATTCCCCACTCACACTGATCTGCAAAGGCCTGACTGAATTGAACTTGCTTGTGGTAAATTAAAGATGGTTGCAAATTCTTTACTACACTGCCCCTTGAGAGATGGAGTTCAATTCACCTCCCTTGAACCTGGGCTCTGTTAGCAATTCACTCCTTCAGAGGAAGTGGTACTGTGAGACTTTCACAGTAAGGTCATAAGAAATCTTGGAGCTTCTGTCCAGGTCTCTCAGAACCCTGTTTCTAAGATTCTTAAGCTGCTGTGTTAAACACCTGAATACTTTGGAATGATAGGGAACTGTTCTTACATGAGAGTCCCAGTGAAGCCCAGTCTTCCTTTCAGAAGTTCTAAGGCCCAGGTTTTAAAAATTTCAATTTAAGTTTTATCTTTATTCAGGTATAGTGAGACCACCAGATCAGGAGCCAACTGCTTTTGAAAGAATAGTTCATTACTCATTGTTCCCACGAGGAGAAGGCACGTCACTTCAAGCAGGGCCACATAGAGGAGATACTAGATTTGGTAGAAAGAGAAGGAATGAGGAGAAAGTGTAAACGTTTAGGAGTGGCTAATTTTTTAATAATTTCAGCATGCTTTGGTTGTAGGAGCAACCCAAGTTGTCTGGTATGCGACCTTGAAGTAATTAGGACAGGAAAATTTGGGTACCAAGTGTAAAAGCTCTGTGAGAATCTGACCAAGGTGGATGGTTTTGTATTAGTTAGTCTGCATATTGAAAGTTACTCTCATGGTGAGATAATTTGCTGTTGCTGTTTACTTTGGGAAGAACTGTCTCTGGGGTCAGCAAGACTACAGATGCCAGAACATCAAGAATACAGAAAAATAAGAAATTTGGTATATATCACCAGAAATGCAAGTGAAGCCATCTTATCCTCAAGGTCAGTCTGTTTGCTGACTGAATCTTACTGAAGGTACTCTACTCACACTCTGTGCAACTGAAAAGATCACCTAGCTGTCTTACCCAAGTTTCTGACCCACAGATAAATGTGTTGTTTACAGTCATCTAGCGTGGGGTAGATTTTTATACAGTAATGGTTATCTGAGATGTTGTACCACAACTTAATACTTCCTTTAATTTCTGTCCCCCACACTGGAAATCCATTGAAGTGGTATTCATTCTGGACCAATGCAAAAACTCAGCAAAATTTTAACTAAAGGAGATTTCTTGGAATCTTTCATCACAAGTATACTTAGAAAATATAACTAACCTGGTTTCCTTGAATGATTTTGGTAAGTAGAAAAATCACATACAAAACTAAAATAATGCAAATGAAAACTAGAAATGACATCTGGGTTTCTGTTTCATAAAATCATAACATTTTCAAATGTGAAGGAGCCATGGAATTCATATATCTTTTTCAAATTCACTTTGTCATAAGGAAGTGGATGGGATTCATTGTTGTTATTAGCAAACATGGACCATGAAGATAGCGGTAATGTTGGAAAGAGTGAGATGCATATGAAGAAAACTAATGCTGTCTCTGTTTAATTACAGAGGGTCATAGGGTTCTCCAAATAGTCACTGCACTGAGAACTTCAGAAGTGTCTGCTTTTCCCTGTCCCAAGGCAGTCTCCATCTGGAGTTTAATATGCATTCATCTATTTTCTATTCCAGGGGGGATATGTAATGAAAATCTCCATATTAGTCATCAGCTGTCAACATTGGCAAATTTCAATTACCATCCTTCGTAGCAGTTCACACTAGAGAAGGAAATCAGGATGGCACACTGGGATAGCACACTTGTGACAGATCTATTTTAATTGCCTTTCTTATCCACATTTAACCTCTATCATTTTGACAGGAGAAAGAAACTCACAGAGGAGGTAACTTTTCCTGCCAGTGATCAAGGGGGATGGGTTGGGGAAACAGCCTGCTAGGAAGAGACTAGGCAATATCTGTCAATATATAGACGGGCAGTGATTGCTTGGGGATGCTTTCTTTCCCCTATGAGGCCTACAAGAAACTTTCTGTTATCAAAATACTTTGCATTTAATCAGCTGCCTGGATGGATCTTCCTGCTGATCATCCATAAATTATTCATTGATGAAAAAGACTTGGCACAATTTTTTTTGTTTCATTTTCTGAAAGATGAATTTTCAAGGGCCCATAGCAGGAGTTTCCTTTAGTGAATTCTTGTTCCCTATAATAATTCTGCTCATTTAACATTCTGATAGCAGCTTAATGGTTACATCACAGGAGACCGGTCAGGATCTGGTCATATACAATTGTGCTCTCTTGTTTTTGCTTTTTCCTTTTTCTTTAATCCCAAAGAATCTAAGTGATTTTCTTGAAACAAAGAGGAGGATGTTTTATTTTTTTTAATTGAAACATGTTAGTAAAGAATTTATGACCTCCAGTTTTTCATGTACCCATTTCACAGGGGATTTTCTCTGTGGATTCTGTTTTCTGATTTCTGACTTGATCAAAATTAAATCAAAACATCTTCTGCAACAGTAACTAGGTAATAATTGTTTGCCCCTGATTAAGCAATACTGATCATGTAACAAGATTTTTATTTTAATCGTATAAAACTTCTATGTGGTAGCAACTATTATTCTCTCTATATTACAAAAGAGTTAGACACTCAAAGATTATAAGTAGCTAATTCAGGATTATGCACCTAGAAAGTAGTGCCTAAGTTTCATTTTCAGGGAGTCTAATTCCAGAATTTGTATTTGTATTTCCAATCTCTCTGCTGTGTTATTTATTGGCAATGCATATCTTCATTGTTTCATTAATCATTTTAATCATTATAACTGCCCTGCTGAAGAACAAAATTCTTCCGGGGACCTGAAAATTCATTAATCCTTTGAAAACTAGACAAAGAGGATGCTGTAGTTCACCTAACCTCAGGAAAAGACTGTAAGAGCTCAGCCAACTCTTACAAAGAATTGAGAGCCCCAAATAGCTATGTTGGGGAACACTACCAAATGAATTAACCAAGACACTTATAGCTTTAGAAAAGAGTAAAACCAGTAGGACCAGATGGACCCAAAGGGGAAAGAAGCATTTGATACCTGTGACTCCTCTGCAGTCTTCACTAGATTTGGAATCACAGCAGTAGCCTGGATACTCTGTCTTTTGTATCCACTTCTCTCCCATTCAGTTCATGTTTGAGCTGGACCTAGAGGATTATAAGAGCTGCATCCACACAGAAGCATAATAAGGGAGCACATGTCCTCCTTATTTTTAATCCTTGAATGGGACACAATTTGCTAGTCAACAATATTTACTATCTATGCAGTATGTAACTAAAGGAATGTGAAATGTTGTAGTTTTCATGAAACTTTAGAAGATCAAGCAGATGCCTCTTTCACCAGGTGAAAGAACTGAAAAGCAAGAATAAGGTGTTAACAAATTTTCAATTTTGAGAAGGTGGCTAGGCTAGGATGGATAGCATATACAGCCATGGATACCAAGCCCAGAAAAGCCCAGAAGGAGGCAAATTACAATCAGTTATTAATCATAGTGGAATGAAAGAGGTTAAAGAGATAATTAAAATCTTTCCTCTGAATAGAGATTGCAACCTATAAGTTGAAAGAATAGCCTTTGCAGAATTTAATAGAACTCTTGCTAATTATTGAAAGGGTAAACCCCAGCATTTGATAGGGTATTCCTTTTTAAATGCAAGCAAATCAAAACCACCCAGGGGTATGTGAATTAACTGTGCTCATTAATAAACTGTAAAATGCTTTATATCTAAGACAATGTATCAGACAAGCTGAAGAACAATCTGTGAATGTACATAGACTTCCTAGTGCTATGATTCTTTATACCTCTTTAGGACATATTCCAAATGAGTTATAATACAATTCTGTAAATATCAGATCTCCTTTGGTGCAGCTTGGTATAACTGAGAAGTGTAACACAGGATGCCTTTAACATGATTAATATGGAAGCGCAGATTTGAGTGATTAACATAATAGTTATCTATGTGCCTCTGAGTAAGATACATAAGATACATTTGTCACATAACTCTCCAGCCACTGGAACCTCAGGCTTCAAGAGGAACTCACATGTATTGAGTACATATTATACATTGGGAAATGTCTATGTTCTGCATATCACTTAATTGAACTCTCAAAGAGAATCCTTCAATAAGGTGCCATTTGTACAATTATGTATATAAGGAGACTGAGACTCTGGGAGCAGAAGGAAAAATGGCCAAAGGTTGTAAGGCTGTAACTGCTGAAGTTGAGTTTAAATCCAAGGTCATAGGTAAAGTATACATCTTCCACTACTGTATTAAGCTGTCTTCTAGGGTATAGGCATTTCCTACACATAGTGCATGCTTAATAAATGTTTGTTGTGTAAACTCTGAATAATCAAGCCATGTGTTGTCAATGGATATGAACTGTTATTCCAGAGAACAAGTAAATGTAAAATGAAGTAAAATTAAAAACAAACTGGGAATAATAACGATACACTAGAAATAAACATATATCAGTAATAATGTGTAGAAACTAATTGGAGAATGCTGCTATTGAAGCATATAATTCATGAAGAGACACTTCTCAAAGAAGAAATCTTTGTTTTCTAAAATATTCTGGTTATAATTTTCATATATATATATGCATTTCATATATGATGTGTGTGTGTATATATAAGCATATATATATATATATATACATGCGTACACACACGTATATATCTCTCTTCAGAAAAACATTTTACATTTTTTCATTATTATATACTAGAAGGTGTCTAAGAAGCATATTTATTGTAGAGTAATTTTACTGCCACATTGCAATACATTTTTCTTTCAGTAATAAGGCAAGTAAGTTAAGCACATTTTCAGGTAATTATTTTCTGACAGACTACGCTGGCAACCATAAGGTTTCCCCAAAGAAACTGTCCTCCAGGGTAATGTTCTTATCTAGGTCCTCAAGATATTTTCAGGACTGACAGCATGTTCTCAGGAATAAATATCTCATTCAAGTAAGGCATGCTTGACCTTGTGAAGCAGCTGGGGATTTAGAACATCGAGCCATGTGACTTCCCAAAGGCCACAATCAATCTATTGCTGACTACAGTGTTGACTCTGTATCATTTCAAGTTTGGACAAAAAAAGAGGCAGAAGTAGCTTTTGACTTAGTTGATTTAGTTAGAAGGGCCCCTGAAGACCAGTTTGGATTGCAGGGAAGTTAACCCACAGGCTCTCTGTTAGGGATGATTTAATTAAGTCGCTTCAGTTGGCATCTACATAATGAAAAGTGAATTCTGTCAAATTGCAGGGAAGCATGTTACATTCAAACCCTGCTCCTTACTCTTTATTACTACCTGGAAAAATATTTCTATTTACCTTATTTTAGATTATTTTCAGATCACTTCTCAGGTATCTTTCTTCCTTATTTGTTCCTTTCAAGTTTTGTGTATTTTTTTATTTTATGATGGTAGGTTTTCAGGCAGCTAAAATAAATAAAAATGATAGCATGGAGAAATATTCAATATTTGGTTGATTAATATGTGTAAGACACAAAGATTATACGTAGGTGTGTGTGTGTGTGTGTGTGTGTGTGTGTGCATATATATGTAAATTGGTATAGTATATATGGGATTGACATGTACATATATGTACATATGTTTTATGTATGCACATAAAATATGAACATAAAACTAAGTCTTATACTAATCCAATGAGTTAGTCTACCATTTATATTTTACAGATAAGTAAACTGAGTTTTAGAAGCTCCAAAGTAAAATTTCAAGGTTATAGACACAACAAAAGGTAGATTTAAGTTTTCAAATTTAGTCTTTTTTTTTTTTTAATTCATGATTATCCCAAGACTCTGTACTACTACCCTTCAGCTTAGCTTGGGAAAAAACTACAATGTCAGGTGAGTTGTCTCTTTGTCATGTTTCATCAATTCGAGTTCCCTCGTCCAACAACCATTTATTTTTGCCACCAATGTTTCATGGCTATCAGAGATGCTGATACAAAATGGGACTTTCTCTGTCCTCAACCTTTTTATGAAAGCTGAAATTCAGTGTGAGATATCAATTATGATCATCATTAGCATTTATGGGTTCAGCTATGTCTTATTTCATTTATTGATCCAAACCAAGCCATTATTTTTTCTCAGGGAGTCATAAGCACAATCTAAGTCATTAAGGTTTCTGCTCTTGTCTCCTTAAGCCAGAATTTTCCATCAGGCTACTCAATTTCTCTTTGTCTTTTTGTCCCAGTTTGCTTTCTTCTGTGACATTCTTCAGTTTAGTTTCTTTTCTTGCCTTGATATTCTTGGGATTGGTGCTCAAAACCTTTCTACTTTCAGATACAGAAGCACACAAATCTGAATGGTTTTATTTGCCTTATTTATCCTTCTTAGAGAGGTAGACAGAATAACAAAATAATGAATGTTTCATTACCTGTTCTTAAAATACCAATACATTTACTTTTTTTTTTTTTGTATTTCAGAAGAATTCCTGGATTCAGTATCTTCTTACTTGGATAGCAATATACTCAGATTCTTTCATACTACATTTCTTCTCCATTGAAGTATTTATTTCACTTTCCTATACAATACCTACAATTGTATGTGTCTGTGACTATATGTTATAAATTCTTTATAGGCAGGAACACTGTCTAATCCATCATAGCCCTTACGTCTTCTGCACCTAGCATAGGGCCAATGAGCAGACATTTAGTAAAGATGGTTGGTGCAAATCCTTTTCTTAACTAATTTACATATTCATTATTCTTTGGAGACATATGGCAACCCAAATTCGACAAGGTCTCTGGCCTCATGGGGTTTATAACCTTCAAGTTTTTTCAGAAACGGTAGACAGAAGAAAGGGGGAAGGCAAGGAAGAAATAATTAACATTACATGAGTGACTATAGAGTGTGAAATGTTAGCTGATGTGTGCTAGCCCATTTAATCTTTCAGCAATACTACATTACAAAAGAAGTAAATAAACTTTTCTTACTAGTTGTGTTATTTGATAATATAAACATAAAACTAAGTCAAACTATTAACAAGGATTGAAGAAACTTCTTTCACCCTCCAAATTCCAGTGGAAGGGCCTACTAGGAGATACAAATAGTCCCTGCATAGCTACCGGAATGAGAACTTAATTCTTGGTGCTTAGACCACTTTCTTGAACTGAAAGATTATTTCTATTATCTTTCCTCTCCACAAATTTTTAAACTTTAGAAGTAGGCTTGGTCAAGATTGTTTTGGGAGGAAGACCACCTCCGGAATGAATATATATATTCATTTGACCCGTGTTGTTGAAATAACTCTTTTGCCACATGCTTGAAGTCAGGCTCTCATCTCTTGGCTGCAAGTGGAGTTGTAAACACTGACTCTGAAAGGTGCGCTCCTTTGCAAATGAGACAGAACTTACTTTAAAGAAGGTAATGAATGTGTCAGGTTAACACAATTGGCAGCAGTGTGATTAAATTTGGGAGGCAGAGAGTCTCAAACCAGGCCTGATGGAAAGTATAATATCATGTTGTGCTAAAGGTCTTTTAGCAATTAGAGAGACAAGATGACTAGGATCTGTTTACAGATAAAAAGAGATCAACATGGAGTCTTAGGACTTTGATCACAGAATCTTAATGAGCCAAATATTGATTTGGTTTATAAGCAATCACAAGAACCCAAACTGTGCTTAAGTAGAGTAGATGGGAAGAGATGAATAAGCTACTTGCTTGATTCCAAAGAGAAGGTAAATAATATATGCTACTGAAATATAAACTATAAGGCATTATTGAAAAAATAGGAAATACAACAAGAGGAACTACTTTGAAGAAAGTTCTATCTTCTCATTAATGATAGTTAAGATGAAATATGAGATAAAAAAATTTAGTATAATTGAATGCAAGTCTGTATTCTGTGAGTTTCAACCCTTTGGGTCTCTAGTGCCATTAAAATGCAAAATGTACACTTTAACTTTTATAACTTAGAGTTTTGGAGGCTTTTGTAAAGGCTTTAATTTGTAAAAAAAAAATTGTCTTCAAATTTTAATGATTTTTTTCTAATGTAAACAAAGAATCACTTTCAAGGGTTGCCAAAGAATAAAACAGTTTCACTAGTAATTTTTAGGTTTTTTTTTAAATAATAAAAGCAAACATTTCCTAAATGCTACCTTCAATAGATTCATAATATTAAAAGCATAAATGCCAAAACAGCAGGTTATCTGTGATGTAAAGGAATTAATTTGGAGAAGAAAAGCAAAGTTTAGAAAAAAATAGAAGGCAAAAATTAAATTGCCATAGAAGGACACAAAGGACTTAAGTGCCATAGAAGAACAATATAAGTACAAGTATAAAGGGTACAAATAATCAGCTTCACATAATTTTATATTGTTGAGAATGACATCCTGGGATGTCGAAATGATGCCAAAAGAACACTGAATCACATAGTGTATTCTATACTAGTCTTAAGCACCTTTTTGTAGGGTGGTATTTTTTATCCATAATTTGAGTAGAACTTGAAGAGAAAGTTTAAAAAAAAAACATCCTTGATCACAGATGCACTTAAAATACTTATAAAACTTACAGACCCCTTGATATGAAAGGACATACGTGTGTTCCTGCACATAACATTTTAAATAAAAACTATGTTCTCTATGTCAGTTACCATGGATCCTCTAGAAGCAGATGCTAAAATATGAACTATTGATTAGAGGTGAGGTCTATGAGCAATAACAGGAAAGGAATTAGGGGAAGGAGCAGACGCAGGTCTAACTCAGGTGAAGGAAAAGGAAAAGAAAGGGAGATTGTGTGGAACCACTTTAGACTGTGGTATAGTTCCAAGAAGGTTCATCACGGCCACTAGAGAGTTCCCAAGTTGAGTAATTGGCTGGAGATATCCCAGGAACAAGCATACCTTAATATCCTTTTCAGGCTCAGAAACTGGCTGGGAGAAGTGTGTGGGATGTGTGCGTTTCATGGGAACACATTAATGAATACCAGGGCAGAAGTCAATTACATTCCCTGCAGTGAAAGACTTGAAAGGCACATTTTCATGATCTCCACACTCATGGGCCCCTGGGGAAAAACCTTGGGCTTTAAGGAAAAGTGAAAGTTTGGTTAGAGAGATGAATTTTGCAAGATAATTTTCAAATGTGTGCATATGACAATCTACAGATAATGAGTTAAAATTAGATCCCAGATATCAATTCAGAAATCCAAATATACCATGGACCTTCGCAGATATTGATATCATCTGTTTGTTAGAACCTGCTCTAGGCTAGATGTGGTGGTGAGCAATTTATATTAATTCAATGTGAGGTACTATTATATCTGATTTCATAGTTTAAGAAATTAAATAATTTACCCATTTATCTAGAAACACAAATGTAATCTCAAATTATTTTGTATCTACTTCCAATATTTTTCTACTAACAAACCTGTACAATATAGCAGCCTCAACAGACCATACTACTTTGGGATCATACTACTTCTAGAGGAGTAGTAGACTTTGGCATGAAGTTCGGTCTCTTTATGAAAAGTCCTCTTCCCCAGTCTGTGAAAGGTCATCACTATTCCTTCCAATCTTTTTTTCTGGCACTGTATCAAGGGAGGAAAGTAGAGCACAGAACTAAGGTAGAAAATAAAAACCCATTATAAGGTATAAAGAGATCAAGGCAATGATACTGAAGATTTAAAATCCACCTCAACATACATTAAAGAAAGATATGGAAAACACAAGTATGCTGATGGTAGTGCAGTAAGAAAAGTCTTCATTTGTAGCAGGAAGATTTAGATTGATTATAAGTAAGAATTCCCTTTTAAGATTACTAATCAAGTGAAATATATATAAATTGAAGGTGAATATATAAATTGAGAAAAAGGATAAAACAGTATATATTATTAAATGGTTCCACTTCAGAGGATATACAGGAATAACTCCTTTGTGACATGGTGCTTTCAAAAAGAATGGTCATGTAGTCCAGTGGCTTTCAAACTTGTTTTTACTATCATGTATAATGAGATGTATATTTTACATAATACAGTACACACATGCACACATACATGCAATTTTTAATAATTAAAATTATTAAATTTAACAGCTAACTAGTTATCTGCAATACATTTTATTTTGTTGATTTTGTTCTATCATGTTAAAGAATGCTGGTCACAGTCAACTAATTGATTTCACTATCTCTTAATGGCTAAGCTAATGATTTGGAAGATGGAACTACTTGAAAGCTCCCCAAAGACAATGTATCCAAGGACAAGAATCATGAGACCACTGAGGAAAGAGAGAAGAGATGGGGAATAGTTTTGTGGTACGCTCTTATCAAGAATTTATGGAGTATATAGTAGAGATCTCTATTTCAGAGTGAGAGAAGGGATGGATGATTCTAAGTTATAATCAGGTTATATCCTGATGAGGTCATAATAAGTGGAAAATACCACAAGTCAAAAATACATTTAATTCACCTAACCTTCTGAGCATCAATAGCTCAGCAGCATCATATGCTTGTGGGACTGACTATGAGTTGTGGCTGCTGTTGCTGCCTAGAATTGCAAGAAGGTCTTGAACTATCTATTGCCAGTGTAGTAGATCGACATTAAAAATTGAAGTTTTGTTTCTACTGAATGCATGTCAGTTTCGCACCCTTGTAAACACTGTAAAATTGTAATTCCAACCACCAAAATTCAGAACTGTTGTGTTGTCTAGAGAACGGTTTTCTATGGGCAGCAGCCACTGCTATTCTGTTCTCTCTATCCAAGGTATCACTATAGGTTGCTGAGAAATGCAAGAAGATAGTCTGACCTGGCATGGAAGAACTGGAGGATGCTTCAACACTGAAAACAGGAAAACTTCCTTGAAAAAAAAAAGGATGAATTTGGGGCTAAGTTATAAAGCAGTCCGAGCCTAAGGCTCTAGTGCTCACAAACATTCCCTCTTTTCTGACATACAGAATCAGAGGTTGAAGAAGTCACCATAAGCCACAGTGGGGATAGAAGAACAAATGTCACTGAGACCAAAATCTTTGTCCTGCCAAAATCAATTGGTTATTTTTTCAATAGAGAAAACGAATCATACTTTGCCAAACGTTGAGCATCCAAAGACAAAACACCTAATCGCTGACCTCAAAAATCCCACAAGAATGGGACTTCAGATGGTGATTCAGTGTGTGACTCTCTCCTTATCTACCTGCCCTCCACACCTGAATGCTGATTCTCAAGCTCTGTATGGCAATGTCTTTTGACTTCTAGTTGGGTTGGCCCAAAGGAAAAACAAAAGAGATGATTGGAAGGCAGGAGAAGAGAGGTCCGGCTCTTCTCCCTTCCTCCCTCCTGCTCTGGCCTGTGTTTTCTGGTTAAGAAAAGCTTGGCACCAATGACATGGTGTAAGAACCTACAGTTCTTGTGGGACAGACTTTCCCCGTTGCTTCACCTCTCAGTGCTACAGTAACACTTTTTGTTCCCTTTGCTCTTTCATTCCTTTGGGAACTAGTAAAAGTCTCACTCTTACTAAACTCTAGGTTCTAATCCCTTGCTTGACTCATTAACCCTACTGACAGCTTTGCAAATATATTTTCAATTCCCATGAGCCTTTTGAGTACTATTCTGTGCCTGTCAAGACTTTCCATATTGTAGAAGTCATACATAATATGGCCTTTATAGAAAGATTTTTTTTTTTTTTTGTACAAGCAGAGATGGTGGGTGCAGCTGTTAAGAAAGGCTATTTGACACAGGGTATTGAGAATGTAACAGAGGAGTAAGATAGTTAGATGAAGACTTTACAATATTTAGCCTGACATATATGTTCATTTAGATTTTTACCACTGTGTCTCTTTCTTTAACATTTTGGCTGAAATATCTTTGAGTCCAACAAAATGTTATCACTTTGAAATGTCCACGAGCTCATTTCATATTATTTACTGGTGAAGAATAATGATGTGTTTAAGGACATGATGTGCTTGTAGGCTGAACCCTGGAGCTACGTCCTGGGGAATGTTTTATTTTTAATACGAAGTTTGCCTTCTCTGAGTATAATATCCCCACTTAAGGCTCATCCTCATTTCATTAAAGACTGAAAAATGGGCACATGAGCTAATGCATGTAGCTGAGAGAGTTTCCTGTGTGTTATTCTATCTGTTTTGTCTTGCTTTGGTGCTATGACCTTTTCACCTTGATCCATTTGACAGGTTGGCTAATTTAGCATGAAACAGTAGCAAGCTATCTTCCTGCACACCGGAGGAAGACATGGGCATGTTAGAGGGAGCTAAACTAACGTGAATCCTTGACCTTCTCCTTTAACTAGGGCTCCAGTCCAGTGAGCTCATTACAGGAAAATCTGTTAGCATCCCTCACATGTTGGCGGACGTCTGGCACTGAGCACATGCTGCCAGCCCACCAGGGGATTGGGAGAAGCCCAGTTTGTGCATGACCCATCATTGCTAAATAGCAAATTCCTGTAGTTACTTGCATCACGCAAAACTGCTCAGTGCACTTTAAAGAGAAACTTTTGAACCTCACACTCATTATTTTTTTACCTCTTTCTTTCCATTTTCTGACTTCTGTGGCGAGGCTCCCTAAAAGTCTCATCATATGTGCTCATACTCTGGGCAGCTAATGAATATGGATGTTGTTGGTGCTAATTCTTGCAGCTGTAAAAGGCTAGATGTGGAAGAAATGCCAGTTTTTAGCCTCAAGGAAACTTTCAGTAAATAATGCCACTTAGATCTTGTTGAATTCAAAGGGGACATTGGAGTACAAAGAAATGAGGCATGTGGTGTATCTTTCTCTCTTGTTCTCTAAAAGGAAAAGAAAATGAAAGTTAAGCATGGAGTTCCTTTTCTTTCTTTTACAGAATTAAATATATGATAAAAACTTAAATGTTTATGGGATAAAACAACTGATCTTCTGGTTTATATAGTTTTTTTTTTAAATTCTAAGTCAATCATTGGTAATTTTCTGCCAAATTCTCCTGATGGTTGGCTTTTCTTTGTGTAAAAAGAACAACGAACATGTTCTATTCCACCCAGGTCTGTTATCCAGGACGATGGCATAAAGCCTAAAGTTATAGATGGATATAGCTTTTCAAAAAAGACTCAAAGAGATTTCACCTTATATTAAGAGATGGGGTTAGGGTATATGATTTTTCAGTTTAAGCATTCTGACTTTGTTCTTCAGATTAGCCATTTAAAGATGAAACTAATCTTAATTATAGACAAATAAGTATGATCAACAATGTAGCTGGCATTACAGTTATTTAGTAGAAGTCACTAATGTAATAGTCAACCTGCCTTCAGAGGAGGGAAAATGTTCTTGTTTGTAGTGTTTGCCAATTTCTGTGGTGTAAATATTCCCATTTTGGCCATTTTAAGCTCTCCACAACTTCAAAAGTGGCTTAAAAAAATTCTAAATATTTAAAAATTGACTCTTGTGAGTGAGAAATTTATAGTATCGATACATGATCTATTTTAGTCTGCCTTTTCACCTCTGTGACTAAAAGACCTGACCAGAAAAATTGTAGAGGAGGAAAAGTTTATTTGGGGGCTCAGTTTTGGCAGTCTTAGTCCATAGTAGGCTGGCTCCATTCCTCATCCGGGCTCGAGGTATATATTGATTTTTGAAGTGCACATCACTTATACCAGGACTGGAACTATTAAAACTGACTAGAATAACCTTAATACTCTGTGTTCCTATAAATGCACACTCACATAAATACATGCACACACACTCCTTCTCACATATATGGGCAACATGAAATTGCACAGGAAGTACAAGTTACCATTTCATTTAATACTGTCAAAACTCTCAACTCATGGTTGGGAATTGTCATGTCTACAGTAAATTCTCTGCTACCTTTTCAGCAATATGAGGCGTTCTCCAAAGAAATGATGTTGGAGGGAACTATAATTAAATTCGACAGAAGTTTAATGTATTGAAGATTTAACATTGATTTGATTTTGTATTTGCATTCTTAATGTATGCTTATACTTGATTTCCCTAACTGGGTCTGACATCTTCACTGGGATACTTGTGAAACAGAAAAGAATGGCTTACATGAAATATGACAGCACAGTTGGGAGCAGATGGAGGCTATCTGAACTTATGTGAGATGACATCTGAAGAGCTGGCAACTGCTGGAATCAATATGCCCATTAACTCAAAGGGAAATCATCACACCCTTGAGATGAGCTGATAACCCCATGCACTATTCTTCTCTCTTCATTGATGATAGCTTTTGGGCTATGTGTTGTACAGACAGTCTGCTTAGTATATCAAATCACATGTGCTATAACCCATAAAAAATGAAAGAGGACAACCTTGCTGAATGATGGATGTAGTACCACAGAGATTATGATGATTAGGGGAAGAAATGATACAGATTGTTGGAAGTGTTACATCCCATATCTCTGTGAATTTAGTGTAAACATAAAGCACATCGAGTTCTTTTTCTCAATAGTTGCTTCCATTTCTTTATTTGGTCATAGAAGCACCAAAGTCTGGGGAACTAGGTTGCTATGCATTTCTTGTATTTTTTGCCTATTGTCTTGATTTACTTAGCATACGTGTCCTGTTTGAGCTCTTTGAATGTCAATTTCTGTAATTCTAAGACATCTTAAATGATGCAGTTAATTAATCTCTGTACTTTGTTTGAAGAAGTTTTATTAGAGGAGGAAGCTCTTGAGGGGGGCCTTTATGTAATTGTCATGTGATTTTTGAGTGTACTAGGTTCAGGTAGGTTTGGAGTTAAGGGGGCCTGCAGAGCACGCCATTGTCAGTTGATAGGAGCCTGAGTAAACATGGGAGGGTAGACATTTCCTAAAAAGACCTTGCTTGTACAAGAATGCAGAGTTCTGAGTAGTTACCTTTTCTTTGGCTATTTATAGCATAAGTATTATTAAACTGTCCCTCTGAGACTTATTCCTTGAAGTTCCTATCTCCTGACAAATACCATCCACAGCATGATAGAACTTGGCAAGTCACTTCCTTGTGGGCAGAAATTATAGTCCCTTTAAGAACTCCCCCGAAAGTTTAATTTCTAAAGAATTATGAACACTTCTCCAAGTGATAGTCCAATACAAAAGACTATTAGACCATAAATATCCAAATCATTAGGAATACTCATTAAAAACAGGAATTTTAATGAGTAGGAATTCACCTACACGTGAAGGCTTAAAACTCATATTTTTAATAAGAAATTTTTAATCATCCAGCCATAACATCCTCATATGAATTTTTTTATGCATTTCATCCCAATCTGATTATCTTTGATACTGTTAAATCTATACATAGGCTTCCTTTTCTAGGCATAACATAACCTGTTCACTAAGGAGAAAGGAAGAAGTTCTAGAACTCCTGCTTAGAAACTCAGAAAAAAAAAATAACAACAGAAGTTACTAATAAACAAACAGATGAACAAAAAATAGAACTTAACAATAAAGGAAACAGTGGAGTTGTCTAAGAAATTGATTATACCTGTGTGTGTGTGTCTTTGTGTGTGTGTACACATGCATGCACATGCATGTGTGCTTACATATGCTTAGTGGTTGTCTAAGATAGATGGATGTAAATTAGCTGTCTATTGTTCTATGCTTCTGTATATTAACTACATAACAATATCTATTGATATTGAGAGTTTGAAGGTCCATGTGGCATCTGAGAAAAATGTTTGAGAGCAGGTCTTGAAATGGGTGCCAGAGTGATTTGATTTGAACAATGAATGCCTAAGTTTGAAAGCTGTGTGTTAACAATTTTTAAAAATATTACAGAAGAATTTCATGTGTTTCATTCATCCAATCATTCAATATTGATGCTTTTTAGAAGGGCCTTTAAAAGCATTTCTAAAGAATGACCTCAATCTGAGCTTCCCACAGGGTTCAATTCTATATCCCAGATGCTCTCGTGCTGAGGAATATTTTGTGCTTCATGGTATGTTTTATTTAAATGCTTCAAAAGATCTTATATGTACAATGCAAGAGTATGTATGGATATTTATATGAAAGACATTTGATTTGCTGATGTTATGATATTTAATTATGTGTTCTGACTCAATGGGGATGCCACATGGCTTTTATTTGTGGAAGAAAGAATGCACCCTCTGAAGCTGGACTCTAGCCCATGTCATTGGTGCTAAGCTTTTCCTAACCAAATGAAATATGGGGCACCTAATGCTTCATGTTCATGAGTTACAAAGCTGTTTCTGAGACTGGACCTGGGAAGTTGTTGGTATGCAAGAGAAATAGTGAAGTTGTTATGAGTTGAACAGCATGGGCCATTCTGCTTTGGATTGCATATTTATTTCAGAAAATGAGGGATGCTGGCAAAGTTGCTACTGGAGGCTGTATAAGCAATGTATTAAAGAGACTCTCAAGACTCCTTCATCCGACCATGTATATTTTTCATATTATTGCAGTTCATCAGTGGGAGATGGAGTCCACAGTGGAAAGAATCATTTATGGCCAGGTAGTCCTGAGCTAAATTCTGTTCCTCTTTACAGAATCTGTGACATTGGTCAGTTATTGAAAACCTCTTAATCTTTGATTCTTCATCCATAAAACAGGAATAAGCACAAATACACAGATGAAAAATTAAATGAATTGAAGTATGTGTCAAAGGGAGAGAGTCATTTATAGGCAAGACCCTTTTGAAATGATGAACTTCATTGATCGATGTTCAAATCTGAAACACACTTGCATTTGTAGGATAAACTCCTCCTGATGCATTTTCCATTTATAGTTTGCCAGATTTGATTTGCTAGCATTTTGTTCAGTATTTTCTCACCTATGCGTATAAAGCATATCATTCTGTAGTTTTCATATGACGATTTTGTCTGACTTAGTATATTGGCTTCATATGAATTCATAATATTTTTTATTTGCATTGTATTTTGGTCAAGATTGTCATAATTTCTTTCTTAAATGTTTGATGGAATTTTGTGAGTGAAGCCATCTGGACCTACATTTTTTGGGGGAAACATCTTAAACAACTAATTTAAAAACAAACTGTTCCTCTTGGCCAGAGACACTGTTGCTCTTGCCCCCTGAGTTGGAAACGATGGGAACAATAGAGTATGGAAAAAATGCGAATTACCTTTCTTAACCAACATAGCAGGGGTTTTTCATGAATAAATACTTTTCAAGTTGTTGTCTGCCATTGGTCATTGTCAGATTGTTATGTGATCATTTTGAGTAATTTCAATCCATGTTCTGCTTCAGGGAATCACCTGATTCCTTCATGATGCTAGAAGTAAAATTCTCTGATTTTAGAACTTATTTTTTAATAGGCTTTAAAGTACCTACTTTAGACTCTCTAGCAGCAAGCTTAGGATCAGGCAAATAATAGGAACTCGATAAATATGAACTTCCTTAATTCTAATACGAAACACTGAATATAAATGTTGTTAAAAACAAGAGAGCTTTCAGATAAGCAAGAGAGGTAAAATAACATCTCCACTTTAAAGATAAGTAACGGCAAGCTGCTTCTAAAAGCCCTCGAATTTTTCAATAAAGATACTTAAGTATCTTCAATATCGTTGCCACACATGAGTATTTGCCAAAGTTATTTGAAGAGATGTCAGTGGCAAAAATCTTAATGAGGTTTTCTATCATTTTATAATTCTGTTCTTTGACCAATTCTACATAATTCATGAAGTGGAACGTTGTCAGCTTTTGAATATTATGTCTTATTTCTGAGAATGAAGTTCTATTAAATTTCAACACACCTTCCCTATCAAGAAATCTTTAGTAATACTTTGTTTTGGAAGCTGATGAGGCTCTGAAACACTGTCTTTTTATAATTACTAAATATTAATTACTCAATGGAGCAACAAAATTAAAATTGAAGGTATCTTATGAAAAAATTAACTGTATAGGGGAATCTAAGATACCTGAGAAAGAAATGCCAACTAAGGAAATATAACTTGGGGATATAAATTAATAGAAATCATTAATGATTTTTTTTAATGTAGAAGAAAGTTCATATTATCAGAGTAGCTGCTGAGAGAACATCTACATAAAAACTTTGGGAACCTGCACCTTTTAATAAAATCTTTCTTTAGAATCTTCTGTATTTTATAGATTTTTAGTGGTAGAAAATACAATTTATATACAAGAAGATTTATATCATGATTATTTAGGAATGACGAGAGAGCTGGCTAAAAGTTGCTTTGAGTGGTCAAAACTTAAAGTATGGACATCATCGTTTACGCTCAACCATTGAGCCAAATTCCCAGCCCTATTTTGTATTTTATTTAGAGACAGGGTCTCACTGAGTTCTTAGCACCTGACTTTTGCTAAGGTTGGCTTTGAACTCTTGATTCTCCTGCCTCAGCCTTTTCAGCCACTGGGATTACAAGTGTGTGCCACTGCACCTGGCTCTATTACTCTTGATAGAATGCTCTTAACCATTAAAATTTTTAATAGTTGGTTATTTCAAGGAATTATTCAATTTACTAGAAAATTTTATATTAAATTATTTTAAAAATAAAGCAGAAAATGGAAAGAGAAAACAAGAAGAGACAGAAAATGGGGAGAGAGGGAAAAAATAATGGATATATGAAAAGAGTTGTATCTTATGAAAATTGTAATCTAAATGATTTTATTATGCAAAGTAAGAAGATCTTTTAAAAAAATTTGTTAAAGATGTACCTTGCAAAATGTGTTTTTTATTTATTGGAACCTTTGGTCCTTATATTACAAAACCATATTTAAGGTTAGATGAAGTGGAGAATATATTAAGAAAAAAATGGAAAATGACTATTTGTCTTATTTATCTAATAATAATATTATAATTAAAGGAATTCCCACTGCTTTCCGTAGTTTTAATTCTTTTTAAATTTTTTTTCTCTACGATATGTCTATGATCATTTCTATATTTTTAACTTATTTTTTTTTTGCTTTTGCTCTCCTGTCCCTAAAATAGATTAAAATTAGGACTTCCTAGGTTGCAAAGTCATCGATTAAAAATGTATAATTCTTTGAAATTTGATGTGTATTATTATTTTATTTTCATCTTTCTTTGTTTTATCAATGCCAAAACCAATGTTTTTTTTTTACTAATTTTTTAACTATGTTTATACAACTATTGATATTGTCTATTAATTGTGAAAGCTGATTCATCCAAATGTAGCAGTTAATCAAAATAAAATCAATTTGGCTGAACTTTTGTTTGTTTCACTCAAGAAAAAAACAACTAACTTTGAAAGCAACAAAGATGGATTTGCATTCTGCCATTTACCATATTTGTTGAGTTAATAGTTGAAAAAATCTTGAAAATACTTTTAAGAAAAGAGTATTTTGTAACAACTTGATATTATGTATTTTGAAAATGGATATTGTTTTCTTAGAAGTGTCATATGAAAGAACTCAAGTAAAGGCAGGTTTAAAAAAATAAAGTGAGGAGCTTTTCACGTTTACTTATTTTCCTTACTGAAACTAGAATTCAGAAATATGAAATAAGATTGAATATTTTTCTTGAATGTTTCAAATGGTATTTGAATGTGCATCTTTTAAAATATCTTACATTGAATGATTCATTGTTCCCACTTGAATCTGGCAGCTGATGCTGTTCACAGTTAGGAAATGTGCAGTTTGAGGTGTAAAGCAGTAGGGAAAATAAGAAAATGAGATAAAAATGTAGTTTGGAAACCAAGTCATTCTAGGATCTTGCTATAGTTTGGATCTTGAATGTCCCCCAGAGGTCCATGTATTAAGTAATTAGACCCCTGGGTAGTGCTATTGGAAGATGATGGGAACTTTAAGAACTTGGGCCTAGCGTGAGGTTTTAAGTCATGCCTCATGCCCTCAACGAGGATTGTAGGATCTCAGTTTCTTCCTTTTTGTTGTTGTTGTTGTTTCTTGTCTATAAGGTAAAGAGTTTTCCTCTTGCACATGTTCCTATCATAATGTCCTGCCTATCTGCAAACCCAAAAGCAATGGAGCCAATTTCTTGTGAATCAAAATTTCTAGAATACTGAACCCAAATAAATCTTTTTTTTTCTTTATAAGTTATCTCAGATATTTTGTTATAGTGGCAGAAAACTGACTATCATTGGAATAGTATACAAATCCTGAAAAGACATAATTTCCCTCCTATGTGAATGTTAAAGAACATTTTTAAGTTTCATATCTCTTAACAATTTGTCTTTGATAGACGTGTTTGCATTGCCTTTTCTCTCACCACATTCTAAGTAGAACTAAAATCATACTGACTTATGCTGAAATTTCAAACACACATAGCTTTAAAACATTTAAAATGCACCACAGTGTTTTAAAGTTGCTGGGTATCCACCTGGTCATTAACATGTAAATTACTGTCTTAATTAGAATACCATCTAATGAAACATTTTTCAGTGTATATTTCTAAGTGTTTTTGAGATAATTAAAATTATCTATTAGATTTGTGTTGCAGTTTTCTGTTGCCTATAAAAAAGATCTTTTAAAAGCTGTCCTCTTAATCCTACAAAAGCTAAAAAAAGAGAAACAGATTGAGAGATTAGATCAAATGTTCTCAGTGCTTATCCTATAAAAAACTAACAAGGACTATTGATGATTTTTGTCTGTGGTATTGAAAACTGAATTGAATTGAACAGTGTTTTATTGCTTGACAGGCAGAATAATGACCCAACACAAAAGGGAGATTTCTTTTTGTCAATTCCCTAGTTTCGAAGCTAGCTGTTGATTCTCACTTACTTTGAAAACTGCTTTTAATTCCTTGTTTGGGTGCAATTTCAGCCCTTGAGAATTTTGTTTCCATCTTGTTTCTTAATCCCTACAATTTTATGGCTCTTTACCGCCAACACTTACCAGCATTAGAGCTAACTTGGGCTGGTTTGAGTATATTTTTATCTAACTCCACTATGGTATGCTGTATCACCCAGAGGGCAGAATGCCCTCAACCAATAGGAAGGTCTTAATTTCTTCCTCGTGTCTAGCAATACCTATTATGGTTGAACACATATGTGTATCAGACAGTGAACTAAGACTGAATGAGCTTTACTTCCTATAATCTTCATCTTCACTTCATGAAGAAGCTGAGGTTGTCATAGGAGAGAAAAATGGGGCCCGAGATAGTTTCTAGAAAGTTAAGTGGCACTGGGAGAGCTACAATTCAGACTGAGGTCTGAATCCCCCAACAATGCTGTTAACCACTACTCCTGGGTGCCTCCAACATTGGATAGTATCAAGAAATGCACTCGTCCATTCTGTAGGAAAACAGTTATATACAGTCTCCTTTTGGCTTTTCAGAGATTTTACTCAAGACACATACTTTCCAGCCACCGAGACACATCAAATCCATTTTATCACCTATTTCTGTCTTCTACAGTGAATCATTGACTTTCTTCTTCCTTCAACTTTTTCACTTCAAAACCCCAACTTTTTGTTCAGAAACTCTCTGCAAAATAGTTTACTCCAGGTTCCTCAGCGGATCACCCATTTTCTCAAGACTACCTAGTCTGGCATTGCCTTTCTTTGCTTCTTATCCTGAGGCTATTTTATACCTAGAGACTAAAGATCAAAGTTATGGACTGTTCCTTGATCTTCCTTTGTAGGGTTTCTGTTTCAGCCAGTGTAAGATGAGTGGGAAAGAAATGGATAGTCACTTAAACATATTTGAGGGAAATTATGAGGGGAATGGGAAGGAGACCCTTGAAATATTATAGAACTAAATTTGATGGGTAATTATCTATCATTAGAGTATTAATATAAAAGAGATGACAAAATTCATGTAATTTTAGCCCTCTTGTTTTATAGTGATGCAACTGGAGTTCAGAGATGGTAACTAACTTTTCAAAGATTTCTGGGATAGTTATTGGCAAATTAAGAATTAGCTTCCTAGGTGAAAAAAAAATGTTCTGTTATAATACACTATTTACTCGTAGTATTTTCATTGATTTTATCTGTCCATCCATCCATCCATCCTTTAACCTGTGTCTGTATTCAGGACATACTTATCAAGGACATGCTATGTGCATATTATGTGTACTAGGATCTTGTGAGAGACACAGCTATAACATGAGCTTTGTTCTTAGTGATCTAGCAACTCTATGTGATTCTGTGATTCAAGACACTCATATGAGTGACTATATAGCAAGTGTTAGTATAATAATTCACTGTGTTGGTTAGTAAGAAACCAACATGTATGATATGAGAGCAAAGCAAAGCACTTGCTTTGCTTAGCCCAACTTCTGTGATTAAGTCACTGTCTGTCAACCTAGGAAAAGGGAAACCTGGCTCAAAATTAGGAGGTTCTAGGCAGTAGACAAACAATAGGAATCCTTGAAAAAGCTTTCTGTAGGCTAAGAACTCACTTTGAGGAGGATCTAATTGCATTCTCATGAATGTTTCATGAGCTTAGGTCTGGGGAAAAAGTGGCAGAGATAGGGAGAATTGAAGGAATAGTGTTGGTTGTTCTAAAAATTCAGTGTGAACCCAGGCAAAAACTAATGTACTTTAACCAATTGGTCAAGAGAAGGAAGGAACAGAATTTATTTTTTCATAAACCACCCCCTAGGGACTGGTTAAAGATAGTAATTTTTTTTAAAAAAGTGATTCACATAGTTTGATATATTTAGTCCTTGGAACTTTTTCTGGAACCACTGTGGGCAAAATTATTATTCATGTCTTTTTCTGAAACTTGGGATAAGGACTACGGGTTTAAAGGTAGTAACAGAATGCTTATTAGAGATAGTTGAGATTCATTACATGGGAGTTGGTATTAACATATGAACTTATAAGGATGTGGGTGGGTACGAATCTCTTACTGATTATGTGTTAATATAATAATTTATTCTAGAAAGATGGTGTGAGCTATCCAAACATTGTAAGAAAACGAGTGATCAAGATTTTCCTTCAGAGTCTATATTTTTTCTTCTCACCAATTTTAAATGAGAGTTTAAGAGTTAAGGAAGCCACTTAATCATTCAGATATTATATCTATTTTAAACCAAATTTTGGGATATAAGGATTTATTTGGTTATTTTAATTAACTGTTTTGTGTATTTTTGAATATTCATTAGGCTAAGAATACTGTCTCCTTACAATGTTGTCAGTTATCCTGTATATATTAAGATTTTATGTTCATGCTCCATAAAATTTCTAGGTTTCACCTAACCTAGAAGTTCTTATCTGTCTGTCATTGTGAAAACTTAAAAGTCTGATGAAAAGTGCAGGGTCTATACCCCCACAGAGAGAATAAATATAAAAACCCACAGGAGACAAAGACCTATCTCAAACCCTCTGAAATATGACTTGATCCTTGTTTAAGAACCTCTGACAAAGCTCTTCAAAGAACCCACTCACCCAGGACAAACAAATCATTACACCTATGAGAAAAGAAAAGAAAAAAAAATATGTGGGCCATTTAAGAGACGAGCTCAAAATGACAGATAATAAAGAATTAGGGGTAATTTAATTAAAAACTAATTAAAAATATCAATTTAATAGTTCTTTCTCCTATGCTTGTTTGTATTAACAAGGATAATCTATTCTTAGACTGAGAAAATAAACCTCAAATCTTAGGGGCCTAACGAGAGCTTTAGTTCATCTTTGTGGCACAAAGGATGAGGAGGCTTCACACAGATGTTCTAGGGAATCAAGCTCCACCATCTTGGGGTTGCCCAGTGAGGAAGGAGGAACCAGAGGATTGCATTAATTTTTTTCACTGTCTTAGCCAAGTAATTTTAATGCCACTGCCTATGAACAACAGCAACTTCAAGGAGTCCGGAAAGTTAAATCCTCCATTGGCTATAGTCTGATGGAGAAGATTACCAGGTCTGTGTACACATTAGAGTGATTCTGCGAAAAGCAAAAAGAAGCATTATTCCTACTCTCAAGATCTCTACCCAGGAGGATAAGATGAGTATAGCAAAAAGGATATTAACAATATAAATAAACATAAGAAAAAAAATACAGAGAAAATTCATGCTACAGGTGAAGTTGCAGAAGGAAATTCCTTAAAACTTGCTTAGGCTAATTGAACCGTACCAGTGTTGTTCTCAGTTTGGGTTGAAGAGCAAAACTTATGATGGTAGACACTGATATCTCAACTCTCAGGAATCTTTTTTGAAGCCATCTTTGAAATTGGTGACGTTCAAATTCCAGGTTTTCCTGTTGTACTTTGTATAACAGGTTTTGCTTCAAGGGAGCCAAGAATTGCAGTGTCCAAGATAGCAAACTTTTTCTGTCCTTACTTTTCTCTGATGATGTTAATTTATTAACACAATGTTCTCACATAATAGATGATGCCTGAATGAAGAACCACGACATCAAAATTCAGCAATATGCTGTCAACTTGCAATTTTTGCTATTCCAAATATTTCAGCATCAGACTTCTTAGTGAGCCCAGAGAATAACAAATAAGTTCCAAGAAAGACTAATGCCTACCATTTAAGGAATAATCTACTGTATTTATTTCACATTCCTCATTCTGGCAGGAAAAAAGCTTTCCAAGCCCACACGCATCCATGTACTCTTACAGGGATCAATAGGTACAATTACTTCCCATTTACCTAGGAATTAAATGTCCAGCAGTTCAGCCTTCTTGAGCATATATATGAAGTCTGCAGAAATGAGCTCCAAGTAGTGAGAAAATTAGCCATTAAGGCTCACATACTATTTCATGGGTATATTATAGAGGAACTCTTAGAAGTTTGTATAAATTCAACCTTAATTTTCAAGTTTCATTGTTCTCCCCACCCATTTCCCATTCATAGCAAGTAGCTAAGGTTGAAATGAAATATATAGAGAAAGCAATGCTAGACTAACATGGTGGCAAATGAAACAGAGGAAGAGGTGACAGTTAATTGTCAGAAAGGCCTATTAGTAAGACTGAAAGCAAACAGCAAAGCTCCAACTCAGAACAATTTATCAAGTCATGTAACTAAGATTAACACTGGTACAGTGGCCTTCAGCATGGTCCAATTGGGTTGTTGGTTCTATTCTGTGACACTATATATTCAGTGTCACCTTTAGCTTGGTTTTTCATAGTCCAGGGTTGTGGTGGTAATGGTCAGCTTCTTTTTGTCTTTCGTACAAGTGGAAATCTTGTTTCTGTTTTGGCCATGTCTGAGCTGTTACCTTTGGCCTAAAACTGCGTGTGTGTGTGTTTTGCTGGAGATTGAACCCAGGGCTTTGTGTATGCAAGGGAAGCACTCTATTAACTGAGCTATATCCCCAACCTGCCTTTTCATCTTTTAAATCTGACTTTTTTTTTTACTTAAAAATTAAAAAAAAAAAAGAAAAAGAAAGGGGAAAAAAGAATTCTGTGAATGGGGTCAGTCCATTTAGGCCTTCAGTGTTCTGGTGGTGATCTTGTCCTTCTCAATGATGTGGACAATTACTCCAATGCCTAATACTGCACAGCGTTCAGCATGGCTTGGGAGATGGTTTCAAACAGGTGTTCTGGATCCAAATTGGGCTCACAGAGGAACCTTCATATCCTGTACATTTGCTCAGGACAGGTGCCATTAACTACAAAGTCATCAGTCACCTTAGGGCAGTCAATGAGGTCTAGAGAGCAAATGAAGGGCTTAGGGTTCAACCCAGCGATAACTGGCTCTGTGTAGTAGGGGTCACATCTTTTCTCATAGAATAGATTGGCCACCATGATCATGAGGGTATAGGGCTTAATCTGCTGACCTTCCTTCAACTCACATAGGTTTAGCCGGAACTCGAGGTGTGGGCAACTGTCTGGACATCTGTGGTGAGCCGTGCCAGGCCAATGTACAGCCGGTCACCCATAGGAAAGATCTTCTGGAAGTCCATGGTCATTATCTGCACCTGGATCCCCCTGAAGCACCTGTCTGCAGCGATGGCCACACAGTTCTTCTCCTTCATGATTATGATGGCCCTTCTGATATAAGCCATCATAGACATGATTGCTGTGTACCGAGACCGTGATCACTGCTGCAATTCCAGTCTGAAGCTGGCCTTAATGTTTCTCTGTACATGGTGTAAGCAAACCACAATCTATTCTAACAAGCAGCTGAGTCTCAGCCAATCACACTGTAAAATTATGCTAAAATAAGACAGATGAGTGCTATAAACAGTTGGGCTATCTCTAGATCTTATTCCTGTTTTCTGTAGATCACTGGCTATAAATACAACATGCTGTGTGCTAGAACAAAGAATTCTGAGCCATTTTTGGTCTACACTGCTGTCTGATTCTACGATCATGAACATAAGCAATTAAGAACTGCAGAACTAGATTCGTTACAATTTTCTTTTAGGAGAACAAATCAATTGCTTTGGTTATGACAGTGTCACATTCTGATAATTTTGTGCTAGAAACAATGACTGTCACAAAAGGAAATCATTGTGATTGGGCATGCCTTGGAATTGGGAGAGAAAGGTCAATGACACCCCCTTTTGCTCAAATCACACGATTGATATTCAGGAGAGGTGGTAGAACAATGTTGGGGAGAAAACCATAATATTTAAAACAAAAAAAAAAGCAAGCAAGAGGAAAAAATAAACCTAATAAATGATGACATTTAGTGGTTGCGGCCATTTAGCTCAGAAAAATCTATCCTTTGCAGTAGCTGCTTAATACAACAGCATACAATAATTCACCCTTCTAAAGATGGCATCAAAGAGCAAAACAATGTAAAATTATAATCTCTATATTCTTTTTAGAATTTTCTAATGTCCTGGTATTGAGAAAAAGTTCGGTAAAAAAGGAACAATTAATCACTTTTTTTTTTTAATTTCAGGTGCATGTTTGATCTCATCCCTCTATGGAAGGGAGAACATGCACAGACTTAGAGAAAAGTCCTTAAGTGCCTATGGAAGAGGGATGCTGTTAAGTGTTAGACTTATGTTGAAAGAGTCCTTACAGAGAAGGCAGAGGAGATGCCTGCCCGAGTGACACCACATATCACTGACAAAAAGCTGTCTCCATGGGACAAAACCTCAATGCATTCTTCATGGGAAGCTTCACTCTTTTTACCAGAAGACAATTAATTACAAATGTTTTTGCCCTTGGTAACAACAGTATAAGCTAGTGTGGCCCTGTGTAAGCACTCTTTCAGAAATAAAAAGAAAGCAAAAATGCCATGGGTAGCAGTATCCATCAGGGTCCTGTAGGAAACACATGCTACCCAAAATGGCTTAATTCACAGAGTTTAAAAAATAAATAAAATAAAAAATCCAGAGAGGGAACTGTGACCACGCACAGAGCAGGCCCAGCGGCCTGCTGAGGGGCAGAGCCACCCCCCATCCCCCGCCCCTGCCAGGTGACCACCGACAGAAAAGGCCCAGTGGCCCGCGGTGGGACAGAGCTTCCAATCACTCCTGCAAGGTAGGCGGGCCTGCGACCCACCTGCAGAAGAGGAGCAGCGGCCTGCTGAGAGGCAGAGCCGTCCCCTCCCCCTGCACCGGCAAGGTAGAGGGAACTGTGACCACGCACAGAGCAGGCCCAGCGGCCTGCTGAGGGGCAGAGCCGCCCCCCACCCCTCGCGCCTGCCAGGTAGGGGAACTGTGACCATGGACAGAGCAGGCCCAGCGGCCTGCTGAGGGGCAGAGCCACCCCCCACCCCACGCCCCTGCCAGGTGACCACCGACAGAAAAGGCCCAGTGGCCCGCGGTGGGACAGAGCTTCCAATCACTCCTGCAAGGTGGGCGGGCCTGCGACCCACCGGCAGAAGAGGAGCAGCGACCTGCTGAGAGGCAGAGCCGCCCCCTCCCCCTGCGCCGGCAAAGTAGAGGGAACTGTGACCACGCACAGAGCAGGCCCAGCGGCCTGCTGAGGGGCAGAGCCACCCCCCACCCCCCGCCCCTGCCAGGTGACCACCGACAGAAAAGGCCCAGTGGCCCGCGGTGGGACAGAGCTTCCAATCACTCCTGCAAGGTGGGCGGGCCTGCGACCCACCGGCAGAAGAGGAGCAGCGACCTGCTGAGAGGCAGAGCCGCCCCCTCCCCCTGCGCCGGCAAAGTAGAGGGAACTGTGACCACGCACAGAGCAGGCCCAGCGGCCTGCTGAGGGGCAGAGCCGCCCCCCACCCCCCGCGCCTGCCAGATAGGGGAACTGTGACCACGGACAGAAAAGGCCCAGTGGCCCGCGGCGGGACAGAGCTTCCAATCACTCCTGCAAGGTAGGCGGGCCTGCGACCCACCGGCAGAGGAGGAGCAGCGACCTGCTGAGAGGCAGAGTCGCCCCCTCCCCCTGCGCCAGCAAAGTAGAGGGAACTGTGACCACGCACAGAGCAGGCCCAGCGGCCTGCTGAGGGGCAGAGCCACCCCCCATCCCCCGCCCCTGCCAGGTGACCACCGACAGAAAAGGCCCAGTGGCCCGCGGTGGGACAGAGCTTCCAATCACTCCTGCAAGGTAGGCGGGCCTGCGACCCACCTGCAGAAGAGGAGCAGCGGCCTGCTGAGAGGCAGAGCCGTCCCCTCCCCCTGCACCGGCAAGGTAGAGGGAACTGTGACCACGCACAGAGCAGGCCCAGCGGCCTGCTGAGGGGCAGAGCCGCCCCCCACCCCTCGCGCCTGCCAGGTAGGGGAACTGTGACCATGGACAGAGCAGGCCCAGCGGCCTGCTGAGGGGCAGAGCCACCCCCCACCCCACGCCCCTGCCAGGTGACCACCGACAGAAAAGGCCCAGTGGCCCGCGGTGGGACAGAGCTTCCAATCACTCCTGCAAGGTAGGCGGGCCTGCGACCCACCGGCAGAAGAGGAGCAGCGACCTGCTGAGAGGCAGAGCCGCCCCCTCCCCCTGCACCGGCAAGGTAGAGGGAACTGTGACCACGCACAGAGCAGGCCCAGCGGCCTGCTGAGGGGCAGAGCCGCCCCCCACCCCTCGCGCCTGCCAGGTAGGGGAACTGTGACCACGGACAGAAAAGGCCCAGTGGCCCGCGGCGGGACAGAGCTTCCAATCACTCCTGCAAGGTAGGCGGGCCTGCGACCCACCGGCAGAAGAGGAGCAGCGACCTGCTGAGAGGCAGAGCCGCCCCCTCCCCCTGCACCGGCAAGGTAGAGGGAACTGTGACCACGCACAGAGCAGGCCCAGCGGCCTGCTGAGGGGCAGAGCCCCCCCCCCCCCCCCGCCCCTGCCAGGTGACCACCGACAGAAAAGGCCCAGTGGCCCGCGGTGGGACAGAGCTTCCAATCACTCCTGCAAGGTGGGCGGGCCTGCGACCCACCGGCAGAAGAGGAGCAGCGACCTGCTGAGAGGCAGAGCCGCCCCCTCCCCCTGCGCCGGCAAAGTAGAGGGAACTGTGACCACGCACAGAGCAGGCCCAGCGGCCTGCTGAGGGGCAGAGCCGCCCCCCACCCCCCGCGCCTGCCAGATAGGGGAACTGTGACCACGGACAGAAAAGGCCCAGTGGCCCGCGGCGGGACAGAGCTTCCAATCACTCCTGCAAGGTAGGCGGGCCTGCGACCCACCGGCAGAGGAGGAGCAGCGACCTGCTGAGAGGCAGAGTCGCCCCCTCCCCCTGCGCCAGCAAAGTAGAGGGAACTGTGACCACGCACAGAGCAGGCCCAGCGGCCTGCTGAGGGGCAGAGCCACCCCCCATCCCCCGCCCCTGCCAGGTGACCACCGACAGAAAAGGCCCAGTGGCCCGCGGTGGGACAGAGCTTCCAATCACTCCTGCAAGGTAGGCGGGCCTGCGACCCACCTGCAGAAGAGGAGCAGCGGCCTGCTGAGAGGCAGAGCCGTCCCCTCCCCCTGCACCGGCAAGGTAGAGGGAACTGTGACCACGCACAGAGCAGGCCCAGCGGCCTGCTGAGGGGCAGAGCCGCCCCCCACCCCTCGCGCCTGCCAGGTAGGGGAACTGTGACCATGGACAGAGCAGGCCCAGCGGCCTGCTGAGGGGCAGAGCCACCCCCCACCCCACGCCCCTGCCAGGTGACCACCGACAGAAAAGGCCCAGTGGCCCGCGGTGGGACAGAGCTTCCAATCACTCCTGCAAGGTAGGCGGGCCTGCGACCCACCGGCAGAAGAGGAGCAGCGACCTGCTGAGAGGCAGAGCCGCCCCCTCCCCCTGCACCGGCAAGGTAGAGGGAACTGTGACCACGCACAGAGCAGGCCCAGCGGCCTGCTGAGGGGCAGAGCTGCCCCCCACCACTCGCGCCTGCCAGGTAGGGGAACTGTGACCACGGACAGAAAAGGCCCAGTGGCCCGCGGCGGGACAGAGCTTCCAATCACTCCTGCAAGGTAGGCGGACCTGCGACCCACTGGCAGTACAGCCCCAGAGGCCTGCAGAGGGGCAGTGCCGCTGCCTGCACCTGCAAAGTAGACAGAACTGTGACCACCCACAGAACAAGCCTAGCGGCCCACAGAGGGACAGAGCCGCCGCCCGCGCCTGCGAGGGAGACTTTGCAACTATACAAGACCAATATAAATATATAGGGGGAAAATTCAATAACACAACAGTTTCACTAAGTAGAAAGGAACGCAAACAGTATGAAGAGACAAGGAAAGAAAGGACCACAAGCAATGCAGGTCAACTCAACATTAGAAGAGGTAATAGCTGCAGCAGATGGAATGTCAGATAAAGAATTCAGGATATACATGCTTCAGATGATCTGGAGTCTCAAGGAAGACATCAGACAGCAAAATCAGACAATGAAAGATCACTTCAACAATGAATTACATAAACAAATCCAAGAAGCAAAAGATCAACTACACAGGGAAATAGAGGTTATAAAAAACAAACAAACAGAAATCCTAGAAATGCAGGAAGCAATAAGCCAACTTAAAAACTCAATTGAGAATACTACCAGCAGAGTAGAACACTTAGAAGACAGAACATCAGACAATGAAGATAAAGTATTTCAACTTGAAAAGAACATAGACAGCTCAGCAAGACTGTTAAGAAACCATGAGCAGAACATCCAAGAAATATGGGATAACATCAAGAGACCAAATTTAAGAGTCATTGGGATACAGGAAGGGACAGAGTTTCAAACCAAAGGATTGAGCAATCTATTCAATGAAATAATACGAGAAAACTTCCCAGACTTGAAGAATGAGACAGAACCCCAAATCCTAGAAGCCTACAGGACGCCGAATGTGCAAAATCATAAGAGACCCACACCTAGACACATTATAATGAAGATGCCCAACATACAGAATAAGGAGAGAATTTTAAAAGCTACAAGAGAAAGGAAGCAGATCACATTTAGGGGTAAGCCAATCAGGATAACAGCTGATCTTTCAACACAGACTCTGAAAGCTAGAAGATCCTGGAATAACATATTTCAAACACTGAAAGAAAATGGGTTCCAACCAAGAATTGTGTTTCCAGCGAAATTAAGCTTCAGGATGGAAGATGAAATTAAAACCTTCCACGATAAACAAAAGTTAAAAGAATTTGCAGCTAGAAAACCATCTCTTCAAAACATCCTTGGCAAAACATTACAGGAAGAGGAAATGGAAAATAACAATGAAAACCAACAGTGGGAGGTAGGACACTAAAGGGGGGAAAATAATCAAAGAGGAAAACAAACCATGTTTAGTAACATAAATAAACAAATATGGCTGGAAGAACAACCCATATCTCAATAATAACCCTAAATGTTAATGGCTTAAACTCACCAATCAAGAGACACAGGCTAGTAGAATGGGTCACAAAACAAGACCCAACAATATGCTGCCTACAGGAGACGCATTTGATAGGAAAAGACATACATAGGCTGAAGGTGAAAGGTTGGGAAAAATCATATCACTCATATGGACTTCGGAAACAAGCAGGAGTATCCATACTCATATCAAATAAAATAGATTTCAAGCCAAAGTTAATCAAAAGGGATAAAGAGGGATACTACATACTGCTCAAGGGAACCATACACCAACAAGACATAACAATCATAAATATATATGCCCCAAACAATGGTGCAGCTATGTTCATCAAACAAACTCTTCTCAAGTTCAAGAGTCTAATAGACCACCATACAATAATCATGGGAGACTTCAACACACCTCTATCACCACTGGACAGATCTTCCAAACAAAAGTTGAATAAGGAAACTATAGAACTCAATAACACAATTAATAACCTAGACTTAATTGACATATATAGAGTATACCACCCAACATCAAGCAGTTACACTTTTTTCTCAGCAGCACATGGATCCTTCTCAAAAATAGATCATATATTATGTCACAGGGAAACTCTTAGACAATATAAAGGAGTAGAGATAATACCATGCATCCTATCTGATCATAATGGAATGGAACTGAAAATCAACGATAAAAGAAGGAAGGGAAAAGAATACATCACTTGGAGAATGAACAATAGGTTACTGAATGATCAATGGGTTATAGAAGACATCAAGGAAGAAATTAAAAAATTCTTAGAGATTAATGAAAACACAGACACAACATATCGGAATCTATGGGACACATTGAAAGCAGTTCTAAGAGGAAAATTCATTGCTTGGAGTTCATTCCTTAAAAAAAGAAAAAACCAACAAATAAATGATCTCATACTTCATCTCAAAATCCTTGAAAAAGAAGAGCAAAACAACAGCAAAAGAAGTAGAAGGCAAGAAATAATTAAAATCAGAGCTGAAATTAATGAAATCGAAACAAAAGAAACAATTGAAAAAATTGACAAAACTAAAAGTTGGTTCTTTGAAAAAATAAACAAAATCGACAGACCCTTAGCCATGCTAGCGAAGAGAAGAAGAGAGAGAACTCAAATTACTAACATACGGGATGATAGAGGCAATATCACAACAGACACTTCAGAAATACAGAAGATAATCAAAAATTATTTTGAATCCTTATACTCCAATAAATTAGAAGATAGTGAAGGCATAGATAAATTTCTTAAGTCATATGATCTGCCCAGATTGAGTCAGGAGGATATAGACAACCTAAACAGACCAATATCAATTGAGGAAATAGAAGAAACCATCAAAAGACTACCAACTAAGAAAAGCCCAGGACCAGATGGGTATACAGCAGAGTTTTACAAAACCTTTAAAGAGGAACTAATACCAATACTTTTCAAGGTACTTCGGGAAATAGAAAAAGAGGGAGAACTTCCAAATTCATTCTACGAGGCCAACATCACCCTGATACCTAAACCAGACAAAGACACTTCAAAGAAAGAAAACTACAGACCAATATCTCTAATGAACCTAGATGCAAAAATCCTCAATAAAATTCTGGCCACTCGGATACAAAAACTTATCAAAAAAATTGTGCACCATGATCAAGTAGGATTCATCCCTGGGATGCAAGGCTGGTTCAATATACGGAAATCAATAAATGTTATTCATCACATCAATAGACTTAAAAATAAGAATCATATGATCATCTCGATAGATGCGGAAAAAGCATTTGACAAAGTACAGCATCCCTTTATGTTCAAAACTCTAGAAAAACTAGGGATAACAGGAACATACCTCAATATTGTAAAAGCAATCTATGCTAAGCCTCAGGCTAGCATCATTCTGAATGGAGAAAAATTGAAGGCATTCCCTCTAAAATCTGGAACAAGACAGGGATGCCCTCTCTCTCCACTTCTGTTCAACATAGTTCTCGAAACACTGGCCAGAGCAATTAGACAGACGAAAGAAATTAAAGGCATCAAAATAGGAAAAGAAGAACTTAAATTATCACTATTTGCAGATGACATGATTCTATACCTAGCAGACCCAAAAGGGTCTACAAAGAAACTATTAGAGCTAATAAATGAATTCAGCAAAGTGGCAGGATATAAAATCAACACGCATAAATCAAAGGCATTCCTGTATATCAGCGACAAATCCTCTGAAATGGAAATGAGGACAACCACTCCATTCACAATATCTTCAAAAAAAATAAAATACTTGGGAATCAACCTAACAAAAGAGGTGAAAGACTTATACAATGAAAACTACAGAACCCTAAAGAGAGAAATAGAAGAAGATCTTAGAAGATGGAAAAATATACCCTGTTCATGGATAGGCAGAACTAACATCATCAAAATGGCGATATTACCAAAAGTTCTCTACAGGTTTAATGCAATGCCAATCAAAATCCCAACGGCATTTCTTGTAGAAATAGAAAGAGCAATCATGAAATTCATATGGAAAAACAAAAGACCCAGAATAGCAAAAACAATGCTAAGCAGGAAGGGTGAATCAGGCGGTATAGCGATACCAGACTTCAAACTATACTACAGAGCAATAGTAACAAAAACAGCATGGTACTGGTACCAAAACAGGCGGGTGGACCAATGGTACAGAATAGAGGACACAGAAACCAATCCACAAAACTACAACTACCTTATATTTGATAAAGGGGCTAAAAGCATGCAATGGAGGAAGGATAGCATCTTCAACAAATGGTGCTGGGAAAACTGGAAATCCATATGCAACAAAATGAAACTGAATCCCTTTCTCTCGCCATGCACAAAAGTAAATTCAAAATGGATCAAGGAGCTTGATATCAAATCAGAGACACGCCGTCTGATAGAAGAAAAAGTTGGCTACGATCTACATACTGTGGGGTCGGGCTCCAAATTCCTCAATAGGACACCCATAGCACAAAAGTTAATAACTAGAATCAACAAATGGGACTTACTCAAACTAAAAAGTTTTTTCTCAGCAAAAGAAACAATAAGAGAGGTAAATAGAGAGCCTACATCCTGGGAACAAATCTTTACTCCTCACACTTCAGATAGAGCCCTAATATCCAGAGTATACAAAGAACTCAAAAAATTAGACAATAAGAGAACAAACAACCCAATCAACAAATGGGCCAAGGACCTGAACAGACACTTCTCAGAGGAGGACATACAATCAATCAACAAGTACATGAAAAAATGCTCACCATCTCTAGCTGTCAGAGAAATGCAAATCAAAACCACCCTAAGATACCATCTCACTCCAGTTAGATTGGCAGCCATTATGAAGTCAAACAACAACAAGTGCTGGCGAGGATGTGGGGAAAAGGGTACACTTGTACATTGCTGGTGGGACTGCAAATTGGTGCAGCCAATTTGGAAAGCAGTATGGAGATTTCTTGGAAAGCTGGGAATGGAACCACCATTTGACCCAGCTATTCCCCTTCTCGGTCTATTCCCTAAAGACCTAAAAAGAGCATGCTACAGGGACACTGCTACATCTATGTTCATAGCAGCACAATTCACAATAGCTAGACTGTGGAACCAACCTAGATGCCCTTCAATGGATGAATGGATAAAAAAAATGTGGCATTTATACACAATGGAGTATTACTCTGCATTAAAAAATGACAAAATCATAGAATTTACAGGGAAATGGATGGCATTAGAGCAGATTATGCTAAGTGAAGCTAGCCAATCCCTAAAAAACAAATGCCAAATGTCTTCTTTGATATAAGGAGAGTAACTAAGAATAGAGTAGGGTCGAAGAGCAGGAGAAGAAGATTAACATTAAACAGGGATGAGAGGTGGGAGGGAAAGGGAGAGAGAAGGGAAAATGCATGGAAATGGAAGGAGACCCTCAGAGTTATACAAAAGTACATACAAGAGGAAGTGAGGGGAAGGGGAAAAATAATATAAGGGGGACAAATGAATGTCAGTAGAGGGAGCAGAGAGAGAAGAGGGGAGGGGAGGGGAGGGGAGGGGAGGGGAGGGGAGGGGAGGGGGGATAGTAGAGGATAGGAAAGGCAGCAGAATACAACAGACACTAGTATGGCAATATGTAAATCAATGGATGTGTAACTGATGTGATTCTGCAATCTGTATATGGGGTAAAAATGGGAGCTCATAACCCACTTGAATCAAATTGTGAAATATGATATATCAAGAACTATGTAATGTTTTGAACAGCCAACAATAAAAAATTAAAAAAAAAAAAAAATCCAGGTAAGTGGCACACAGTTGTAATTCCAGTTACTTAATAGGCTGAGGAAGCGGCATCACAAGTTCAATAACAGCCTGGGCAATTTAATGAGACCCTGATTTAAAATAAAAGTAAAATAGGTTGGGGATGCAGCTCAGTGGTAGAGTACCTTTGGGTTCAATCTCCAGCACCCAAATATAAATAAAATAACATCATGTAAAATAAAATAAATTTGCAGAGTTTAATAGAGAATATTCACAAAGCTATGGTCAGTATATAGGTAACCACGTGGATGGTGTACTTACCCTGGAGCTGGTAGCAGTAGGAGTTATTGATTCTCTTAGGCCCAGAAAGGGCAGGTGGAGGGTGCAGTTGCTGCCTGAAGAAGACCTCTCCATAGGACTGTGGCTTTAGTTCTAGGAATCCAGCCTTTTGTGAGCCCCAGGGTAAGAAGTCATGAGAATCAACATTGCAATCTCATCTTCCCTTTTGCTCACAGCTCCTGCTAGTGATCTGTGTTTGCTAAATTTAACCAAAATTGAGAAGAGATCATGAGACTTGAGTCTCATGGACACAGAACAAGCAGAGAAGAATAGAGAATAAAATTGAGGACCCACACAATAGTTACCTGGCATGGTAACATCCCTGGCCTCGTATCTGAAAAATGGCAGTACAGGAGTCAGAGAATTTAGTTTAATTTAAAAATCCCCAGAATGATAAGAGCCATCTAAAAATTGCCTCAGTAAATAATCCAAATGTTATATCTTAATAGTCTTCTTCACTGATCTCTAAGCCATTCAAAGTAGTTAGCCTTATGAGTTGGTCTGGTTCTTGTTGCCCTACTATATGATTTCCATAAAAATAAAGATCCTTAGATCTCTAGTGCTCTGGTGATTGTGATACAAGCAGCAACATTGTGTGGCCCAAATGTCTATAAACCAAGGACAGTTAAATGATGCAAGAGATAACACTCAGAAGGTAGGGCAAGGGATAGAGGGGAAACTGAAACAATAAGGTCTTTCCTAGGACTAACTTCTGTGTTCACTCTTAGCAAAGGCTGGGAAGGTTGAAAGGCAAATATAAAAATGAGCAATCACAATATACACTATGCAGTAATGGTATTGTAAGAAAGGGTGGTGGCATGTGCTGTATAAAGCTGCAATTCCTCCTTGAATGAACAGGGAAATGGACCGCAGTTAGCGCATATGGGATTTCCCATCAGACCCTATCGGCAGGGGAGAGCTCCCTGTTACTAAACTGGCGATGGCAGGATCAGGCTAACTTTAAGGTCTGAGCTGGTGCCAGAGGATGCCCATAAGCTGTAAGCATCTCTCCTGGGCTCCTGGCACTGATGCAGCATCCTTTATCAGGGTATGTGAAAGGATTGTTGCAAGTGGGCAAAGAAATTGGTGTGAAGTGAATAGAAGATTATTGGTCCTTTCTAGACAGCTCCAGCACATGGGAATTGGCAGTATTCATTCAGTGATTGCCTTTAAAATTTTACCACATATCCTTGAAAAGTTCTAAAGTTAATCAATATTTAAGTACCCTCTCCAAAGTAACACATCTTAGTACTATAACTGAGATTATTTCCATTCTCTATTTTTATTCTATCATTTTTAGAAAATGATTAGCCATTAACTTCCAGGATAAGGTTTGATCAGTTTAACTCTTATCTACCCGTTGCTTATAATATTTCCTAAATTAAAATCTTACTTCAGAGGTAGTCTTTTTTCTCTGAGGTTCTCTTAGTGAAGTTCTATTGGTGGCAAAATCAGTGAGCTCCCCCCACCACCATTTTTAGGGTGATGATAACTTCATTTCCCTATTTTTGAAAATATTTTTTGCCAGGTATGTAATTTTGAATAATTTTATCTTTCATTATTTTGATTATATCATGATATAATAATTATATCATTATTACACCCTATTCTAATTCTTATTGCTGTGGAAAAGTTAGCAATCTTGTAAAAATGATTTTCCTTTTCTTTTGAACTAGTCTTTTTAAAAATTCTTCTTTTAGTTGTATATGGACACAATACCTTTTATTTTATTTTTTATGTGGTGCTGAGGATTGAACCTAGTGCCTTCCACATGCAAGGCAATTGCTCTGTCACTGAGCTACAACCTCAGCCCAGTCTTAATTCTTTCTTTAATGTTTTGCAGTATCATTTCAAGTTGTTTATTCATGGAGTTCTTTTTGTTTTTTATGCTTGGTATATATTGTCTATTTTTTGATTTGTCGATTCCTGCCTTTAGTCAGTTAAAGACAATTCTTAGTCACTATTAAAATATTGCTTAATCCTCATTCTCTCTTTTAGGATTCTCATTAGGCATATTTTAGATTTATTTCTGTTCTCAATATTTATCAACTCTCCTATTTGTCATATTTTTATTTCTCTCTGCTGTAATATATGCAGAACTACTAGTTCAATAAACATTATTCAGATATGTCTATTCTGCTCTACAAGTTGAGTTTTAATTTCAAATAATTATATTTTGCATTTATAAAACTTCAGGGTTTTAAAATTAATATGTCTACTCTCTTAATTTTATTGTTTGTCACAAATGTTTAGACAAAGATAGCCTGTACCTGATATTTCCCATGACTGCCCATGTCTGACTATTTTAGAGACTATTCATCTTTGGGTTTTGTTGACTGTCAGTCATGATGCTCTGTTTTCTTGTAAATTCAAAAATGTTTGATAGTGACTTTATATTTGACTGAGTTTAAACTGTGGGAAGGCTTGAAGGTCTACAATGAGAAAGTTGTCCTTCATAGAACACCATTATTTGTCTTTGCTGGAAGCCAGAAGGCAATTCTGAGTTGCCATTACATAACCCCCAGTATTGCTCTTAGCTTACTACTAGAATCTCAGTTTACCTCCTAACTGGTGCCTGGCTCAAGGTCTGGTATTTTCCATTTCTCCTCCTTTTAAAAAAAGTATTTTATTTTCAGAGTAGTTTTAGATTCATAACAAAATTAAGAAGGTTCAGAGATTTCCCATATATCCCCTGACCCCACACAGGCACAGCCTCCCCTATTATGAATATTCTTCATATTGGGTACATTTGTTATATCTGATGAACTTACATTGATGCATCATAATAACTCAAAGTCCCCAGTTTACCTTAAATGTTTGTTCTTAAGAATTGTATACTCTATGGAATCTAACAAATTTATAATGACATGTGTCCACCAATACTGTAATTTCATTGCCTGCAAATCCTTCTGTGTGCCACCTTTCCATCACCCCCAAACTGTGGCAACCATTGACCCTTTTTTTGTCTCCATAATTTCACCTTTCCAGAAAATATATATATATATATTCCCCAGCAGCAAAAATCGGAATACCTATTGGGGACTTTCCTTGCCTTTTTTAATTAAACATTTTGTATTTAAAGATCTTGAATAAGGTAATAAATATTTACTCACTTGTCAAAAGGACCTAATGGTCTTAATTGATTAAAGTAATGTACAAATGAAAAGATAAAGGATTCTGTGAATAAATTAAAGATAACAGACACAGAGTTGGGAGTCAGTTTCTGAAATGCTGCTGGCTGAGTCCTTGGCTGCTGAAGTTCAAAGAGGTCCTGGGACCTCAGAACAGACTTTGTTTGGAAGCTGGCTTCTTGATACACTAGGTGATTGGAAACAGAGGCTCCATTTGTTTTTCTGCTGAGACACTGCTGAGTGATGGATTGTGTTCTCATGAATGCTGAACTGGATTGAGTTGTGTGGGTACCTCAGACAGACCAAGGACTGGTGATGCTTCAAAGGGAGATTCTTAAATCTGTGTTCAACACTGATTTAGATGAAAGACAAAGGCATTTTGGGGACATAGTTGAGGAGAACTTTTGGTGGCATGGCCTCCACATTTCCACTCATTTAACATACCAGAAACCCTAATATGATTCATGTCTTTTCTCCTTGGAAGAGACTTAATGATTCTCTCCTGGTATTTCACTATGTTGCTCAATGACCTGTGCTGCCCTAACCCCCAATGGATTATCAAAGTGTTTTTTTCTATTTACATATGTTTCTTCAAAATAATTCTGGTATATAAATTTTTCTCTACTTCATTATAATTACAGTGGATTCTGAAACTTCTGTAAGTTTTGTAGACTCTAATATTATTTCAACATCACTTGTAGATGTCAGGTTGGCTAAGGGATCAATCAGGACCCATGTCAAGATCAAATTTCCATATTCCTATGCACTTCATTGTCTTTGTCAACTCAGCATCCTCACCTCCCTGAATCTAAGGTCTTCTAGGCCAGACTGCAGCCCACCACCATATACTTGTGAGTTAAATTCTGCATTATTGTTCCCCAGAGAATTGGGCAGGTAGCAGCGTGGGAGGGCAGGAGGTATGAGCTAGACTCCAGAAAAGCTTATGAGAAGCACTCGTCTCACTACTGTGCACTGAATTTGATGGGAACTATATCATTTCTTAAGATTGTAGAGTTTCTGGGCATATTCTTGAGGCACCCACTTTAATCCTATGGAATTAGATAATTTGCAACTGTTCTATTCCTTTTAATTCTAGCCTTTCTAAGAACTATATAGGACTCATGCCTTGTATCAAATTCTTTCATATGCATTAGATTCTATACTTTTCATATAGCCATCCTCTGAAAGGCTGTAAAATTGCTTCGAAAAGCAGATATTTCACAGAGTGATGGGTAAAGAATTTATACACAGGCTCAATCTTTCCTTGGTCAAAGGTTTTTCCAAGAGAATTAACTACTTTCATACCTTCAAGCAGATCATTGTCCCTTTAAATTAACAGTAAACCCCAGGGACAGGAGGTGAAGGGTGTGCAGTCTAGGTAAGGCAGGAAACCTCAGAGTATCTCATATGAATATACTCAGTTGCCATGCAAAACCGATGGCAGCAGTAGCAATTTTAGCACAATAAGTGGCCAAAGATCCCAGAAACAAGTGAGGCTGAGAGGATCTGAAATGAAGCAAGGAAATTTTTTTTTGCATGAGATTTGGGGCCAGTTGGTTCTGGGTTCAGGTTTTGGTTTATACTAGCTCTCTTATTTTGGACTACTATGTAACAAAATACCACAAATGTGGTTCCTTGCAAACAACAGAGATGTACTTCTCTCAGTTCTAGAGGAGGGAGGTCAGCAATCAGGTATAAGCACAGTTGAGTTCTTGGAAGGATCATGTTCCAGTTTCCAGACAGGCGACTTCTCAAATGTTCACATTGCAGGAAGACAGCTAGCCAGCTCTCAGACATCCTTCTCATCAAGGCACTAATTGCAGTAACAAGGGCTCTGCTCTCATGATCCATTACCTCCCAAAGCCCCCTCCTGTAAATACTATTACACTGGGACTCGAGTTTCAACATATGAATTTCATGGGACCAAATCAGTCCATGACACTAACCATATAACTGGCTAATTTTCTTTCTTCTCTGTGAACATCCTGTTTTCTTAACCATTAGATAATTATGATGATAGTAACTAGTAACCTGTGGAATCATTCTGAGGGTTAAAAGAGGTAAAGTATGTAGCATACTTCACATGGTGCTTGGAACAAAAAAATGCTGAATAGATTTTTTTCATGATCATGATTATTCATTGTTTTCCAGGAGATAGTGATTCCAATAAGATGAAGGATTGGTAGCCCCATGGGGTTTGCTGCTCTTGCATATATAATTTACCATCACTAACACCTTTCCTGAAACTCTGTTCTAAAACTTAAAGGCACTAAAAATTATTTTGCTTTCTCTCTCCTTTCTCCTACCAAGGTTTTTGAGGGATGTGACTACTAGAAAAGGAGTCTTATATTCTCAGTGCAAAGCAAATGAGTGAAACTCAATTGTCCACATCATGAAAGATCATGATTTTTGTGGACTAATTCATTTTTGATTTAAATATAATTTGGAAACAAGGACTAGAAACCCAGATGCCATGAGCAAAGGCTCATGGTGTTGGATTTTAATTCTAACAGCCTATAAAATGAAATTTCCATATAAGGGAAAACATGAACTAAAAAGAAAGTAAAGTGATAAAAAAACTATGAAGATCTATATGATAAGATATTAAAATTGAGAGACACCCAATTTAATGAGCTCTTCTTCTTTCTCATCTGTAAAATCAAATTTGGGATTTGATAATATTTACTGGACCTGTTTAGTCTATACTGGTCATTAACTGTGAATATTTCACACTAGAGAGTTGGTATATTAAAGTAAATTGAAATTACACTAATCAGTTAATTCTGTTATTTATTGCCTCTGTGTAGAGTTTTACACTGCAATAGGAAGCTATAAATTTAAAGGAAAGCTATTTACTGAATAATAGAATTAATATAAAAAAGCAAATTGTCAAGATTTGTGATTCCTAGTCTTTTGTATTTTGGGTATTTTTTAGCTTCTGAAAGAAAAATGTGGTCAATTTTCTTCTCTGTGTGCAGGTGAAAACATTTTCCATCACTTTCCCTTTCCTACCCTGCTTTGTATATACAACACTCTTCTCACTTGAGGGCCTGTTAATCATCCATTGTGGTCTGAACCCCAGAGCAAAGTCTTTAGAACAAGTGGAAATTCTCTCCTTGCAAAAATTTTGCTAACATTTTCCTTTTAGAGAAAGTTGGTAGTAGCGAAACCTCTTGGTATGCAAGACCTGGAGCTGTGTATGTCTTTGGAGCATCTGATATACCTAAAATTTTTAGGATAAAACAGGAGATGATTCTCTCAGCTGACTAAATTTGTCTGCTCACATCATTATGTCTGCGCAACAGGTTCTAGTTAAATCCTGTCTGTTTAGAGTGCATTCCGTACTATACCCTGGCTGACATAGTTCCTACCGTGACACCCTATAATTTCAGAGAAAATGACTCAAATTAGTCATTTGATGTCACAAAGAAAAAAAATTGTTGATTGCCTAAGTTCTCATTTTTCAGCTGGTTTCTTTGATTTCATTTATCGACACTCATGGTGTATCATCTAGTGAAGTCCCTCCAGCTTCTCTTGATTTTGAAGAATTATGGCGAGACAGCAGATTCAGAGGGGTGATAAAAGATCTTCATTTGAACTGTTTGAAATCAGTTGCAGTTGCTGCTTCCATCTACAATTTCCATATTCAGGAGGAAAAGTTGCCACATTGCATTCTTTAAAAATTCAGAGACTGTGAGGAAAGATGGATGTGGACTGTTTAAGATCTTATACTCCCTCATGTGGCTTACATGTGGCCACGAAGGTGAGCCAGCTATTGACTTCATAAAACACTCTCTTCAGTCAGAAATCTTAGGTTTCTCTTTGGCTGCTGGACCAAATCAGTGTAAGGATAACTGACTTCACCTGACTCTTAAAGTTCGTACTATTTTGTCTATAAATCTTTTTATCTTCCTCTTTCTTTTATATCTTTTTTTTTTTACCTTTAATTATGTGCATCCCTGACACCAAGATCTAGAAGATGTACAGGGGCAGCTATTAACAGACATTCATTACCAAAAGTTCTCACTGTTAACTACTGGTGAACAATCACTGAGTATGTGTCCAGGAGTTTAGTTTTTTTATTTTTTTATTTTGATTTTTTAAGATCTCTTATTTTCTTTTTACTCTTTTGCTTTCTGTAGGATCCATGGTTGGTCTTGCAAGGACCCACTTGGTATAAGTGTGAAAAAATAATGCTTCCTGTCTCATTTTATAATAGTTATGGTGCAACTTGCGGAGTCCTACACAGAAATACTTTGGGTCCTTTAGATTCTTCAGAGTGGATAATTTATACATTTAGGAGATATTTAAACTGCAACATTCTTCTATGAGGCAGTTTTGTGGAATTTCTAGAGATTCTTCTTTTTGCCTCCATTGCTGGAAATATTTCAGATATCTTTCCCTTTATGTGAATGGATGCATCTTTTTGGTTGATGATTTATTATTTGATTTCTTCAGAATCAAGACATTCCTTTGGAGGAGGACTCCACTCCATTCCAGGCATTTTTCTTGGATAGAATTTCAATCGATATTTTTCCAGTACTTCCCAGTATAACCTGAAAATTTGGGGAACAGAAGCTGTCCCCAAATTAGCAATTTCCCTTTCTCTACTATCAGAGAAGTCATGAAACTACAGTCATTCTCCTAGGCTTCTCAGGCATGTTGTCCGTCTACTATGTACTCCATGTTTCACAGAAAGCAGATAAATAACTCCAGCACAACCCAATGAAGCTGCCTTTCCTGGCATTGTGAAGTGGAGTCCCTCTGAGCCATTTTCTAAGGTATGGGTAAAAAACTCCTAAGTCCCTGGGAGCTCTCTCCCCAAATTCCTTTTTAGATCCATCTTCCCTGAGCTCTACAATCTTTCTAAAGGAGGATGTGAATTTGAGCTAAGGGTTGAGAAACTTTATTGCCTCTTGTTGGGGAGTCTGGATTTAGAAATTGTTAGCAATTGACACCTATGGTTTTAGGCTCTTATTTGATTTTTTATTATTCTTTGTATCCTTTGTATAGCGATGCTTAAGTTAACAAGATTGTAAGCTACATATTGGTCTAATTCTATTTGAGTGCAACCATTCTCATTTAGTTTTGTGATTTTCTTTAAAAATCCCTTTTGTGATGTATGTGGATTGAATAAAAGCTCATTGAGGAATGCAAGATGGTGGACCAGAGGGAGGCATCATTCTGTGTTGCTCACTCCATGACCTGGGACTCAACTCGTGAGAATACTGATTCTATGTGAGCAATAGAGGACGCCTCCCCAACCCCCAGCTGCTCCTGAGCAGGAAGCACTGCCTTTTGCCCATGCATGGCTCCAGGCCCCAGCATCAGAGTAGTACTCGCAACTACTCGCTCACGCAAGACTACCAGGTACCCAAGCAGGACCACTGGCATCAGCACCTGCGCAGAAGTTTCAACCACCTACGGAGCAGAAATTCCGATGCTGCTTCCACACAGGACACCCAGCCCCTACCCATGCTCAGAAACTCTGGCCACCACTCTTGTGTGGACCCCCACTTACCAAAGTAGGGCTTCCCCCTGGTCACCTCCATATTGGGACTCTGCAGCAATAAAGATAGTCCCCTATGAATGGTAGCCTGCCTGTATCAGGGGACATGGCACAGGCTCCAAGCCGCCAGCCATAACAATGCATTCTACAGTGCTCACCTCTGAATACACCATCCAAAGCCATCGCCTAGCTCCCCCCACAGACCCCTGACACACTATTGATGAAAGCAATGGCCTCCATCTTGGGTCACCTTCCTCACCATCTTTAGTAGGGGCAACTCCCAGTTGGGAACTCTGGCTGATCAGCATATTGTCCTACACCTCACCCCTGGTCCTCTGTCCACCATCACAAACTGTAAACCTGTTTGCAAATATACTAATTATATTGTAGATAATAATTGAGTTCACCATTTCTGTATACTATGTCCAAACTGTAAACATCTTAATAGCAACTATTTGATTTAAAGTTCTATATTGTGTGTATTGGGATCTGTTAACATTGTCCTTCCCCTCAAAGAAGAGATATTGGAAACCTACAGGGGCACTATAAACCTATAGGATAAAAATGGTAATGCTATGGGTCCACAATGCTAGAAGGGAAGACACAGGGTCAACATGAATAGACAAGGGAAGACAGTACCCTGAACAAATCAAGATAACACATTATTAGAATCCATGGCCAACACAACAGAAGAAATGACAGAGAAGGAGTTCAGGATGTACATAATTAAAATTTTCTGTGAATTAAAGAATGATATATAAAAGCAAATACAGGCAGCAAAAGATCAAATATAGGAAGAAAAAGTTACTTCGCTAGGTAGATAGAGGTTCTAAGAAAAAAAAAACACCCAGAAATCCTTGAAGTAAAAGAAACAATAAACCAAATTAAAAGTTCAATTGAAAAATCACCAAAAAATTAGGCCCCTTAGAAGACAAGACCTCAGACAATGAATAAAAAATATATAATCTTGAAAAGAATGTACACCACACAGTGAAAATATTAAGAAATCATAAGCAGAACATTCAAGAAATATGAGATAGCATAAAAAGACTAAATTTAAGAGTTATTGGTATACAGGAAGGCATAGAGTTCCAAACCAAAGGAATGAACAATCTATTCAATGAAATAATATCAGAAAATTTTCCAAACATGATGAATGAATTGGAAAACCAAATACAAGAGGCTTACAGGATGGCAAATGTACGCAATCACAACAGATCCACACCAAGGCACATTATAATGAAAATTCCTAGCATTCAGAATAAGGAGAGACTTTTAAAAGCCACGAGAAAAAGGAATCAGATTACATATCAGGGAAAACCAATTAGGTTAAGTGCAGGTTTTTTAACCCAGACTCTGAAAGCTAGAAGATCCTGAAAAAACATATATCAAGTTCTGAAAGAAAATGGATATCAACCAAGAATCTTATATCCTGCAAAATTAAGCTTTAGATTTGATGATGAAATAAAAACCTTCTGTGATAAACAAAAGTTGAAAGAATTTACAATTAGAAAACCTGCATTACAGAACATCCTCAGCAAAATATTCCATAAAGAGGAAATGAAAAACAACAATGAAAATCAGCCGAGGAAGGCATTACACTAAAGGAAAAACTAATCAAGGAGAAACCAAGTCACATTAAATACCAAAAATAAACAAAAATGGCTGGGAATACAAATCACGTCTCAATAAAAACCCTGAATGTTAATGGCCTAAGCTCACCAATTAAAAGACATAGGCTAGCAGATTGAATAAAAAAAAGACTCAACAATATGCTGCCTCCAAAGACGCATCTTATAGGAAAAGACATACACAGACTGAAGATGAAAAGTTGGAAAAATTATGTCACTCACATGGACTGTGGAAGCAAGCAAGGGTTTCCATACTCATAACAAGTAAAGTAGATTTCAAGCTAAAGTTAATCAAAAGGGATAAAGATAGACATTTCATACTACTCAAGGGAATCATACACCAACAGGACATAACAATTATAAATATTTATTTCCCAAGTAATGGAGCATCTATGTTCATCAAACAAATTCTTCTCAAGTTCAAGAGTCAAATAGACCACAACACAATAATTCTAGGTGACGTTAACACACCTCTTTCACCACTGGATAGATCTTTCAAACAAAAGCTGAAAAAAGAAACTATAGAGCTCAGTAATAAAATCAATAACATAGACTTAACTTAAATATATAATTTTTTCTTCAATGAGTGAATACACTTTCTTCTCAGCAGCACATGGATCCTTCCCTAAAATAGACCATATATTATGCCACAAAACAACTCTTAGCAAATACAAAAAGGTAGAGATACTACCCTGCATTCTATCACATCATAATGGAATGAAATTAGAAATCAATGATAAAATAAGAAATAAAGTTCACTCCAACACCTGGAGAGTAAATAATATGCTACTGAATTAACAATGGGTTGCAAAAGCCATCAAGGAGGAGATTAAAAAATTCTTAGAGGTAAATGAGAACACTGATACAACATATCAAAATCTCTGGGACACTTTGAAGGCAGTACTAAGAAGAAAGTTCATTGCATGGAGTTCATACCTAAAAAAAAAAAAGAAAAATTCAACAAATAAATGACCTACCATTACATCTCAAAGCCCTAGATAAAGAAGAACAAATCAACATCAAAAGCAGTAGAAGAAGGAAATAATTAAAATCAGAGCTTAAATCAATGAAGTTGAAACAAAAGAAACAATTGAAAAAATCGAGAGAATAAAAAGTTGGTTCTTTTAAAAAATAAATAAAATTGACAAACCCTTAGCCATGCTAATAAAGAGGAGGAGCGAGAAAACTCAAATTACTAACCTACATGATGAAAAAGGAAATATCACAACAGACACTAGAGAAATACAGATGATAATTAGAAATTATTTTGAAAATTTGTTCTCCAATAAAATAGAAAATACTGAAGGCATTGACAAATTTCTAGAGTCATATGATTTGCCCAAATTGAATCAGGATGATATACACAAATTAAACAGATCAATTTTAGGTGATGGAATAGAAGATACCATCAGAAGCCTTCCAACCAAGAAAAGTCTAGGTATGACCAGATGGATACACAGCTGAGTTCTACAAGACCTTCAAAGAAGAACTAACACCAATATGCCTCAAATTTTTCCATGTAATAGAAAAAGAGGGAACACTTTCAAACTGATTCTATGAGGCCAATATCACCCTGATCCAATACGAGGCAAAGACATATCAAAGAAAGAAAACTTCAGACCAAAATCTTTAAAAAACATAGATACAAAAATTCTCAATAAATTTGTAGCAAATTGGATAAAAAATTAAAAAGATAATGCACCACAATCATGTGAGTGTCATCCCAGGGATGCAAGGATGGTTCAACATTTGAAATCATGTAATTCATCACATTATAAGGTAAGAATCATATGATCATCTCAATAGATGCAGACAAAGCATTCAACAAAATACTGCACCCCTTCATGGTCAAAACATAGAAAAACTAGGGATAATAGGAATATATCTCAACATCATAAACATCATAAAAGCTGTTTACGCTAAGCCCCAGGCCAACATCATTCTAAATGGAGAAAAATTGAAAGCATTCCCTGTAAAAACTGGAACAAGACAGGGATGCGCTCTTTCACCCTTCTATTTAACACAGTTCTTAAAACACCAGCCAGAGCAATTAGATGAAAAAAAAAAAATTAAAGGGATATGGATAGGAAAAGAAGAACTCAAATTAGCATTAATTGCCAACTACATGATTCCACACCTAGAAGACCCAAAAAATTTCACCAGAAAACTTCTAGAACTAGTAAATGAATTTAGCAAGTAGCAGGATATAAAATCAACAGCCATAAATCAAAGGCATTTCTGTATATCAGTGACAAATCCTCTGAAAGGGAAATGAGGAAAACTACCTCATTTACAATAGCCTCAAAAAAAAAAAAAAACAACCTTGGGAATCAACTTAATAAAAGAGATTAAAGTCTTCTACAAGGAAAACTACAGACTACAGAACGCTAAAGAAAGAAGTTAGAGAAGACCTTAGAATTTGGAAAGTCCTAGCTTGTTCTTTGATAGGCAGAATTAATATTGTTAAAAATGACCATACTACCAAAAGCACTATACAGAATTAATGCAATCCCAATCAAAATCCCAGGACATTCCTCACAGAAATAGAAAAAGCAATCATGAAATTCATCTGGAAAAATAAGAGACCCAGGATAGCTAAATCAATCCTTAGCAAAAAAAGTGAAGCAGGTGACATCACTGTGCCAGACCTTAAACTATACTACAGAGCTAAAGTGACAAAAACAGCATGGTATTTGCACCAAAATAGACTTGCAGACCAATGGTACAGAATAGAGGATACAGAGAATAACCCACATAATTGCAGTTATTTTATATTAGACAAAGGTGCCAAAAACATACATTGGAGATAAGATAGTCTCTTCAACAAATGTTGCTGGGAAAACTGGAAATCCATATGCAACAAATTGAAATTAAACCCCATCTCTCACCATGCACAAAACTCAATGCAAAGTGGATCAAGGACCTAGGAATTAAACCAGAGACACTGTGCCTATTAGAAGAAAAAGTAGGCCCAAATCTCCATCATGTCAGATTAGGCCCAGACTTCCTTAACAAGACTCCTATAGCACAAGATATAAAATCAAGAATCAATAAATGTGATGGATTCAAAAGAAAAACTTTCTTCTTGGAAAAAGAAACAATTAGTGAGGTGAATAGAGAGCTTACATTTTGGGAGCAAATTTTTACCATGTATACATCCCATAGAGCACTGATATGTAGGATATATAAAGAATTCAAAAATCTTAACACCAAAAAACACAAAAATCAAAAACCAAAAACCAAATAACCCATTCAAGAAATGGGCCAAGGAATTGAACAGACACTTCACAGAAGATGATATACAATCAATCAACAAATATATAAAAAAAGTTAAATATCTCTAGCAGCTAGGCAAATGCAAATCAAAACTACTCTGAGATTTCATCTCTTTCCAGTCATACTGGCAGCTATTTTAAGAATACAAGCATCAATAAATGTTGGTGAGGATGTGGGGAAAAAGGCACACTCATACACTGCTGGTGGGACTGCAAATTGGTGCAGCCAATATGGAAATCAGTCTAGAGATTCCTTGGAAAACTTGGAATGGAGCCATCATTAGATCCAGCTATCCCACTCCTCAATTTATACCCAAAGGACTTAAAAACAACATACTACATGTAGGCAGCCCCATCAATGTTTACAGTAGCACAATTTACAATAGGTAAACTGTGGAACCAACCGATATGCCCATCAACACATGAGTGGATAAAGAAAATGTGGTATATATATACACAATGGAATATTATTCAGCAATAAAAGAGAATAAAATCATGGCATTTGCAGGTAAATGGATGGAGGTAGAGAATAAATTCTAAGGGAAGTTAGCCAATCCACAAAAAAACAAATGCTGAATGCTTTCTCTGATATAAGGATGCTGATTCATGATGGGGTTGAGGGAGATCTTGGGAGGATTAGATGAAACCTAGATAGGGTAAAGAGGTGGGAGGAGAAGGGAGGGGGCAAAGGGTAGAAAAGATGGTGGAATGAGATGGACATCATTACCCTAAGTACTTGTATAAAGACACGAATGGTTTGAGTATACTTTGTGTACAAACAGAGATATGAAAAATTGTGTTCTATAGTGTAATATGAAATGTAATGCATTCTGCTGTCATTTGTAACAAATTAGAATAAAAAGTTTTAAAAAAGCTAATTGAACAGATAGACTGTAAGATTCTTAAGATCAGGAACTGCTTTGGACACCACTTGTGTTCAATTCACATCTTTTAAGCTGTTGTTTTCATTCCAATTATTGCAGTGGCATAGAAATTAGTGCAGGTATAATTGGATTGCATTTTGTCTTATTTTTACTGCAAATCTTTCATTTTTGGTCTCTTTATCTGCTATTTCCAATCAAGATACCTGTAAAAGATTTGCTCAGCCATTTGTATATATGCAGAAGAAAACTAATTTTCCATGGGACAACCCTTAGTCACTGGGATGAAAATTGCTCTTATATTATTTCTCAGGTGAGCAATTCTGAGGTACCCATGGTCCTCTGAAGTTTCCTAGTGTAATTGCACTCTAGTTGCTCACAAAGCTGCAATCAGCTCAATGAGGCAACCTTGAGTTAACTCTCCTCTAGTTCTCTATCTTACTCTGTCCTTTCCTACTTCAGTTATTTGGGATTCTTTCCCAAATTAAAATTTATATATTCAAGCTCTTATTGCATAATCTTGTTTGGAGGGTCCCAGGCTAAGACCATAATTTTTGTTTCCTTTTAAATTTTTTTTTTCTCTGAAGCAATCTAAGCTCTTTGACCAGTGCCTGGGACATAGTGAGACTCATCAAAAATGTGTTGAATAAATTAATGGATTCCAACAGTGTGGTTCCAGAGGATGAACAGGCAAAGCAGTCTTCCTTGCAGAATGCCTTCTTGAGAAAGCCTATTCCTTCATGGGTTGTGCTACATCTTAAGACCGATCATGAATAATGGGTGCAGTCAGGATCCTTCTGATGTATTATCTGAAACATGCTGCATGGCTCTTCTCAAATACAGGGAGTTGCCTCTTCACGCTAGCATCAGGCTCTCAAGGAAAATGATGTTTTACTAGGTGAATTATAGCTGTCTAACACGGAGTCCAGCATGATGTATTGTTCTTTGCTCATAAATAATGCAAAGATGATACCAAGCAAAGATAGAGGCCAGTGATTTATTCCACATAACCTTTATGTAAACCTCATAAATTGTACACAGTGGTGTCTGAAAATGTGACAGTGGCTGTGGCACTGGATCCTGTTGACAATGGCAAGCATTTCACACATGGAGAACAGGAGCTGAAGAGAATACTTCTTTCCAATACCCTTGGGGTCTTTCACCAGGAAAAAGCAATAATACTTTCCAATTGAAACAGGAAGAGTCAAGAATTAACAACATTAAAATTTATGTAAAAAAATCAGGGCTACAAAATGATATTATGTGAGGTCTCATCATGAATAAATTTGTACAAGATTTTATCACTTCCTGTTACAAAATTATAGGAATTTTAAACACACTGATGTAAATCAACTTCATTTTTTCTCATTTCTGACATAATTTATACAAATTGCCAACATTCACATATACACTTCCATATTTATACAGTATCTTCATAAAACAGAAAACCTACCACTTCCACCCTAATGTGAAAGATTTGGTTTTGACATTTATAAAGAGTAGAATGTTAAACTTTTTAGTATTTAATTTCATCGTATTTATTAGTAAAATTTGTAAAGAAAGACACATTGGCAAAGAATTTTAGATAAGGACTGGAATGTAATAGTTCTGTCTTTACCCTTCCTGAGACCCTGGAAAACCACAAGTGTGCAATGAAAAGGAGCCTCAGAGAAATCATCAGGACTAATGTTTGGAGGAGCTGAAACTTTAAATATTATTAATTAATTGAAAGTTTAATGAGAAAGATATGGATTGGATATAGAACATGAACAACTAATTCTAAAATGGGGAAAGTCGGAGTAAACAAGGGTAACAACAACACACACACCCCAGCATAAGCTCAATACAGTGGAGTCTGTTCCATTCTAAAGGTACTGAAATTTCCTGATGCAAGAAGTAATATACCACAGTGAAATTTCCAGAACTTATTTGACTAGCTATATTCAACCTTTCACCTCAATTCTGCCATACAGCTTCCACGACAATTTCTCTTTTCTTTTTCTGAGGTTCCAAAATCCTTGATGGAATGAGAAGAGATCACAGAGATGTAGCAGAAGCTTAATTAGCTAAATTGACTGAGATAATATTGTTAATTATTTCTGTAGACATTTGACAAAGGTTAACTTTTAAACTTAAGTAAGAGATGCTGTCATTTGCTTCTAAACAAGAGTGCTGACTCTAGTAAGGAAAACAACAGCAAAAATCACTGCAGCCTCATCTGTGGCATTGACCTTCAAAAAGATCTTTTCCACAATGAGCACAGAAGGCTTTGCTTCTCCCTTTGATTGGTATCTGGAATCAAGTTTTGCTTTAGGCATTTTCTTATAACAAACACTATTTTTCTAATTAATTAAAAGGAAACATGACTGCAACATTAAGAATGGGAAGCATCAATATTGAAAATCCAATTTCTAGCAATGGTGTGCAATTACAAAGAAGCTACACAGTTTAGCTATCCTTGATAAAATAACACAAGTTATTAAAAAAAAAAAAGTTCAGCTTCCAAGTCTCTGAAAAAAGTACCTCCATCACACCTTGAAGGTTGACCATTTTATAGGCTGGCTGTTTGGAATTATATCTCAAAAAAGCTTAGATATTGCTCTTCATAAATGTAATATAACTTTCATAGATAAGTATTCATTAAAAAACGTAACATTAAAGATTATTTTCTTAGCAAGTTCATTATTGGTAAAGAATTAATGTTAAAATGTCCATGCTACCCATATTGATTTTCAGATTGAATGCAATCCCCATCAAAATGCCAATAATCTTCATAGAAGTAGGAAAAAAATATCTTAAAACCAAAAAGGGAGAGAGAAGAGAGTTTAATTTTTACTGGGTATGATATAAGTAAAGAAGAATTATCTGGTGCTGGGGTTGTGGCTCAGAGATAGAGCTCTCTCCTAGCATGCATGAGACACTGGGTTTGATTCTCAGCACCTATTAAAATAAAATATATTGTGTTCACCTATAACTAAATATTTAAAAAAGGAATTATCAATAAATTTAGATCTTCCAATTCTGTGTTCCTTTAACTAGTCACTAAAAGAACTATCCACTTATTCATAGCAATCCTTAGATTCAAATTAATCATTAAGTTATCAGGGATATTTATTTAATACCTACCGTGCACATGATAGGATGTGGGAAATAGCTAGTATAATGTATGATCTGAATTCAAAGAAAACAAAAAAAAATCCACCTAGTGAGTTATGATAAATGCAAATTACATAAATAATATTTTAAAATTACTTCACATTGGATTAATTACATGTGTAAATACTACTCTCTCTTCAGTCTACTTTTCAACCAATTTTTAAATTTCATTGATACTTTTCAACTATTTTTGAAAGTAAGTTTCCCTTTCAAATGTTTTTAACAACTCCCCATTGCTGATTGGTAAATTATGTACTTAGTTGTACATGAAAAGTAATTATGTGGAGAAGCTCACAGCTTGGTGTTGGGTGACCATTCTTCATGGGTCTCATTTTCCTGCTCCTGTTTTGAGCAGACAAGCTTTGTTCCAGACTATCTCTCCAAGAATGTTTGTGCAGTGAACAGCCTTGGAAGATACAGATAATCCCTTCCTTTAGTGCTAATGGCAGGGTTTTTTTATTATAAAATATAATGACTTTCTTCAGGTCAAAAGGCAGGCAAGTTCACTATGTAGTAAGAAATGTAGTTTTTGTAAGCTGCTTTCTCTCCTGTAATACAACCATTATGAAAGTAGGTGTCCTCTGGACTTACTTGCATTTCTCTGCTAGAATTTGGATCTGGAGGGGTTGGGGCTGTGGCTCAGAGGTAGTGGCTCAGTGGTAGAGTGCTTTCCTCTCTCTCTCTCTCTCTCTCTCTCTCTCTCTCTCTCTCTCACACACACACACACACACACACACACACCAGAAAAGCCTGTAGCTGAGTTGCTGTCACCTCATAGACTTCTTCAGGGAACACAGAAGATCCTGGAGGTTGTCACAGGCACAGAGTATTCCACAGAGGTCCACCATGCAAGGACTTGGAGACTGATAAGTAATGGCTGGAAAGGAAACATGACTGCAACATTAAGGTGCTGAGGATAGATCCTGGCTTTGATCCTCAGTACCACATAAAAATAAATAAAATACATTGATCATATATATGTGTGTGTGTGTGTGTGTGTATATATATATATATATATATATATATATATATATATACACACACACATATATATATTTATATGTTAGTGTTGTGGAAAAAAGAAAATTATAAGAGTACATATGAATGTACTCTTAAAGAAAAAAATAATTTGGATCTGGAAAATCAACAACAATGCTGCCTCCCTTGCTACTGTGATTTCTGTGAGGAACTGAGTCCCTGTTCCCTGTCTCAGCTGCCCTCCCTTCTGTTTGAACCCATGGGCTAGCTCATTAGCTCAGCCTTTCATGGCTCTTAACATGTTGATCCTCCCACTTGTTTTGTTTGTTTATTTAAAGCTCTACTTGACTGTCTCTACCTGAGGGGAGAGGAAAAAAATGGCCAGGTGGATTCTTAGAAGATAACTGGAGCCCTGGAAAAATTAACCTTCCGCAGTGGCTTTCTATAACAGAGCAGAGCTAAAGGAGTGAGAAGGTATGTGGTGAGGAGGAGGATATTATTTTAAAAGTATAAAACTTGGAATTTTCCACAATTTGTCCTGTTTTTCCAGGCCAAGATTCAGTCTCATTATTCATGCTCATATATATGTATACACACACACACACATTTCATTTTTATTATTTATATATGTGAATTCACGATCATTCTCACACTGATTTGTGTGACTGAGTTTCATTTTACTCAGATTCTTTCCAAATTCAACTCTATTTTTATTCTATAATTCATATTCTTTTATAATTCATATTCTTTTCCCCATACCATCTCTGGGTGTGCCTGGACATGTGATCAAACATAAACTCTCTGTGCACAGAGGGTTTAGTCCTGTCTGGCCCAGTAATTCTAAATATCTTTTTTGATGGCTCAAAAGCTGCAGGAAAGTGTTTTTATTATTTTTTTAAATTAAAATTACTTTAATTTTGGTGACATATGGGTTTAAGAAGAGTTTATTACATTCTTATTTTGGTGAGGGGGGGGTAACGAATATACAAATTGTGTTGTCAGTGTCCCTTGGATCTTGTTGTTCTGTGCTGTCCAAGGCTGGTTTGTTCTCCCCAAACTGGTCATCACCAAGTTGAACTGGTTTGCCTGGCCTTTTGTATGTGTTGTTCTAGCACAAAATCCTTAGGTGTGTGTCCCAGCCATTAGTTATCAGTCTCCAAGTCCTTGCATGGTGGACCTCTGTGGAACACTCTGTGCCCGTAACAACCTCCAGGATCTTCTGTGTTCCCTGAAGAAGTCTATGAGGTGACAGCAACTCAGCTACAGGCTTTTCTGGTGTGTGCGTGTGCGTGTGCGTGTGCGTGTGCGTGTGTGTGTGAAAGAGAGAGAGAGAGAGAGAGAGAGAGAGAGAGAGAGAGAGAGAGAGAGAGAGAATCCCTACACTCCTATTCTGTGCTCTCAGTGAAAGGTAGGTGTTGAGCCTTTCCCCTGCTATACCCAGGAAATAACTGCCACCCCTGATAATTTGGCTTGTTAAAATTCATCAGACATTTTGTTTTCCTTTTCTCCCAGATGAGAACCACTTCACAAGCTACTCAACACAGGAAAAAGGTGTCCCTTCTCCAAGACAATTTGAAAAAGACACAGCAAAACTCTGTGATCTAAGCATGGCTTTTATAGGTTAGTGTTGTAGAGAAAAGAAAATTATAAATGAACTTGGTGAAGAAAAGAAAATTTTAAATTACCTTAACAAAGTTTGGCTTTTAACACTATTATCTTATTTCATAATATGATTTTTGGCACAAAAAGCTGAAGAACACTTCCTTCTTTGCATTTCTTCCTTGAAAGTTTTAATTCCCTACCTTGGAATCTCTCCACTTTCATTTAACCACTCAAGGCAGAGAAGTACCTTTGAGTGACTAGCAACAGACTTGTTCATTAAAATGGAAAGAGGAAGATGATATATTTCATGAAAATATTATTCTCTTTATAGTTGTTTCCAATTTCCTAATCTCTTTGTAATTGCATCCTTTGATGCTTTCACCTGCTCTTTCCAGCAACCTGTGAGACCTCGACCTGGTTCCCTTTCTCTACCCAATACTATGCTTCTTTTAAAATTCTAATTCAATCTCATAGCTTCTAGGAAGAATTTTCTTACCATTCCAGGTTATGTTTATCTTATTCATTAAATAGAAAATCCCTGGTTCCCTATGGTTTAAAAATCATTTTATTTAGCATGCTAAATTTATATGGATGTGTCTCAGGGACCACCTAGAGAGAAGACACAGTGTTTCCTGTCTTCACATTTCTAACTTTATCTGTCTGATATTTACTTGATACATTATTTCATTTTAAAATATGGAGTAATATAAGGTAAAAAAAGTTAAAATATTTTAAAATTTCAGATTTTTTGGATTCATTTGTAATTAACAATAGGTAATAGTAACCTTATAATAACTCAGTAATTTTCACATCTTACGTATTTAATTTAGGTACATGTACTTGTGTATTATGCTAATTATATCATAGGTTCTTTGAAAATAGTGGCTACCTTTCACCTTCCTGTTTCCTCTGCACTGTTTAATTTGCACACAAGCTTCCAGGTTGATACTATTTGTGATATTGCTTGGCCTTACTATGCTGAAATTCCAGAGTAACTTAGAGAATAAGTCTATTGGACTATTTTTGTAGAGCCTTATTGATTAGATGGGACTTTGTATAGGCCTTCAAGGATACATAAGGTTTGAAAATATAACTATGAAGGGGAGAAAAATTTATGAAGTATGACAACCTGAAAAAAGTTTTGGAGCTGGAAGAAAAAAAAATCAGTCATGTAGCTTTGTATTTTATAACCATATTCTGGTTAGAATGCTTCCTAATCTTCTGAGTAAAATACTGGTGGTGTGTCGTTATAGAACAGACTCTCTTAAATATTTGCTGTTTATCACATATTTTTCAGTGTTGTTTGGAGGATAATTGACAAATAGTCATTGTATACATTTAAGGTATACAAAGATTTTTGATATATGTCTACAGTTGTACAATGTAAAATTATCATCACAATTAAGGTAGTTAACATTCCCATCACCTCATATAATTATGATATTTTTCTTCTTCTGTGGTAAGAACACATAAGATATACTTTCCTAGCAAATTTCAAGTGTACTATGGTGTTGTTAGTTATAGTCATCATACTGTATATTAGAGATTTAGAGTATATTTCTTCTGCATAAAGGAAACTTTTTTCACTCTGACCACCATCACTCCATTCTCTCACCTCCCATCCCATAGAAACCACCATTTTAGTTACTGTTTCTATGACTTCAGCTATTATGGCTTCCATATAAATGAAATTATTCACTAGTGTCTTTCTGTATCTAGATTATTTCACTTAACATTATATTCTCTAGGTTCTTCCTTTTGTTGCAAATGAAGAACATTCTTTTTTAAAAGGATGTTTAATATTTTATTATATGTGAATTTATGCATGAGATTTATTGAATTCATTTGTTTGTACAGAAGTTTTTTAGTGTCTTTAAGATTGTCTACATATAGGATCATATCAGAGAAAATTTAATGTTTTGCCATTTTGATAATCATTTCTTTTTTGTTTTATGATAATCTTATTCCTCACTACTTCTCTTGTCTTAAATGTGTTGGTTGATTATTTTTGTGTGGTAGTATTCTTTGATTATTTTCTCTTTGTCTTTTTATAACTCATGTATATTATTTCTTATGGTTTACATGAGTTCAAACCAAATATTTTATACCAGTCTGTTTAATCTACCAACTTATCTTCAACTGTGTATAGGTACTCAATACTTCCTCTTCCTCACAATTTATATAATTGATGTTAAATTTTACTTCTTTTATATTGCTTTCCATTAACAAATTTTTGGGGTATTATTATTCATACCATTTTGCCTCATAATTTATGCATCAATGTTAAAAGTGGTTTATGTGCAAACATTATAGAACTATAAAATTCTGTGTTTTTCTTAATTTTCACCTTTAGTAATGACATTTATATTTTTATATGCTTTCTTGTTTTTGTTTTCAACCTTTTTATTTCAACTTGAGAAATCTCTTCCATCAAGTGTTATGATAGCTTTAGTAGTGATGAACTCCCTCAGTTTTTGTTTGGAGAAGTATCTTTCCTTCATTCATCAAGGACACCTTTGTTGGATAACATATTTTTGCTTAGTTGTTTATTTTGTTTGTTTTCTTCCAGTACTTTGAAATGTATTTTCCCACTTGCTCAGAGCCTGCAATGATTCTGCTGAGAAATATGCTGATGTTCATACAGAAGGCTCTGTTGTATGTGACAAGTTGCTTTACTCATGCTGCTTTCAAAATTCTGTCTTTGACTTTTGAAACTATTATACTATATCTAAGGACATTTGAGCTTTAGGAAGCAAGATGCCCATTTTTCTTCCTGGATTTGGAAACTTTTCAGCCATAGTTTCTTTAAATTACATATTTATCTCTTTCTTTTTCTCTTCAACTTCTAGTACCCCTTTAATGCATATTTTGTTCTCTTGTTGATGGTGTCTCATAGGTTTTCTATGATTTCTTAAATATTTTTTATAATTATCGTTTTCTTCCTTTAGCTGGGTCTCTTTTTCTCTTTCCTTTCATTGATTCTTCTGCATGATTGAATCTGTTGTTGAAGTTCTTTATTGAATTTTTTATTTATTTCATGCTCTAGCTTCAAGATTGATTTGTTCAGTTATTTTTTATGGTTTCTATTTTTTTTAAAATAATCTTCTTACTTTGTTCATGTATTTTAGTTCAATTTGATTTAGCCGTGTACCTGTGGTTCTCTTGTAGTTCTCTGAGGTTCTTTAAGAGGATTACTGAAAATTCTTTGACAGGATTTGAATCTTCATGTCTTTGGGGATGGCTACTGGCACATTTTAGTCTTCTTTGGTGGTGTTGTTATGCTCGAATTCGGGACCCCCAAAGACCACCAGAAATCCAAGATCAATGCAAGCAGCAAAGAGGTGTTTATTGCGAGCTAGCTCGGTCCTCCGCACGCACACACAGCAACTGGTGACGCTGAGAGGCCCCGAGCCCAGGGTTTGCAGCATTTTTATACATTTTTGGGGGAGCGCAGGGACTTCACATACATCATAGCCTCTTTTAGCAAATCATCACACACCGCGGCAAAATCAAATAACAACTCTAAAACATGATTAGCACATTCACTGGCGGGAACAAGTTGGGTAGGGGTGATTGGTCAGTACAAAAGGGGTATTTGTTTGAACTGACTGGTTTGAGCCAAGAGGGGTGTACGTGCTGAACTACATGGTTTCCCAACTTGTTATCAACCACCATAAACCACTGGGAGGCTCATCTGGCATCCCAGTTATTTCCCTGTCTCATGCTGATTGGTGGTTGCTAGGGGGCTGCTATGGATCCCCACCTAGCCTGACTTGAGTCAGGGACACCTGGCACAGCAGATCTCTCCTGTTATTTGTAGATAAACAACTTAGCAGGATGGGAATGTGCTTAGGAGTGCTCTGTGGGTTTTTCCAAGGACAAAGGCCATGTCCCTTCCTTGGACAGGCTTTGCTCTGAGATAGATGCTGGTTTTTCAGTGTCATATTTGTCTGATTTCTCATTGTTCGTGTAGTTGTGCATTGGTGTCTGAGATTATGAGGAAGTAAACACCTCTACAGTCTTCATAGACTGATTCTGCTGTAAGGGTAAAAGAAATTGAAGTTAAAGTGTAAAAGTTAAAGTGTAAATGACCGGGCATTGTAAAGTTTCTAAGCTGCAAGGCCTGAGTTAAAATGTAAAGGACCAGGTATTGTTAAGTTCCTATGCTACACGCAAAACCTGAAATTCCTGTAGCTGTTAGGACAATTCACCAGAACTGCCCAGTAAATATTCCCCCTGACCGCCTGGTTGTTTAATAATCTAGGACACTGTGTGACCTTGCACGTAGACATCGCAGGGCCTGAACCAATCAGTTTGAATGTGTACCCCACTTTAGAACTGACCTATCACCCCTGCCTGACCTGTTCCTGCCAATGAATGTACTAATCATGTCGCAGAATTGTTGTTTGATTTTCCCGCGGTGTATAATGATTTGTTAAAGGAGACTGTGATGTATGTAAAGTCCCCACCCTCCCCAAAAAGTGTACTTAAGCAGTGCCCAGCCCCTGCTCGGGGCTCTGGGCTGCTCTCCTTTCTTGAGTAAGTACGGAGCCCCAGCACGCTGGAATGGATCCCCAATAAATCCCCTTCTGCAATTGCATGAGTCAGTCTCTTGGTGGTCTCTTCCTCCGACGCTTCGCCGGACCCTTACATTTGGTGCGTTGGCCGGGAACTGTGCATCGCCGGACAAGGTGACCCCAACGGACTACTCTAGGGTTAAGTAAGGCACCTTTTTCCTTTTTCTTGCGATCGCTCAGGTCAGGTCAGGTTCGGTTTAAGGGTTGGCAGAGTGGCTGCCGGCGGGGAACGTGAGCTCCCCCTGGCGGTGGTGGACAGACGTGTCCTGAAGCCACAGGCCATGTCCCCAAGGGACGCCTTGGAGGACTCGGGAAACCGGGGGACGGAAGTGCCCTCAACTCGGAGGTGTATTCAGTGATTCTACTGCCAACCCATCAGGTTCTGCCGGCTACTTTAGTCTTGTTCATTGTCTCATGTTGAGTTTACTGTCTGCCTTTAGGATACTCGTGTTAAACGTTTACTGTTTGTCCTTGTCTCTGTGTCACGTTTGTATTGTCCCTGTCTTTGCCTAAGTAACTCTCAGTATGGGACAAAGCCATTCCACGCCTCTGTCCCTGAAGCCTTTCCTGGTCCCTGCCTCCACTCCGACCCCTTCCCCAACGATCCTATCACTCAAACCTTCTGCTCCTCCCCTGCTTCCCTCCATTCTCCCTGAGTCAGAAGATTATAGATCTTGGGGTTGTGAACAAACGGGAGCTGCATGATGGTCTTTGTGTGTCTTTTTGTCTGTGTGTCTGTTAAATGTGATGGCATTGTTTTACTTTGGACCAATGCAGAGCCCCAAGTTCCAACCTGCCTTAGATGTGTGGAAGTAACTTTAGCTAGATTTTAACCTAATGCTTCTCCTGTAAGTAAAAGGTGAGGCTAAGGGACTCCCAGCAGCTGCCAGAGCCATTTTGCTTTGGGGAACTCCCTCATTCCTTACCTGCACTTTAAGAATTACTCCACCTCTGTTTACTTAACAAAGGGACAATGAATGCAGTAATGTGTTGATATTATAGATTGTTTCTTGGGGATAATCTTGGCTGAGTGTGTATCTAAAAGATGATTTTTTTTAATTGTAACAACCTGGTATCTGAATGGGTTTCTAAAGCATTGCAAAATGCTTAAAAAGTTAAAAGTTGGGTTTAAACAATTGTTTAGTTTGATTTCAGATAGTTCATGCTAGAAAACTTAAATATTTAGGATAAAAAAATTAAAGAGTTTTAATTTTGAACTGGGTAGCCTGAGAAAATTTCACTAGGTATTCCAGTGCATTAACTTGGGCAAAGATAATAAATTATGATATGATATCTGTTCCCCTCAGTGTGTAAGATTCAGGAGAAAAAAAAAGGTGCTAAATTAAAATGGTGGTCTGGCTTATTGAAATGACATTAATTAGCAACAGTCTTGGAAATTTTCAAAGCTTAATTTTGGATACACATGGTAGTGTGCTAAAATGCCTTAGGCATGAGGTTTCTGCTCAGAATTCCAGTTTTCCCAGTTCCTTCCAGACCTCAGCTAGGGCTTAAGCTGATATGCAAATAAAAGAAACCTGCAGCACTCAGCAGGAGACAGATCTCAGACCCAAGGAAAAAAAAAAGGTAAAAGTGTCCTTTTACCTGAACTCAAACTAGACCCCAACCAAAAAGTAAATTATATGGTATTTACTAATTACTGGCCAGTCACCTTTTTTTAGGACTCTTGCTTTTTCTTAGATTCTGTATTTTTTTTGAGCTCATGATTTTGATCCTGCAGACGGGTTAATGTTTTCTGATCAGTTCTATTTTTGATCAACTGTGGAATTTTTAAACATTGCAATGGAGATTTCACCTGAAAAAGCTACAGGGCCTTTACTATTGTGTTATGTGTTACACTTGTGTTACGTGTTGTATGTCGGTATGTCTGTATGTGTGTATGTCCATATATACTGCAGTGATATTGAAAGGGTAAAGTTTCTAAGCTGCTTCTAAACTACAAAGCCTGAGTTACACCCAGAACCTGAAATTCCTGAGGCAGTTAAGACAACGCCCTACTGGCCATTTAGTTGATTAATAGCCTAGGGCCCTGTGCGATCTTGCACATAGGCATCGCAGGGCCTAAACCAATCAGTTTGAATGTGTACCCCGCTTAGGAGTAACCAATCACCCCCGCCCGACCTGTTCCCGCCAATGAATGAACTAATCATGTTTAGGAATTGTTGTTTGATTTTCCCGCCGTGTATGATGATTTGTTAAAGGAGACTGTGATGTATGTAAAGTCCCTGCCCTCCCCAAGAAGTGCACTTAAGCAGTGCTCAGCCCCTGCTCTGGGCTCTGGGCTGCTCTCCCTTCTTGAGTGAGCACGGAGCCCCAGCGCGCTGGAATGGATCCCCAATAAATAAATCCCCTTCTGCAATTGCATGAGTCAGTCTCTTGGTGGTCTCTTCCTCCGACGCTTTGCCGGACCCTTACAATATGACAATTGACAGATGAGGAGCGCTCATGAAAAATTTAAAAATGGATCCAAATATCCTTGATTCACGTGATTCAAATGGTTCAATTCAAATTGGGTAAACAGATAAAAATGTTGATGTCTATGAAATAATCTGCTTAAATTCAGAAATTTACAAGTATTGTTTCAAAATGTGAACAGAAAGAGGTTAACAGATGGAAAAGAATATATATTTCTTTCTGGATCCCTAGGAAGGCTGGACAATCTCCATACTGTGGCAAAGGGTGAGTCACAGGACCACTTTAGTGTCCGCAGTCAAGATCTAGGTTATTGATACTTTCATTAGGAGGATGAATGAGTGTATATCCCACTGGATACCTGAGTGGGCAAGACTGCCCCAGGACCACCGTGGCATGGGGCTGGATCTTGGTCAGAGCTCTGCTTCAGTGTCTACAATTGGAATTAAGGTTAGTGGTCTTGATGGTAGGGCTGAAGATGTGCGTATCTCCTCTGGGTTTATGAGTAGGAAGTACTGCTTCAGACTTCAGTAGATCAGGTCTTCAGTCAGGTCATAGTGATGTTTAGGATCCAGCAGAGTCCAGAGTTGATGGGTATTTTATTATAGGCATAGGTGGACAAATCTCCCAGATTCCTTGGAAGATGGAGCTGCTAATAGGACTGAAGCCAAAGCAATTGGAGCCAATCACACAGGGGAATGGAATTGATTCCAAACTTGTACTACAGCACAGGTGATGAGGTTATCCCCTGGTCATGTGCCTGCATTCTTGAAGCAGTCTTCTGTGTCTTAGCTTTTGCTAGTGTTTTTCAATCTCCTAAGGGTCCTAAAAATCTCCCAAAGGCACTTTTTTCCATGGATGACTGCCCACTTGTTGTTTGGGGTGGGGGATGAGCTAAGGATCTCCTATTCTACTATTTAGCTAAAATCACTTTTCTATAGCCAAATATCTTACTTGGTTCAAAATAATCATGTGTGGCTGGACCAATGAGTCTATAATTAGCAAAGATTTCTCTCTCTTTCTTTCTTTTTTTGTAAAATGACAACATGTATTTTTACTAGTTTGAAGCACCCATAAAGATAACTTGAAAGAGCATAGCACTTCAAAACTGAAAGGGTCTTTTGAAAATATATTTGAATAGATGCTGGAAACTCTGTGTCAGAAAGGGCAAGTGAGTTCTCCAAGGTCACACAAGTGGTAAACAGCAGAGCAGGGACTCAATGTGGGTCCCTTGACTCTCTGAACCTATATTCTCTTTCTAAAGGAAAACTTCTTCTCCAACTGAGATGAAATATGAGAAATAACGAGAGGGTTAGGCAGTTTGAAACACAGAATGCTCTAAACGCACTATGACAACACTGCTGTCCTCAGGAAATTAGAAAGCAATTTAGAAAAATGAAATGGGTCAGACGAGCTGTCACTGAAACAAAGGCTGTGGATCAACCAGTAAATCAGTAGCTGTTCCCTGTGCTTGAGAGTTTCAACCCTCCGGGTGGGAGGTAAACCACGAAATAAATTTTAAAAGATTTCTACTGAGTGTTTCTTGTGAAATTCTGAAGACATTTATATTAAACTCTCTACACCTTTAATTTCCTGTGCAAAACCAGAATTGCACTCACTCTTCTCATGTTTTAAGAGGGTTATTTTGTATCACATTTTAAAAAATATCATAAAGCAATTTAGCAAGTGATGTGTGGAGGGGATTCTCTTAGCAGAATTCAGAAACTCAGATAGGATTCTAACAAACACTAAAATTTCCTTGTTCTGTTTCAGTTTATTGACATCTAGCTGCTGTCTCTTTCTTCCTCTCAGGATTCTAGGGAAGAAAATTAGCCAACAAGATACAGTAGCTGTGATTTAACCTGTGCTTCATATGCAATTTTAATGACAGCTTTACATACACTACTCATACCTCAGTACACTCAGAGGTCAAATCAGCATTTAAACAGATGTTCTAAATGGAAATGAGGGCCCAGCCATTTATTCATGATCAGTTTGATAGAACGGCAATTCTCCAAATCAGCTTGAGGTAGCAGGAGCCCAGAAAATCAACAGCAACCATTGATTTCTTCGCCCACTTGATTTTAGCAATTGGACTTCAATTGCATGAAAACTCAGGGAAAAAAGACCTTTTGTGCTATTTTAGTCAGTCGTATCTGTACTGATCAATGTGAATTGTGCATTGGTGTATGAATATTATTTTGACTTTGGGTGACTACATCTCCAATTAGTGTGTGGGTTCCTAAAAAGGTTATTTTGACTCTTCACTGAGCCTAGTTAAGTGCTATGAACCTTGTAGTAAACCTTGAATTCCAAGCAGCTGTCAGATGGCGATGGTGAAATTGCTGTTGACTCTGGGCTGATTTCTGGAGTGGATTTGTATCCTATCTAAATAAATGAGCATTTCACTATTAACCAACACAATACCAAGGAGATCTTATCTCAGGATGATGAATCAGAGTGCAGCAAAACATCAGTTACCCAAGACTGTGTTAGGCAGAATTTCAGGTTCCTCTGTAAAAATGTCAGCAACCTATTCCCCAGAGCCTGTGACTGACTAAACTACAAACATGGCAGGAGAGAATGGATGCTCAGCTGGGTTACAGTCATTGATCAGCTCACCTTAATAGAGAAGAATTATGTGCACTATCCAAGTGAGCCCTGGTCTTCACAGAGGTCTGTAAAAGATGAGAAGGTAGGGGTGTGGGAGTGATTACATGTGGGAAAGATTTGATCAGCCAATGTTGGCTTTTAAATAAGGAAGAAGAGGCCAGGAACCAAGATATGTGGATGGCACAGAAGCTGGACAAAGCTAGAATACACATTTCCCCTAATGTCTCTAGGATGAATACATTCCTGCCAACACCTTTATTTTTGCCCAGTGAGACTATTTTCAGATTTCTAACTTCCAAGAACTGTTAAATAGAATGCATTTTGTTGTTTTACATCAGGAAGTTTGGGATATTGTGACAGCAATAATGGAAAATGAATATAGGTTATGTGGACTCCACTTATCTAGGTTGACTTAATTGCAGGCATAAATACTATTATGTGACTTCTCAGTTATTCATTTTTAACTGCATAGTTTTTTCTTTTTTTCCATTGCTGAGGATCAAACCTAGGGCATTGCTCATGGTAGGCAAATTCTCTACTACTGAGCTACACTCCAGCCCTATATAAGTATTTTCTGAATAGAATATACTATACAATGTAGCTTTTCAAAGTCTGCTATTACAAACATGCTGCAATAGCCTCCTATGCAAGCTTCCTTGGGCTTTTATATGAGGATTTCTCTTGGATATTAACTTGACATAGAATTACTAGGATGTATGAAATGTCCATTTTCAACTCAAACAGATACTGACAAATTGCTCTTTAAGTGGCTGGACCAAATTACACTCCCACCAGCATTACAAAATTTTAAATTTCTTTATACTCTTGCCTGAACTAGTCATACACTACTTTTTTTTTTTTTTTTTGGTGCCAGAGATTGAACTCAGGAACACTCAACCACTGAGCCCTATCCCCACCCCCCCTTTTTTTTGTATTTTATTTAGTGAGATATCAGTTGCTAAGCACCTCGCCATTGCTGAGACTGGCTTTGAACTCGCGATCCTCCTGTCTCAGTCTTCTGAGTCCCTGGGATTACAGGCATGAGCCACTGCACTTGCCTACTAGTAATACAATTTTTTAATTGAGCTGATATTATGGATTTATATTATAAGTTTCTACATGTGATGTTATATGAAAATTTCAGTTAACTTCTGACATGTAGTGATGTTTTTAAATATCTCACTTAGAACTCTTGAGTGGGTTTCTTTTTCTTCTTGAGTGAGATGCCAGATTCTTAATGTGGTGCCCTGTTTGTCCAGCCTCATCTCTCCCCACACTGTGCCTTGCCATTTATGGTCTAGTTGTACAAAATTTCTTGTGCCTTTGTGCCCATGTGCTGTTGAGTCTTGATTTTAATGTTGTTTTTGTCTCTTTCTTCAACTTGGAGATCCAAGGCTCATCCCTTCCTTTAGTGTGAAAGTTACACAAGATTGATTCATTGAAAACCAAACCAAAACAAAACAAAATGGCAACAGGAAACTTTTTCTTTTTTTCTTTATTTGGAATCTGTGTCCATTTTTTGTTTATCACAATGCATCATCATGTTAAAACATTCTAATACATAACACAAGTGCATGGTTCAAATATTCAAAATATTAAAAGGTATAAAATGGAAAATCCAACTTCTATCACTTTTTCTCATCTGTTTAGTTTCTTTTCTCTTTGAAGGTAATGATTAAGTTTCTGTTTGTCCAAAAAGTCTCTGTACATATGTGTGTATGTAATATTTATATGTATGTAGCTTATGTAGATGTAATTTTCTTCTCACCTTGTTAAGTAGTGATTTGGAAAGTCTCTTTCTGTGAATTAAATCTTTGGATAAAGCCCTACAGAATATGAGGTGGCTGGATATGGGAAGGTTCTGGGGAAACAAAGCAAATATCTAGAACACAGACCATGAGGCAGTAGCAATTGTTCCTGACCATGTTCCAGAATAGTAAGAATGCTCATGAGAGAGTGGAGCAAAGAAAAGACTAATAAATGATAAGACAACAACACTCACAAATTTCTATTTTTACTGAAATATATTAGTATTGCAAAGCATTTTACTTTGTTCTGTAACCCAATCTTTTTTAATGTCAATTAAATATGATATATGCTTTGCTGTTCCATAACAATATTTTGGGGGGTACTTTTAATTTTTATGTGTGCATTATGCTATTTGTTTCATTTTCTCCATTTTTGTATGTGTAGTTCTGATATTTAGGAGGGGTTGCATTCAGTTAAAATAATAAATTTGTATAATAAATTTAATCCTTTTTTTTTAAAAAAAAAAGAATTGCTGTAAGTGATAACACAATTAACATATTCCTACTTTATTTTACTTCTCCTCTCTTTTACCCTTCAATTTTAATCCATTTAAAAGGCTTTTATGATTATTATCATGGTGGGGCTAACTGCTCTTATACTTTTATTGTTTGATCTGTCAGCTTTAAATGATATCCTTAGACTCCTGTTAACCATCCAGTGCTCCTGCTTGTCCTGTTTACCATAGTTTTCTCATAGTTCCTTCGGGAGACTGAACATTGTCGTGGTAATTTTTCCAGGAAGACTCATGGGAAACATGTTTATTCAATTCACATATATTCACCGCTATTTCCCTGTAGCCCTTATAGCAGAGGAATCACTGGACTTAAGGCAATTTCCTTGGCTTATGTTTCTTAAAGTTAATTTTGATGGTGGTTAATTTTACAGATTGTGATTGTTTCTGTGGATCTTTCTATTATTCATGTTTTAATATTGTCTTCTGATAAAAAAAATTCTGAAGTCCATACCTCTTTGTATCTACTGATGTGGGTCAAGTTTTTCAGCATAGATGTACTTTCTTAGCAAGTATATTCAGAATTATTTTATTTCAGGAAAAAAATAAATTATGAGTGTATTTTTCCAACAAATTTATTTATTTGGAGGCCCTACTGAGGTGTATGCTGGAATCCCCTTTACCTGTCTTCTCCATTATTTTCCCTCTTTTTCATTTTTGTTCCTTTTTTCCATTTCCCCTTACAAATTTGTTGTTATTTCTATCCTTTCTGCCTTTACTACGCTTTCTTCAGAACTTTCGTTTCTCCTCTGCGTGCCTTCCAGTTTCATTTTACTGTTGTGTTGATTTTACTTTTTGTCGACTTCTTTATTATCTATTATTTCATGTTTTACTTTACTCATCCTATATTTTCTGAGGACTTTGATTTCTACTTTGTGATGTTACTCCAAAGAGGCAAGAGTCATCCATTTTTCAAAATCATGATAAAATGTTTGCTGACAATTCTCATTGGATTCCTGGATTCTTTGTCAATAAATTTGTTGCTCTGCATTTTGCATTATTTTAGTTTTAATGGAAAATAAAACTGCTAAATGTTGTTGACAGGTGCTACAGTGAAAGCATGTTGTTTCTTTTCACTTTGTTTATGCTGTTGAATTTTTAAGATCTCAATATATCTCCAATTTTTTTTTCTGGATTTACTTTTTGGCTTTAAGTGCCCAACATCTGGTTTTATTGACTTAGTTTCGTTTTCTGAATTGATACACATACTTTTTGTATGAGAGCATTTAAGATATGTTGCCTAGAATCAGGCTCAAGACAGAGTTCTCTATTCTCTAGATTCCTTCCTTGGACCAACATCTGTTCAGAATTTCATGTCTACTCAGGTTTGCTTCATATACTACTAGGCTCTTTGTTTCTTTTTTCTTTTCTTTCTCTTTTTTTCTTTTTTTTTGAGAATGGGGAATATATATACTAAAAAATTTATTTTTATTTTTTTTTTATCCTCCTCAGTCTCTTTGTCTTTTCATAAGGAGGTCCTAAGGGCATGTGTTCTAAGAAATAGAACACATCCTTATCCTGTGGATAGTTGAATTAGCTCTTTCAATAGAAAAGTCTTTTTTTTTTTTTTTTTTTGCAATTGACTACATTGGTATTAGAGGCCACAAATGAAAAGCCCTCGACTGACTCTTACCTCGTTGCTTATAAAAGTGACTTTCTTCATTAAAAAAAAAATAATAGTTGCTGAGCATGGTGGCACACACTTATAATCCCAGTGGCTCAGGGGGCTGAGACAGGAGGATCACGAGTTCTAACCAGCCTCAGCAAAAGTGAGGCGCTAAGCAACTCAGTGAGACCCTGACTCTAAATAAAATATAAAATAGGGCTGGGGATGTGGCTCAGTGGTTGAGTGCCCCTGGTTCAATCCTCAGTACCCCCCCCAAAAAAAATAGTTATTTATATTTTGTGATTATATAATATCTCACAACTATAAATCTGACTTTTTATGCAATATCATAATTGTTAGAGTAATAACAATGTAGTAGAGACTATAAAGCCCATTTATTGGTAGGGACACTGACATGCAGAAAGTTTAAGTTACTCAAAGTCATGTAGCCAGTAATTAGTGGGTTTTTAATTTTATAACCGGACACCTCATTACATATGAGGTGTCCGGTTATAAAACAAAGCAAATATCTAGAACACAGACCTTGAAGCAAGTAGCAATTGTGCTTGGGGCTATCTGATAGAATCCATTTTCTACCCACTATGCCATACTGTTTTGCTTTATTAACTCTACTCTGTTTTATTTTCTAATTTATCTAGAACTTTTTTTCCAAAATCAGGAGAGTGAAATAGATGCTCTCAAATATTTTTTCAGCCTCTAATATTTTCAGATTCTGGGAGAGATCTTCATTTTGTTAAAAAAAATAGGTTTGATTTTTTTTTCATATAGGGCAGCTAGGAATCCACTTTTAACCTTACTCCTGGATATATAGACTTTCCCACTTCTCTCAGGACCCCATCTGAGTTGCTGATGATGAGATGCCAGATAAGGATTCAGTTTGTGACAAATGGGTTCTTCCTGAAAACAGAAGCTCCTGTCTCAAATGAATTAATATTGCAAGCATATTTCTTAGAACACATGCCCTTAGGACCTCCTTATGAAAGGGGGCGATTTATCTCAGTGGAGAATCTGCTAACCTTCTAATCAGTTTTCCTTCAATTCTTCATCTGCTTGTGTGCTAAATTTAGGGGATGAGTCCATGCAGCAAGTTTCAACTAAACACAAATTCAAGGCCATTTTGTATTCCTGGCCAGTTCTCCTCATAACAACTGGCCCAAGAGTCACAAATGACAGGCAGTCCTAAATTAATCCTATTGGGGCTGATTCTCTGTTGTTATAGATTTCTATGCCTCCAGCTTGCTGCTTAGCAGCACAAGATCTTGCTACCAATGCAGATGCCGCCTTGGCCTGTCATTGTCAGATCTGCTTCAAATCAAACATGCAAAGCATTGGGTCTCATTTAACCCAGCTCTTTTCCCCAAAGAGCTACTCAGAAAGTGATTTCTGTGGAGGAAAAGACTTTGACTCATCTTTCTGTGTCTTGTGAGATCTGTACTTCACGGAAATTTACAAGTAGGTGAGCTCATCATTAAAACCAAAATAGAACAGGATTTTTAAATTCTTGAATGATGTTCGCTATAGGATACTTTCTGCCTCCTTTTTTTTATTAGCCAGTTTGTTTAGGAAAATGATATAAGTGAGTGTTCTAGAAAACTGACAGCTTCTCTGCTTGTCTCTGACCTGGGGGAGGGTGGGGGGTCTTCTCTTCAGGAGGCTCCCATTCCTTCACTTTCTTCCTCTTTTTTTACCATCATTTATAACTTTTGTCTTAAATCTTATGAGGATGTCTAGAAACAGGCTTTTATATTCAGTCTATAGTTGATGCTTCACTACAGAGGAAAGCCCAGCTTGCTGCAAGTAAGTCCTGGGTCCTCGCCTCTATGATCCCGAGAAACTCTCTGACCTCTTGTCTTTTTCAAATGTACCTGCCATTCCAGTGATTTTGGTGATCTCTAAGTCCCTACCAACTTTAAATTTCTGTGATCCTACTCATCATAAAGAACTACTATCTTAATCTTAGCAGCACATTAACATAAGTAATGAAAACCTTAGTTTCTAAACAGCTGTCTATCATTCCTAATTTTTTTCTCAAATGTAGTCATTCTGGATTGACAGCTAAATTTCCCATCCCTGGTTTGGAGAGTTCCCTGAATGGGAAATAGAATAAGATCTGATTTTAAAATATTCATTTTAAGACTATCTGCTGGGAGCCATTAGCCAAGTAGGTATGACAATTTCCTTGCCAGCGCACCCCATGTTGCAGTGACATTGAATGTAGGTGTCCTTGCTCAAGGACCAAGGCGGATTAGGGCGTTCCCAGTTTAGGTTCCAGGTTTAAGGTTTAAGATTATTCCTGCTGGGAATAGGGCGTATCCTGCTGCCTGAGTTCCCCTTGAGTTCTCACGGGATTCAGACAGTATATTTTGGAGATAGAAGCCCAGTGGATTTGGATTTGGGCAGAGAACGTGGATTTCCCCAGAACGTGATTGTAGACGGCTGGTGTGAGTTCGGGAATAAAGAGTTGCTGTTTGAATCTACAAGCTGTGTGGTGGCTCGTGATTGTGTGCCCAGCCAGACTGCGGCATTTGTGCCCAGCCAGACTGCGGCAACTATCAAAATTTTATTTTTGTTGTTGTTGTTGTCTTTTGTAGATGGAATTTTGGTCAGAAGGTCTGCTGGGCTGTTTTCCTTGCAATAACAATTCAAAAGGTTTCATTTTTCACATAAAGATATTGATTGATTACTCAAATAAAAGTTACATCTATTTTTTTCAATTAAAGACTTGAGGGGTGTGTACTTATCCTGCTGGTTGACAAAATAAAGCGAATTCCATGGAGTGGGATGGCATTTGCACACATAAAACTGCAATGAAAGAGGAGAGAAAGGAAAATAGAAAATTTTGAATTTTTGAAATTTTTTTTAATCCCAAATGCAAATGAGCCACTGTCATAACACAGGGACAACTATTTATAAGACATTATTGTATCTTTGGGCAAAAGATACTGATTCTAACCCAGACCCTGGTTCTATGTTCAGGGTGTGTTCTTTCCTTTTGTTACCCACTCCACTACTATAAGCCCGGTGCCCTTAGACTTAGGCAAGAAGAACTCCTTTCCTAGACCCTGGGCCTTAGAGGATCCTGCTCTGGTTTCCATTTGGATGAAACCAGAGGGCATAAGACAAAGAGGGTATCCACATCTGCTGTCAGTATTTCCCCTGCCACATTGTCCTATGAGTACCTAGGCTCCATCCTTACCTACAGGGCCTGGGTCAGTTTCCAGAGCCTGCGCTAGCCTACTAGTTAGTCCTTCCACCTGAAGGCAGACAAAACTACCAGTTTTCTCACCTTCGTGTCCAGGGACTTGAAGGGACTCCACTGAAGACAGAAGGGTAGAGTGCAATCATTACCATGAACAACTGAGCTGGGAAGATTTAGAAAAGTGAAGAAGGATTAATTGGTTAAGAAACACAGGCTCTCTGACTCCCAACATGGTTTGGAGCCTTCATCCTGTAACTTTCAAAGTTATCTCCATAAATTTGGCTCACACTTCCGTTGTGTTACCATGTTTTGACCCTGATCTTGATACCTTGGTTGGGCTTCCTGAATGGTGACTGCTGCCTGTGGCTCGTACAGACACAGTCTGTTATAGAAAGAGTGTAAGCTTTGGGAATGAAAATATGAACAGGTGACAGCAGCAGAAGTTTTCAGAGGGCATCATTACTCAAGTTCTCTTTAGGCTTGGATTTCGCCAGGGGGAGTTGGAAGGAAGGTAGGGTTAGAAGTTTCAAGGTGAAATGATTGGGTTATGAGAGCCTTAACCTAATCACTGCATGGATCCAATTGATAGGGGTTAACTGGGTGGTAACTGTAGGCAGGTAGGATGTGGCCAAAAGAGGTGAGTGAGTCACTGGGGACGCGACTTCGGGATTTATATTTTATTGTGGTGAAGGCAGTTCTCTCTGCTCCTTGGTGCTCTCCTCTTGACATGATTTTTCTCTACCACATACCTCTGCCATGATATTCTGCCTTACCTCAGTTCCCAAGGAATGTAGCCAGCCATCTATGGACTGAGACCTCTGAAACCGTGAGCCCCCAAATAAATCTTTCCTCTTTAAAATTGTGCTTTTCAGGTCTTTTGGTCATAGAAGAAAAAAAAAAACTGAATAAATCAGCCACTGTTTACCAGGCCAACAATATCTCTAATGTAGGAGAGAGCAACATGTGGGTAACTTATAAACTATCATGGTATGAAAAATGCCAAATATAAACTAGAAGCACAAACTGCAATGAAAGAAAAGACGGGGAGGGATTGACTTTAAAGCATGAGAGGAGTCGTCACAATTTGTTGAACTCATTGGTGCAGACAGATAGTCTTCATTTTCTCCTTAGGTACCATCTACTAAATTATCTAGAAGGAATCTTAATTATATAACACATCCTGGGGTTTTTATTTTTATATTTTTTCAGTTAGAGAAATGATCAATTAGATCTTTCATTTTTCTTCTGTGAATCATCTTAGCAGTCTCCTCTTAGAAGCAAAAGAACCAATTTTTAGTTATGTTTCCTCCTCTTTATTTTTTGACAGGTAATTTAACCATGAGTTGATGGCTTTCTAGCCTAAGGAAAGAGTCATTTCCTTAACATTCTAAACCTAATTATGAATTCTATTAACCTTTGTAATTATGTTTTCTAATTTCAGGATGAGACAGACAGACTTGCAGACAATGGATTTCCTGAATAATATTGCATTTACAAAAGTATGATTTTTTTTAATCAAAGAAAAAAACTCTATGGAAAATTAGCAAAAATGTAAAGTGATGCATGAAAAATCATATACTTTTTCCCTGTTGGAATATCAACTTCTTGAAGTTTCTGCAGTAAGCTGGTTAGAAAACAGTTTATTAAGGAATGACATGGTGACTATGATTTCCAAGCTCTCTACATCTATCAGGCAAAGTGATTAAACCTGCATCCATCATTCAGCATAATTAATCAGTAAGACACAACAGCCTATGTTTGTGTGCTGGTTAATCTGTAGTTCAGGTGCATACATCTCAGGCTTCAAGTTCATATGGGAAATACATCCATCAGTGCTGCCACATGCTTTGGTGTACCCTATTGCAATTATAAAATAGTAGGCCTTCTTTAAAGAGGAGAAAGTACGGAGTTCTTCAGTGGCTGCTAAACTGAAACCAAAAATCCAGAAAACAGATTTTTTTGTTATTTATTTTAGGTTTTTCCTTAATCATACCATGTAATTCTCTACTTCATGAAACATCTCTCTGCTTAAAAGACTTAGATTCATTAAATATACCTAAGGGGCACAGTAATATAACAAGGTCTTTGCTCCCAAGAAGTATACAGTCAGTGGTTCAAAGGTCAACATTGTAAGAAAGTTACTACATTAGCACCAGAAGGAGGGGTACCACTTTGTAAGACAGATGCCCTTATAGTTAGTTAACAGAGTGTCTAAATAACAGTTTAAACATATGAAATATCTTTAAAGGTTACAGCAAAATGTTTAACTTTGCTTATATGAAATCCAAATATTTTCTTTGGGTGGGTAACCAGGGATTGAAACCAGGGGCACTAAACTGCTGAGCCACATCCCCAGCCCTTTTTATTTTTTTGTTTAATTTTGAGACAGGGTCTCTTTAAGGGCCTCCCTAAGTTGCTGAGGCTGGCTTTGAACTTGTAATCCTCCTGCCTCAAGTTCCCCAGCCGTTGGCATTAAAGGTGTGCACTGTTACACACACGGATCCAAATGTGTTTTGATAGCAGAAGAGATTACAGTGGTCACCTGGTTCAATTCAGTCTTTTCACATATTAGATGTCAACATCCAAATTCAGGGAACCGTAGATACTGAAATGATTTGATATAGCTTCAACACCATTTTTTTTTTAAATAGAGGTTTTTTTACATATAATTTTTAGCACTTATTTTTCTTTTATTGTAATTATTTTAACAACTCAAACTACACAGAAGTATAATTCTTTCATATTATTTCCACATGTATAGAAAGACAAAATACATACATATATATACATACATATATGTATATATATGTATGTATATATATGTGTGTGAATATATATATACACACACACACACATATATATATATATATATATATATATATATATATATATACACACACACACACAAACACACACTCACTTATATAATGCAATAATTATAACTAATAGTACTGTATTGTGTACTTGAAATGTGTTAAGAGATCCTAAGTGTTCTTACTACACTCACACACCCAAAGTTAACTATGTGAGGAGATTGGTATATAAATTAAATTGATCATGGATACCATTTCATGACATATATGTTTATCAACTCATTACATTATATACCTTAAGTATATGCAATTTTATTAATTATGCCTCCATAAAACTGGAAAAAGTAAGTGATTATACTTTATATATTGTTGAGCTTGTAAGCATTCCCTTAGATTCCATTTCTAATCCTTTTATTTCAATCCCACTTTCTAATATACCTATAGGGTGCATCTAGGTTTCCTCCAACCTAAACTGTCAGTTTTATGTTAAGCAAAAAATAAGCTCTTTTTCTTGGCAGGTGTTATAACTGCCCTCTAATGATTTTCAGTGGATTCTTCATTCTCTCCCGTAATATCATTGAATATTGGGCCCTTAGAAGAAGGGAAAGTCTGGAAGGGTTTCTGGATGTAGGACTCTGTTCTACATTCTTTGGACGGCTGGTCTGGTGGTGGTGATTTCTCTCAGCTTTCATTTGTCCGGGATTCTTTAGTTTTCCTTTATTACTGAATGATGGCTTTGCTAGGTGGTACTCTAGGTAATCACTTTTTTTCTTTCAGTATTTGGAATATTTTATTATATTTCCTCCTGGCCTGGGAGTTTTCAACTGAGAAATCTGCTGTTAGTCTAAGAGGTCTCCCCTAAATGTGACTGGGGCCCTCCTCTTGCTATTTTTAGAATTCTGTATTTGTCTTATACTGTTGACAGTTTAAATGTACTGTGTCATGGTGAGGATCTTTTCTGGTGGTCTGTTTGAGGTCCAATGGCTCTGCTGTAGTTGATGTCTACCTTTCCCAAGATGAAAACAATTTTCAGCTATTATTTCATTGAATATATTTCCTATACCTTTTTCTTCCTTTCACCTTTGGAACTCCGAAAAATTAGAAGTATATTCATTTGGTAATGTTCCATTAAGACTTAGGGGCTATCTTCATTCTTTTTTTTTTAAATTGGGATATTGACAAAAATGTGTCTTCAATTTCAGATATTTTTTCTTCTACATGACTCAGTTTATTTAAAGTTTTAAGCTGTATTTGTTGTTGTTGGTGGTGGTGGTAATAGGGATTGAACTCAGGGGCACTCAACCACTAAGCCATGTCTCCAGCCCTATTTTGTATTTTTATTTAGAGACAGGGTCTCACTGATTTGCTTAGCACCTCACCATTGCCGAGGATGGCTTTGAACTCGCAATCCTCCTGCCTCTGCCTCCTGAGCCACTGGGATTATAGGCATGCACCACTGTGCCCAGTTTAAGCTGTATTTTTATATGACTTTTTGAGTTATTTCTGATATTTCTGTTTGGTTCTTTTCCATGAGCTTGTTTTCTATTCTGAGTTTTCTCATTCATATTATGCACTGTTTTCCTAATTTCATTGAATTGTCCTTCAATATTCTCTTGAATCTTGTGAAATTTCCTTATCACTCTTTTGAATCCCTTATTGAACAAGTCATCCATATTTTTTTTGCCTTGGAGTCTTTTATTTTGGAGTTAGTCATTTTTCTTCTTTGGAAGCCACATGGTACTTTGTTTTTTTTTATACTTATGTTGTGCCTATGTTGAGATTTATACACTTTGTGGATCAGTTATTTATATTGCTTTTAGAAGGTGGCTTTGGCAGTAAATGGCCTTCTCCTTAAGATGTATCTTCGGGTGTTGGCACATTACCTTTCATTCTACTTGGTCACCCTAGTGTTTTTTTCCCTATATCTTTTTCATCTATAATCAATGGTGTGGGACATGTTGCTAATAACAGTGAACTCATGGAGCCCTTTTGTCTCCAGGGACAGCATTGGATTGGAGGTATTCTAGCAACCCAGGTGAGTGTTATGTATATGACACTAAAAGTGTTATGCACACCCTCTATGTGGCTGCTCTGGTAATAGGTGTGGTAGAGCCTGGGAGATTGGATGCCTGGGTCCATGGAGTGCAATGGACATTTCCTCAGAGGTGGAAAAAGTGGTGAAGAGTGTGGAGCATATAGTCTAATGCCTGTCAGAGGCATAGGTCATTTGGTGAGCCAGCAGCAAGGCTCCACCCTTACTTCAATGCCATACTGCAGCAGCTTGGGCTCTAGGAATTGGGTAAAGAGAGATAATGCACGTTCCTTTTGTGAAGCAAAGCTATGTTGCAGATTCCAGGTAGCTCTGCTAACTGGGATCCACACCTCTGGAAGCTTTCTATAGCTAGGGTGGCTGCTGGTTGTGGCTATGAGGCCCACTGGGACTCTTCTAATCACCTTTTCCCCAGCAAAAGGAAATTCCACTGGGTGGGAACTCAGAGTAATATTCCTAATGTGCTCTATCCTACTCTATGCTGTTTTCCTAGGTCTCCATTCCTAACAGGGTCCCTGTTTCTCCCTCACTGGGTTCCAGTTTTCTTCCTGGGACACTTAACTCAAAATAAACTATTTATTTGTTGTCCTGTCTCTTTTTAGGGCATTAGGTTTGTGCTGGACAGTTCTATTTGAGCATTCTGGTAGTCTTCTAAATTAGTAATTTCTAACTGCTTAATAATTTTGGGAAGTCTAACCATTTTTAAAAATGTTTTATCTTTACTGAAATCTTTGTTTTATTGATGCATATTAATGATACAGAATAGTGAATTTCATTATGGAATATTCATACATGCACATAACATAATTTGATCAATTTTTTTAAAAGAGAGAGTGAGAGAGAGAGAGAGAGAGAGAAAATTTAAATATTTATTTTTTAGTTATCAGCGGACACAACATCTTTGTTTGTATTTGGTGCTGAGGATGGAACCCAGGCCGCACGCATGCCAGGCGAGCATGCTACCGCTTGAGCCACATCCCCAGCCCCAATTTGATCAATTTTATTCCCCATTGCCTTACCTTTTTCTCCTCCCTCAAAGTCTGGTCTTCTTACAAAAGCTTTTAGGGAGTGTTATTATTTGGGTTTGAATGTCCCTCCAAAAGCTCTTGTTTTGACAATATGACCACTCTAGCAATGTTCAGAGGTTGGCTTTTAGGAAATGACTAAGGCTCTGACATCATCAGCGGATTAATTCATATGCTGGATCAATGCTTTGGTAGCCAAATGTATTAATGGGGTTGGACCTATAGGTGGTTGGGGCATGACTAGAAAAGTAGATTGCTGGGGTTATGGTTTTGGGAAATGTATCTGTCCTTGGCCTCTTTCTTTCTTTCATTCTGCTTTCTGACTGGCTTCCAAGTGCTGAACAGCCTACCTCCATCTTAGCTTTCTGTCATGATGATTCTCTCTTGGAGTCAGCCAACTACAGAACAAATCCTCTGAAACTGTGAGCCAAAAGAAACCTTTCCTCCTTCAAGTTGGTCTTGTCAGGTACTTTGGTGACAACGATGAAAAGCTGACCAACACATTGAACAAAGGACATTTGTGATGACATTTGGTTTGAATTTTGCCTTCCTAAGCTTGGTAAAGTCACTTCCACAAAATAGATCATTTTCTTTTCAGTTTTTATTGATTATCACATAAATTAAACTGCAAAATCTTTAAAAAATTACAAAATCCGTACAAAATCCATATGATGGATTTTATAAAAAAGAATAGAATGCCAAGAAATTCACGATGCAACCCAAAGAGTCCATAATGTTTATTTTCTCCTTGAAAAATTCTCTGTATTCTCACAATATTGTATTAATTTTTCTTTTTCTGTTAAGTATTTCAAGCTAATGCACAAAATACCTCATCTTGGGTTACCACCAATTTCCTGAACTTCTCATAAGCTCACGCTGTCTAGGTGAAACTAATTGTATTTCTTATTTACATATTTTAGGTAGCTAAGCCAGGTAGATAATTTTAATAATTATCTTTAGAAAAATAGAGATATCCAAAACTATTAGCAGCTTCAGTCAACAAAATCAAAAAGAAATATGTTATTTGGGTAAAATTTCAATATTTATAAGTGCACTTTATGTGCTAATCTATGAGTAGAGTATCTGTAATATGCTGATCTATAAGCATAGCATTAGAATATTGTATATGTATATATATGTATATGTATGTATGTATATTTCTATTATACATAAACAAAACACACACACACATACCACATTTATTTGGATCTCTAATTTCATTGAAAAGTGCTTGTTAATTGTCCATTTATTCTTAAGTATTTTATTTTTCACATACCATCAATCATAAATTCAGTATTAAAAAATTTAATTTTCCCATTGTTCACTTCTAATATGTTGAAAAGTTTGAGTTTTGTGTCTTGATCTTATATTTTGCTAAGTTTTTAAATTCACTCATTAATTTTTGTAGCTTCTAGTGTATTCCTTAGGATTTTATTTGTATATAGTTATTTCATCTGCAAGTAAAGGCAGTTTTTCTCTTTTCTACAACCTATGCCTTTTATTTGTTTTTAATGCTTTATTATGCTGGGTAGGGTCTTTGGTAGAATGTAAACAGCAAAGATGTTATTAGATATCCTTAAATTTTGTTGATCATTCTTAAAAATATTCAATATTTTGTAATTAACTATGATAATTTGGGTTTTACATAATTGCCCTAACTTATGTTGAAGATGATTCCAAACACTAGTTTGCTATTATAAAATGTTTAAAAAATATTCATTCATTCATTTAATCTATCTAGGATTTATAGTCATATCTCCTTTTCATTCATGATATTGGTCATTTGTTCTCTCTCTGTCTCTGTCTTTCTCTTTTTTTATGTAGGGTTGTGTCTTCCTAGATGTACTCATTTCATTGGTTACCACCAATGAGCTAGATGTACTCATTTCATTGGTCATTTCCAGGAAGAAACCTTTGGTTTTATTGATTTTTCTTTCTTTTTTTCTCTTCCTCCCACTTTTCCTCCTCTTTTTTCCTCCACCTCTTTCCTTTTGTTTCCTATTTCATTGTTTTTTCCTACTCTTTTCTTTATTACTTTATTGCTTCTATTTTAATACTTTTAGTTTTCACAACTCCTTAGGGTGGCAATTTTAATCATTAAATTATATCACTCTTCTTTTCTGATTTATAAACTGAAATAACTTCTTAACTATTTAAGCTGCATTCCATAAATCTTGTATGTTGTATTTTTAAAACAATTTCATTTCAATATAATTGAATATTTAAAGTATGCAGTATATATAATATACCTATTACATATATCAAAATCTCACATTCAAAATATTTAACATATATATATCACTCCTGAGAGTTTTCCTTATAACTATTTATCCCTTTATAATCTCTTCATCTTGCTTCTCTTCTCTACCCATGCAACCTGCTTATGTATACTATATATTGTGTGGCATATTTTGGAGTTTTATAGAATCACATAGTCTGTATGATTTTCATTGTGGCTATTTTCATTCAGCATAATTATTTTGTAATTCTTTCATGTTGCAGAATATAAGAATGGTTTGTTTTATTTTTATGATAAATTCCACAACATGGCCCAATTATATTTATACATTCACATTTTATGAAAACTGTTTCCAGGTTTTTTTTTTATTACAAATCAAACTGATATGAACTTTCACATCCTTACACCTATGATCCATTTTGAATTAATATTTCAATGTGATAAAATATGGACCAAAGTTATTCTTTCCACATATGGATACTCAGTTGTTTTATTAATATTTATTATAAAGTCTATCTTTTCACCACTAAATTGCCTTTTCCTTTTTCCAGTATCTGTTGAAATTATATGTGTGTCTACATCTAGGCCTCTATCATTAATGCTAATATTGCATTAAACTTGACCCTGAAGTTTTATAGCATATGCCAATTCTAGGTAGGGTTTGTTTTTAAACTTTGTCTTCCTTACAAAATTGTTTTAATTATTTTAAATGCTTTGCATTTCTATAGGACTTTAGCTTGGCATTTTCTACACAGAAAGTTTACTGGGTGTTTGAATGAAATTGTGTCAAATTTAAAAAGCAGTTGGGGAGAATTGACATCTTACTAATATTGAATCTTCTCAACCAAGAAAAAGATAATATTTTCATTAGTTAGGTTTTCTTTAATTGTTTTTAGCAATTCTTTGTATTTGTCAGTGTAGAAGTCTTGGATATATTATATCAGATTAGTTCCTAAGTTTGTCACATTTTATATTCTTGTCAATTGTATTCTTTTTCAAGTTAAATTTTATTTACCTACTGTTTGTTGCTATTACATACAGAATTGATATTGTGTATTTATCTTATATCCTATGACTTTGCTAAATTCAGTTTTTCTAGTCAATTCTTTGCAGATTCTGTCATACATTTTTCATAGACAAATCTGTCTAAAAAAATTTCAAAAGAAAAGTTTATTTGGGGGCTCATGGTTTCAGAGTCTCAGTCCATAGATGACTCCATTCTTTGGGGTCCAAGGTGAGGTAAAACATCATGGCAGAAAAGTGTGGCAGAGCAAAGCTGCTGGGCATGTGCACCAAGAAACAGAGAGAGTGAGCTCCACTCATCAGGGACAAAATGTATATCATAACAGCATGCCCCCTGTGACCTGCCTCCTCCCATCACGTCCTGCACTGTCTACAGTTACCACCAAGTTATTCCCTATCAGGGGATTAATCCACTGATTAGGTTGTCCTTCCCATAATTAATCATCTCATCTGTGTAAATTCTTGCATTACCTCATACATGAGATACATGAGATTTGGTGAACACCTGATAGCTAAACATAACACTAAGAGGTTTTTTTTGTTTTGTTTTAAATCAGAAATTCAGAAACAGATCTTGAATTTTGCCAGATGCTTTTTCTGCATTTTTGTCATGATCATTTTAGTTCATAATTTTAGCTTATTAGTATTCTGTTTCATATTTACTTCAATGTCTATGTAGGCCATGTATTCATGGCATGTTTTCCTTGGAATGTCAGTTTTATTTTGCTATCAGGGTAAGGCTGGAATCATTTAATGAGTTTGAAAGGGTGTTTTTTTTTTTTTTTTCCTTTTTGAAATTTCTGACAAAGTTTGTACAGAATTGATATAACTTTTGCTTTTGTATGCAATCAGTTAAACTTTGTATTCCAAATCTGTTTCTAGGGTGGTAACTGTAGTTTTAGTTCAGATATTTTGTCTCAGGGGCTACTTTCTGTCCAAGAATAATATGATTCAGGTGCTAGCCTGAGTGGTGAGTAGATAGAAATTGAGGAATTTGGGAATTTTTCCTCTGTATGGTGCACTTCTAGGATTCCTTATGACTTGGCCATGTTTATCCCAGATTCAATCTTCTTTTTTCCCCAAGCCAGAAAGGCTGCAGATTTTATTGTTCCAGTTACTCCAGACATTTTAGTAACTGAAACTGGATTCAAGGTAAAAGCTATGAAAACAGGAATTCATTTCTTACAAATCCCCTACTCCACATATGAACTCTCTTATTGGGATATCTGCATTGGAAAATGCTTTTTTTTATTGTGTCCAAAATTTATAGATGTCATCTGAAGATTACAGTAGAATATTATTCAACCGCTACTGGATGTGGACGTCTTCTGACCTACTATATATATTTTCTCTGATCTTTCCCTGTAGTTCAAACTCTCACATTTAAGCCATTGTGTCATTTAGTGTGCTTGCCTCTGACTGTATCACTGATACTCCAATGTGCTATATCTAACATGATCTGAGCTTAAAAAATACAACTCCTGTTATAGTAGAATTTGATCTAAATAAAAAATAAATGGTCTCTGAGATAGTCAGAGTATGACTATAAAGATGAAGATAAAAATAATATCTTTATAAAGATAAAGAATATGACCCTAATTATGCAAATTTTGTGTAACATATTTTGATTGCTTGCAAATTCTATTTAACTACTTCCAGGTTTTCATTTTTGTGGTATTATTAAAGTTACAATCTCCCATGTAAAATTTGAAAATTAATATGTTTTTATTATCCACACAAATTCTCACATATAGACATACTCTCATGTTTTACAAATTTGAGCCAAATTACCCAGCATCTTTTCATTGCTTAAGAGAAACGTGTGAAAGGAAACTCTGTAGATACATTTTTTACTAATTATTAGAAGAGCATCGTGATTTATGCATATTTATGGGGTGAGTATATAAGATAAAAACTACAATTAAATTTCAACTACTGATAGCCCAGAATGGGGTTTTGAAAAAAGAATTTATTGCTAATCTTATAACAATATTTTTTTGTAAAAATAAAACATTTGTTATTTTCTTTTTTAACAATGTCTGTAGGATGCCCTTCTAAGTGAAAATATTTAACATAATAAGTTTTATGCCTGTAAATCATTTTCACCAATTCTTGTTGACAAAATACACACTAGAAATATGGAGTCTAGGGCTGGGATTGTGGCTCGGTGGCAGAGCACTTGCCTAGCATGTGTGAGGCACTGAGTTTGATTCAAGCGTGTATCAATAATTAAAATAAAGGTCCATTCACAACTAAAATAAAAAAAGAAATGTGGAGTCTATTCATTGAATCAATATAAGTTGATTTTGCTTCTAAAAATTTGTTCAGTTCTCTATGTTTCTGTTAAGATTTAAGAACATTTTGGATTTTTTCAAATGGAATAAATTTGAAACTTATGGATTTACCAAAATAATATGTGCTTTCAAGCCTTGCCATCTGGTACTAAGAATACATGTTATTTTTGTTCCAATGCATAAGAATATAGTTTGGTGTTTTGATTTCAGTTTTATCTAAATAATTAATCCATATGGATAGATGAATTCAATATATCTGTTGAACTACATATGTCTTTATATTCTTCAAGTCTCAAGTGTTTTTTATTCTGTCACAAGCTGAATTCCAGAAGTGAAGAAACTACTCTTCATTTCCCCCTTTCAAATTCCCAGTAGCCAATTAGATATAAATCACATAGGAACCTTTTTTTTTTCTGATCTCAAAAATAACTGCCCCCAAAGACCAAACAGAAGAAAGAAACATAGACTATAAGTTAGACAATTTTTGAGTAATTTAGAGGGAGACTCTTTAACCCATTAGAATATATCATTGATATTGAAGAAATTACTAACAGAACCATGAAAAACCTCATGTGGCTAAAGGAACTGGAAAATATCCTTTAATTCTTAAACAGATTAGAAGTATTATGGTAGAAAAATCATTTGAGGGTGACCTAAAAGGGTGTAAGTAATAGTAATAAATGATGTTAATTTAAAGAAAATGTATAATATCAGAAAAAATCTCCAAATGGAAGTCTCCAGTGGGAAATTATGGGAACCTTAGGGAAGACTATTTCAGAAAGTATCTTCTAATCCAAGAACAAGACAAAATAATTTAACAGAGTTGAGTTACTTTATTCCTTAGTTCCATTTCATTACAATAATTATAATAGTGATTATTGTGGAAATCCATGGAGGATACAATGTATTGACCTTGAAATCTGGCACTGGCTCATAGTCTCTGACCTGTGTGAACTGTGGTAAAGCTCTTAAATGATCATAAGATGTGGTCTTTAGTAGTGATGGCAAAAATCAGTCTCATGACTTATAATAGGAACAGCACATATATGTTATATAACATATTTTTAAGATATTCATTAATGTTAATTTTAATTTTTTGCATGTCTATTTTTGTTAGATATTAAGCAAAATCAAAACCTACTTTAAATAATTTATATTTTAGTTGTATAACACCTGAGAGAGAGAAAAAACAAAACACTGAAGGGTTGAATGAGCAGAGAAAATTTGAAGTACTAACTTGGACATTGGCAATACAATGGGAAAATGAAATGACTTTCTGTTTAATGTGAGAAAAGAACAGAAGAAAAGGAAAAATGGTGGCCATTGCAAAATTATAAACTAATCTCTATAGGGGAACAGGGAGAACTGAAAAGGCCAATTGAGCTGCAATTGCTGTTGAATGGCAAGACTCCTGGAATTGTAGAAAGTGGCAATTGTAGCTGACTGTAGCACACCATCCAAGAGCATGGCTGTGGCAGAGAACAACAGGAAGACAATTCTTCAAAGGCATGTTCTATCTGCTTGCAGAATTCCAGGTAGCTTCTGTGTGAAGGAAAGAACACTGCAGATCTTGGTGAAGATGTATTCAATATGGGCCATCAAAAAGGCTGACAACCACACATTCCATGAAATTCTGTTGGGATATAGCATGCACATTCAGGTTTCTCTTGTGAGGAAGTATTTTATTGATATACAATGTACACATTGAATGTCTTGTATATGGATGTGTGGATAGATAGGATTAGATTTCAGTCCTGCCCAATCAGAACATGCTTAGAGGCACTCTCTGCCATGTGATAAATGGATACTCTGAGATAGAGCCATTTCTCTAAACACTAAGGTGCCCTCACTCACCAGCTAATTTTGCATAGTTAAAGCTGGGTTTCTGTGTTCCTTTAATCAATTTTGCAATGTTGTGAATATTTGTGTTTTAAGGATATGTGTCTCTTTTGCCTGATAGTATTGTTTGTCCCCGGTACATATTATTTTTACATTACAGTATCCTACAATCACAGTCTCTGAAAGATCTCTTCTGATTTCCTTAGGCAGAATTCATTACCACATAGCTGCATCCCCACAGCATTTTATAAAACATTTCTATCATTGCAATTACATTATGATTTTATTTGTGTTTTTTCATCCATCTTGTTTACTCTGGTGAAAACAACTGAAAAAGTGACAGTGTTCTATTCATCTATGTATTTCAAAATTTCAAACAGAGTACATTTTACTCTACCAGTTTCTCCATTGATGTGCAACAAATGACCACAAATATAGTTACTTAACACCCACTTATTATCTTACACTTTCTGTGAGTTGGGAGTCCATGTGAGTTTGACTAGGTTCTTTGCTATGGTCTCACAGAACAAAAGCAAGACATATCAGGCTGAGTTCTTATTCCTAGAAGTTGAGGAGAATCTGCTTGCAAGCTCATGCAAGTTGTTAAAATTGAGTTTCTTGCATTTTAGGATGGATAGGCCATCATTTCTCGGTTTTGATCAGCAAGGGGTCACTTTGATCCTCTAGGGACTGTCTGCATTTCTCATTCTGGGGCACCATCTATCCACAAGTCCTATGTGAAGGCTCAATTCCTTCTCATGCATTGATTCTGCATTCATTTTCTACATGCCAGGGAAAAGTTCTCTCATTTTAAAAGGGAGCTTATATTATACCCACTCAGCTACCTTTATTTTACCATGCAATGTAAAATCATGTTGAGTGACATCACATCATTGTCATAAGTTTGACTCACATTCAAAAGAGAAGTGGAAACTGTGGCTGGTGTCGGGATATTGGGATCATCCTTAAGGTTCTGCCTACATTGTAAACATAAAAATGTATTTAATAACAAATAATCTTGCACACGATGAATTTTCTTAGCAGATAAACGTTGAAAATGTGAATATCTTAAATCTTGTATCAATTTTTCAATTATAAAGATCCATGAGACACAATTTCATCTTCTATTATTTTCAGTATTCATTGATCAGAGCAGGACTGAGCTGGACTGATCATCAATGGGTAACTCTATTGAATTTATATAATGTATTTAAAAGCTTCACAACCTCAGAAACATAAGTTTTAAACTTTGAAACTTGCTGTATCAAGTGGGATTATATTCATCTGGGGATGACTGCAAAAACTAATAGCAGTGGCTTTAACTGGACAGACATTTATTTTTCTGGCATCTATAGGTTTCAGGTTGGCAGTTGGAAGGGAGTGGTTATGGTAGCTCTAAAGTGTCAGGCCTCTAGAATTCTCTGGAACAGGCATAGCATACATACCCATGATGATCTCATGATCTGGAGGTTAGAACACCAGGGTTTGCCTCTGTGTTTTACCCAGTGGGAAGGGGTAAGCATGGTTATGCCAAACTTGCTTCACACCCCAGTAAGGTCATTTTTCAGAAATTGCATATAACCTCTGCTTATATGTCACTGATGAACCCTTATTATCAGTCACACTTAGTTGCAAGGAAGGCTAGAAAACATAATACTACTTTAGATTGCCATATGCACTACTGAAAGTTACAGATTATATTACTGTGCATTATGAGATTTACACACCTTGTGTATGTAGCAATTAAGAGTAAGCATACATATATTTTCTTTATGTCAAGTCTGTTTATCTCACCTAAGAATTCACTCAATGATGAAAGTTCTATTGCAAGGACATGAGTCAATATCTGACAATTTAATATTGTAGTTGTCCAAAGTGGCTATAATACTTACGGCAAAATTTTCAGAATAAGATCTGAGGGGATAATAACATGTCCATAGGAGTCTTTGAGATCACAATACATTCTTAAGGAACTGGAAAACCACCTTTGTGAACAGGAATGTGCATGTGCTTAGGCAAGCTGTTATAGGTGCCTGAAACCTCACACTGTCTGAGCCTGAGGGTTTTCAAAGCAGCTGATGATGTGGAAGTCAAAGAGTTTCAAACTGCTAGAGAATTGAACGTATGCCCCAATAGAACAGAGAAAATGTGTATGAGACTTACTGGTTCACTTTATTAAAACACAAAAACAAAACACATCAAAAAACTCCCCTGTTCCATCATTAGCTAACCACTAAGCCAGAGATTTCACCAGCTTCACACTTCAGTGAGTAAGAATTTTTTAGATTTAATCTAGGAAAGTCACTAAGCAAACAAAGAACAACAAGAGTAAGAAAGAACAACAACAAAATCCAGAAGGAGGTAGAATCTGATGTGCAAAGTTTTCACCTTACTGTCAGCCCTCTGTGTCCACAGGTTCCTCCTCAAAGGGTTCTGTACCATCAATCAACCAACCACAGATTGAAAATATTAGGAAAATTTGCGTCTGTACTAAACACATACAGACTTTATTTCTTGCCATTGTTTTCTGAAAAACACAATACAACTATTTATATAGTATTTACGTGTTCGGTTTTATAAGTAAACTAGAGATTTTTTATAGTATGAAGGAGGGTGTCTATAGGTTATAGGTAAATACTACCTCATTTTAAATTAGTGACTTGTGCATCAGCAGATTTGGTATCGTGGGGGATCCTGGAACTGAGGATCCATGAATACCAAGAAATGACTTCTTATTGTTTAAAATGGACAGTTTTCAACAATAAAATATGATGTGAAATAAATAGGAAAATAGTCTCCATATATGGATAAAAACTAAGAATCTGGCCTTGAACAAGTCTATTTTTTTTATTTACCAAATACCAGTTCTAAATCAATTACCTTAAATATGTTCAAAGAACTGAAGGAAATCATACATACAGAATAAAAGGAAAGAGGACAACAATGTCTCACCCATCAGAAAATACTGATAAAGAGGGCTGGGCTATAGCTCAGTGGTAGGATAGTGAGATAGGACATTCAAATTGCTGAAAGACGAAGAGTATCAACAAGCATTCTAAAATCCAGCATAGCTGTCCATCTCCCCAAACAAAGCAAAACAGAAATAGCAAAGAGCAACAACAAAAGCAGAAACAGAAAAATTTAAAATATTTCAAGATAAACAAAAGCAGGGAATGCAAATACTAGCAGATCTGCCCTACTAGAAATATTAAAGGCTTTAGGCTGAAATGAAAGGGACACTAGGCAGTAACTTGACTCCACAAGAAGAAATGGAAAGTGCTAGTGAGTCCACTTCAAAAGCAAACACAAAAGATAATCTAAACGTATTTTTGTTGATAAATCTTTTCTTCTATTTGATTCACAACTGTAAAAAAAAACAGTAATTACAAAGCTGTAATTACACGATGTATAATAATCTTGTACTGTGTAATTTATAATGATTTTACAGTGTATGAAGATGTAATTTTGTGACAATAAAGTCCAAGAAGGAGGGAGGGAACAGAATTTATTATGGAGCAAAGTTGTTGTATACTATTGAAAAAAATTTAGTTGGTATTAATTCTAACTAGAATGTTTTAAGATGCTAATTATAATTTCCAGGGAAACTATTAAGAAAATAATTTTAAAATATAGTTGGAAAAAAGCTAAAAAATATAATTTAATTGGCACATTAGAAAATATATATTTTTATCACAAAAGAGGGCAGTGATTGAAGAATCAAGGACAAAAGACCCAAGGGCTAAGAAAAAATAATAAAATTACAGATGTAAATCCTACATAATAAGTATTGACATTGAATATAACTGCATTGAATATTCAGAACAAAAGACAGAATAGAAAATTGTATTAAAGTAAAAATAACTGAACAATATGCTCTCTATAAAAGATGTAATTTAGACTCATAACAAAAAGATCTTGGAAGTGAAAGAGTGGGAAAATACATGCCATGCAAATAGTAAATAAAAGAGAAAAGAGTGGTTTTACTAATGTTGGGTAAAAAAGACTAGGACAAAAATTAGTCTTGAAGAGAAAGGCAGACATTAATGGTGATAAAAGAAATAATCCACCACATTACAAAAATATATACTATACACCCAACGACACAGTCTCACCATCCATGCCATTCCTTTTAAACGTACTCTGTTCTGTCTTGCAAAATAACACATAATGTAACCTGAAAATTGTTCCACATGATGGTAGATGGGATCATCTAGATACTCGTTGGATGTAGTTGGTTTATAATGTTGTGAACATCTCTTATTTACTTGTTATCTTCTACCTGTGTGTTCTGTTCATTGCGTAAATTAAAATTAAAACAGGAGTACACATTTCAACAATAATGGTTATGGAACTCAATACTCTACTTCTTACACCACATGGGATATTCTCCAGAATAGATAATACATTAAGCTAAAAAACAAACTAGAAAATTATGTTCTCTATTCACAATGGAATGAAATTAAAAATTAAAAACAAATAAATATGGAAAATCCATAAGTACCTGAAAATTTAAAAAACACTTATTACTAAAATATTAATATGTCAAGGTAAAAATGGAAAAGTTAAAAGAGAAATAATTTGAAATGGAAGAAAATGATGTAAAATATCATAACTTAAGAAATGCAGCTAATGCAATGTCAGATGAAATATATAGTTTTAAATGCCTATATTTTTAAAAATGCCAATAATATTACCTTAGAAATTAGAGGGAAAAAGCAATATAAACATAGAGCCAAAAGCAAAAAGGAAACAATAAAAATTAGACTGGAAATAACTGGAACAGAAAATAATAGAAAAAACCCTCAAAATTGGTTCTTTTAATGGGACCACCATTTGATCTAGCTATCCCACTCTTTGGTGTATACCCAAAGGACATAAAAACAGCATACTACAAGAACACAGCCACATTAATGTTTATAGCAGCACAATTCACAATAGCTAAACTGTGGAACCAACCTAGATGCCCTTCAATAGATGAATGGATAAAGAAAATGTGGTATATATACATAATGGAGTATGATTCAGCATTAAAAGAGAATAAAATCATGGCATTTGCAGGTAAATGGTTGGAACTGGAGAATATAATGCTAAGTGAAATTAGCCAATCCTCTGAAACCAAATGCCCAATGATTTCTCTGAGTAAAGATGCTGATCCATAATATGCTGTGGGGGTGGAGGGCTAACTCTAGATAGGGCAAAGGGGAAAAGGGGAGGGAGGAGAAGAGAGGAGGCATAGGGGTAGGAAAGACGGTGAAATGCAGTGGTCATCATTACCCTAAGTACATGTATGAAGACATGAGGGATGTGACTTTACTTTGTGTACAACCAGAGATATGAAAAATTGTGCTCTATATGTGTAATGTTAATTGTAATGCATCCTGTTGTCATGCATAACAAATTAAAAATAAAAAAGATTGTAAAAATTTAGTTCTTTTAAATGATAAAAAATTACCTAGAAAAATATACAGAAATATAAAATACAGAATTTAAAAACAGGTATTATAAAGGGAACATCACTACAGAACTTATGAAAATAAATACAACACTAAGAGCACACTGTGTGCAACTGTATTCCAATAAATTACCTAATTAGATGAAGTGGGGCAAATCATGTAAAGATCAAACTATCAAAAATCAAGAGGAAAAAGAAAATCTGAGTAGACCCCAAACAAATTTAAAAAAAAAAAAATCAAAGTCTCATGGAGAAAAATCTAGGCTTTACTTATGACTTCTTCTACCATGTTTTTAAAAGTGAATAAAGGTAATGCTTTACAGACTCTTTCAAAACAGAAAAAGTGAGACCACTTATCAAATTGTTCTATAAGATCAGAATCTTTATAAAACCATAACCTAAAACATTACAAGCAAAGAGGGATAAAGACCAATATTGTTATAAATATCAACTCAAATTCTTTAACAGATTACTAGTAAACTGAATCTAGTGATGAATAAAGAGGTTTATAAACAATGACCAAAGGAGAATTATCCAGGGAATGATTTTTTTTTTAAATGTGAGAATCAATCAGTGTCATATATAAAGAATAAAAACCACATAATCATCTCAATAGATATAAAAATAAGTTTGCAAAACAAAGCATTCTTTGGTGACAAAAATCTCTCAGTGACCTAAGAATAAGACTTTTTAAGCTTATAAAGGAAAAATCCATAGTTAACATCATAATGATGAAATATGAACACTGTCACCTCAATATCAGGAACCAGACAAGAGTACTCAATCTCACCATTTCTATTTAACATTGCACTAGATTTTCTAGCCAGGGCAATTCGTCAAGCAAAAGAAAAGTCATCGAGACTAAATTTAAGAAAGCAAAATTACCTCTATTCTCAGATGATTTTATATAGACATCTTAAAGAACTACACACACACACACACACACACACACACAACCACTCAAATCAGTAAACAATCTTGGCAAGGCTTTAAAACTCAAATGCTAGCCCTGGGGATGTGGCTCAAGAGGTAGCGTGTATGCTTGGCATGAGTGCAGCCCGGGTTTGATCCTCAGCACCACATACAAACAAAGACGTTGTGTCCACCGAAAACTAAAACAATAAATATTAAAAAATTCTCTCTCTCTCTCTCTCTCTCTCTCTCTCTCTCTCTCTCTCTCTTTCTCTTTAAAAAAAAAGATTCAAAAGCTAGGCTGCAATAACCAGCTTCTAAAGAGAAAAGGTTTAGTTTGGTTCACAGTGTAAGAGGTTCCAGTCTATGATCAGCTGGCCTTGTTGCTTTTAGGGCTGAGATGGCACATTACAAAAGAAGCCTGTGGCAGGGTTATATCCCTCATCTCATGGTCAGGAGGAAAGAAAGGAAAAAGAAGGGCTGGGGTTCCCCCTACAACATCCCCAGAACCTAGGAGACCTCTCACCAGATCCCACCTCTGCACCTCCCATTAGTGCCAAGCTGGGAATCAACCCTTGAACATATGTACCTATGGGGGACATTCCAGATGCAAACAGTAGCAATGCATGTACAAATATCTATTTTATTTCTGTATATAGCTATAGACCATTTGAAAATAAAATTAAAAAATTAATTTAAAACAATATCAAATTGAATGTACTATTTGAATAAACAAGAGGTGTAAGATTTTTAGACCAAAATCTATAAAATAGTGTTGAATAAAATTTTATAAGAAGCAAAAATGGAAAAACATTCCATGTTCATGTATTAGAAGATAATATCTCAAAGATAGCATTAAATTCAAAATTTAGCCACAAATTCAATGCATTCTCTTTTTTGTTTACAGAAATTGGGAAGCTGAACCTAAAATTCATATGGAAATAAAAGAGATACAAATAGTTTTGGTGAGTGACAGAACAATATTTATTAAAAATCATATTTTGGAGAATTTCATCTGTACCTCCACTCTTCTCCAACTTTGGGAGCCTTTCATAGTGAGATTGTTTATAATTCAGGGAAGAATAAATGTAAAATGGCCACATTCTTCCTTCCCTGTCATTGCATATAAACTCTGAGTTTGGCTCAGGGATAAAAACAAAAAAAAAAAAAGCAAGAGCCTGGTATAAAAACAGAATTGAGATGTTTTAAATTAGGGAACAGGGACCACTGGAGTGTGTTTACAAAACTTCTGCCCCATGAGGTCTTCCTAAGATGAATTGACATGCCCTTCTCAACATGAGAGAATCGAGCATGGTATTTTGATTTTTAAAATGTCTCCTCACACTCTGCAGTTCTTAGCAGCCCAGTGAGAGAAAGGCAGGCTGCTGCCTCTGGATTTAACTGACAAATGAATTCTGCTCATTCAGAGAAACGACCTGCATGTTGTTAGATGCCACGCTCCACACAGCCTCCTCTCAATGGGATAGACAGACAGCACACAGTGTCACAGTGCTCGAGGTTAGTGGCTGGGGAAGGAATTGTTGCAAGCCATGTGTATCAATCCAAAGAGAAGAAATGGGTGGGAAGATTCAATGTCCTAGAGAAATAAGTGCTTTCACGTGCTCTGAGTTGTTGCCTCACATCACAGTTTGGTTTCTGGTGGCAGGCTCTGTCATTATCCCTGTTCTCTTGGTTGTTAAAAACAGGCATGATTTAGGTGAGGGGGGAAACTTTGAAAGAAAAAAAAAAAACCTAGGTTTGGGTCCTAGCTCTGGAACTTAAAATGTCAAATGAATTTTTCTAAGTCCCCATCATCTGGTTTACTTGACTGCAAAAATGCTAGTAGCAATTGGATTTTCTTCACTGGATTACTGAAAGAATTAAATGATCTAAAATAAACAAAGAATTTTCTATCCATAAGTGATGATTCTTTTGTTTATTTATTTATTTTTATACCAGGGATTGAACCTTCAATTTATTATTATTATTATCTTTTTAAATTTTGAAACTGGGTCTCTATAAGTTGATCAGGGCATCAAATAAAATTTTGAGGCTGGCTTTGAACTTGTGGTCCTCCTATCTCAGTCTCCCAAGCCTCTGGAATTACAGGTAAGGGCCACCACACCCATCCATAAGTAATGATTCTTAATATTAGTTTTTATTAAATGAGAAACTGATTTTTATTTTAAATCAGGGCGCTAGCCAGCTTTCACAGATTTCTAGAGTCTTGAGCCCAATTCCCTGAATCAGATAAGAGATTGATTTGACAGAGCTGTAAAAACTTATTCCCCAGAAGTTATCCTAGACTTCAACCATGACTAACATCCCAAGCCCATCACTTTCATGAAATATGGATTTTAATAGGTTATACAAGAGATAAAAGATAAGAGATTCTCCTAGTTGCCAAACTCAAGGAATACACACACACTTAAATAGAAAGGAAAATGAGACAGGTGTTCAGAACTATTCTGGCATGTCAATCTTATAAGGAAGTCAAATAACTGCATGTGGGGACAGGGGGATTATGCATCACCAAATAGGCTGGGAGTGATTATTTTATATTATTATTTTTTTTAAAGATAAGGAAAGTAAGGTCAAGATGGTTAAGCTACTCAGCAAATAGCAAATAGTTTTTCCATAGTCTACCTTTAAGCAATTCTTCTGATTCTCAGCTTATTGAATTTTACTCTGGGCTGCATAGGAGCAAGAATGTAGGCAAGTCGGCTTGGACACTGATGATGAGAGCTTCCTAAGAAAGTGGAACCATAAATCCCATGGCAATAAGTAGAGGAAGACCAGGAGAGTCTCTAGTTTTCACCTGCCCAATAAAGTCAAGAGTTCTCTTTCTTGCATTGTGTCATCTGCCAGCATGCATATCATACAGCAGGCAAAAGTCATGTTAGAGAGAACTTTCTATTTGTTCTAAATGAAAACATGAGTTGAGCAATTGGGGGAAAAAATGAAGCTATGATATTTTTTCCTAAGAGGCCAGCAGGTAACCTCATGCTGATTCAAACCCAAGAGAAAGATGTTGAGAGATCAAAGAGGGGAAGGACCAGCAGAGCAGGGACTTGGAGCTGGCAGCTGGCCAGCAGGCTACCGACAAGGAGCTAAATTATGCATCTTATTTAGTACATTTATTAAAAGAACATTTCTAGGCAAACATCCCAAAACAAATGTGACTATCAGTTAAGCGCCCTGCTGTCCTGAGCAGATTTAGTGCATGACAATTTTCTCATAATGGCTTTGTGGTGTTTGCTGAGTTTCATCTCTTTGCAGCATTTTATGAATTATCATTTCATGGGGATTTTAAATAGGCTGAATTTGCCCTTCATTTGTGGTTGTTCAGCAAAGTCAGAAATGGATAAATGTAAAGATGGCAAAGGAATGGTCAGAACATATTTGTCCAAACAATATTCTACTTGTTTTTGATTGACTTTGTCAAAAAAAAATCAAAAATTACCACTCTTCCCTACTGTCCCTTAATTTATTTAAAGAATTTTTTGAACATCTCTTTTGTACTGAGGCTAAACTCTGATCCTTGGAGCACAAAGATGGATCAGATAATGTTCCTGATACCAGGAAATATTGCTGTAGGAGATGGAGAAAGAAAAGGTAAAAGAGAAGGCAGCCCTAGATAGATGGACATGTCAAACAGTGTGAGGCATTAAGGGGGTTTTGTTATTCTCCATATAAAGTGATGGAAAGAGCAAGAAAAGCTTTCAGAGAAATGAGGGAGATATCCTTGTTTCAGACATTAAGAACGTGAATTAGCTTGATGGTTTGGGGAAATGAAAGCTCAGAATGACAGGAGAATAAAGGGAAGGAGACAGGGGCAGATGCAGTCAGAGTAAAGATTGGTCAAAGACCAGAAAGATTGCTTTTTATATTAGGTTAAAGATTAAGACATTTTAATTAGGTCTATTTGTATAGCCAAGACAAGATAAGAGATTATGTAAATGGAAGGCAGCAGCATTGTGACTGGAGGGGAGGGGAAAAATAAGAGGCATAATATTTAGAAAGATAATAAAATCTGTTGTATTTGATGGCATTTGAGTGGTGTGTGAGAGAGCCTGTGGAATCTAGACTGGCCTCTGGTTTCTAGCTTGGGTGTCAGGGCTTTCATGTAAAAGGGTTCTGAACCTCATTTGGTATCCCAAGCTGGTGAAGTATATAAGCAAAAGAAGCAACAAACATCACCAGAAGAAAGCATAGCAAACATTAAGCAGTGTTAATTACTAAGTGATATAATTACAGATTATATTGTATAGTATTTTCAAACAAAACAAAACATGAATTTCTTTTATGACAGGAAAAAATGCAATAAATGTTTCTTTAGTAATTATAAAAAATATAAAAAAGAAGTTTCTATAAAATATTTTCCTTTAAGCTTGCTTGTTACAATAATCTTTTCTATCGAAAAAACAGACCTCTATGAATATGCTGCAAAGCAATCACCTCTCAGTATTCTTGGAGGTTTTATTCTAGGACCTCCTGTGTTCAAGTTTCTTCTATAAATGGTGTGGCATTTGCATATAACATACATCATTTTTCTGTATATTTAAAATCATCTCCAGATTACTTGTAATACCTAATATAATGTAAATGTTATGTAAGCAGTTTCCATATTATTTTGTTTAGAGAAAAATTATTTAAAAATGCATGCATTTTCTAGCAGCCCAATTCACAACAGCTTAACTGTGGAACTAACCTAGATGCCCTTCAACAGATGAAGAATAAAGAAACTGTGGTATATATATACACAATGGAATATTACTCAGTATTAAAAGACAATAAAATTATAGTATTTGCACGTAAATGGATGGAGTTAGAGAATATCATGCTCAGCAAAGTAAACAAATGCCAAAAAAATCAAACGCTGAATATTCTCTCTGATAAGTGAATGCTGATCCATAATGGGGAAGAGAGGGCATGGGAAGACTGGAGGAACTTTGGATTGGGCAAAGAGGAGGGGAGAGGGGAGGGGGAGTAGGTGTAGGTAAGATGGTTGAATAAGACAGACATCATTACCCTAGTTACATATATGATTGCACAAATGGTGTGACTCTACATCTTGCACAACCAGAGAAATGAAAAGTTGTGATCCATTTGTGTACAAGGAAATGAAATGCATTTTGCTGTCCTATATAACTAATTAGAATAAATTAAAGAAATGTAAAAAAAAACCTGCATGTTATTAAGAGGGCAACTATTGTAGGATTTATTAGTTTATTTTCTGTTGCCTTAACAAAATATCAGAAAATGGATAATGTGTAAAAAGAGAAAGTTTGTATAGGCCACAGTTTGGGAGGCTAAACGTCTAGGACAGGGTAGGCCCATGGGTTTGGCTTTTGGTGGGGGTTACATGGTGAATGGCATCATGCTGGAAGTACACTGAGAGAGGGGGAGATCACAGGATGATGATTATTCAGGACTCCAAAAGAATTTAGGGTCAAGCTTGCTCTTTTGATAATTCACTCTCCAGGGAGCTAACTTGGTCCCGAAAGAACTATGTAAATCCATCCTGAAAGTTGTATCCCCCATAATCTTAACCACATTCCATTAGACCCTATCTTTTAAATGTTCCACCACTTCTCAGCATTGCCACACTGAAGACCAAGTTTCTGGCACATGAACCTGTAGGAGATATACTCAAACAACATCCAAGCCAAGCCTCACAGTGTGCAGATGAGATGCAAGGTAAACAATGCTCAAACAATGAATGCTGGAGAGGTTGGGGAATCTGAGAAACAGCGGGAGGCTGAAGCAGGGAGTGCTTAAATGTCAGGGTAGTGCTCAGCAGGTGCAGAATCCAAGTATTGCTCTTTAGAAATTTCTGGAAGTTGTTTCCAAATGTTTATGATTCATGGTTAGTTGAACCTGAAGATATGAAACTTCTAGATAGGGAGGGTCAGCTTTACAAGGATTCCATGGTGGATAATGATAGAGTTTCTTCTTTTTCTAATTTTAACACTTATGATGTTGTTCTTCTCAAATTATATTTAACTAGAAAGCAAATAGCATAATAGGGAAAAGCAGTTGCAGTCTACTGTATTTAAAATGCTAGGGTATAGGAAGGAGAAACCTGGAGTAGAGAAAGGATTTTGCTTATTTTCATGGCCCATGACATCTACAGGATACATGGCTCAAAACCAATAACAATTTGGAGTTTCTTGTATCATCATTTCGTGAGAGTTTCAGAAATGCTTTTGGAGTGGGGGTGTTCCCCAAAGAATATCTGTGAGTCTTTCACATGATATATACTAGAGAAAATATGTCACACAGACCTGGATGACTTTTTCCAGCTTGGTGTTGTCCAAAATGCTTTAGAGTGGCAGTTATTTATTAACATCTTAAGCATAATTTGTTAGCAAATGCTCCAAAATTTTCAAATTTTTAGGCATTTGCCAATTATCCCTTGGATTTTAGTTGAACTCTTACTTTCCAAAATCCTTAAAAGCTCTTAGCTTTAGAGGCTAAAGAGAATTTACTACAGTCAGAAGACACCTTTAAACAAGAATGAAAAAAGTCAACAGGTGACCTTACTTAATATATTCTTATTTTAAAGAGACCATTGACTGTTTCTTTTCTATCACTTATGGGTAAACTTGTTTCTTTACCTAATTCTTTTGGTTAGAAATTTATACTAAGTGATTTGTTTATCCTTTGTCCTTAATATTACATTTCTCCAAAATAAACCATTCTCTAGAGACCATTGTAAATTTTGAGTTACTAAAAAGTTAAAGCAGAACTGAACACTCGAGTGGATAACACTATGTGTTCCCTTTCATGATTCTATCCTTCCCATTTTAATCCAGTGTGTTTAAGTGCTAAGAGGCACAATCATATCTGTTCTTTTGCCATTTCTAGAAGCAAGCCAAAAGAACACTGATGGACTCCCACTCCCACTGGAGCATTAAAGATTTCAGATATGAGTCGTACATCATAAAGTGCACATCCAATCCTGTCTCCTTCTCCAGGAACCTCAGCTGTCTTTTTGCCATGGCTCAATGCCTATTACAATGTTGGAATTTGTGAGTTCTTTTGGGACTCAGAGATTATAGAACAGGGTTATACTCTAGTGGCTGGTGGTCAGATAAAACTACATAATTACACATTTGATAGGAAGAATTAGAAGTGTGGATGCACTTTACAAATGCATTTTACCCAGAGGAGTCATAATGACAAGCCATATCCTGCAATAGATGACTACTGGATGGACCATCCATCTCTGTAGAAGGTGTTTCAATATGGTAAAGTCAGTAGCTAAGAGACCAATTGAACTTTTGAATCAATGAACAGCATGCATCTGGGCATTATATTCCAAGTTCTCATTTTATTATCTCCCTATATGTTTAAAGTGCAAGACTAATATTTTATTTCCAAGAGCAAATTTTGACTTAGGCAAACAGAATTTATTCAGAGTTGTGTGAGAAAATAAGTGGAGGAGAGAAAGAGTGAAATGGTTGTTCTTGACAACTTAGATTCCATTCTCAAACAACACATTCTAGTAATATCCTAAGGGTTCGCAAGGTTTTCCTTTGCCTCTAATTGTGTTGAACTCATTTCTGGGCTGATGGCTTGACTTATCAAAACTGTAAATAAGGAAGATATGCACCTCAGCATAAAGGAGGAAGAGTCACTACAATGAAAATGGGACTTGATTTAGGTTGGAAAGACCAGCTTTTGACTTTTATCCCCACCACTTATTGACTGGGTGTTCCCAGCCAAGTCATTTAGCCTAAGCAACACTATTTAGCAGATATAATATTGGGGAAATGACTTTGTGGAGTTTAAATAAAATATGTAAAATAAAATTGAAGATAGATCTTTCTAACTTGGGAATTAAGACATGATTTAGTTAAATATTATCTGTCAGCATAACCTATGCTGTGGTTCTGGTCATAACTTCATTAAAAAACACATTAGATCTCTAATGAAGCAAACTCAGTAAATTCCAGTTTGCCCATGTCAACCCATCTTGAGGATGTCTTATTTCCATTTCCTTAGATTATAGGTTGTTATTGACATTTTAACAGACATTTGAACTGTTAAAATGCTTTATGATATTCTTTGTAGAAGTTTTGTCCATGACTACTTATCAGTATTGATAATTATCCTTGAGTTGTCTTCATCTGGAACAAAACAACTCCACAGTTTCCTCTCCCACCATGAAACCATTGCCCATTCAAAGCTGTCTCAGTGTTTGTACATGTGTTACCTAAGTGAACATTTCTTAGTATTCTCCAGATAGCAATCATTTCCATGAAGCTGTGGAAATACCACGTTAATGAGTGTACAGCTCTTGTCTTTGGAATGGAGCACACTACCAAGTAAGGAAGTCCAAACTATTTCATGGTCACCTGGCTGAATTCCACTGAGTCACCAGAGGGAGATGGTAGAAGATGGTTATTTCTTTGTAGGAAGAAAACATCTGGTTAAATGTAAAATCTATGGATTGTGTAATAAAGAAATAATTATAAACATATCAAAGAATACACTAAGAACTGCTGAATTTGCAGAATGAAATTTAAAATCGACACTCTGGAGGACAGTGAATATCCTTAGACTTGGCCATCATCTTTATAGCATTTCCTCTACTTCTCTGTGATTTACTATGGCAATCCCCTAGTTCCCATATTTTTGCTCTCTTAATCTGCACATCTCACCCATTCCAACTTGAGCCTCCATGGGCTGCGCTAAGCCTTCACCTTCTGGTCCCAACATTCCAACAGATAACTCCTAAGAGTACTCTTAAGGGACTCCTTTCGTATAATGAATGGCATGTGATTCATATTAAATAGTCTTAGGAGATTGTGGATCAGTATGTACATAATATTCCACTGATTCTTTCACTGCATGATTGCAGCTGCAATTGAGAAAAGACTTCTTCCCCCCCCATTTGAAAAAGTAAGGCAGGGTATAAAACAATATTCCAGAAGCAGGGAAAGGGAATGCTTCAGAGTTTTGTTTCTGGTTTACACATAGTACAACCCTGCCCATGAAGACTTATCTAGGATTTAACTGTTGTCATGGCCTTAGTGCTTAATTTACAGCTTTGTAAAAAGTGGTTTCTCAAACCCCTGTAAGTCTGCTTCATTTCCTCTAGTCAGAGGTTTTTTCTCTCAGTAAAGCATGTCTCTGTAGGAATGGTTTGTCAGTCAGGCATGGTCCTGGAAGGAAACAGATGCATGTAACTCAAATTGAGTCTCTTGAGTGAAGGTTTACTTAAGGGACCATTTACAAAAATGTAGACAGAGTATAGAGGAGCAACACAGGATGGGACAGTACTCAGGAAAAGTAACAGGGACAATGTAACTACTTCCTAAAGGGATGAGCCCAGGGGCGTATGTGGGGAGAGACATCACTCTTTTGTGTCTACAAATAGTCTAGGTATGGATGCAGAAGAGAGAGAGAAAAGAGCCAGTGTAATTTTATGCCCTGAATAAATTCCTCATCTCTTATTTCCTTAAAGGTCCTATGGGTGCTTTCCATTAAAAGAACCAGATAGAAACTAGGGACAAGGGAGCCTGTTGATACTGTTGATGTGGCCCATATAAATCAGCTTCCTGGGGCAGACCAGAATGGAGATGTTTAGACAGCAACAATGAGGGAGCAATTTGAAGATGCTCATTCCGCATGTAGGGTCAAGTATGTTTTGGTCCCTGCAGCCACGACCAACAAGTCTGGGGGCACTGATAGTGTCTTGATTATTGAACTGAGAGTATCTCTAATTAGGAGCTTATTACATACCCACTAGAAGTTCTAAAGTTAATAGTTTAGTTAGGATAAGCCATTCTCTGGGGTCAAGAATAAGAGGTTAAACTACAGATCTTTAGTTATTTCCCAGTGAATGTTTTATGATAGTATGCTGGGTTTTCTTGGTTGCTGCACCTCCCCAGATCCATTCTCACCACAGCTCTGCCCAGCTCTATGTGTCGGGAGGATGACCATTACTGACTGCCTCACAGGATTCCCTGGAACTCTTAGTTCTGGTTGGGGTTTGGTAATGGGAAACTCTAGCTAACATCTGGGCTTTTGTGTTTGTGTTTCCTATACACCAATCAATACCAAGAAGTTGAGGGTTGCGACTTTCTTTCACAAATTGTTTCTTTCACAAATCCAGAAAAATAAGGATCAATATATATATAGGAACTAAATTATTACATATATTATTATTATTATTAAATTATATTATTATTATTATTAAATTCTTAAATATATATGTACTAAAATCATTACTAAATATATGTACTAAATTATGTATATTTACATATAAATGTACTAAATTATTGATTCACTGGAAGTTCATAAATATATCTGAGCTTGCATTCCAAAGCATAATCCAAAAGTCAATTATGAATGGTGCTGCAGGGAAAGATTTATTTCCCAACATTATTCAATGATTCAACAAATATTAATTGACACTCCCCCTCACTCTGTGCTATTCCTAGCCCTATGAACTGTGAGTGCTGGAGAAACAATGCAGACAGAGAACTTGCCTTGATGGTTCTTTGAGAATGACATGGTGATATGAATTTGATTTTCAGAGCCCAGCAGATGTGGAGCCTTGGTTCAAAGGCCATCTGGTTTTATGAGACCCTGCCAAATTATATAATTTTCCAAAGTTCAGTTTTATTCTTGGTAAAAATGGGTATATTAATGTAAGTTTTTGTGAGAATCAAATAAAATAAGCCAAACAGATGACTCATAGAGTTGCTGGTTACCTATAGCATTTATTATTAACTGTTTGGATTACTGTAATGAACTGCCCATGGAGACAGGAGAACATGGAGGAACATTAAGTATGCTAGTAACACAGGCATCAGAATTGAACAATTCCAAGCAACCAACACACCATATGAATGAAGACTGATATTAAGAGAATTGACAAACAATAAAACTATGTTGCTCACTAAGAACACCTAAGTTCTCAGGGTGTAAGAAAATATTAAGTGTATTAGTTTATTAGGAGGTTTTCCACAGGGATTTGCCTGTCAGCTCAACCTTCATAGACCCATGTCTGAATCCCACAGTGTGGTGAATATATAGTGTGAGGGAGATTGAGAGAATGCTTGCCACATGTATAATAAAATGAAACTCCAACGAGGGAGAGAAGCCTTTTCCAACTCCTACTCTTCCCAGTCTGGAGCCTTTGGAGACACTAGGGTGCCCAGGAAGAAGACAGAATGCAGCAAATTTCAGAGACAGGTTTGCTTCTGATGGAAATCAGAGTGAAAATATTGGTGAGTGTTAGTTGAAAGAAACACTGACCACACCCTAAGGACCAACCCATGCCCAGTTGAAGCAGAGAGAAAGCAGGAGATGAAGGAATGGAAAAACAGCCGTCATATGGTAGATGCAGTAGACTGCTCCTCCTAAGAGCGAAAATGTTCCTTAAAAGTGCACAGAAACAATGAAGGAATGAAATTACAAAGGATTGGAGCCAAATTTTCTGTGAAAGTCACATTTTATTTCCATTTTGGTGATTCCTAGTCATCCAATTTTTTTTAAAATATCAAAATGTAGTTCTAAAAGATAGAGAATATTGGTAGTATTTTAATAATAATGAAGAAGAACTCTGGGATCCACAGTTGATTATAAGATTTAGAAAAAGTAGTAATTCATTGTGGACAATGATAGTGGGGTCCCAAATTGGGATGTGGTTGATGTAGTTACAAAGTATTCTTTTCTTTACATCCTGTCAGTGTCTCTCGATGATTGCATGTAACTTCAATGTGATATCTGCTATGGTTTAAATACGTCTTGTTCCCTTTGAAATTCATGTTGAAACTTAATCGCCATTATGAGGGTGCCTTTAAAAGATGATTAGGGTTCTTCCCTCATGAGTGGATTGATTCACTCGTGCAATTAATGGAGTCATGGGTTTATAACTGTCTCCAGATTGGGTTCCCTGTAAAAGTCAGTTTGGTTCGGATTTTCATGTTCCCTCTTTCTCACCATGTGATCCCTTGCCAAGCTTTGCCACCCTGCCAAAAAGAAGACCATTATTGAATGCAGCCCCTTGACCTAAATCCAGAACCTGAGAGACAACAAATCTCTTTTCTTCATAATGTATCTAGTCTGTGGTATGAAGTTATTAGCAAAAGAGAACAGATTAAGACAGCATCAAAATCCAATTTGAAAGTCCTTTAAAACATAAAACATACACTAAATGTTTACCCTCCCATTATCTTTCCTCTCCATGCCCCATGCCAGGAATAGTCTCATTATGGTACCGTAGAAGATGATAAATGCAGGAGTAGTCACAGGCACAGGGGAGTGCTGCTGCTACCCACAGACCAGACCAGCTTGTACATCTCATGTCAGACCCACAGTACCCTGTTTTCTTGACTCTCATTTAATTCTGTTTCCAATATTGGCTTCTTTCCCTATCAGTCTATGAAAACAGTTTTAACTGATGTCATAAGTGACTTATTCATTGACAAACCAATGGTATATACTACTTGACCATGTCAGTCTGCTCTCTGACTCTCTTCTTTCCTTTGGCTTCTTGAATGACCGCCTACAATTGCCATTATTGCCCTTTCTATTTAATTGGCCCTACCTCATTCTGTTCCCTTCTCCCATAGATCTGTACTCTCCAGAAGTTCATCCTGAGTCCCATGTTGTTCCAAATCTCTTATATTTCCCAGAGGTCCATGTGTTGTTTGGGTTTGCATTTCTGTGACTAAAATACCAGCAAGAACATCTTAAAGTAGAAAGTTTATTTGGAGTTCAAGGTTCAGAGGTTTAATCCACGGGTGCCTGAATCCATTCCTCTAGGCCCAAAATGAGGCAGCACATCATGGTGGAGGGAGTGGTGGAGGAGCACCGCTCCATTTATGGCAGCAAGAGAGCAGAGAGAGACAGGGGGAAAGAGAAGGGACCACAGGGAAGATGAACTTTTTCAGGGCACATCCCTAGAGACTCACTTCCTACAGCCATACCCCACCTTCTCAGTTACCACCCACATAGTCAATTCAAAGTAGGATGAACTGATTAGATTACAGCTCTAGCAATCCAATTATTTTACCTACAAACATTTCTGCATTAACACAAGCTTTTGGGGGACACCTCATGTCCATACCATAACATCACCAAAAACAATGTTGTACAACTTTTTTATGACTTAAAATTCAACACTTTGTTGCCGATCCTGAATTTTCTCCTAAGTCTCAAAATTCACACAGCCAACTATCTTTATCTTCTGAGTGACTTTATTACAGTATTATATCCTCAACAAATATTTGAAGTAAAATTAAAACACCTTTTTATATTTACACTCTCCTTCAACAGGCTTTTTGTTTATTCTAAGTTAAAAGCATCTAAGCCACATCCATTGATACTTTTGAGGTTTTGCTCTTATGTTCCATAATAAATTACAATAAGAGTGACTGCTTCATGATAGTTTTCAAATATAGCATTCTCATTGTTTTAGTCTAACTTTTAAAAATTTTCAGAGGTCAACTTGGTTACTCCCAACATCTACCCTACTCTTTCCATAATTGTCTTCTAAAAAACAAGTATGATCCAACTTCAAAAACCATTAGTGACTCACTCTTGTCTTCACAACTACATTCCAACTTCTTCCAAAAGAATATAAGAGCTTTGATATATTCTTCTGTCCAATAGTGTTCTTAAAACTCTTTTTCATCTAAGAAAATGCCCAGTTGTCTTTGATAGGCAGATCAATTGCAAAATTGGTTGAAAATTGTTGAGAACTTTCCTACCCCAGGAAGTATTATTTTTCCCCCCACATTTAATTGTGTGTTTCTCTGAGCCTCTCATAATGCCTGGTGCATTGAAGGGGTTCTGAAGGCAGTTGAATAATGGAGAAAATAGTGAAATGTAGGGCTGATAGTAATATTTTGCTTCTTTCATGCCAGTTTTATGGACTAATAGGCTTGGTTTGTGACATCCATAGTTTCAGTTTCCCCAGACAGAAAATGTCAGAAACAAGGATTTATAAGGAAGCAAAACTCTCCTTTACAGGGGCAAGAAATGGAGAAAGCAATGACATTTATCTGGGAATCAGCATGGTATAGTAAATTTATGTGACAGGGTAAAGTGTGCCCAGTCAGCCAGTCAACAATGGTTTAGTCAATAACTCCTGAACCCAAGGTCACTTTCCTCTGAGTCCCCCAATCTCCTTTGACTAGAGGACTGTTGTTCATCTTCATGCTATTTCTAATTTAGTGACATTGTTAAAACAAAAAGTATTAATTTAAGTATTCACTTTACTGTGCATTCTATTTACAAGGAACTGAGCCAGTTGTTCAGAACTATAGATTATCATCTCTTTGTCATTTTCTAGTTTGTTTTCCACAGCAAACATGCTATTAAAAAGAAAATCTTTCTTGTATCCATACAGACTTCCTAGGCTAATGTGGTTTTTGCAGATGGATGACAAACAATTGTAAACAAAGGCAATTTCCTCCATTGTAACCTTGACTCGTGAGGGCCAAGAAATGTATTGTTCATTTAAATAAAATTCATTTTGCTGTCATATTAGTTATGCTTGAAAGTTTTATATCCAGCAGGGATTTTCAGGGACATGCTGTTCCTGGAACAGTGAACATGCTAATGCAGATAGATATTAGAACTGTAGAACAAATCTTAACCAGCATAGAAAAATGTAGTGCAATAGGAGTAAAGGAAGGAAGGAAGGAGAGGGAAAGGGAAGAAGAAGAAGAAGAAGAGAGAGAGAGAGATATATAGTGGAAGAGAGAAACAAAAAAAATGAGGGCAAGTAAGCGTGCTTTGTGTTTCCAGGTTTTTTTTTTTTTTTTTTTAAGACTAGTTTAAGGATGTCAGCCTTTATGGCAGATTGCATTAGCTTTTTTATTTAGCAAATATCCACTCCCTTTCCTTACACATCCACACACTGTTAGGAACTGTGAAAGGTTTGAGATTTCACCCTGTTTACAAGCTAATAATTTAGCTTTGTCGAAGTTTCACAGATATTAAGAGAAGACACAAGATTCTGGGGTCAGAGACCCAGAATTCATTACTCATAAAACATCAAGTATGGTGAGCTTCGTGCTTATATCATTTTTGTTTATTTTCTCCAAGTTGCATAGAGCAATGTGGACATGGGTCAATACTGTACACATAGAAGGTCGTATCTCAACTGAAGAACTCTGAGTTTAGTGAACCCTCAATTTTATAAGGGACTGGTAGCTAACTTGCACAAATTTTGCTCTGGAGGGAGGAATTATCCTCCATGGCAAAACCATCTGCCCTCTGCCCTAGAGAAGACACTCTGTTTTCAAAAGCTGTTTGATATAAAACTATCCTTAACAAGATAATCCTTATCTTTATAAGAGCTTCCACAATTACTTTTTTAAAGCTTTAAATCTGTAAAATTGTAAAAATTTGCTTGAGTAATGAAGTTTTAATGCATACTAATTAAATATAATAGTAGTATGTAGTGGTGAGGTCTTCTAGTTTACATGATACCTTCCTGTACATTATTGTGTTCAATCATGTTTGAGACTAATGAGAATAATGCAAAATTCCTTCTAGGTTTGTAAGTAATGAACCGTGTACATAAGAAGGAGATCTACAATTTTTTTATAACAAAATCATGTACTAACATGACACAACTGGAAAAGGAGATTGCAAAAGTTGTAATAAGTTGTGTGTGTGTGTGTGTGTGTGTGTGTCTGCCTCTGTATTAGTGTTCCTTACCAGGTCACTGCAAAACAAATGTTATAAATTATTCACGTCCATGTACAACTGGATTTCTGGCATGTTCCTTAATCAGAATTATTATATTTCATCACAATGGGATAAAAATGTGAATTAACTTAGAAATTTAAAAAATGAGTTATAGGATTTATAAATAATAATCTCCAAAAAAGTACAAAATTTAAAAAAAAAAAGAAAAACTATGATCATCCCACAGATTAAATGTCAAAGAGAACTTCAGCAAGCTGGAGGCGTTTTATAGAGAAGCTCCTGAGCAGCTCATAGTTATCCTTGAGATTTTTCTTCCCTTTCCTTGCAATAGAATCAAAATCAATCATGAATCAAAGATACTCAGCCTACTAGCATTGGAAAGGCCCCCAAAGAATCCTTCAGTTCAGCTATTCTCAAACATTAGTGTATGCCCATTGGGATCCATTGAGAATCCTTGGAATCAGTAAAAATACTGAAGCCCTTGGTTTTCTTAGATGTAATGATTTTGAAGCAAACTAATTCTAAAAATTATATAAATAAAGAAAACATTTATTTATAAAACTTCTAGTTATTTGTTCCAAGCCATTTCTATTACCATCTTTCTAATCTCAATTTGCTTTACTCCAGTATCTAGAATAGTACAATAGAAAAATTTAAATGAATATTTGTTAAATTAATGATGGTTTATGTTCTGCCTTTAGATCATTTTGAATTCTGATAATTATACTGCTTCCAACCAATCCATACTTTGCTTTTGATTATTGCTTTAAAAAGAAGATTGATCTTAAATGAGAAGGGGATTGTTTATCCATAAGATAGTTGAGATAACTAAGACAAAAGAGGTAAGTGACCTTTTATTTCTCTGAACATAGTGAAGGAAATATTGCTTAAATTAAGAAAATAGCATAATCACAATGGTGTAATTTGTGGGTACTTTATAATATACATGTCACAACTATTGTGCTTCAAGAAATATGATGGAGAATGAATTGAAACTAGAGGGAATTTGAGAAATAGTGTATTTTAGTGGTTAAGCAGGTGTAGACTGAAGAGACTCTCATGAGTTAAACTCCCCTCTACTACAGATGTCTTCAAGCTGTGTGACCTCAGTGTGTCTTTCAATTTCTAAAAGCCACATTTTTCTTACCCTTAAAATGATATTAACATTTTTTCTTTGAGAGTTATTATCAGCATTATATGAAGATTAAATATAAAAACATAGAAGATCATCTGGCAAATAATAAAGTCAATAAATTTTAGTTATTGTTAATTATATCACCATCATCATCATTATCATGGTCATTAACATGAGAATATATTCAGAGGTCAGGATTTGCTACCCTTACAGTCACGATGGGATATTGTTTGATAAATAGGACTAAGAGTTCTTATAAGGAATTTTAAGTTTAAACCAAAATTAAGAAAATGTTTAATGTTCTGCTATACAAGAAAAGAACAGAGGAACAAGATCAGGTTGCATAAAAATATTTGACTTCTTTTCTGCTACATTAGATTCTAAGGTGCCTATTTTTGGTTCTCTTGCCCAGGAGTATCTTAAAGTTATTATGAACTGCCTGGCAGTAGTCCATAAATCCATGCATCTCAATTGCTGTCCATTTTTAAAAATACATAAGTCTGATCATTTAGGTTGGAAATGGGAGTACATCTCTTTTGCATATAAACATGACTGCATGCAATATGGTATAAAATTTAAGAAAATGTTATATTCATAAACTCATTACTAGATTAGATTCATGGCAACTTGGATTGTTTCCTATGCCCTTCCCTGTCATTGTGAGCCATTCTGTTGACATAAATTCACAAATTAAGAGGCATGAGTGGAACTGTATACTGGTTTACTGAGGTTGTAAATAGGCATTACCACTGTCCATAAAACTTCATTGGCATTGGAAGGATCTAGAGCATCACATGGCTGCCCAGTAAGGTCTTGGCAGAGAGATTCAGGGCTCAGAAAAGGAAACATTGCTTTCTTGTCACATGACTGCACATTGCCATCACCCTTTATAGGGACTCTTGTAAGGAACTCCAAAAGATTTAGATGAATCACATTAATAGTAACTTAAATTTGGAAAGCATGTCCTTTCAAAACTATATGAATATTCCATTAAATGTAACAAGTACAATAAAAATATATATTTCAATAGGGCTTACTGTACGCTTACTATATAAGTTCTTTATAGGAATTTCTTCATTTTAGTTCTTACAGAAATATATGAAGTAGATAACTTTTAATATGCATATTTTACAGACATAGAAATATGAGGCACAGGGAAGTTAAGACATTAAGACCTTTGCTCAAGAATGTCCCTCTAATAAAAAACTGTTAGAATTTGAACTCAGACCACCCTCAGAGCCCTATTTCTTAAGTATTAACTCAGAGTCCTATTTCTTAAGTATTAACTCTATATTTTCATTAGCATTAGATGTATGTCATTGGTAAGGCATTAATAATTTATTGTTACTTCTTCATTTCACTTAGAAATGCAAAGTATTGATTGTTCAAATTGTTTTTGTAACATGTTTGACAGGATAAGTTAAACTAAGCTGGGATAATAAACAAATCTCAGACTCTGAGCGGCTTAACAGAAAAACGTTTTATTTCTCACTTACTTCATAAGTACAGTAGCCAATATATTTCAATCGGGCTTACTGTATACTTACTATATAGGTTTTTTTTTTATAGGAATTTCTTCATTTAGTTCTTATAGAAATATATGAAGTAGACAACTTTAATATACTTATTTTACAAAGACAAGAAAGTTTGAGGCACAGTAAGTGCCTTATTTATTTCATAAGTGAGAGATAAATGACCCTCCATGCCTGATCTCAAGGGTGAAGCTCTGTCCTGTCCCTCTGCCATGTGAAAAGTCATTGTTTCTGGTTGGACAGATGTGAAAGGAATACCAGGAAGATCACACACCACTCTCAACAGCCTTTATTGCTCCTCTCCTGTTCCTAATGGTGAAATTTCAGTCCCATTCTGTCAATCTCACATCAGGGAGACTGGGAATTGCAGTTTTCCTATGAGACAAGGAAATGGAGATGCTGTGGTGAATATACTGCATGTTCTCTTTAAGCAAAAACACAGGTATTAATCCTTTAATTCCTCTTTTTTTGAAAGATTATTTGTTCTTTTTAGTTATACATGACAGTAGAATGTATTTTGACATATCATATATTTTATCATATATATATATATATATATATATATATATATATATATATATATATGATATATATATGGAGTATAACTTCCCATTTTTGTAGTTGTGGATGATGTGAAGTTACACTGGTCATGTATTCATATACGAACATAGAAAAGCTATGTCGGATTCATTCTACTATCTTTCCCATTCCCATTGCCCCTCCCTTCCTTGCACTTCCCCCCATTCAATCAGGTGAACCTCCACCCCCCACATCTATTGTGAGTCAGCATCCACATATTAGAGAGAACATTCAGACTTTGGTTTTTGCAATTGGCTTATTTTACTTAGCATGACAGTCTCCAGTTGCATCCATTCAACAGTGAATGCCATAATTTCATTCTTCTTTATGGCTGAGTAATATTCGACTGTGTTTCTAGATCCATTCATCTGCTGAAGGGCACATATATTGGTTCCGCATTTTAACTATTGTGAATTGAGCTCCTATAAACATATGGCCACATCACTATAGTATGCTGACTTTAAATTCTTTGGGTATATGCTGAAGAGTATGATAGCTGGGTCAAATGGTGGTTCCATTCCAAGTTATCTGAGGAATCTTCATATTGCTTCCTAAAGAGTTTGCACCAGTTTGCCCCTAACTTGAAGCCTAACTCATTGCACAGAAGAACATCAGAAGAATATGAGATTTAGGAAGCCAAGATTTAGTGAAAAATTGAAACTGTTTTCTTGAATTGTCCTGAGACAATAAATATATATGACTATTGCACACATAATAGAATAACAAGAATTCTCCATAACATTATATATGTTAAAGACTTGTGTGCATTGTAGATATAAAGATAGAAAAGTACCTTATTCTCTAAAGATTTGGTTATAAAAAAATGAATGATTTTAATTACTCAGTTCTATTTAACTTTGCAGTACTCTGTAATATAGCCTACCACTGAATTTGTGAAGTGTGTGCTGCGTGTGTGTGTGCGTGTATGCGCATGCATAACCTCATCTTACTAGTGTGATTGATTGAAGTTGGCAAGTATATACCATTTCATTTTTCCCAAATAGTTTTCTCTTTCGTTAAAGTAGGAAAGGCTTTTGCAGCATTGGGGTATAGAGGATAAACTATTTATGAAAAACTTTTTATAGTAACCACCCCTCCTTCCACCCACACTCTAAACCAGGTCAAATTGACCATTTTGTTCTCTGTATTTCTCCTATACCCTGTATATTCTTCTATCAGAACATTTATAATATTTTACTGCATTTTTTGTATATGGGTATTCCTTTTAAAGAATAAACTCTTTAATCCTTAAACTTTAAAAGCATTTATTTTATACTCAATGCCCCTTGTTATGTAGAAAGCAATTAACAAATAGTTTGTTTCGGAATTGTAAGTTAAACACATAGAAGAGATGTATATTAGCATACATGAATATTTGCATATGGTTGACTGTGCTAGACTCACAGATTTAAGAGTCATCAATTTGTCTGAGCTGTCTGAGTTTATCAGGTGGGTGAAACTGGGCAAAGGAAGTGAGTGGATAGCTTATAATGCGGGGGAGGCCTGGTCTAGGTTTCTACTGGAAATGAGGCAATCAAAATGAGGACATAGAGCTATATAAAAGTGACAAATTAAAGGAAGAATAAGTTACAAATGTAACAGAAGAAGAAAATTTAAGGCATCTGTTAAATCAAAAAAAAATCTATATCTGCATGAAGAGAAAGCAAGCTTACGAAATTAGTAGGATTTCTTTTTCCACCCACAGTAATACAGAGCCATTGAGACAGATGTTATGAATTCTGTTTTCTTTGGGAGTGTGTCTTCCCTTTAAAAAAAAGTAACAACTTAAAGAATCTTTCTGCACTCAAAATTCATCTTGCTGCTTTTCATCATAACTTTTTTCTTCTTCGTGGTGCCAGAAATGCAGACACTTGAATGTATCGCCTCTGCTAGTAGAGCTAATTTTTCAATTTACATAAATAAATAACCTGCCAAAACTAATTACTTCTCTTCAAAATCTAAATACATTATTTCTCCTCTTTTTCCAGGCTGTCTTGGTTTAATTATTTTCACATCAGTTGTCATTTTAGGAGCTGGTTTAGACTAAAAAGGGATAATCGGATGTGTCTTACTGTTTTAATTTGGCTAATTAAGATCGGTGCTTTTGTCTGGGTTTTTGGAGGCTTATATTACAGCCTGTTCATAGTGTAGTATAGTGAGAGGAAGAACAATAGATAAAAATAGGCATATGTGCTTTTATGCACTTATACTTACATATGAAGTGACCATTATCTCTGTTCTCCTTTCTTAAACATTTTTTTTTCTGCTGCCCTCCAGAAATTTACAACCAATTGACGAGGGGAGGTCAAAATCCTCTTCATCTTTATAGTTCATTTTTTTTTCCCCAAAGTAAAGAATACCTTAAATATTGGATCTGAGATTTCTGAATCCTCCTCGTGGTTTGGATCAAGAAAATTGTGAACGCAGCACACTACTGCTCCTAGAAAGCAGATGGTTAGTTGAATAACCACACCATTTACAGCTTGTAATTGCTTGGTTGTGAGAAAGATTATACAGCAGCACCTGGGAAATGTATAGGAAGAAGGAGCAGGTGGGAAAGTAGAGTCATCTCCCCGTCAACCATCTAGTTACTGTATCTGAAGAACTTAAATTTGTGTTCTTCAAAATGAAGCCTGCTTGGATTTATAGAGTACACTGTCTTTCAGACTGATCTTAGAAATTTTATGCTTTGCCTCATTTATCTTCACTACATGATTGTATAAAAGGAATGGGCCACGTAGAGTTCTTATTACTAACGGGGTAACTAAAATAGAGAAGCTTCATTACTGATCCCAAATCTATAGTTAATTAGACTTTGTGTCCTTCTGTGATGCTAGTGATCTAAAGAAGTAGATGTTCTGCTTTGAAAGGTGGCAGTGTGCATTGTACCCACACACACACACACATGTGAACACATATCCTATTTAAGTGCAATAGAATGAAGCCCAGTGGAGGGTACACATTATTTTCTTTACTTTCTTTTTTTTAAGAGAGAGAGAGAGAGATTTTTTAATATTTATTTTTCATTTTTCAGTGGACACAACATATTTATTTTATTTTTATGTGGTGCTGAGGATGGAACCCAGTGCCCTGCGCATGCCAGGAGAGAGCATTACCGCATGAGCCACATCCCCAGCCCCACACATTATTTTCTAATAAAAGATTTCAAATGTAAAAGCTACATTTAGCCTAATTTTTTTGAATTAACACAAGTAATGTCTACTGTTTTGGTGGGATTTCTTTAATAGTTACTGTATCCATTCATTTAGCTTGATTCCACAGTTTAGCTTTTGTGAATTGTGCTGCTGTAAACATTGACATGCTTGCCTCCCTGTAGTATGCTGGTTTTAAGTCCTTTGGGTATAGACAGAGGAAAGGGATAGCTGGGTCAAAGGGTGGTTCCATTCCCAGTTTCCCAAGGAATCTTCATACTGCTTTCATATTGGCTGCACCAATTTGCAGTCTCACCAGCAAAGTATGAGTGTACCTTTTCCCCCACATTCTCGCCAACACTTATTATTGTTTGTCTTCATAATAGTTACCATTCTGACTGGAGTGAGATGAAATCTTAGAGTAGTTTTGATTTGAATTTCTCTAATTGCTAGTGATAATGGACACAATGGAATATTACTCAGCAATAAAAGAGAATATAATCATGGCATTTGCAGGTAATTTGAAGATAATGCTAAGTGAAGTTAGCCAATCCCCTCCAAAACAAATGCTAAATGTTTTCTCCAATATAAGGAGGCTGATTCATAGTGGGGTATGGAGGGGCAGCATGGGAGGAATAGATGAACTCTAGATAGGGAAGAGAGGTTGGAGGGGAAAGGAAGGGGCATGGGGTTAGAAATTATGGTAGATGTCTATGGACATCGTTATCCAAAGTATATGTATGAAGACATGAATTGGTGTGAATATACTTTGTATATAACCAGAGATATGAAAAAATTGTGCTTTTTATGTGCTATATGAAATGTAATGCATTCTGCTGTCATATATAAATTTTAAAGATTAATTAAAAAATAGTTACTACAGACAGGTGCTCAAACAGACATTTGCAAGGTCATCTGATATTTAGTCTGTAAAAGAGTGTTTTAATAAATTATGTGTATGATCTTTGATGACTCATTTCTTAATTTCTACTAAATTCTTTCTACTCTTCTTGCAGGCACATCATAGGATATTCTTTATATTAGGTGATTGTTTAATTGTTGAACACAGTTGGCAATGTTAGTGTTTAGTTTTGCATTAAAACAACTTTTGATAGCACATCAAATAAGGAATAATAATGGTGCTCAGTGATTGACTATTATATGATAGGTCCTGCTCTTGGTGCTTTATAGATAGGTATGCTCCCATTAAAACTTTGGGTAAATCTATAAAGCAATATGATTATTACTATCAAGAATTCATACATGAGCTATCCAAAACTTGGAGAAGGTACCTGACTTGACTAGATTCACATATTTAGTAAATCATGGAGCCAGAATCTGAACTTACACTATCAGAGGTTGGAAATCTTGTTTCTGTCAATAAGCATTACAGATGTAATTGTGCCCAGGACACCAGGACACAACAGTATTCAGTCCAGTGGCTCAGCAATGTCTTAAAAGACCAAATGTAGCTCTCTTCCTTGAAGAACTACAGATCCCATGAAATTCCTATGTGTAGTATTTCTTCCAAAATTTTATATCCAGTGGGTATTTTCTGTACAAAGTACAGTCCCAGAGATTTTCTTTTTTTACCATTTTTTATCCTTTTAATACTTATAGATAAAGGAATATGAAAAAAGGCGAAATGGGATATAAAATCACATGGTTTACTTTTCATTCTTTAATGTTTCAACCTTTTCCACTTCAACTTCTTTAATTGAGAGCTTCTAGAATTATGGTCACTTCTGCTGCAGCCCGGCTGGCTGGGCAAACTAACCAGGGGGTGATGAGGAACTTGTGTAGATTGATACAGCAGGAGTGGGAGCCGTTTATTGCAGGACAGGAGCAGTATTTATACATTCCACACAGCTTATCTAATTAGTATAAACTAGATACATCAGTCAACCAATAAGGAATCTCCACACTTAATGGCTCGCTGGCATTACTTCACAAACCACTCCCTCTGGCATTTTGCCAGGCACCATCCAGACTTGTTTACAGACTCTAATAACTTCTGTCATTTTCATATGCATAGACTAATAGATTACATTCTACATGAGCACATTCCTCATGTTCTATGGCTTCAAGTTGCACAGTTTCAGTTGGACAGTGAAGCCTGGTGTTAAAGAGTAATTAAAAGGACAGAAAGGTAAAATCTTGTGTCTCACAAATGTCATATGAATTCATGTTGAAAATACTATCCAGACCATTATTAAAAATTAAAGAAGTGCACATTTATATGAAGTAAAGCAATGTTCAACTTACAAATGGAAAAAAAAAAGGCTTTTTCCATTGTGGGGAAAAAAAAGGAAGTCAGTTGGAATTCTACCAGACTAAATTTATTTGCAAGTCTATAGGACAGCATTATTTTGCATTACTATCAGTTATTTTAAGTTTATAAAGTTGTAAAGTAGCTCAAAGGCCATAAAAATCTACCATCAGATAACCAAAAAGTAAATGTATGCTTTAAATAATGCATAGTTTTTCCACTCAGGACCCACCTGGATGTGGACACCTGGAGCTGTCCCCCTTCACAAGACAGGGACGAGATTAAGGATATAGAGATGACTGAACAGAGACTTCTACCAAAGCAATTGATTTTGTTTATTATAAGCACACAGGTTCAAGTGTTTTAAATGCATGGCAAGATTCATCAGTTGTGATTGTATTTGGAGATTTTAAATAATCGTAAAAATAGAAAGACTTTAAAAGGCATTACTAGTAAGGAATAATTTCACAGGAAGCAAACAAAAAGATAAAAGTAAATTGTTGGAAAGTAATGGAACCCTCACAGTAGATATTTAGGATAAGTATAAAAACTGCTAAAGGAAGAAAATCTCAAGATGCAATTTGAACGCCGGTGTTAGAAGAGTCAAGGCCTAGTGATGTTAGATCCACAGCTTTTGAGGACATTCAGTTTGTCATGGTCCTTAGGCCTTTGTGATACACTGCTACTTGTTAGAAGATCCTCCAACAGTTAAGGAAATGGTCACTAAAGACTGCCAGTGGAATAGGAGGGTCGACAGGGTTTTTCAATGTGGTACATAGTCTTGCTACTGATGGTGAAATTGAATATTATTATGTGACACTGCTGGTACCTACCTTAGCACTTTACTAACTTGACATCAGTGAATTCAAGCAGTCATTCTTCTACTGTTTCTGAAAACGTCACATGAGGCAGAAGAGGGGCAAACTTGAAGTGCTTGTCTAGAGTCAGCTTGAACAGAAAGACTCAGTTTTCATAAGCAGAAGACTCAGCATGAAGAGGGCTGCTTCTGCAAATTCTGGACAGACCAAATTTGACCCACTGGATCTGTCCTTTGGCTGACGGGGTCACTGGGTCTCACCATGGAAACAGAAGCAGTCTTTTTGAATGAACATTCTGGTCATCTAGCTTCATTTATTAAGAAGGGAATTTAAAATCTTTCTTTTAAACATATGAATATAAAAGATAAAAGCAAGATAGAGAGATACACATTATTCACATACAGCATATTGCCAAAGTTGATGTTTATTAGTAATTCTACTTAAAATAACTACTAAAAAATACATCAGGTCAAGGATTTGATGAATAGTCAGATCATCATCTTAAGCTTGTTTTAAGAAGCAATGAACATTTGCTATTTAATTTGAGTGTTACAGAACCAAGTAATTTACTTTTTTTTTAGTAGCAAATCTTGGTTAATTGGCTTTATTTATGAGATAGTGCCTTTTGATGATGCATATGAGATCATCAATGGTGAACAGTCTTCAAATCCCAAGGGCCACACAGAGTCTTTTTTTCCTGCAGTTCAGGTAAAGGAGGGATACCTATTGACTACCTGATCCTACTACCTCTCTCTTCCGCTGAAGTTATCTTCAGGGATAGCTTTTGGAAATTGAAGTCAACGGTATTATTATGCTTGCAGCATATCTTCCTCCCTCTCTGGGGACAACAAAAAGGGAGAGTCTATTCAAATGCACTTAAAGATGTAAATATTTTAACAATTCTCCAGTTTGCAAACATCACCTTAGTTAAAAAGTGGAAGCTCTTAAAACATTTTATTTCTCTCTGTGGTTTTCAGTGAAAAGCAGCATTATTTTTTAATTGCTTTTTATCTCCAGATGGCTTCTTACTTTCTCAGCCTCCCACTTCAGAGTGTCCCTCAGCACCTAAATGCCTCATAGACACATCTCCTCTACTCTGCCTGCGCTAGGACTCTGCATCTCTCATGCCACAGTCAAAGGATGGAGTGAGCTAGGAAGGGAGTGAGAGTCGAAAATTCTAGACATACAGCCATTAAGGGACAAGACAAGGCCAACATGACTAAACTGGCAGCCTCCGATACAAGCTGTTTGTTGTATCTTTTGTCTCAGACTTTTGCAGCTAAATAAGCTTTTTTCGCCTTTTACAATCTATGAAAGTTACCTTTGAATCACATTTGAAATAAGTTTTACTTACTCTAGCTTTTTTTTTTTTCTTTAAGTGGATTTGATTGTACTTGTCATGCTTGGAAATATATTGCTATTGTTCACTGTTTTGAGACCATAGGCAGGAAGTGTTTGCAAAATGAAGTTGTAGCTGTTTTGGAGGCATTCAATCTTCAGGATTCCATGCTGGCTTTTAGAAATCTGGCTATTGACTAGACTTCTTAGATGAAATTCTCATTTTAACTCATGATATGCAATTCTCATAACAAGCTTATTGAGGCTTAAGAATATTTCTCAAGGTTTCATAAAACTTGTGGTAGTAGAAAATATTCTTTGAGAATATTCTTTCAGTTTGTGTGATACGAATTCTGCACATAACATCAGCCTTGGTAAGTAAATGCTAACAATTTCAAGTACTACAATTACAAGTTCCTCATTTTTCTTACTGAAAATATATTTTAGCCTCTTTCCATGCAATTAATTTTAGGTAAAATGTCATTTTCCTACACAGAAAACTTCCCCAAGAAAATACTCTCTCTTTAAGAAAATATTGCATTGAAAAACATGTAATCTGTAACTACATAACCTACCTGTATTATCTCTCCTGTGATTATAGATTGACAAGAAAATAATCTTTCAATTCAGGAGAGTGTAGGTCGAGATCCTTAACTAAAGAACTTTTATTGGTAACATTTAGTTAAATTTTAAATGAATTTGCTGTAGGACTTCATTTTCTGAAATGTTTCTTTTTACATAATATGGGAAGAATAGTATAGTTTTCCATGACCATGAGTTGTGTGAGAGGTAAAATGATAGCATAATAGCTCATATCTGATTTCAACAAGAGCTTAATATGACAGTGTATCTGGTCTAGAACATATTGAGTTGGACACTGGTGATGTATGGTGGAGGACTGGCTTCAAGTTTTTGTAGCACAATGGTAAAAGATTTTCTTGTTTCTAAATGGAATTTACCTTAGAGGTATATGTTTTTTCAAAAGTCTTATAAGATGGCACTTCTATTTATGATTTTCGTAATTTTTACATCATAGGCTTTATTCTATATCTTACCTAAATATTACATAAGAACTTCTCCCATAAAAGGATTCAGTGAGTGCATTTATGTCTTCTTGTAACATTTCTGGTTTTCAAGTCAATCTTCTTGGTGTTTGCAGAGAGCTAATTGGAAATTTGATGATCCTAAATAATATTCAGGCTTTGCAAGTGGTTCTGATAGGAAGAGGTAAGATGAAAGAATTGACTGAGCTGAAAAAACTCAGAGTTTATCCTAGTTCATTTATTTTTTAATGGACAGTGAAGTTAGGTTGTAGAGTGGGTAAGGGCCTGAAGAGAAATTTCCACATCTTGGATGGAGGTCCTATGATAGGCACTGTTGCTTCTTTCTATGATTCCCATTTTTCTTTTATCTTTTCTGACAGTATCTCAGTTTTAAAGGAGCTGGAAATGCATCCAAGCATAGGTACTGGATGATGTGCTTCTATTTTGAAAATTTCTGTTTTCTTGGTAGAAGGGTTATTTGAATAGCGATGTGATTTCTGGAGCTGTAGCAGCTATTTTGCAGTCTTCTGTCATAAGCATGAGACTGAAAGTTAGCCTTTGTAGGATGACATAAACTACAGAAATACAGTCATGCATCACTTGACAATGGGCTATTTTCTGAGAAATGCATCATTAGGCAAGTTTGTCACTGTGTGAATGTTAAAGAGTATAATTATGTAAGCCTACATACTGCAGCCTGCAACACATTGACGATATGGAGGACCCTATTGCTCCTAGGCTAAAACTTGTGGAGCAAGCTAACAAGATAAAGAGTAAGACATTTAAAATGATGAACAGGAAAATAAATTTACTAGTCTTAATTGTGTATGTACCTAGCAATGCAAATGTCACTAATTGTCAACTCTTATGACTGGCTTGTGTACCTGAATCACTGCTGTAACCCATACAGGCCTTGGGGATAAATTGTTTTGATAATTTACAAAATAGGGAACACAGCATGAGCAATGTTAAGGAAACTTCTCAATACCCCAAATTAATAATAACTGAAACTAGATTTTCTGATGTGAAGACCCCTAACTCTTTCTCTATGTTCTACTGGATGTTATAATGTATTGTTAATATTATTAGGTCATCATGGTAATAGAGCAAACATTCTTTTGTGTGAAACCTTTCTTATTTTCTTCTTTCACTTGTGTGTTTATTTATATATGTGGAGAAGCAAAGGCTTCCTACAACTGTCTTCAGGTCCTCCTATTTAATACAGTAAAGAAAAATAGAATTCTATTTTGTTAGCTTATAAGAAACATTTTTGGAAATGTTTCTGCCTTGCACATTTGAAAGTCAAGGGAACTAAGTAGGAAATGAAGAGGAGCAGCTGAGCAATCCAAAAAATCAGCGGAAAATTTCACAGTTTTATTCTTTCAAAAGATATGCACCAAAGAAAACTGGACAGGCCCAGGTTCAAGCTCCACGATCAAAAGAGCATTTTATATCATAAAAGATCACCAGTGGAATAGGCCAGGAAAGACCTTCCAGAAACTTTGTAGTCATTCAGAGCAAACCATTTTAAATCAGAAACAACTGTAATTTGAAGGAGAGTGCTAAATGCATTAAGATACATAGAATGTAATGTGTACAACACGTTGGTGGCAAGGCAGTTGCTGGGCTATGGTAGTGATTCTGGTAGACACAGCCATCATGGGGGTTACACCAATGAAGTCTGTTTTGTTAGATAAGTACATTCTTAAGGTTTCACAACTTATTGTCCTTTGTATCATTTTACATGTTGTTAGTTCGTTTTGGCATCTACTTTGTTTGCTATTAGTATCACTACTCCAGCGTTACATTTTTTAAAAATTTATTTTATTTTTATTTGACAAAGAATAATTACATATATTTATGGTGTTAGAACCTTTCTGTCATTACCATTTACCTCTAGTATATTTGGGAGTTTTATGAATTTATGGTATACCTCATTTAGAGAACATACGTAAGGTTTTTAGTTTTTAATAGGCTATACTGATCATTTCTTTAAGTGTGTTATTTTATTTACATTTTATGTAATTAATGATATTTCAATATAAATATGCCATCTTGCTGTTTGTTACCAACTTCTTTTCTTGTTTTGACTACCTATAGCTTCTTTGCTAACTGTGTGGAGATAGTAACTACTTTTTAATATTCTACGTTGTTTGTCTATGGGATTTTAAATAATACCTCTTATTTTATTAAGGATTACAAATTAGAGCAATGATTATCAATAATTATTAATTTTTAGAGCAATGGTTCTCCATCAGTGCTGATTTTTGCACCCCCAGGTGATAATTGGTAAGTCTTGGGGGAGATATTTTTATTTGTTTTAAATGGAAGAAATGAGGCTGCTTCTGGCATCTAACAAGTAGAGGACCAGGATGATGCTGAGGATCCTGCAATGTATTAGAAAATCCTCGTGTTATGGTTTAGATATGAGGTGTCCCCCAAAAAGTTCACATGTGAGAGAATACAACCATGTTCAGAGGCGAAAAGATTAGACTAAGAGAGGTTCAACCTAATCAATACATTAACTGAGTGATATGGACTAACTGTGTGGTTAATAGGTAGGAAGGCAGAAGACCCCAATACTAATAGGGCCATGGACAGTAAAGACTGAGTTCATGAGGTTTCAGAAGAGGGGAACTCTATTGGAAATTGGATTAGGGACCATTTATTTTTGTTCTGGCAAAGAAGTTGGTCCACATTTTGTTTATTTCCTGAGACTTTCCATGAGGCTAATTTTAAAAGTGACATACAATTAATCTGGTAGAGGAACTTTCTAGGCAGCACAGCATTCAGGTGGTGGCATGGTTATTGTTGACAACTTTTAGCCAAGTTTAATGTAATAATTGGGAGAAGAAAGAAAGACAGTAATATTGGAAAACTTGAAGTTTGGCCAGAAAAGTGTGAGTCAAATTGAGGTTAAGGAAGAGTGTATTTTTAAAGGCATTACAGCCACTGAAGAGGTGCTATTTACTTTACAATAGGCACAATAAAAGAGAAGACTTGAGTGTAACTCAGTAATTGGGAAGACTACAGCCATCTCAGGGTATAAAATAAAATAAACTTCCTTTTAGAAAAGACCATGGTCACTCTGTTGGCACAGGTGGACTTAGGAAGTTGTTTTCCTGTGCTCACCCACACAGGCACACAGAGGTGGCTGCAGCCATGGTCACAGTAGGCTTGGAGGTTGCTTGAGATGGTAGCAGACCTTGGCATTGACCACATGGTGCTAGTTCTTCAGGAATGCAGGATGCTTTAGTTAGGGGATCAGGCTTCTGAGATTTAATGGAAGATCTGGGAGGTCATGCAAAGTGTAGAAGGGTAAGACTCCCTGCAGGTTGTTCCTGAGAAAGTGACACATGAAGATGTGGAGCTTCAGATTAAGAGATTCCATTAATATGGAACATTTTCTGAGGAAAGCTGCAAAAATTGAGTAGAAACAAATTAAGATAGAGGCCATGTGTTCTGCAACCCACAAGACCATAGTGGTGGAGCTATATGAGCCCTTTGACATGTTACCCGATGATAAATGTGAAGCTGTAGGATTTGTTGACTCAGCTGGATTTCAGTCTTGCTTTGGTCCCATCTCTTCCTTTTAAGTCCCTATTTTTTTTTTCTTTTTGGAATGAAATGTGTACTGTGCCATTATATATTGTATGTACACAACTTGCTTTTGATCTTTTACTCTCATAGCTAAGAGTTTGCCTTGAGTCTCAACTGAGATTTTTGGACTTTTGGGCAATGCTGAGACTATTAAAAGACTATGAGAACTCTTGAAAATGGATGAAATATATCTTTCATTGTGATATGGACATGAGTGCTTTTGGAGACCAAGGGCAGAATGTTGTGGTTTAGATAGGAGGTGTCTCCCAAAAACTCATGTGTGAGACAGCGCAATACTGTTCAGAGGTGAAATATTTAAACTATGAGAGGCTTAATCTAATCAGTGGATTAAGTGGATGATATGGATTGACTGGGTGGTAACTGTAGGTAGGTAGTGTAGGTCACTGGTGACATACCCACATGCCTTTGTGCTTTTTTTTTTATTGTTCCTGGTGAGAGGTGCTCTCTCTGTTTCTTGGTGACCATGTCCTGAACTGCTTTCCTCTACCACATCCTTTTGCCATGATGTTCAGCTTTGTCTTGGATCCAAAAGTTTAGAATTGGCTGACCATGAACTGAACCTCTGAAACTATGACCCCAAATAAACTTATCTTTCCATATATTTTTCTTATCAGGTCTTTTGGTTATAGCAATAAAAAGCTGACTAAAATACCCCCACAACAAAGAATTACCTTGCCCAAAATGTCAATTCTGCCAAGGTTCGGAATCTCTGCTAACAACATGCATTCTGAAATGATCAAAATCTATCTACAGTTAATAGTACACTATTTAACATTCAAAATTTCATACTTGGCCCTTTATACTTCCAACTTCCCACTTCTCACTTAACATTTATCACTTCAAAAGTATAATAAAATTAGAAAAGTATAATTTCATTTACCAATTGCTATCCTAAGTATAATAATTATATCTTTTACTTCTATATATTTCATAAAACCTATTATACTTTAGCTACTCAACTTAAAGAGGAAATTTAAGAATATAATTATATTTTATATTTACTATTTTTTATATATATTTTTCTTTCCTGGAGATATATATATATATATATATATATATATATATATATATATCTCCAACTTTCCAATTATTTCTTTGCAAACACAAAAGCATCCTTAGCATTTTTGGTGGTGTAGACCTGCTGATGACAAATTCTATCTGTTTTTATCATCATTTATTTGACTCCTGTGTTGGAAGGTTATTTTCTCTGGTTATAGAACGTGGATTGACAGATTTTATTGTTATTATTTTTTATTGCTTGTTTTTGTTTTTCTTTTAACATTTCAACTTTCTGTTCTACTGTCTATCCTCCCATTTTTGATGTAAATCTGTAGTGGCTTATTACTTCACTACATATAATATGTCCCTTTTCTTTTTGACTACTTTTAAATTTGCTTTTGTTTTCAACAGTTTGATAGACTTAGTTTGGAGTTACATTATTCATATCTGCAATGTATTTATTTTCTAAAACTTGATATATAAAGATAATTACACAAAGGCTTTTCTATATTATGGTTTTGTCAATATGACTTTTTATTTTCAACACTAGTTTGGCATCTTACTTTATTCTTTTATGTTCTGCATAAAGGCTTACAGAAGTTATTTCTTTTTTCTATGCAGTAAATTTTTACAATGGTAAGTTTCTTCTTTGCATCTTTTATTCTTTTATTTTCAGTCTACATTGATATTACTATTATAATTGATACCATTATTTTGGTTTTTATTCAATTTTTTAAAAACTTATACATGCCTTAATTTACTTATTTTTTTTCTTACTAGCGACTTTCATTTCTTTGATATTTTATTCTCAGAGACTTTTTTCCAAACAGTTTCTCCAAACATAATCAGCATTGTATTAAAATTAAAACTTTAAGAATTTGTTTAATATTATATCAATTTTTAATCATACATAAGAAAAAATATTTATATATAATATATATGTGTGCATATGTAACTTCAGTAGTTTCCAGTAGGGTGTTAGAAACTTGTTCTTGTTCTTTTACTTCTTGAAATCTATTTTGTTAGAATTACCAAACTTGAAATAATTTTAGAACATCATCTTGTATATTTAATGGGTTAGTTTGCAACCTCAAAAATGTTAATACTATGATTTAACCTCAGTAATATTTTCTATTATATTAAGAATGTTCCTTCTTCCTGTCCTCTTATTCTCCTTCATCATTATTATCATTAATAAAATAATATAATAAAATGATAATTCTTTTCAAATATTTTTCTCTCTAATAATGCATCTCCAGAAACTTCCAATGGCCGTGTTTCCTTGTGGCAGTGATCCAATGGGGGAATGTTGCCACATCAAAAATATTATCAGAATCTCATGGTGAGAATTCTGGTATATCTCTTAGGGATTCTGTACTTCCTCTGGTTGATATTAACTTCATATACTACAATTTACATGTTCTGATGAGAAAATTAAGCATCTGACAAATGAATTTCCTTTTTCCAGGTCACATACATGGATAAATATTGACTTAAAATTTTGGATCTATAGTGTTACTTCTTACATATTATGGAACCAACCAACATTATCCAGCATCAAGGATTCTGGGGTCAGAAGAAAAAGAACAACAGTCTAATAAGAGTTCTCATTTTACAGATACATTAACTGAAATTCAGATTGTGTAGTCAGTGGCCCGATCTGTTATACTGATTAGTGATGAAAATTAGATAAACATTATAATGCCTTTGGTTTTTTAAATTTTTCTTAGCAATTTGTTGAAAGGAATGTCTTTATTATAGAGATTCCCAGTGTTCTCTGGATTAATATAAATAACCAAAAGTTGAATCAAGGAAATTAAAAACCTGAAATTGCTGCACTCGCAAAAATTTTAAATTCTTGATGAAACTATTTATACTTTATACACACTGTTACAGAGAAAACTAAAAATGAAAAGCTGCCCATTTACTTTTACAACATGTAGAATGGTGCTTTGTTTCAGCCTGAATTCTGTAGAATTTAGAGCTTAAACTGAAACGTATGTGCTCATTCTCTTTTGAAGGATGTAATCTAAAGGAAAGGAAAGGAAAAGGAAATAGAAGTGAGAAAGAGAGAGGGATAGAGAGAGAGAAAATTCGAGATGGTATGTTACTAAATCTTACCAAAAAATAAAGGAAAACCACAACTCAAACAATACTGCTGGGTGCTGGATTGTACTGGAAGTTTCTAGACAGACCATACAAAACTTCTATGCTGAGAGCAGTCCTTCATGGGAAAGAGCAACTCGCCTGTCTTCCAATTCTTGTCTTTCCTTAAAGTCTTCTCCATGGGGTTTTAAGTCCTCTACATGTTCTCTTTTCTAGACTGGGTCTGAGAGCTCAGATCTTCCACAAGGTGGGAGTGGGAAAGGCTATACCAAAGCAGTCCTTGCTTATAGAGGAAGACAGGCAACCAAGGCTTTCAGGAAATAAGGTGACTGCCAAGCAAGCCTGGATTTTCTGATCTTGGAATGACTTTGACCTCCTGCTGGGTCTTTATGTAAGGTCCTTATTCATCATTAAGCCATATAAACAGCTGATATACTATATTTACAAAGGAACATTGACATAGAAATATTTTATGAATCATAAGAAAAATAAATCTAATAATGGAGTCAAGTTATAATATGTCACGATCAGAAAGTATGGTAGTTTTTTTTTAAGTGTCTGTATAATTTTTGGTACTTGTTTCATGGGTAACTTGGGCTTTCTGTCTTCTTCCCTGAATTGGAAGTATAGTATACAAGAGAGTAAAAGTGAAGCTGTATTATTTTCAGGGCAAAGTCATTGAATGACAAGCAGCTTCCTTTCTCTTCTCTTGGGATATTTGTTCTGGTGCAAGACATTTGGGTAAGAAACACCAACAACTTTGAGACCATCAAGATGAAGAGAACATATGTGAGACAGCAGTCATTGGTCTCAATTAAGTTAAAATTGTCTGCCATGCCCCAGACATGAACAGAAAGTGAAACCTTTTTGGAAACTCTGGACCAACCCATCTGCTAGTTGAGCACCCCTGAGTGACCTCAGTTGTTGCTGTAAGAAGCAAAGGGGTCATCTAGCCATGTCCTTCTCTGACTACAACTCACAGAATTCATAGAATGAAATGGAGGTTGTTTTTTTTTTTATTTTCATTGTACATGGCATGATTTTTAAATTCAGCAACAATAGATGGAATAGATGAGTTTACCCCATGAAAGAAAGATGTATTTAATGGTAATAGATTAAATAAGAAAATCTGTATGATTGACTTCATGGGTGCTGAAAAAATATTTGATGAAACATGAGATGCAATTCTGATTTTTTAAAAAATAGCAGGCAGGTTAAACAAAGAAAGTAAGAGCTTTAATTAAGGATCTGGCTGAATGAATACAATAATTTATAAAAAGATTAAAGATTTTAGATGGAAAGGTGTTTAGTAATTCCTATTTTTTTAAAAAAAGTTATAAAGCAATATGCATAAGACTATTATAATCATTCCAAGGGTACACAAATTTTATATTCATAACATGCAGACTATCTGGAAAGATACACTAGACTGTTATCAAATCTCGGGGGGAGGGATGATGGTGGGATTGGGAAGCTTGGCAATATGTGTAAAGAGATGTATCAAAGATTTTTATATTACTTGGATTCTTTTTTCAATTAATATGAATTTAACCATTTATTGTATAATTTAAAATTAAGAAATTCAACAAACCAAAAACACAAAAATGAAATATTGAAAAAGCCTTAAATGCAGCCTGAATACACAGATTGTTGATTTTATCAATGGTACAGAACCTGGTAGGACCCTGGTTCAGCTTGAGGCATTTCCTATTTCCTTACTGTTCCATGCTGCCCTGGGTTCTAAATGGGATAAATGCGTGTCTCCTCAGTGGGTTTCTGTGGAAATGAAGACAGAGTGCATTTATATTATTACACTAACATAACTTCTCAGACAAAAGCATGTTGAAGTCCTTTCAATTTTATAGAGAACAAAAACATTTTTCCCCTGTTATTCCACTTTCCCCTGCTGTTCATGGGACTCTTAAATAAGAAAAAAAAAAGATTTTTCGTTGTTGTTTTATGTCAGATAATGTTTCAATTATCTCATTTTTTTTATTCTGTCTTTGGTCTACCTTTCCCAGTCCACTGTGATCCTGCAGAATAGCCAACAATGAGTGTTTTAACTGAGCATACTTCAAAAACAGAGCCTTTTGTGTGAGATCTGAGTCATCCCTATCAGGTGGCCCCTTGAAGCATTGATTCCCTGCTTTAATTTTCCTCTTATGATATTATTAACAACTACGTACTTTTCATGTTGCGGTAATTGTGCTCCCTTTGTGCTGATTCTGTTTTCTTAGGTCCTATATTAACAAAATGGATTTTGTCCTCATTTCTGTATTCTTTTTTCCTTTGACACTCCATCTTCTCTAATTGTACGTTCTTCTATTAACATATCTCCTGATTCTCACCTGAGTGCTGGATAGACTTTGTAAGTCTCCACTGATCCATAGTCATCATCACTGGACATTTCCTCTATTAATTTAATACCTGCTGAGAGTCTGAAACTGTACTTGACCCATTCACAAATACCCCTTCCTTTTTTTTCAGTTTCACCCATTTTCTTCCTCTTTTCCACCGAAGCATCTATCTGCACTGTCCATTTGCCCTGCTTCCTATTGAGCATATGCTACTGTAGATTCTATTATACCCAATCGAGTTTAATTATTGTATTCTGACTTTCTCTCCCTATTAACAATGCTGCAGTGATCTCCATGAGTGTTATAATTTCTTCCAACAATGCAATTTGTTTAATTCTGTCTCTTTTTTTCTTGTAGTTAATGCATCTCTGAGATCCTCCACCTACTGCTTTTCTTAAAAATAAAGAGTGATGATAGTGTAAATAAAATATTTTAAAAAATCAGGTCAAATGTTCCCTATGTTCTGCATATCTCTTCTTGTACAACTTTATGTAAGATATACTTAATGGAAATATATTTGTTTTGGTGACTTTTCAATAGCTGTGAGATTTGTAAAAGAGCCCAAATTGCTTCTTTCTTGCCCTTTGAGTATGCAAAAATATCACCTCCATAATATTGTTGATGAGACACAAAGCAGAAAGAACAGAGACATACTTTCAAGTGATCATTCATACCTAGAAAGCCACTCAATGCTAACTCCTTGTGAATCTGTTTACTATGGAGCATGCACATTCAAATTAGGACCTGAAAGAACATTGCCTCTCTGTAACAGGCATGGTAATGGCCTCCAGAGAAGTCCAAGGCGGAATCCATAGAACTTTTGAATGTGTTCCCTTCCTTGACCAAAGGGACATTGTGTATATGATTGAGTTTAGGATCTTTAGGTGGAAGTTTATTCAGGTTAGTCTGCTATAATCCAAATGTCTTTAAATGTAAAGACAAGGGAGGCCATAGAGAGATAAATAAAGAGAGGCAAGAGATCAGTGTATTAGTGTTTGAAGTGACAAAGACAAAATATTGTTGACTTTGAATATGGGGAAAGGGGCATGGGCCAAAGAATGGAGGAAATCTCTAGAAGATTGAAAAGACAAGAGTTTGATTTCTGTCCAGAAATCCCAGAAGGATAGATGTCTGGGAAACACCTTGATTTTAGCCCAGTGAAACCTATTTTGTACTCTAGCACCCAGAACTATAATATACTACGTTTTTGCTTCTTTAAGTCAGTAAAACTTGTGGTAATTTGTTTCAGCATCAACAGGAAACTAATACATTGTCCAAAGAGGCAGTTTCAATAAGTGATTTACTGGTGCAGTAGAAATGTTCAGCTAAGACCCTATAGAGTAAAATAGACTCAAATTACTTTTTGCTTGCACCTTCTAAAATGAGGTTCATTTTTATTTCAACAACACAAATGTCCATCCCCTATTCTTCCCCTTAGGCTGAACTTTCTTTAATATCTTCAGCTATTCACCACCTCCGCCTACTTCTGCTACAATGACCTAGTCATATAATACAGAAAATCCCTAAGCGTTACTTTCTCTTTCTTCAGCAGAGTGGAGTCAGTGAACCTTGGGAGCCTTTCCTTTTATTGGAGCAATAAATTCTTCCATTGAGATGAAGACTTATTTTTACAACCAATTCCTTTTTTTAATGACAGTACAACCTACCACAAGGCCAGTTGAGGCTCAGTTGCCAGAAGTATAACATCTGCATTCTCAAGTACAAAAGCATTCCACCAAATACATTGATTACTGTAGGAAGAAATGTCTTTATTGTCCATTAAAACACAAGTATATTCAGGAAATAAAGCACTAAGCACTCTTTTTATATCATTGTTTTTCCAACTTGGCAGTTTTATAATTTTCCCAGGTCCTTTCAGACCTGGTCTTCATTTTAATATCCTGTGCCATTGTTTGTTAAACTATTTCAGTGACTTCATGCCTTAAGAAATAGAAAATATATGATTACCCTCCCCCATCCTCATGATATTTTATAGAAAAGTGAAACAAAACTACTTGCTATGTTGTTTCCATATTGAACCCGATTCTGTATTATTGTTTACTGCTGAACAAGTGCATTTTCATTCCAAACTGTAGTTTAATGATACAAACAGTATACTCATTTCATTCCAAACTCTTAATCCACTCACTCATTCTCTTCAGAAAAAGGTTAATTGAAAGTTAATTGAATCACCCTTGTGTGTATGTTAATATGCTAGGATTTATGGTGATTAATTTTTTTAACAAATTCATATCTATGGTTCCTGTCTTCAAAGAGTTTACTTGCACCTTTTATATATAGTGAACAATTAATTAATAGTTTATAATATAATGTTCACCCGACACACACACACAAAATGGAGCTAAATTAACTAAAAACGACCTCCTTCCCCAACCTATTTGCTTCCTCATTTTTCTCCTTTCATCAAAATAGATAGGTTTCCCCAGTTTTAGGCTTTTGACACATTTCCTTTTAACCCATGCTTTCTTAATTATGGCATTTATACAGATGTTTATATCTATTTCCAGTATAATCTATGTGATATATCACCTAGATTTTTCAAGACAACATAATCTCAGGGTGTCATAACCATGTTCACAGTATTCAACAAAATCAGCTCTTTCTATTAGCTTTTTCCTTTTCTTAGTTAATTATGTCATTTTTTTCCCTAAGCACTTAAACTGAAACGTATCAGCTTCACTGTAATGCATGCCATCCCTTTAATTTAGGATTGACAGGTAAAATACAAGACAGCAAAATAAATTTAGACCTTGGATAGGTGGCAAATGGCATTTATTTTAAGTGTGGCCCATGGAACGAATTGTGATGATATCTGCTCAATATGGCAACTCTAATCCAGTGGTTGTCAAATTCCAGTGCATCAGAATCACCTGGAGGATTAGCAAAGAAACACATTGGTGGGTTCCACCCCTGTAATTCAGTAGGTCTGGCTGGATTTTAATGTAACCAATTAGAAATTTTAGATATTGGTTTGCATTTCTAACAAATTTTCAGTTTATGGGGAAGAGGCCAGCACTTTGAGAGTCACTAATCCAATTTAATTCCTTTGATTACTAGTTGTAGTTCTCTGTCTTGGCTGCACATTACAGTCGAGTGGGGACCTTTTATAAGCATCCAAGTATACAAGTCCTAAACTACATGCTGTGCTTTAATTAATATGGGGTGTGGTTCAGGCTTGGGGTGGTTAAGAAGCTTCCATGGTGATTTTACTTGATTTAATTAATTCGATTTTGATTAAATCAAGACTGGGCTAATTGTGATGAGTTGTACATATTCAACCTCTGCTGAGCCTCTCTTTGTGGACAGTATCTAAGTTATAGATAATTCTAATCCTTATGACTTCTTGCCTCAAGTAGTTTCCCAGCACATTCTCAGATTTTCATAGCTTCACTGTCTGATTCACCCTTCACACACTGTATATTAACGTTTCTGAATCATGACTTTTGTTGTAGGATTGTTTTTTCAAAATGTCTTCAACATCACTCGGCAACTGAGTAAACGTGGATTTTGAATGTCTGTTGCCGCTTTGGCTCAGGGGCCTTGTGTTTGTCTTCATTTCTGTCTTACAGGTAAGTCACCTTACCTGCAGTTTTTGCCTCCCTTTCCTCCCTGTTGAGTTTCTGGAAATGCTGTTTCCTCAGAATCCTTGTTTATAACAGTCCTAAAATACTTACTCCAACTCAGATCATTCAATCATTGACATAATCATTTCCTGTGCAATCAGTATTTATGAAGTGCCTTTTATGTGCCCTGGGAAGCATCAGTGAGCAAGGAGTCCTTGCTCCTCTGCAGTTTATACTCCTGAGAAAGAGAGATAATCAACATCCAATTATAGGTTAGATGGTGATACGTAAAGATAAGAAATATGAAGAAGAGGAATAGGGTGCAAAAAAAAAAAAGGAGTAGTGTGGAGTTGTTTGGAAAAAAAATATTTTGGTCTGGAGTAGTTTCTCTCAGAGTGACACTTTATAGAATACCTCAGTAAGTGGAGAAATGATCCCGCAGATGCCTACGGGATGCTTGGAATACAAAATGACTGATTTGTGCACACTTAGAGGCTCCACACTCAAAAGGAGGAGATGGCTTCATTGGAAAGACAGTGAATAGGAGATAAGATGCCCAGTTAAGGTACGAGGTCTGTAATGAGAAAAATGTGTGATTCCACTTTTTGGATAATTGTTTATTTTATTTATTGGTTTATTTGTTGGTTTGTTCATTGATTTTAAAGAAAAAAAATGTTACAGCTACAGTAGAAGACCCACACATTGAATAGCAATAGACATATTATTTATATATTTAATAATATAGGTACAAATATTTAAGTAGTTACAGAAATCATGCTGTCTGAATATTTTATTAATTTATGTTATGTTTATGATATGTATCCATGTTATAATGTATAATCTGTTATATGCATCTATGTATTTATGTTGTTATATTATGTATAAGCAAGATATTGGGCTTTTCTTAAGTCAATAAGTTGAAGCACCAGAGTCCTGCTCCCCACTCCTCAAATTTGGCTTAATGTTTTGGAGAATGATGAATATAGAAGGGAAGTCAGGTTGCATTTCTGATAAAGTGCCTTTTGGGGATCTTAGAAAAAAAGTGACTTTAGTAATTAGTTGTGATTTCTTTCTTCAATTTTAATTTCAATTTATTTGTGTATCTAACTTTTCATTTGCAGTTTTATGTTCTTTACTTTTGAAGACCCACACATTGAATAGCAATAGACATATTATTTATATATTTAATACATATATGTACAAGTATTTAAGTAGTTACAGAAATAATGCTGTCTGAATATTTTATTAATTTATGTTATGTTTATGATATGTATCCATGTTATAATATATAATCAGTTATATGCATTTTAATTGCTATATGATAATATGTAATATTTTACCCTGTGATTATGCCACAATTTACTCATTCCTGTTGGAAAATTGTCTTCTAATCTTGTTGCAATTGAAGAGAATAAATGTGATGAGAGACACTATATAACACCTGCTTGCGTTTCTCTAGGTTTTCTACTTAGAAATGTAATTGTATTTTCAAACTACAGCACAAAACTCAATTTATTTTCGAAATGATTCTACCAGTCTATACTCCCTTATTTAGTTTAAGAGAGTACTTGAGATTTCTTTTAATGTATTTCATATGATTACTCATTGTGTTAAGCAGAAACTGATCCTACCTACTACCACTTAAAGAAGTTCACATCCCACACATGGGAACTGTGAATATATGATGTCATTTAGCAAAGAGTGGGTGAAGGTTGCATATTGAATTGAAGTTTTTATTAATGGATGTTGAAATAGGTAACTACTTATATATAGTTAAAAATAGTTTAACTCACAAGAGTTAAAGTAGAAGGACAGAGGTGGGCAAGCATAGAGAAGGCAGCATAAGGAGGCCTTTCCCTGACATTTCTGGCTTTGACAAGGAGAAATGGGCCCTCATCATAGAAACAGGAGGCATCTGAAAGTGGGAAAAGCAAAAGAAATAAATTCGTTCCAACAATGTCAAAGAACAAATGCACACTGATGACCCTTTGGTCTTATCCTTCTGAGATTTCCTTCTACTGAATGGTAAGATAATAAATTTGTGTTGTGTTGAGCCACTAGAAAGCAGCCATAAAAAAACTAGTCCACTACTGAAGGTCAACTTTTATTCACATGTTTATTGGGCTTTTGAGTTTCACTTCAGTGAATTACTTGTACCTATTCATTCTTCCATTAGAGTGTCTTTTCAAAAATTGATATACAGAGCTGGGGTTATGGCTTAGTGGTAGAGTGCTTGCCTAGCATGTGTGAGGCACTGGGTTTGATTCTCAGCACCACATATAAATAAATAAATAATAAAATAAATAAATAAATAATAAAATAAAGGTCCATGGACAACTAAAAAGTGTTTTAAAAATGATATACACCAGTTTAAGAAATGTATCTCAGGGATTGATTTTCAGTTATGTAAATTGTGTTTAGGCATGCTTTTGAGAATGATTTTCTTTAGTATGCAGAGAAGAATGATTTGAAGCATTATCTTTGGGGTTTAATAATTAATAATTGATAATTAATATTTAACTTTGTAACATTGAGAGTTAAAAAGCTGAGCCCCTATTTGGGTTTGAAAATTTGCTTGAAAGTCTTATTTCATCAATATATCTGTAAGTCTAGTAAATTTAGCAACCATTATTAAGGAGATTTTGATCATATTTAGTCCTATGTATAAATAAAATATTTCAAAGACTTTGAAATGAATTTATTGATTAAACATATTGAATATAATTTTAAGGACAACTTTTAGGCCCTAGTAGCAGTAAGCATATCCAGTGCTCAGAGTTTGGTTTCTAACACTATCCTCAAATACAAGGAACCAAGTCTTCTTGGAGAAATGGATGATTCTAGAACTGAATGGGCAACATCAATTACAAATGAATCTGATGGTACTTTTATTGCCATAATGTTAGGAGATTCTTATTAAAACCTATAACTGTGAGTGTGTTGACAAATGCCAAAGGCAGTCTAAGGATCCCAGGATCTAACAGAAAGAGCTCCCATCATCAACGATTTGTGCAGAAAAAGAAAGAACCACCGGATTGGAACCCAAAGAATAAACTAATATACAATTCCATGTTGATAATAAGTAAATGGTCACATAACATAAGTGAAGGAGAATATGCAAATATGCCTTGAACAGTGTTTCCAAATGATTTGTATGGCTACTGTTCCCCCAAGGAGATGGAGTGTTAACTCCACAGTCTCTAAGTGAGGACTGCATATGGTGACTTCCCTTCAGAATAGAGTGTGGGGTAGGGGTGAGGCAGTGAGTGACTTTTTTTTGTTTTATATTAGTGAAAACTTATAAGCCCTACCTCAACTAGATAATCAAGGCCAGCACCAACAGTGATGTCATTTTGACAAGATATAAGTAGCTTGATAGGGGTAGAATGGTGTTTTATCTGTGTGTTCTTTCCCCCAAACCCATTCTCTTGGTTTAAGCAGGACAAAAGTATCGAATGGATATCAGTTGAAGGCTATTCTATAAACCACCTGACCAGTTCTGCTCAAAACTCTCAGGATCATCAAATATAAGAAAAATTAAAGAAATTGTCACTGTCTACAGGTGCTTACAGAAACATGATGATTAAGTATAATTCTTGGATGGGATCCTAAAACATAAAAAGGATGTTAGATAGAAACTAGTGAGATCTGAATAAGTTATGAACTTTAATTAATATCAAATATGCTGATAATAATCCACTCATTGTGACAAATGGACCATACAAATGGAAGAAGCAAGCAGCAGAATGTGGGCCATGTGTGACCTCTATGCTAACATTACAACTTTTCTTTATATCTAAATATATTTAGGAGAAAAAGTTTGTTTAAACATACAAAATGTTTCCTTGCATATTTGGATTAAATTTTATAATTTGATGAACCTTTGTTACACCCAAAATATATAAACTTAGTCTACTGTCAACATTCCCAAGTCTAAATCAATTCAACTGTGACCTAAACTATCAATGATTTTGTAATTTTTGAGAAAATGAGATAAGGCATGTACAATGCCAATCACACAGGTTGTCATATAAAATTACTTGTTGAATGTCAACTCTTTTCACTGTGAGAGATTCCTAGGTACTAGAGATAATGTTATTATGTTATCCTCAGGTCATTTGAGGGGGATGAAGGATAGATTTACCCTGCTTTAAGGAAAAAGGTCCAGGTTATAGAAGCATTCATCCTGGTTACAATATGGGTTTTACCATATTGGGTGGCAAGTTATGTTACCTTTCTAAATCTCAGTTTTATTCTATGCAATGTAAATGGTAAGTAAATGGTGATCATAACATTAAACTATCAAGGTGATTGTAAAAATCAAATATAATATTTGTAAACTGACTACTGCCTGGTAAGATGCTTGCAGAAGTTTATTTTCTTTCTATTCTGTTTGAAGAAACTAAGACTTAATCTTCACTAGATCATTCAATTACCTAACAATCCTGTAAATATATAATAGATGCTCAAAAAATTTTCCATGAATGATCATGAAGCGGATAAAAACAAAGCATAGCTAAAGGAATATGAAAAGAAAAGAAGATGGTAATGATTGCTTTGAGTTTCCGTGTTCTTCCTAACACTGTTATTTTGTTGTCTGTGTGGAATTTATTTTAAGACTCTATTAGTACTAAAGTGTGACACATGTTTTGTATGCAAGTTAACTCTAATTTACACCCTAGGGTAAGTTGCCATGTACAGTACCTTTCTCAGGAATTCACACTTCAGAGGTGGTTAAACAATATATCATAGGAAGCACCTTAATCAGAAATCAACACCTTTAGAGGTGGCAACTTAACACTCTTAAATGGAAATTTACACAAGGGAGGATGTTTATTATTAGCATGTGGTGTTAGAAATAATTTTCCATAGGTGACATAAAAAATGTCAAACATGGGTGGTTGCTTAGAAAGTTTTTTATTCTCCATGGCAACTACATAAATGAATTGTAAATTTCAACAAACTTGACAGTGGAAAAACATCAGTGCAGCTTTTGGGGTCCTGTGACTCTCTGCTTCATGGACGGCTCTTATCTCCCCTGGCTTCACTGAAGACCATATGGATCTGCCTTGAGAGTCTCACTAAGTTGACCTGAGAACCTCTCAGGAACTTTATAGTGGGGAGAACTTGGCTCCTAAACACATCTTTGCTTTTGCTTGATAATAAATACTTTAGTGGCGCATAGAGAATTTAGAATTAAACGTGCTTAGATTTAGTATACTAATCAATAGTAAAAGGGGATATTAGTTTCCATTTATCTATTCAAGAAGAGACTCCTAGTATTTACTTAAAGAAATTTTACTTTGGTAAAATACATTTTAAAAAAATTAAATAATGATTTATAGATTTAAAACAGATGCATGTCAAAGGTTTTGTGTAACTCCCCAATTAATAAGAATGTCAATATGATGCAATAACTATTTCAAAGAAACAGCTAAAGAATAGACACATTTATAGATACTGCAAATTAAAAAGAATGTGCAAGACCACCCTCATGCTTAATGGTTTCTAGAAGCACTCAAAGAATTCAAAGTTATTATTTTCTTGGTTATGAATTATTATAGCAAGAGGATACAGATGAACATCAGTGAAGGGCTTTGTTTCATTTTAAAGTACTTTGAGCAAAGTCTGAGAAAAAAACTAGGTACAGCTTTCCAGATGTCTACTCCCAGTGGAGTCACGAGGATGAAGTTAATTCTCTCAGCAATAATGTGCAACATATATGCAAAGAGAGGCCACCTGAGTGTGAGTGTCCATGTATATTATTGGGGGTAACTCTCAGAGGCTTGTGGTTCCCATGGACTACTTAGACTATAGCCCACTCCACAGAGCAAAATCAGGATTTCACACTAAATCACATTACTAGGATAAAATGTTCTGAGCAAAATAAAGAGGTCAAACCATAAAAAAAATAAAATATTCTTATTGTACTGACTATTTTAAGGTCTTAGAGGTTATCTCTCCCCAAATTGACCAAAACTCAGTCCTGAAGAAGAGATGTTTGAAATGTTCAAAATTTGAGCAACTGGGTCCTTCTGAGTTAACCTTACTCTGCCCAAAAATCAAAACTGCTTTTTGATAGATGAGAGAACTGTCCTCTCACCAAACATAATTCATTTTCATACAAAAATAAGTATTTTGTATTGATACAATTTGCCTACAATTTATAGAGTAGTAAAATAGCCCCCGTGGAATCAGAATCAGATAATACAGAAGGGTGAAACACAGAAGATGCTTAGTTATCTACTGAAGTATAACTTTCCCCAAAGCTTTCTAGTAAATGGGTTTTAGCTTAATTCACCTACTTTTAATATTTCTTGCACTGCATTTGTGTGTGTGTGTGTGTGTTAGCCTATGTCTCTGCATTTGTGATTGATAGAGAGCATTAGTCTGATACAGTAGATATGATAGCCCAGAGAATATCATGGCCCTATTCATATCAGAAAGTGAACCCATAATTCACAAACAGGTCCTTTGTTTCATAAGGTGAAATTACTCTGGAACCTGTCACAGGTATTTGGAGAAATAAATGCTATAATAAAAGAACCAAAATTATTTAATAATGACTCTAAGTCTTTGGTAGAAATCTGAACTTTAGCTTGAGCTGGCATAATTCTCTCCTTTCTTGACTAAGATGACATAGTCAGGTAAATCCCAAGTATGAGCAGACTGACTTCTCTCTTCCTCCTGTCTATACACATAGATAAGTGTACTCCTTGGTACAGGCTACAAAGGCAAACCTGTGTTTCTCCTTGGACATCATGACCCAGCTGTCCAGCAGAATTTCAGCCTCACTGCAATTATCAAACCTTAATAAGTTTGGGCAAAATATTTTGGAACATGATGCTAATTTGCAAAATCACAGATTTCTAAGCTTATGATTTTTTTTTCCTTTAGGAAATACTTGGGTACAGTAAGTGCCAATAAAACCCTCCTGTTTCTCCAGGCAATGCAACTCCTTGTCTGAAGCTGTCTTTTGATAGCTTTCAATTTAGTTTTTAAGGTTTTCATGAACAGGGGGTGGGGTGGGGTTCTTTCTCTACTAGAAACTTTGTTTACATATTTTCAAGTACTTGGTTTGAATGGGAAATATATCAAATATGTAAACATTGAATTTTTTTTTACCTGGAAATGGAATGTGCATATGTGTGATTGTCAGTGTGTGTATTGAAGGGAGACAGAGAGATTGTGTGATTTCCCAGGCATTGGAGGATTTGACGGACAATACAGAAACAATGGCCTTGTCTGCTAATGTTCTTATGGAGTCCAGTCATCTTGAAAGCACAGAGTGAATCTGTGTGTAACTCTTTGTCATTTAGAAATGTGACAAATCAATTTTCCCTTTTCAAAGGGATGTCTGGGCTTATGAAAGATAAATGGATAATTGTTGGTATAAAGGTATAATATTTCTAATTGGGGAAAAATAGTGCTGGTTATAAAGAATAGGTAGAATATAGTCTCATTTATGCACTAATATGAGTGCATTGAAAAAAGGCTGGCACATATATATTACAGAATTAATAGTTTTCCTGGGTCTGTGGGGATTATGGATGGTTGTAATTTTCTTTCCTTTGCTCAATAATAATGATTTCTAAATGTTCTCTGATCAACATCTTTTATTTTTTTAATAAGAAAATGAACAGAAAATATTTTTAAGTCTTAACAAAGTGCAAAGAGAATCACTGAATATCTTACATCATTTCCCACAGTGGCAAATGTCTTTAGTTATTGAAGGAAACAATGAGATGAGTGTAATTGGGATACATCTGGGGTTTCATCTACTTTTCCTAAAATCAAGTTCTCACTTTGCTCTGTAAGAGCTCAGTGAGATCTCCCTAAAGTAAAAAAAAATGTTGGGAAAATATGTACTTTATGGCATTGAAATTTGCTGCTATATTCTTGCTGCAGTGAGGGGGAAAATGTAACACTAATAAGGTCCAAAACAAAGAAAACAAAGTGGGTTTATTAGAACAACTTGGACAAATTCCAGTATAGACGAATCAATTTGAATAAGGGAGTTTCCATTTTTGGCACTATTGACATACTTGGCCAAATATTTGTTGGTGATTGTTGTGAGGGCTGTGTTGGGTCTCACCTGATGGTGAGCTTCATCTTCGGCCTCTACTTGTCACATAGCAGCAGCAACCACCCTTGTGTTAAAACAATCAAAATGTGTTCAGATATTTTTAGAAGTGCATTGAAATGATATTACCCTTTGTGAGAACCACTACCTTATGTAACACCTGCCTGTAATTTTTGTATATAAAATTAAATGATAGGATTAGTGTTATGGTTTGGATGTGAGGTGTCCCCCAAAATCTCATGTGTGAGACAATGTAAGAAGGTTTAGAGGAGAAATGATTGGGTTATGAGAGCCCAAACTCAATCAGTGAATTAATCGCCTTATGAGATTAACTGATGGTAACTGAAGGCAGGTAGGGTGTGGCTAGAGGAGGTGGGTCACTGGGGAATGTGATTTGGGGGTATCAGTTTTCTATCTGGTAAGTGGATTCTTTCTCTGCTTTGTGATCATCACATGAGCTGCTTCCCTCCACCACACCCTCCCGCCATGATGTTCTGCCTCATCTTGAGCCCCAAGGAATAGAGCCAGCTGTTCTATGGCCATTCAGCCAGCCAGCCGACTGATACCTCTGAAACTGTGAGCCCCTAAATAAGCTTTTCCTTCCCTAAAAGTGTTCTTTTCATGTATTTTTAGTCACAGCAACCAAAAAGCTGACTAAAACAACTAGCTTTTGAATGTCTGTGACTTACAAGTCCTAAATATTGTTTACTAGAAGAGATATTAGACTGTTTTTCCAGAAGAAATAGGAGTCAGAAGAAGGTAACTAACTCATGGCTGGTGTGGCAATTCCACTCCTTCAAGCTTCTGCTCTTCCACTTTCTACACAGGGTTTCCTCTCTGGAAGTCACCTCATTGTTCCAACTGCTGCGGACATCCAACAACCACAACCATTTCCCAGGTAGTCATCTGGAGGTAAAGAACTCTGAGAAGGCTGTATTTGCTCCCAATGAAAGGAGTCCTGTGCTTTCTTTTTTTTTTTTTTTTTTTTAGCTCATTGGCAGATTAGACACAAAGCTCCACTTACCTGCAGGAAAGACTAAAAAAAATTGGTGTTGTAATTGAGCACATTGTCTTTCTAAATCAGTGTGTGGGGGGCATTTAGAAAAAAAAAAGGGGGGGAGTGGATGCTGAAGTTACATTCCTTCAACAACATACCAAATAACAGTAGAAAGTCCCCTTTCTAGATAATATGCTTTGATTTCAACAAAAAATTGTTACAGAATATCTGCTGTAAAATAAAACTTTAAGTAGCAAAAAACAACCTTAATTGAATTATCTGCTTATTAGAACAGACTAAAAACCCCATTTTCTCTCTTAATATTTGAGACATTTCAAAGTATCTGTGTTCTTCTTAAATAAGAGGACTGTGGTAGATATCATTCAATATTTGGCTTCCTTACAAAGAAACTCTTCTTATCTTATGTTCCCCTGAGAGTAAAGGCTGAGACAAAGGCAGGAGTGAACTTAGGGCAGGGCAAGGAGAGTGTGAAATGGGGAAGAGGCAGAGGGAATTGAGGATGTGTTTCTGAGTTGGTCTCTGCTATGGGCAACTGGTGCTTGATTCTGCAAGGCTTCTTGACTAGTCTTATGAAATGTATTACAACATAATCTGTCTGGAAAACAAAAGAGAAAAGCATTTATCCAATGGTCTGGTCCTCACTGGTCATTGGTAGCTCCTAAGTTATTCTGTCTCCTGGCCTTCTCTGCTCCTCATGCTCATGTGCCAGGTGCTTGCCAGTTTTCTACTTCTTGGTGTCAAAGCAGTCCCTAGCCCTAAAGTGTGGGGATTATGTCACGCAGTAGGGGAGGCACCTCCAGACCACCTGTGTGAAGCTGGCTCTTGTGCAGTGGCCAGAGCTTCAGATGAGACATGTAGAACTCACACAGAGTGCAAGAGAAGAAAACACTCTTCTGGTCATGAATTTCACTGTTAAGACCAGATGAAAGAGTTTGGTGTTAGAACATACCCTGTTTATCACTATCCCAGAGAATGGTTTATGGGGTATAGAGTCTTATTTGCAAATAGTACATAGGAGATATATGTACATACAGGCACACACATGTGACGTGTACACACACAGTGGAACATATACATGAACATCTGCATGTGAGTGCACATATGAACACTCATGCACACATTCATAAAATGTATACATATATATTATTTTAGTCAGCTTTTTGTCACTGTGACCAAAATCCCTGTTAAGAACAAAATAGATGAAGAACAGTTTATTTTGGCTCATGGTTTCAGAGGCGCAGTCCAGAGTTGATTCTGGGTCCGAGTAGAGGCAGAACATCATGGCAGAAGGGTATGTTAGAGGAAAGCAGCCCAGGAAATGGCAATCAGGAGAGAGAGAGAGAGAGAGAGAGAGAGAGAGAGAGAGAGAGAGAGAGAGAGAGAGAGGGTGGGGGAGGGTTCACTCTGCTCAACAGGGACAAAATATTAATGATAAAGGAACGCCCCCAGTGACCTATTTCCTCCAGGCACCTCTTGCTTGCCTACAGTTATCTATCACTCAGTTAATCCATATCAGTGGATTAATCTACTAATGAGTTTACAGATCTCACAATCTAATCATTTCACCTCTGAATATTCTTGCATTGTCTCATACATGAGTTTTTGGGGCACATCTCATGTCTAAACCATAATATATATATATATATATATATATATATATATATATATATATATATATAGAGAGAGAGAGAGAGAGAGAGAGAGAGAGAGATAGATATATATATACACATACACACATACACTTATTGATATGTTTTCTGTTTGGATAATAAATATTCTAAATAAATAAGATGTATTCTTTCCAAAGTTTATATACCAGATGAGTATGTGCCAATAAATGTGAGTTCTTACATCTATTGTGTTTTATCATTTGATTCAATTGAGGTACTATACTTATATACCCCATTTATATCCTCTTTTGGTCATTACTTCATGATCTCATCAATATTTTGGACCCATATGGATGGAATAGCATAGTGTGCCTCATAGTTCTAAGTGACATAAAAAGATTTCAAGAAAGTATATCATGCCTGATGTTGATTTTTTTAAAAAAATCTTGGTTGGAGAGATGTCATCAAGCTGAATGAAGTGGTGACAGAAATAAATAGTAAAGACACTAATCATTTAGGTAGTGGGGCACTATTTAATATTATGATGGGTACAACCCCCATTAATGAATCATGAGAGAAAGTTGCTGAAACTGTAGATATAGTAGCTAGAAGAAATTGTTGGAAATAACCTGTGTCCAAGCACTTTGCCCTAGGTTCAAGTACTAAGTGGTGTAAATCTGAAGATCCAGTTTCTGTTTATTGAGTCACTTCAGGGAAGTTTATTCTCGTTATGCCAATAATCATTTTCCAGTCTCCTGGTTCTGTATGTTTGTATATCTTTTTCATTGAAGCATAAATTGTATGTGCAATTTTTTTCCTGAATAATAATGCAATGTTATTGGGAATGTATTTGTATAGGGATTTTGCTTTCACAACATTATTCAGAGCTGAGTCATTTATGCTTCCAGATCCCTGGAGCTAACTAGAATATGAATATAATCTGTCTTGACCATAAGTGTCCCAGTGAAACTTGACTTTTTGAAAGAATTTTGATACAAATCATACCACTTGCCTACATTACTTGATAAATAAATTCAGCCTAAATTCCAATTAACTGAGATTGGGATAATTTTAATTCTTGTTAACAACAACCTCCACTGCCACTGGAGTTAGTTTGTCACAGCATTATTGCATAGAGTCCAAAAGTGAACATATGAGGGAGATTTTAACTGAGCACCACTTTTAAGTTGAAAGTCCTTCAACTCCTATTAAACTCCTTCCCACAAATTTTACAGCACACAAAAAAGTACAGTTCTCTGAATGCTAAGAAATGGTTGCTTAGGTCTTGGTGGAAGCTTCTGGCTTTTAGGAAATAAACAGTTTGATTTGAGCTAAAGAGAAGAGCAGGCACAGAAACACAGCTGGGGCATCCATTCAAAAAGCATCGGTAATGAACAGAAAGAAGATCACATTTGCTGGAATTTTCACAGCAAATAAATGAGGTGACAGGAGAGATTTGCTGAAAACAGTTGGCTGAAGAGAACCAGTGGTCAAGCACTTTGCTTTTGGTTCAAGTATTAAGTGGGTAAATCTGAAGATCTAGTTTCTGTTTACTGAGTGACTCTGAGGAGGTTTACTTCTATTATGCCAATAATCACCTTCCAGTCTCCAGAAGTTACCTCATTAGCATTTGTGAGAAAAGCCCAAGCAGCTGCAATAAAGAATGCTCAGGGCTAGCCTGAGTTCAGGAATGGTGGGTGGTTAACTCTCTCAGTATTTTTATCAGTGATATTTCCCCACTTCAGCTGGTCTTCAGATACTGGAGGCACAAACAATGCCCTTGGGGTGTCCTCCTTGGTTTGTGAAGGTAAGTCTTCACTTTTGTAATGAGCTAACCCCTAAATCCCAGCAGACTAATTTTCTTTGGGACCAGATGACTTCTTCATGGATAGCACATAATCCTTGTTTTGGGGGAATTATGGAATATGTTCCAAAACCTCTGGTGGATGCCTGAAACTATGCATTGTACCAAACTACAAATATATATGTGTGTATATATATATATATATATATATATATATATATATTGCTTTAACAACATTATTCAGAAGTCCTTCAGCTTCTATTAAAATCCTTCCCATGTGTGTGTGTGTGTGTGTGTGTGTGTGTATATATATATATATATATATATATATATATATATATATATTTCCTGTATATACTTATGCTATTATGATAAAATTTAACTTATAAATTAATAAATTAAGAGGTCAAAACCAACAGTAATAAAGTATAACAATGATAACAATATACTATAATAAAAGTTATTTGAATGTGGTACCTCTCAAAAATATCTTTGCATTATACCCTTCTTGAGATGATGTGAGATGACACATATAATACATATATTGCCTATGTAACGAGATGAAGTGACATGAATTACATAGACATTATGATGTGGCATTACGATGCTATACAAGGTTTACTTGAATAAGTGTACTCTAACACAACCTGTGACATACTAGAATAGTCAATCTTGACTGTCATGCCAATTATGTGACAAATGGGCAGGTAGCATATACAGTGTGGATACACTGAACTTAAGACTGATTTACACACTGGGTACAACTGTGTGGCACAATATAAGATTTCATCACATCAGTCAAAATGTTGTGTAATTTGAAACTTTGAAGGATTTGTTTCTAGACTTGTCCATTTAATGTATTTAGACCATAGTTGACTGAAGGTAACTAAAACAATTGAAAGTAAAACTTTAGATATATTTGGGCTATTGCACTATGAGGGGAGAGAGGGAAATATTGAAAATTTGTGTGAGTTGATATGATATAAGCTGATTCAACAAATACCTTGTTTGTTCATTTTTGTTTGTGGTTTTGGGGATTGAACTCAAGGACACTCCACCACTGACCTATATCCCATTTATTGTATATATTGAGACAGGGTCTTACTAAGTTATCTAGGTTGGACTGAAACTTGAGATCCTCTTGCCTTATCCTCCCTAGTGGCTGGGATTTTAATCATGACAGTGTGACTGGCTTCAGCAAATATTTTAATAGACTTTAATTAATGTCTCTGAAGAAAAATACAGAGTTACAAATAGGACCTTTGCTTTTTATTGTATATTAGGTTATTATTCAGAAATATTTATTCCCTCTCCCTAATCTCTCCCTGATCAACGTTTGCTCTCCCCCTTGATGTTGGCTTAGTTAAATGACTTGTTTGGTGGGGTGTCAGCAAACAGGAGTTTATCTGAGGCTGGAAATGTACCTGAACCTTTGGGCTTGCCCTATTGTGTTCCCACTTTTCTTCAAGATATGATACAACTGCATGAGCCCTTTGTCCAAGGAGCATGAAGAATTTATGGATTGACCTGAACTGAACCCAGGCACTAGAATCCTAGTTTGATCTGGATTAGCTCAAACTAAATCAACAAAACTCCAGTAAATCCAAAAAGACAAGATCAACAAATAACAGCTTGTATGTGAACCACAGACATTCTTTAATTTCTATGTACAACTTAAGTGATCCTGTCAGATGGATCATATTCAGAGGCTGAGCAGAGGAGGGAGGAAGAGAACACCTTCTCCCTGTCCCATCTCCAAATGTTGGCTTACAAGACTGATGCAGTGTTGGGGGTGGCATTTTACATTGCTTTACTAGAGTAAAAAGGAGAATTATTTTTTGGAGAAGGTGCAAGAAGGGCAAAGATGATGCATAAGAATATATTTGGATAGTAATTACTAATATGCTTTAATTTTAGAGTCTGAAATGCTGTTCTGGGGTGGTTGGAGCTAACTGTGTTCATTCATTCCTGGGGTAGAATACAAAGTATTGTGGATACTGTATTTGGCCTAAAAGGTTAATAATTCTACATGTTTGTATACCTTTCTCACTGAAGCATAAATTGTATGTGCAAATTTTCCCTAAATTCTGATGTAACTGATGTTTTTGAAAAGCACTGTAGCATAGCACAAAATAAATCTTCATAGGTTTGATAAGTTCTTAGCTTAAAGGTACAGTGTCACAGTTAACTGAGCCACTTGCTTCCCTGCTTCTGTCCCTGTCCTTCCCCTTGACAGGGATCCTAGGAGCCATAACTTGCATGCAATAAACAATTCTCTTTCTATTATATGTAACCACATTCTGTTCACTAATATGTATACCTGTTTTTAATAGAAGTAGCTACATGGAAACCACTACTCAAAGTGGTAACTGAAATAACCATAACCATCCCCTCCGCTCTGTAGATGGGATTCTTCCTGACTACAGGCCCCTGACCTACTTGTTACTTTAGAAAACTTGCAATTGGAAACTTTTTTCTCTTTCCCCTTTGAGGTGCAAATCTTTTCCCAGGCTCTTGCCATTTTTGCCTCTACTCTTTGGTGAATTTCAAATTGTCAATTAGAAGTATTCAGTATTTGAGACTAGCGTGTGTTAAAGGAATTTTGAAGAAATAATATCACATTAAAAAAAATCTTAGGATCTCTTTTAAGGCACAAACTTACTACCATCTGTGTTAGTTAGGTTTTCATCTCTGTGAACAAAATACCTGTAAAGAACAACTTAGAGAAGGAAAAATTTATTTTGGTTACAGTTTTGGAAGTTCAATCCAAGTTCAGGCCATTTTGCTCTGGACCCCAGGTGAGGCAGAACATCATGGCAGAAAAACATGGTGCAGGAGTATTACTCTGTTGTTCATAACTGTCAGGAAGGAAGGAGGGGAGAGTGGGGGAGTGTGCAGTATTTTCCTTAATGCACCCAGTGTCACCTGTGACCCCCATTTTCCAGGCACCCTCTGACTCTCACAGTCCATTCAAACAAGGATTGACTGATTAGGTTACAGCTTTCATAATCTAATCATCATTTTACCACTAAATATTCCTGCATTAGCAGCAGACGATTTGGAGAGACTCTGCATATCCAAGTCATATCACCATCCAACAAAGAGCTCTAATGATTTACTTGAAATCTTTAGATCTAACAGTCTGTATTCTGGTAAGCATTTATCCCTTCCTGGTTTTCCTAAAAGCCAACTGAAGCTGGACTGACAGTTTAAACATTGCATTAAAATTTCCTTTTTAAAAATCATAGCTCTGCAAATTTATCATTGTTCTCATAAAAAAAATCTTTACGTGTAGAAGTGAAAAATGTTTCTTCCAGTGAGTCTTCTAGTTCATTTTTCTCTGCATGGGTTTTCAGGGTGGTTTCAGACTTGAAAAGCATTTGAATATCAACAAAGACCTTGTGGAGGAATTATTTTAAAGCTATTCGTAACCTTAAAGGGTTTTTCATGAGACTGGATAAAGAATACTCTTCCAGTAAGAAGTCTAAGACAGAATTGCTAGGAAAAGGACTGTGCTTTTCTAGGTAGCTGTTGAAATAATGACATTGCTGTTTTGAAAATAAATAAATAGGTAAGAAGAAAGCTCAGATTCGGGAGGCAGAAGCTCATGGTCATTATCAGGGAAGAAGCAAGATGATACTGTTTTTACAGTTACCACCACCTCCCAGCAGGAATTCCCAAGTGAGTGTCACAGGAGAGACTCATACCAACTGATTTGGGTTGAACAATTGATCTCAAAGTTTCCTGTTTATCTCCAAGCTGGTTGCCGCTATAAAAGATTCTCAGTTTATGGTATTCTCAGGACGAGGGAGCGCACGATGATATTTATACTGATCAGACCTTCTCTGTCACTCAGAGAGGTGATGCCTTATATAAAGAAAAGGTCATCATTTCCACCCACATTCTGTGATCTTTGTTCTATTGGTCATGCCCATAAGAACAAAGGGCCAAAAGCAACTAGTGACTGTGTTTCCACCCCTTCAAGTGCAGTGTAAAATCATGCTTTTACTGTAGTCAGTTTTCTCTGGATGGTATGAAGAGCATTTTAGGAGATCCTTTTGTTTTTGTTAATCCTTTTTGTTACTTTGAAACATCTTGATGAAATATTATTCCTGCTTTGGAACCCCATTTGTTGTCTCCACCTTCTTCAGAAGGAAAACACACACACACACACACACACACTTCTGAATGTGGGAACTAGTTAAGCTTTCAGAAATGCATAATCTTTGTTTCTGAGCAGGACCTTCTACTCTCTCTGCCTTACCTATGTTGAACTAACCTAGAGGGCACTGGAACTTCAGTCTTCCACTAATTTCTTAATATAACTTTTCGTTTTTACCTTTCATCAAAGCACCTACTTTCCCATGTTTGTGATGTATCATCCGAAGTTGATAGAGAAAAAAGAAGGAAAAGGATATCATCCCTCTTTTTCATTCGTAGGAAGAAAACCATCTCCCCCTCCATTTTTCACTTATTATATACCACCACTTTATTTAGCTTACTATCACTTTCTCTCTGTGGTTAAGTATGTTGCATGCATTAATTGTTAGACCAGAAACTTCCAACCACCTTTCATTTATATCTTGAATTTCTCTAGGTCTCTCTTTCTCCAGGTTTTTCTCACTTTTGTGAGAAATATGAGATAAAAATGGATGAACTTTGGACTTATCTAAGAGTGCGTTTCAGGAATCACACAAAGTCAGAAGCAGACACTAGAAATTGAATTCACAGCTCTGCTACCCACTGGCTGTGTGACTTGGGGCAATTGATTCATCCTTATTAAATATTTCACTTATCTTTGAAATTATAATACCAAAGATTTTATACTATTGTCGAGAGAATAATAAATGCACAGGTAAAATCTATCAAACATACAAAAATTATGTACACAGGTGTATTATCTCTGATAAGTACGTTATTAACATGTGAAATTGAAAGTTTCCTAAATCTACATGGTGCTTAACTATACTTAATGTGTTGTTCCTTAATTTATCTGTTTACTTGTTTCTTCATTTGTTATTTATGTTCTCCTGTCTTCCTCAGAATGTCATTCCATCATAATAGAAACTTTGCCTTTTTAATGCTTTGTTCCTGACTGTATTTCCAGCTCCCAATAATAATTCTTGATATACTGGATGCTCCAAAACTATTCATTGAAAGTATAAATGAGTGGATGACAACACTTTTATGTAAACAATATTTTATTATTCATGAGAAATTGTTCAACTTGAAGTCTTTTTCCTATTTCATTCCAGATATTGTTCACCTACCATCCTCATTACTATTAGGATTTAAAATCTGAGCATGCAGAAGGTTGTCTTTGCAAGAAGTCATACCACAAAAAGAATAAAGGCACTTTGTCCCTATTTGCTGCTTTCTACCACAATTTAAACTCCAGTCTCTAAAATTTATTATCTCATTTTTTTCAACCAGAATTATTTGTATATGAGCATGTTGTGTGTGTGTGTGTGTGTGTGTGTGTGTGTGTGTGTGTGTGGTAACCCATATAATATTGAAGACCTGAATCTGGAAAATGATATGGAGCTATTTGGATGAAGGTAGTATAATATTGTGTGGCACCTGGGATAACAAATGCCTACTTTCACATTCCCTGTATCTCATCAGTTTTATGCAAACAAAGCACAAAGGGGAGAATATATATAGACATCCTCATGCTTGATATCCACAAAGAAAGTTGTTTGTGCCTTGCTAGAAGTGGTGCTGTTGAATATTCATGAAAGAGATCCATTTTAACCCCCTGCAGGCACAAAATATTTGTATAAATATTAAGTCTGTGCATAATTATATGAAAGCAGACATTCCCCAGAGGTTAAATATGCTAACATAATAAGAAAGGTCTTGCACTCCTGTAGATTTCATTAAATGAATTAAAGTCATCAAAAGCATGTAAATATCAAAGAAGAATATAATACTTTATGGTGGTCCAAATTAGTATAACTAGAAATAATGCTAAGTAAAGACAAGTTACTTGGTTACATTTTTAATGATGTTTTACTCCAAAGCAATGCATTTAGAAATGATTTCAACCTACCATTCACAGTCTAATGAAATCTATTAGGCTGAAATTACCTTTCTGGGGACCTGATGAAAGTCTTATTCCTTGAAATACTGAATGTGACTTGACTCAAACATTTCCATCCATCTTAAATTTGTATTGAATGCAGAAAGGCTAAAAAAATTCACAAATATTTGGTTGTCTTTGCTTTATCAGTGATTAGTGTGTGACGCTGGACAGCCAATTTAATGGCTAACATTCTTTTACTTTTTTTGTTTTTTTTAGTCATCTCTTACCCTCTATCAGGGTTTTAAATATTAAGTTTTTTTTTTTTATTGCTATTAGAGGAACTGGTTCTCTGACTTTCAGAGGGAAGGAACTTCTTTTTTTCTGAAAGACTATAGATAGAGGAATGTATAATGCCTTCCAGACACAGACGTACAATAAAAATCCTGCTTTGAGTTTGGAATATTTACACCACTAAATGTTAGAGGAAAAATAACCCATGCTCCCTGAAGGTATAATACTGACCAAGTGCCTGCCTCCTGTGTTATCACGGTGTGTATGACATTTATGGGGCTGTTGAATTGAGATATGTAGTTTGCAAATCCAAGGGAGAAAGCACGCATAAAATAGGGGATAATAGATATGTTTTTCTATTTGTGAGTTTCCTATCTGTTTGGGTGACCTACCTTCTCAAGGGTTGGGATATACTAAATAGGCTCTAAACATACAGTAAAATAAAATCTCAAATTAGGAATGATTAATTGACTTGTTTTTCTCTTACCCCCTTGGTAAGAAGGGGTTAACTATAAACTGGCTAAATCCTTCATGCTTTCTTTCTTCATGTCAACAGCTTCATCAGCAAGCCTCATCTGCTCTCGCTTCATGGACACATTTATCCTTTCTACAGAAGAGGTCACTAGAGATCCTTCAGTTGTGGCTTGGAACAAAATCATTTTGTGGATAGGATCTTCTCACAATGAACTTACTTTTTTCAATTGAATTTCATTTTTTTTTCCTAATTTTTAATTCGAAAACTTAAATAATTGTTTTCATAGCTTTCATATTTAATATCATTACTTAAAACTATTGATTTCTCTCTAAACACCACATCCCACACTTTTGGTATATTATGATTTTATTGTGGTTACTTTTAATTCATTATGATTTATCTTGTGGTTTTTGAATCAATAATTTAGTTCACAAATATTTAGGGGACTTATATACACATGTGTTATGCTTATTATTTTCAAATTCAGTTCCATCTAGGTCAGATAACATACTCAACATTCAATAGTTTCTGTCTTTTGAAATGAATTAAGACATTTTGGTCCATCATATAGTTTGTTTAGTTGACATAATAATTGCAATTGAAAAGTAGGTAAATGTGAATTAATTATAATGTAGTGTTCCATGAACTCCAATAAGTCAATTATGTTAATAGTGTAGTACCAATTTTCTTCAGCCAATACTATATCCAATTATGATTATGGACTTTTACATTTTGTTTTGCAAACTTTAAATCATTCTTAGCATTTTCTCCTGACTAATTATTTGATTTATCATGAATGATCCTTTTAATACTTAGTAATGGTTTTTGTTCTGTAGTCTGCTCAATTTTTAAGATATTAATACATCCACAACAACTTTATTACTTTTACCATTAAGACAATATAATTTCTCATGTTTTTTTTTTTTTTAATTTTTTGCTTTTTATCTATTTGTGTCTTAAATTTTAAAGTGTATCTCTTGTCATTGAGTCTTGGTTATTGATTCAGTCTGTATATTTGCCTAAAATATTCAGCCATTTACATTTAGTATACTGTTGATGTTTGGACTTAAGTACACTCTTTGCTATTGCTTTTTTTTTCCCCACTGGTTCCTTTTGTTTTGTTTGTTCCTCTGTTGATACATCCTTACTTTCTTTTTGTTTAAATATGTATATGTTTTTTATTCTTCAATTTTACTTTCTTTCTTGGGTGTTTAACTACACTTTTTATACTAACATTTAGTAGTTTTTCTAGGGATAGCTGTATGTGTCCTAAACTGTCAAGTCCTTTTAGAATCAAACAGCCTATATAATGACTCTGAGTAAAGATTTGCTAAGGTTATTGGACTCTTGATAGAAATGATCAGAATGTGTTATTTTATAGTTTTTAATCTTATAAAACTTTCATTGCATATTCAGTTAGAATTTAGCCAAAATAGATGATTTAAATGAGGCAAGAGACATTAGCAAGCCTTACATTCCTATTGACATTTATTGGGCAGTCTTGAATAGTCTCAAGGATAAGAGGCAAAGGTATAAGGTTAAAAAAAATCATATCAATTTAAAGCCAAATTAAGAAGTGATAGAAGTGATAGGTACATAAAAACTCATTTGTATTTTGACTTAATTTTAAACAGTTTGAATTGTTTTTAAAGCAATATTTTATTCACACTTTTGAAACAGCAGATTGTATTTTAGTAGGAAATATATATTTTAATCATCATATTAGAATAGTATCTTTGACTTAGTCATTCTCCTCCAAAATATCTAGTTTTTATTGTGTGGATTTATTAAAGAGCTGGGAGACAATTCATCATAAATCTTTAAAGAAAGAATGCATGAAATTTCTGGAAAAAAATAGTATTTACAATATCATACTTCATAACTATACTACTTATAGTTATGAATTGCACTATTGCCTAATTACTTAAAACACAAACTACAGTTTAAAAACTTTAAAAAGAATCAATGTTTAATTTGTATGCATAGATATTTTCTGGAATAATAAAATGTGATATTGGGGCTGGGGATGTGGCTCAAGTGGTAGCGCGCTCGCCTGGCATGCGTGCGGCCCAGGTTCGATCCTTAGCACCACATACAAACAAATGTGTTATGTCTGCCAAAAACTAAAACATAAATATAAAAAATCTCTCTCTCTTTCTCTCTCTCTCTCTCTCAAAATAAATAAATAAATAAAAAATAAATAAAATGTCATACTATTTTTCCTCTGTCTCAATAACCATGCATTTGTATTCAGATTTTGAATGTGTTGGTAACATTGGAGGCCACAGAATATTTATCCTTGAGATATTCAGTATAAATATGATGGAGGTGAGAAACTAGCTGATTATTCTTCTATTTTATTGTGTTAGAAGATTGTATTAGTATCTATCTACTATCTATTAAATTGTGTTAGAGATACTTATGGAGCCAGCTGTGGAAGATAGGAGATAGCTAAAGATACAGTTCTCCTCGAGAAGGTTAAGCCTCAACTGACTCTCACAGTTGTGCAGGATCCTCTATAAACCACGTAAAGAAGCATTACTGTAAAAGGAACATAACATACACAAGAAACTAACAAAGAGGAAAGGACAAAAACAAATCCTGGTTTATTTAAGAAACTATAGAAGGCTTACTGTGATGCTACATGGAGTTATTTTTGAGAAATTGTGAAAGATGATAATAAAGAGGATCCAAATCAGTAGGAGCCATGCTGAGAGAATTTGAAGTGTGTGTTAGTCAGCTTTCTCAAAGCTGTGAATGAGAGACCTGACAAGAACAATTATAGAGGAGGAAAAGATTATCTGAGGACTCACAGTTTCAGAGTTCTCAGTCCATGGACAGCAGGCTCCATTTCTCAGGGCTTGAGGTGAGGCAGAATATCATGGCAGAAGAGTGTGGCAAAGGGAAGTGGCTCACATGATCAGAGAGGAGAGAGAGAGAGAGAGAGAGAGAGAGACTAAACTCAGCTCAATATATATATATATATATATATATATATATATATATATATATATATATATATATATATATCCCAAAAGCACACCCCCAATGACCCACCTCTTCCAGCCACACCCTACCCACCTTCAGTTACCACTCAGTCCTATCAGGGGATTAATGCACTGAGTGGGTTATGGCTCTCATAACCCAATCATTTCTCCTAGAAATGTTCTTTCATTGTCTCATGTAGTAGTTTTGTGTTTGGATTGGTGTCCCTGATGACTTATAGCTGTGGCATGCTTGGTGCCTGGGAAAGTTTCCGTGTAGAGGTATAGGGTGCCCAGTTGCTATGTGTGCTAGAGTCTTATCAGCTTCAACATTAATTTTAGGCACATAACTCCGGGGAATAAAGGAACGTGCTTGCTAGATAACTACAATGTTTAACCAAGCTCCAGTGCTCCTACCTAACAGTAGGAGCACTGGAGCTTGTAGTGCTATAGTATAGTATAGTAGTAGTATCTGTCTACCTAACAGTAACTTCAGACAGTGGACTTTCTTGAGAGCTACACAAAGCTCCTAACATTACATGTTTTAACTATAAAATGTAATTGCAGAAAAAGCAACCTTACAGATGATACTCTATACAATAATGCAGTTATAGTACTAATGACTTAATGTAACCTATTGATATAAATAAGTTTTGGCAGCTTGATCTCTCAGCCACTTTGCCACCTTGCCTGCCTCTGCACTTGTCTCTCTGTCTCATTATTATTATTATTCCTTACAGTCTCACACATGAGCTTTTGGTCGACACTTCACATTCAAACTGTAACAAACTACATATTGATGATGGTGCAGAGTAGGTGAGTTAAGTAAGCAAGGCAGTGGTCATATTTAATACTGGAAATGACACTCTAGTAAAAGTAAGAAGTCCATATTAAAGGGCAGTGATATCAGAGGACCAATTGGTAGGTTTCTGCAATGATTGAGGAGATAAATGGCAAGAACTTAAACTAACACAGTTTCCAAGTATGGAGGATGGAAAATGTATGGGGGAGGTGGGAGAGAGAGAAGGAAAGAGCATGAACAGAATGGGTAAAATCGCTGTGATGACTGACGTAGATTTTTCTAGTTTATTAAGAAGTTATGAAGAAAAAATTTTGACTGCAAGTATTAGCTGAGTTGACTTGCCTTTTTAAAAAAGTTCTTTAAAATTAGGATTTTACAAATCTAAAAATGAGAATGATTGGGTCACTGAAGTATTGTATATGTATAAAACTATTATTAGAAAATTTATGTAAATTCATTCTGATAATGATAATGTCAACAGTAAATGGTTCTATAAGAAGAAATATATTTTTTTCTTTACTCTTCTGATATTTTTCTCTTGCTGTATACTATTTCAAAAATTTGACAATTTTTTAAAATGAGGGACTATATAAAAATTAGAGAGAATCTTCAGTCTTTTTCTGCAACTATTCAAATTTCAGACTTCAATGAAAGGATCCTCAATCATATATTTTCAAAAAATATAGCTCTAGAAACTACTGCAAATGTATTTTACAGTGCATATAGAAATACCCAAACAGGCTATGTTCTTTTGTACAAAAAGTCTTAGACCAAGAGTTTGTGTATGAGTTTGCATGTAGGAAATCTGAGTTTACTGGGGAGCTTACTAGATCACTTTGAATTAGGGTGAAAATAAAGGAGAAGGAGGGTTAGGAAAAGGGCAAGAAAAGACCCTGTGGGCTGAATGTCATTTCAAATCTCCATTGCTTTTAATTTTTTTTTCACTATTACTTGCCCTTTGGATTTTTAATTTAGGCGAATTTCATACCTATATGTGCCTGGTTCATTTCAGAATTTTAAATTGGTAGAACTCCATCATATTTATTCATGAATTTATTTTCTCACCTTATACTATAGATCTTGATATATTTACAGTTTACTTTCCTTGAGTGGAAATCATTACATCCATTCAAGAAAATGCCACCCTTAGTCTTCATTAAATGAGATTCTTTTGTTAAAGTTTCATTTCTTGCCAACAATTAAGAACATCATGAAATAGAGTGCATAGAATTCAATCTAAGAGACTGTGTCCCAATTATATCCTGGCTATGTACTGCCATGTATTGGAGACATATTATTTTCCCTACCTGAGATTTGATTTCCACATCTGGTATTGATAAGATTATCGATAAGATAATCTCATCTGTTTTGCAGGATTGTTGGAAAAAAAAGAAATAAAAATATTTAAGTGAAAGTTTTAGTACACTAACTAGCAGGTATAGATGCTCAGTTAGCTTTCCTGGTTTCCTTTTGTATTACCTTCTACAAGAAATTTCGCTGTCAATCCTTTTCTCCAAGGCTGGGATTATAGTTGTCATGTGGGAAAGATACTCTTCCTAAGGGAAATGTGAACATCTATTTGTGGGGCTTGGTGGTTGTTACAAGGTTTGGAGGTCACTATTAGCTTTAGTGACTGAGGGTCATATACTTGACATACTGCACATGAATATTCTGCTGGACCTCTATATAATTATCTAAAACTATTACTTAAGTACACTTTAGAAACAAACAAACTATTTTTTGCCTGGCTTTCTGTTTTTAATTTTCCAGGCATGCAATCCATACAGAATTGAGGAATTTCACTTATATGAGTGGAGTTTTCCTAAGATTTTTCTACAATGTTGCAAAATAATACCACTAATGATAATACTGAATTTATGTTACAAAAAGATATACCTGTGTTGATCTGATTTTTTTAGATTTCATTTTCATGCTTTTTTGTATATAAATTTAACTAATTCATTATTTTTTGTAGACAAGTAATAGAGAAAAATAATATAGTGACAATACTTTTATTATGCACTTTTATATGACTTTAAGATGACTGATTTAACAATGTCTTTGTAAGTAGACTAAATTAACTGTGAATTGTGCTTCAGGATTTTGAATGTATGATGATGGCAGATTTTTTACTTACTTTGGCCTGATGGTTTGAGAACTGGTCCAGTTCACTTACCTTATTCTCCCTAGACATCAGTGAGTTGGGGACCAAAAGCTCCTCATGACGTCATCTTGAGCTGTGTATCAATGGCACCCTGGTGAATTCTGTCTGCTCTCATCAGTTGGCTTCTATATTCTTAACCTCAGGGAGGGTGGCCCATCACGTCTGCCCTCTGATTGCTGTGAACTAGTGCTACTAAACCTTGATATCTGTGAATTTGAAAAGACCTCCTAATGAAAAAAGTGTTATAAAAGAATTGCTTTTCAAGCCCTCAAGTCATCTCATTACTGCATTATTTCCTGTTAGCTACCTCCATTTCTGTTCTGACTTCCTCTGAAAGTGGAATTTAATCTGCTCACTTTTATACAACTGCCTTGTAAGTTAAAATAACTTGCATTAAGTCATTTCAAGTCTCCTTAATTTCCTGTGAGGATAAGTATGACTTTTTCAATTTTGATGAGTAATATGAGACACAGCTTACAGCCAGTAAATTCTACAGCAATATTTGTTCCTCTTCTGATTTATATTTTAGTTTTTTTTAATAATACACTCTAGCAACCTATGTGACACTTTCATTACTGTCGACATGCTTGGGGTTAAAGATGAAGCTTGAATGCTATAAAATGCTTTTGGAAAAAAGAACTAGTGTATATTCTTTGATTCTCAATTTTATATTTGTTTAAAAAATATCATAGGTAGATTTCAAAAGGTTTAAACAATAGGATTTTTTTTCTCTCCTGACAACAAGAATATATATGTATACTAAATAGCCATTTTTGTTGCAAGATACTTATTTATGACAAGAGAAAAACTGAGTTGTTTATATATTTTTGCAACAATTTTACATACTCAAAATTCTTCTGAGTAGATTCCTCTGTTGAGGGGTGTGTGTGTGTGTGTGTGTGTGTGTGTGTGTAAAGGATTTTTTCCTTTAAAGAATATATCATCTGTTTGAGGATAGAGGTCCCCCATTGTCCTGTGGGAACATTTTCTCTTGCAAAGTAGTTAATATTGAGTTTTATGTGTTTCCTAGAGACTTTGCAAGAAGGTGTTTTAATTCTGGCCCCGATTCTAACTCTGATCCATAGTCCATAGATTATTAGTTCCTAGGAGGAAAACACACCCTTTGTAGTAAATAACTGGAATGCATTAAACATCATCTTCACAAGATGGAACTATATTTAGAGAAGAAAAAAACATAGATCAGCATATAATTGCTAGAAGCATATGTTGTTAAATAGTAGATTATGCACTACATAGTTAAGGTAATAGTTATAGAAACTTAAATGTAAGAGAGGAAATGCTCTCTAGGGAATTTTTAACATTTCTATGTGACTGATACTATTTTCAGTTTTTACACATACCTTTGCAGCTATAGGCATAATTTTTCAATTTTTAATATATTTTATAACTCATTGATGTATTTAGCATCATCACTCCCCAGGGTCACTTTTTTATGCCAAAGGGAAACTGCTTTAAATGATATGATTGTGATTGTTGATTGGCAGTAAAGCATCTGAGATTACCATGTTTCTGCTGCCAAGAAGTGACACCTATTAATTTGTACCTTATGTTGATATGCTTGGAATGTGTACAGGCACAAGAGAGATTTCCTACCTTGCTATATGCTCTTCTACTGCTACTTAGATGACAAAATATCTAATAATCAGAAAAAAAAGCTACGGGCTTCAGCATAAGTCAGAAAGAGGTTTAACCTAGATGGGAATTTAACATGCATCTGAAAATATTGCTCCTTTTTAATCATTTATGGCCTAAAAGCTTACAATTATGTGTGTGTGTCTGTGTGTGTGTATGTGTGTGTGTGTGTTTATGTATATATGTATGTATTTGCTTTAAAATAAAGATTAGATTTTAGTTAGTTTATATTGGCTTTTCCCTTAAACACCAACAAAATAGATGATTAGCCCTTGTATTTTGCTTTAGGAATTCAGAAATTCCTAAATTTACATGTCAGAAATTTCAGTTTTCCCTGCCTCCATGACAATTGTCTCTTTACTTTTGTGTTATCAGCAGAATTGTCACAATCAAAAGATACTTTAAGAGTTTATATTTTTGTATTATTATTCTTTTGCTAAGAAAAATTGTCTTTCCTTGCATTAATAAATTTTTTGGAAGTTCACCTATAAAAAAATGCTAAAATATCTTGTTGGGTGGCTACTTAAAGAGGTTCCTAGATTATATCCTAAATGAAATGTTGGGCCTTTAGTTCCATATATTAGTATTAGAGTGAAATCCCTGAAAATGGAATATATGAAAGTAGAAAGAGAAAGAAAATCTTTCAGTCCTAGTGGCTTTTTGTGTTAATTAATTTTATATGTCAACTTGACTTGGTCATTACCTAAATATTTCTTGGTGTGCCTGTGGGTATGGGTGATATGAGCATTTGAATCAAGAAACTGAATAAAGCAGATTGCCTTTGCCAGCGTGAGTGAGCTTAATCCAATTGGACCACTAAGGTTCCAACAAATGTCTAAAGAATGCAAAATCTACCCATTCTTCCTGATTGGTTGAGCTGGACAGTAGTCTTCCCCTGCCCTTAGAAGTAAAGTTACACCATTGACTCCACTGATTCTTAGCTTTTCAGTCTTGAACCTAATTATTTCACAGGATTTCCTAGGTCTTCAGCTTTGAGATGCCACATTGCAGAAGTTCTCAGCCTTCATAAATGTATGAGTCAAGTCTTCCTAATAAATTTTTTATATATATTATGTATGTAAATTTATATAATATGCATATACATTATATGTGTATATATTATGTATACATACACTGCTATATAATATAATATGCATATTATATATTATAATGTATAGTGTATAATGAATCTACTACTATATAATACATAACATATATATTATATAATATATAGTATGCATGTATATGTGAACTTTATATATTTTTGTATGTTATATATGTATATTACATATAAAATTGCATATATTATATATTATATGAGTATACCTGCATGTGAGCATATTTTTAACTTTGCTGAGTCTATTTCTTTATCTGAGCTAATTCATCAATAATAGCTTCTTATCAATGTTGCTTTATTTTGAGAAGTAGTATATGTAAAATACTTTTTTAAGTGCTTTGGGTAGTCTGAAATTTACTAAGAAGCATATCTCATCAGAAAATTGCCATAATTGGTTTCATGACTCTGGGATCCTCAAAGGTCAATATTATGATTGCAGATAATTAAAATAGCAGTAATTGGAACTGGGAAAAGAGATAAGAGGTTGAGTGACTGGCAAAGTAAGAATATATTTATTTTTTGTAAAGCAGCTATAATAACTGTACATGCATTTGATCCTGGGTATGCTAGTGCCTTGGGCATAATCTTTTTGTATCCTTTAGAGAAGAGGAGAGGAGGCCAGGTCACTCCAGGCATTTTCTTGTTCCCTGGAATTCATTAACAGACTTCACAGCTTTGAGAACAGTGTCTGTTTCCATACTTCCTTTCAGTAGGACTCTGTCATGTTTGGCATTTTGATGGTATTCTCAGGAGCTTGGGACTCCTGGAGATTATAACTATTTTTAAAGTAGAAACTGCCTCCCACCAGAATGAAGGCTTTATGTTAAAGAGAGAATGCTCAGCTGTTCAATACACCCATAGAATTTTCATTCTGTCTATGAGCACATGCAGTCCTTCCATTCCCCAATCACTAGCAAGAAATATCTTGCTAGACACTTTTTTTTTGCATGGATTCCAGGAATTTTCCAATCTCTCTTCTTCTTTTACTTCAATATTCTCCCCTTAATTTTTATTTCCCAGGACACTGGGAAATTTGTTGTTGTTGTTGTTTAATCCCTATGTACAAAACTATGTGCCCTGGGTTCAAATTGCATTTAGTTATGTCAACTTTATAAAATCTGATGGAAATAATTCATTTTATCTTCATTAATACAGATATCAATGGAACATCTGGTTCTTAGTGAGAACTTACAATTCTTAGAGGAAAAGACCTAACATCATTTGGACTTTTAGTATAAAGGGAGAAAATATGTTTCGATTCTAGTGTCATTAAGCATGGAAAAGGCTCCATTTAAAAAAAAAAAATCATGTGAATGTGATATTTTTAAAGTTACCAAACAGCAGGTATAAAGAATTTTTCTTATAACAGCAATCACATTTTGTCCAAAAAAAAAAAGCACTTAGAGACAGCAGGTATAAGTTATACAAGAGGCCTGGGTTTTCCACATTAGCTAAAAGTTTGGGTTGCTATGACTTCAGAAGCCAAATAAAAGAAAACAGCATCAACAGAAGTTCTCCTTAATGTCTGGACCATTCTATTGCAGCTATATCCCTTACTTACCAAAGTCCTTTTTATTTCATTTCATTTATTTATTTAAAAAACACTGTGTTTATGGGAATTCAACAGCCTGATTTCTGAAAAAGCAGACTCAGGGACTGTGATTGTAAAATAAATCTGCAGGGCAGAATGGGCATGGGTTGAATTACAAGAGAAAGAAGAGAGCTATTTGGCCCTAGTAAAAGCAATTCTTGATTTACCTTTAGAGTGTTCCCCCAAATACTGACAAAAAAGTAAAATTTTTAAAATGTAAAATAATTCTAACAGAAGGAAACTAGACTTGAGCTGATTGGAATGAGCATTTGACTACCAAGGTACAAGGATCTTGAGAAAGTATTGGCCTGTTTCAAAAGTTACAGCTAGTAATTTTTAATCTACCACCCTGGATCAGGTAAGGTTTCCCATACAATGTCTTGAGCATTAACTACGTCTTACAGGACATCCCTGTAATCAGATAAGGGCAAGCTTATCCACGAAATCAAAAGGATGCAGCAGTTTTGGTTGATCAGTAGAGTGCAGGAGGCTAAAAAAGGATGTGATCAGTTTCAGACACTGTATTCTTGGATCATCTATGGAGCTCTGCTCAGTCCCCATGTGGTTTGCAAGTTATGTGGACCAAGTATTCTAAGTGCTCTCTCTTGCATGCCGGCTGATACTGCTTCCGCAGAAGAACTGGTTTCCCAAGAACATCTGCCTCTAACAGAGTATCTGTCACTAGCTCTGGAAATTCAGGCCATCCTAACCTTGGTGTTCTCACTGTTCAGTTTGTGAATGAGCCAGAAATCAAACTATGAGAACGTCCTATAGTTAAAAGTGTTCACATTAATGTTGAAAGGTGTTAGGGTCTAATTAACAGAACTAATCCAAAAACTAGACTTTTACCAGTGTCACTCTATGTGTGAAATTTATCCATGTTAGTCGCATTTTGTTTTCATTGAGGGTATGACAGCGTATGACTCTTTCAACTTGTATATTTATTTTTACTAATTATTATCTAAATAGTTGTTAATTTGAAATTTTTATTAGAGTTCTCTAGGAAAAAAAATGGAACCAGTGGGATATATATATAAATATAGAGATGGAAATGGGGATAGATTGAAAGCAATTTAAGATGTTGGTTCATGTGATTTGCAGGCTGGTTAAGTCCAAAATCTGCAAGGCAGGCCCTCAGGTTGGAGACCCAGGGGAAGATGTACTTAAGTCTTGAGTCTGAAGATGATCTGCAGGCAGGATTCCTTCTGTCTTAGGGATCTTGGACTTTCCTCCTACTCGCATTGTAGAGGCAAGTCAGTCCAGTGACTTTAATATTACTCAGATCTTAAATATACATCCACCAGCAACATCTACACTGGTGTTTACCCAAAAACTATGTAAATGTCCAGGCCTAGCTGACATAAAATTAACCGTAACAGGGCTATTGATCTTTTTACTGTCTCCATAGTTTTGTCTTTTCCAGACTGCCATGGAGTTTGAATCATACTGCATGTAGCCTTTTTAGACTGGCGTCTTTGACTTAGTAATATGCATTGAAGTTTCCTCCATGTCTTTCCATGGCTTAATGGCTCATTTCTTTTTAAACCTGAATGGTATTCCATTGTCAGGGCATACCACAGTTATCCATTAACTGACTGAAGGACACCTTGATCAATTCCAAATTTGGGTAATTATGAACATAAGATTTCAACTCCTACAGGTAAATACCTAGGAATTCTTTTGCTGGATCTTAGGATAATAGTATATTTAGTTTTTAAGAAACTTCTAAATTGTCTTCACAATGGCTATGGCATTTTGCATTCCCATGAACAAGGAGAATTCCTGTTGCTCTGCCTACTTCCTGGCATTTAGTATCTGTTCTCAGCCTTCTGGATTTGGGAACTTTTAGTAGTATGTAGTTGTTTTATATGTTGTTTAATTTGCATTTCTCTGGCCACATGTATCTGGTGCATGTTATTGCTTATTTGACATCTACTTTTCTTTATTGATGAGGTTTGCTTAGGTCTTTGTCCCTTTTAAGATATATTTGTTTGTTTTTTCTGAATGTTGAGTGTTAAAGGTTGTGTGTGTCAGCTTTTTATCACTGTGAACAAAATACCTGAGAAGAACAACTTTGAGATGAAAAAGTTGATTTTGGGATCAAAATGTCAGCAGTTCAGTCCATGGTTGACCAACTCTGGGCCTGAGGTGAGGCAGAACATCGAGGTGGAAGGTCATTGTGGAAAACCTCTGCTCAGCTCCTGGCAGCCAGGAAGCAGATGGAGATTGAGAGAAGCCAGAGATAGACATATTCGTCAAGGGCACGCTTTTGGTGACCTACTTCCTCCAGCCATGTCCCTCCAGCCTACTGTTACCACCCAGTATTCTATTCAAATTATTCATACATCAAATGGATCGAGTGGTTAGGTTTCAGTTTTCATTAATGATCATTTCACTTCTGAACATTCGTGCATTGCCTAACACATTAGCTTTAGTGTAGGACATTAAAGATACAAAACAAGGATTTTGTATATTTTGATGAAAACTTTATCAGATAAAGTCTTTTGTAAATATTTTCTCCCAACTTTGGCTTAGATTTTTATTCTCTGACAGTGTCTTTTGTAGAGCTGGCATTTGGATTTCAATGCAGTCTAACATATCAAAATTCTTTCTTTAATGAATTCTTCCTTTGGTGCAAGATCTAAAAAGTCATCGACATACTGAAGGTCATCTAGCTTTTTTCCTACGTTTTATTCCAGAAGTTTTATAGCTTGTGTCTTATAGTTAGGGCTGTGATTCATTTTGAGCTAACTTTTCATGAAGGGTGTGAAATCTGTATCTAGATTAATTCTGCAACTTGTAGTTCCAGTGTCGTTTGTTGAAAAGACTGTTCCACTGTTGTGCCTTTAGTCCTTTGTCAAAGATCAGTTGACTATATTTATGTGGGAGCCTTTCTAGCCTCTCTGATCTGTTCCATTGATTTTTTTTTCATCTGTTATTTTGCCAATAACACTATGCCTTGATTACTGTACCTTTACTGTAAGAATTTAGGGTTTCAGCCCTCCCAGTACAATACTGAAGAAGAATAATTCAATGCTGTGTTATCTGATTCGTTAGCTTCTCTCGATAAAGTTTGAATTAGCTTATTAATATTTGTAAAATAACTGCTAAAATTCTGTTTTGGATTTTGTTGAATCATAGATTGGAGCAAGTTGGGAAGAACTAACATATTGACAACATTGTTTTTCTATTTATGAATATAAAATGTCTCCATTTATTTAGTTCTTTCATCTCTTTCATTAGACTTTTCTAGTTTTTGTATTAAACTTGTACAAACTTTCTTATACATCACCTATTTCAAATTTAGGGTGTGCTAGTCTAAATGTTATTATGTTTTTAATTTCAAATTCCATTTGTTATTGCTGGTATACAGAAAAAATATAAAGTTTTGTACATTAACTCTGTGTCCTGCAAACTTGCTGTAGATGATTATTAGTTTCAGGAGATGTTTTGTTGATTCTTTTGGATTTTATATACAGACAATCATGTTATGTGTAAGAATTTTTTTTTTCTTCCTTCCCAATCAATGCATCTTTTATTCCCTTTTCTTGTCTTATTGTGTCAAGTAGGACATCCATTTGATGCTGAAAAGCCATGATGACCGGAGTCATTTTTGTCTTATTCCAGAATTCAGTGGGAAAAGCTTAGAGATTATTATCATTAAATCTGTTTGTAGCCACCATATTTTTGTAGCTATTCATTATCAGATTGAAGACATTTCCCTGTTATTCTTAATTAATAAGCATTTTTATTATAAGTGTACACAAGACTTTGTCACATGATGTTTCTCTATTGATGTGATAATGTGATTTTCTTCTGTTTCTTCAACTGTTGCATTATAATTATACATAATAGTGGATTTATTATGCCATATTTTTACATACACATAACTGATTTTTTTCAGTATTCACTAAGTCTTTTGTACGTGGAACAAATCACACTTGGTCATGGTATGTAATTCTTTTATACACTGTTTTATTTGCTTTGCTAACATTTGATTATGGAATTTTGCATCTATCTCACAAAAAATATTAGTCTTCAGTTTCTTGTAATGTCTATGTCTAGTTGTATTATTAGGGCGATTCTGGCCTCATTGAAGGAGTTAGGAAATATTACCTCTTCTTTCTAAAAGAGATTTAGAAAATTTGCATTTTTAAAAATTTTCATAAAATTCCCATTAAATGCATCTTGACCTGCTGCTTTCTGTTTTGGAAGGTTATTAATTATTGATAAAATTTCTTTAATATATGTTTATGCCTCTTCATATTACCTATCGTCTATTTACTTCTGTGTTGGTATTAGAAAATTGTGCCTTTCAAGTAACTGTTCAATTTTATCTAAATTTTCAAATTTGTGGGCATAGAGTTTTTTATAGTATTCTTTTATTATCTTTTTTAACGTCTGTGTAATCTGAAGTGATGTTGCCTCTTTAATTTCTGATAATAGTAATTTATAAATGTCTCTCTCTTTTTTTCCTAGTCTGACTTGTCTATTGTATCTTTTTATTTGTTGATTTTCTCTATTGATTTCTGTTCTGATTTTTATTTTCTTCTGCTTACTTTGAATTTAATCTGTTGTATTTTTCTGGTTAACTAAGGTTGGTTATACTTTCTTGTTATAATCAAGAATTGTCACAGTGGCGATTGTATGTTATATTATATATTATATATCTCATTATATATTAACTATCATGAATAATTATCTAGGGGACATACTGTTTTGACTTTCATATTTAGATCTGTATCAACTGGGAACTGATTTTGTGTATGATAGGAAATAGTGGTCAATTTTCATTTTTCTCATGTGGGTATTGGATAATCGCAGATCTCTTTTTGTAAGTCTATTCTTTCATTGACTCTTCTGCACTGCCATCTTTTTCTTAAATACCCACACATACATGGAAATGTGTTGAGTTTTAGCCATTAGTTTATATCACCATTCTTGAATCAATACCACACTATCACAATTATGGTTTGTAAAACATTCATAATTGTATTTTGTTTATTGTGCAAGGTAGAGATTCAGTTTAATTTTTTATATGAATAACCAACATATAAGGACTATCTGATGAGAAGCACAAAAATTTCAATAGTTATCTGACATATCAACTTAGCTGAGAGTTTTTATATGTGTAAGAGTGTCTATTTTCTATTTCATTTCATTTGTAAGTATTTTTTATTACTTATAGGGTGGATATCACATTGGAAACTCTGACTATATTCTTATTCCATAGTATAGCTTCTTGGGTCTTTTATGCCTACATAAATTGTGGTATTATTTTGAAGCTATAACTTTAAAAAATCTTATAATTTCAATTACAATTGAAAAATACCTGTAAGTAACTTGGAGAGACTTGACTTATTTGCAATATTTTATATTTATGTTAATGGATGCAGTATGCTGCTCTTATATTTAGATTTTTAAAATAAAAGTAACATATCTCTCCTATTATTTAGACATTATTTTATATTCCTTCAAACATTTTATTTCCTAATATCATATATATTATTACATTTATATATTATTATGCTTATTCTTAGGCCTGTTAGGATTTTTTTTCTGCCTTGACGATAATGATAATTCTAACTGTTTTTTACTATAAAAAGCAGTTAACTTGGTGTTAATCCCACATAGGGTTTTCTCATTAGTCTCTTACTCTCTTGTTACCTTCTCATTCTGTCTATAGCTCTTGGAGAAAGGAATTAAATCATCTGTGTTTTTCTTTTCCCATCATTTTAAAATTTTTTCTATTTTATTTGCTTTTGATTTTTTCCACTTCTATATTCAAGATTGTTTCTATAATCATTATAAAGCTGGATGTTTTTCTCTATCCAATGTGACATCTGTTGTCTTTTATTGTCATTTATTTCCTACTTAACATTTATTATTATAAGGCTTTTAAACTTCAAAGAACTTCTTTCTTCTTTTTCTGTTTTTCCTTTATATTTTTAGTTTGGTTTTGGTATATATTATGGTTTGAATGTCTCCACCAAAATTCATATCAATATTTAATACCCACTATAAGCTTTAAGAGGGTAAAAAAGTTAATATGATGATGATATTTGAAGGTGAGATCTAGGAAGCTAATTAATATTACACACGGCCAAGAGCATGGTACTTTAACCCATGGAATTTTTGATAATAAGAAGAGTGAGGCATGAGCAAGGATATTCTGTCTCACCAGGTAATGCTGAGTTGTCTTGGAACTTCACAGAGAATCCCCACCAGTAAGGAGAACTTCACCAGATATGGTCACCCAATCTTGAATTCCCAGCCTTTAGAACCATGAACAAAATAAGCCTTTACTCATTATAGTCTGATGTATTTAGTTATGGCAACACAAAATGGACTTATATATCTTCTTTTAATGCAATGTTTCTATTCTTCAAATTAAATGTAGAAATAAGGGTCATAGGGTAAAAGGGAAATATGAGGAAATAAACTTAGGTTTTATATAAAAATTGTATGTCATGTGTCTAACCCACTAGGTGAAGGTTGTAAAGAGATGGAAAAACTATTTCAGTGCCTCTACAGAGCTTGGCACCTCCTTTCACAATTTACACATGCTCATGACTAATAAATATCAATTGAATTTGATTATATATGAATGTTTGATCTTGTTTCCTTATGGCTGTCTTTCTTTAAAAATCACCTAGATTTACTATTCTTTTTCTTGTGCTGAAAATCACATAGTTAGAATTACATTTAAAAACCATGTTGCTTGGCTGTGGTTGTGGCTCAGAGGTAGAGTGCTTGCCTACACATGGGTTGGATCCTCAACACCACATAAAAAATAAATAAATAAAATAAAGGTATTGTCTCTAACTACAACTAAAAATAAGTATTAAAAAATTCTTCTGCTAACAATTACCTAAAATAATTACATTTAGTTTTAAGACTCTTTCTGGTGATATTAGGTTTCTAACCATCTTGCAATATTTTTGTTAGGCTCTCAATGTTTTTATTGTTTTCTTCCTACTTTGTTTTTTAAAGTTATTTCTCTTCCAATCAAAGCCTTCTCTTTGACTATTCAAATCATTTTGATTAAAAAATAACATGCAGTTACTCTAGAAATCATGAAAAATAAAGAAAAGCTGAAATAAATGTAATTATCTTAAATTATTGGTTAGGAAAGGCGATGGATTATTGGTTAAAGGTTTTAGATCACCTAACTGTCTTAAAGTGCTATGTCTGTCTAAAGTGTGTTTTTACCCACTTCTTTCCCTTATAGAAGTTTCTACTTCTAGCATCTTCATACATGGACTTGAGATTCAGGAAGTAAGGTGATAAACAAGTAAGTTAATGAATAGTAGATGAGCAAATATCATTTTTCATTTGACTTGAATCCATTTGGGATGTTGGGCACATTCTTTTCAATAAACCATCAGACTAAGATATGTGACCTCTATTTCAAGGGTATTCTTGGCTTCCTTCCTTCTTCAGTTCCAAGTGAATTGCAGTTCCTTGTGTCTGTTCTCTGATGATAACTCATGTATGAATAGTCAAAAAGAAGATTGATAAGAGTCACACAATTAGTGAACTCAAAATCAAAATGAGTTAGCCAGGGCATAAAATAACAATGTTGATACCAACACCTTTAACATCTGCTGTGGGCCAGATGATTTTCTAAGTAGTTTGTGTATAGTAATGTTTTTAAATTTTACTATTATGCTACAAGTTAGGTATTCTGTATTTTGAAGGAATTTAATTAATTTTCCGGAGGTCATAAAGCTAGTTATTATTTTGAATCCATACAATTCTGGCTTCAGAATCTAATCTCTTAGCCTTGACACTCTACTTCCTCCAAGTAGGTAATAGCAGAGGTCTTAAAGTGTCAATTAAAGTCATATTTCTATTCTGAAGAATCATTTCTGTTTGTCAAAGCTCAGACGGATTGGTAGGTATTTACGGTTAGCTAGAGTGCATATATACATATTGTTTTATGAGATATAAGATTGGCCTCAGTAATAAATCATTAGGATATTCAATTAGTATCACCTTCTCTTTGTCAGTTACAGTGATTTAGAACAGGGCTTTGACCTAAATTCATTTTTTTTTAACATAAGACTTATTGAAGTCCTAAACACTTCACGTTTACCACTTGCCAACATTATTTTATGCGATTAGAAGGGTTGTATTTGCCCTCAGTTTCACTGAGATAAAAGTATCTAGGCATCCTCTAACCACATGGGGCTTTCTTTTAATTTTGTTGTTTTTGATATAATCATGACGGTATTTGGAGACACACAATGTAACAAAAATGGTATGATAACTTGCTGGTCATGGTTATACTAGATGGACTAAGATGTTGGATAAGAGGCTAGTTACCTGAATTCAGATCCCAGAACTCTTAGGTGCAAGATATTAAGCAATTTACAAAACTGTCTTCTTGAGCCTCTTCTTTCCCATTTATAAAATGTAACCATGATAATATTATAAGTTTATATGTACTAGACTTATTAGAATTGAGTAAATATCATGGATAAAACTATGTATGTCACCTTGCATAGGGTAGGTGCCACATATTATTAACAGTCTAATCATATTTTTAGTTAGAAAATTTAGTTCTCATTTATATATATATATATATATATATATATATATATATATATTTATATATATATATATTTAAGTGTGTGTATGTATACACATGTATATATTTACACACAGACACACACATATATATGTGTATATATGTCTACAAATATATGCATAGTTATAAACCATAAAAATTGCTCTAAGTGAAAAGTCATTGTGCCATAGAGGATGTATCAAGAAAACCTGAATTAAGCCTCTGCTACTAAGCCAGAGATTTTAAGGCAAAATGATGGGACTAGATATGTAGCTGAAGGCTAAAGTGCTTGCCTAGCATGCATCAGGCTCTGGGTTCAATATACAGCACTGTAAAAATAAAAAAGAAAAAGAAAAGAAAAAGGAGAGATTGATGAATAAATGGCAATATGTCCAAGTAGTGAGAACGACACTGGCAAAGATCCCATGAGGAAGAAAGAATAACTGGCTCAGAGAATATAAGAGGTCCAGGGTGTTTGAATTTAAAGAAGAAAGAGAAACTGACAGGAGCTAATCAAAGATAGTGCAAGGCCATGTAGACCACTTACAAATGTGACTTTTATTCCAATAACAAGGAGTATCCATTAAGTAGGTGGTTAAATTAATCAGCTATGTTGCCAACATGTTTCTAGCAAACAAATTCTGTTACAACAGTTTGCTATATTTTCTCAAATGGCTTTGAAATTCTTCTTTTTGTTCTTTACGCTTAAGGACTAAATTGTGCCATCATCTTCTATCCCTCACCCCCAGACATATGTTGATGCCCTGCCTAGCCCCCAATACCATAGAATGTGATCATAATGGAGTTATAACCTTTAAAGAAGTAATTAAGTTAAAATGAAGCCATTAGGGAATGCCCTAATCCAACCTGACAGGTATCTTTGTTAAAACAGGATATTAGGACATAAGAGAGACATACAGGATACACACACAAAGAGAAGTCCCTGTGAAGACCCAGTGAAAAGGTGACTATCAACAAGCCAAAGAGAAAGGGCTTCAGGAGAAACCGAATATATCAACATCTGGATCTGGGACTTTCTGAACTATGACAAATAAATTTCTCTATTTTAAGCCACCTATCTTCGGTGTTTTTGTTTTAGCATCCCCAGCAACCTAATACACCCCATCTCCATCTTCCTTTTCTAGTGTTCAATTTTAAGTTTACAATTCTGCAACTGAGGATTGACATGACAAGCCATTTGATTTCCAAAAATAATGAGTTATTATTATTTTAGGAGCAATCTAATATACCATTTCCTGGAGGGTGTTAGTTACTGCTAAAATAAATTCTTTTGGGCGAATAAACATTAATGTGGGAGCGAGTTTTGTGACTTTCATTCTGGCAAAGCTCATAGTGACTTCGTGCAAGTCAGGCAGGCCTGATTAATAGTTGCACCATCCGTAGCTCTGCAGTTGGTGCACTGGGATGGTTTTAATAATTCCTAGCATGATTCTTTCAATAATTAATGCTTCGGTTGTTTTAAATGTTTCAATACAAAAAAAAAAAATCCCTCACATGCGGTGTCAGATCTCCAACTTATAACACAAAATAGATGTTTTGTAGTAATTTGCATGGAATTAATTCCATCCCAGGGTTCTGGTAAAAATTAGAAACCATTTAAAGGCAGAGCTCTGGTACTTTATGTGTCACTAGACTCCCTCTATGGAACCATTCCTTGTAAATCTTTGTAGTCCATTTGCATCTGTACATACACAGTCTCTTGATGGCTCCGATGGTTCTTAATTGCATTTCTCATAGGCAGTCCCTGTGGTAGGTTTGTTTCAACTAACAACTAGTAGTGATACACCATTTAGGCTAAAGCAACTAGTCTCAATTTAATTATTTATAACAAATGTTTTTTTTTTTTTTTAGCTCCTTTTTCTAAGAGAATGTGAAAGCTCATTACTTGATTAATTAACAGACCATTTCTGTAAATGAAGCTCACATTTATTTGGACAATTTTTAAATTTCTTAGTTCTGTATTTATTTTTTTTAACCTCAGGTATCCAGGTGGAGTTAATGACACTTCTTTACTTCCTAAAACAATAGTACTGATCTGCCAAATGACTTTTGCATTTATTTGTGTGTTTATTCTTTATTTTCCTTCATCATTTTCATTTTTCTTCCCTCTTAGGCAATATTCCAAATATGATTTTTAAGATATTCTTTTATTTGTTTTGGTTCTCATAAAATATGTACACATATTTTTGATTTGTACAATTGCTATATAATCTATGAGCTCTATTTTCTTTTTTCAGCATGAAGTTTCTTAGGACTGTTTTTCTTTTTAAAAATGGATAAAATAGTTTAAAAGCCCTCGTTTGGAGGGAAAAAAATTGCAAACAACAAAACCTCTGTGTTATGTTAAGCTTACTTTTATTCAACTTTTACTTCTAATGAAGCACATCATGCTAGACATGTATAAACACGTAATGCAAACTTAACAGGAAAGCAGCTCAGGCACCCTTCATGTGGCATACTGACTCCCTGGAACCTACTGGAAGAGTCATTGGTGAACAGAAATATATTTCTGATTGAGACTGAAAATGTGATAGAGATAAAGGTTGGTTCTTGCCAACCAACATAATTATGGTTTCTCGTTTTTTTAAAATGACTGAATGGATTTTGATATGCATGTACTTCTAGTGGAGAGTAGATTAGCTAAGCAGCACCTAAGATTTAGTCTCTGTCTTCATAGAAGAATGTAAGTAGCAACAGAACAACTAAAATAACTCAGCTCTAAGGCTCACTGTCTGCAGAATGGGGATACATGGGTATTAGACTAAGGACTAACAAGAGATAGTGCCTACTAACACTCAGGAGATGCAGGGAGCTGGAACCTACACACAGAAGCAGCATATCTTGAGCCTTTTCTCTATGCCTATGAAAAGGAATGAATGGTCAATGGAGTGGGTACGATGTTCTGGTTCTGCAAATTAAAACTGCCCCTAAGTTCTTTTCTGTTTTATGAAATCTGTCAACTAATATTTTAAGCATTCTATATTTATGTAATTTATGTTACTTAAAACTATTAATATAATTTAATGATAAGAATGCTTGTCCTGATTTCAGATATTCTAAGAAGAGTTAGAAGAGAAAGTAAAGAGAGACAAATCCCAAGCAATATTTCATTAAATGTATTTTCCAGGGAAATTAATGCATGAGTGTCCAAATGATTGTGTATTTATAGATAAGTAAATGAATTCTTTGTGTGTGTAGTATGATGCGTTTGACTGGAGCAGAGATTGGAAAATTATGGTGTATGAGTTACAGTTGGTCTGTTTCCTGTGTTTTAAATGGATTTTATCTGAATGTGGGCATACTTATTTCTTTACCTATCATCTAGGCTGCTTTTCTGTTAAAATTGCAAAGTTGAGTAGTTGTAATAGAAACCATTTAGCTCACAAAACCTAAGATATTTACTCTATTGCTTTTTGTAAGATTGACAATGCTTTTACTAGATAATGCCAAATCAAGTTTCTGAGGTGAATGTAAACTAATATGAAGATGCTAGGATAGAAGTCAAAATTTGGAAAGAGACTAAACTTAATTCTTAGCATCATGTTGAGGGTAATTACTTGAAAGCTAGAGAAAATAAAATATAAACAGTGAAGGATGAATAGAAAAAAGAAACCATATATATATATATATGAAATGATCTGTAAAGAGGAGGGGCAAAGTTGATTCTGTAGCTTCCACATAGGATTTGGTAGCTTTTTCTACTTTTCATATTTTGGTTATTGAAGAGACAAAGATGTAAATGAGACTATAAGCAATTGTGGTTGGGTCCATTCTCAGGGTGCAGGTACTCAGAACACAGGCACACAGTTATGGTAATGTCAGTTAATTGGCCAGGAGAACATTGCAGATGGGTAAGGTTATCTTCCATACTCACTTTGCATTTATTATTTGTACATGCCATACACTCTCCTGATTACATAGAGAGGAGAACATGATAGAGTTCTTTCTTCCAGTGAAAGAGAGCACAGTCAGCTTAGAATACAAGTTTGGTTTTAGAAATATTCTTTTAGAAATTATATTTTCATCAAAAATATTATCTGCTGTTTACAAGATATATGAAGACTTTTAGTGAATGCTCCTGAGATTGTGATACCACTCAGAATAAATCCTTTTGGTCAAAACTTTAGGTCATTGCTGGGCAGAGTGGTGCATGTCTATAATGCCAGCACCTTGGGAAGCTGAAACAGGAAGAGGATTGCAAGTTCAAAGCCAGCATCAGAAATTTAGTGAGGCCCGAGGTAATTTAGTGAGACCCTGTCTCAAAATAAAACATAGGGGTGAAAATGTGGTTCAGTGGTTAAATGCCCTTGCATTCGATCCCTAGTACCAAAAACCCAAAAAACAAACAACAAAAACAACGACAAAAAAGCCAAAACTCCACCACCAACAAAACCGTAGCTCATTGCAAACACTGATGTTGAATTGGATGGAATTCAGGTAAAGTGGAAGTTTGCATAACACAAATATGTAAATCCCAATTATTAATCTGAACATAAATGTGCCAGTTACAGGTACTAACTGCTCCCAAGTGGTGAAAACTGGGAGAATAACTAAGGAGGATACTAATTTATACCACATTAGCTTCCATTAAAGATAAAACTTCTAATATATTCTTCTCTAAAGTAAAATTGACATGTCTTTAATTAGACGTCAAATGTAAAATCTGAAGTTTTACATTGACATATTATTTTAAAACTATTTTACAATGATATTTTTAAAGGAGAAGAATATAAAAGAATGAAGTATAATATTTTGAGAAGGAAGTAATCTAACTAAACATGACATAAGTTTAAATGCTTACATGGATTATCTTTGGAAAGTTCCAATGCTAAATGCAGAAAAACTGAATACATTTCTTTGAAAATGCCTAATTTCCATTAGAAACACCATTGACAGATTTTTAACTGAAAACTTTGCAGTTAAATAAACTTTTCTTACCTGGTTTGGAACTCTTGTTGAAAGGCTTTTAATCATAAGACATTTTGTAATCATCTAGAGAAATTTCTAGTCAGTATTGGACTCACAGTCATGGCCATTTGTCAGTTTGGAAACCTAGGTGAGTTTGTAGCATTAATTACAAATACATATTCCTACTTAAAACACATTAACATACATTTAATTATTACATATTTATAATTAAAAATGTGTATAATGGGACTGGGAATGTGGCTCAAGTGGTAATGCCCTCGCATGGCATGCGTGGGCGCTGGGTTCGATCCTCAGAACCACATAAAATAAAATAAAGATGTTGTGTCTGCCAAAAACTGAAAAATAAATATTAAAAAACTCTATCTCTCTCTCTCACCTCTCTGTCTTAAAAAAAAGAAATGTGTATAATGTTTTGAGTGAAAAGAATTCATAAATTATTGAAAATATTTCAAAATATTCTTTATTTTTTATTTAACAGAATAATATTCAGTATTTTTATATGATATTTATTTATAGTAAAAGTATGGGAGAAAAAATTATATGGATTTGGAGGAATAGTGGTGCTGAGTATAAAGATACTTAATGCATGTGTAATCACACCAATATCATGGGATGAGGAGAATCTTTTCAGCCATTATTGTTGGAGTTCACTGAAGAAAATGGGCTTCACTATCAGATCTGAACTGATCAAATGAATAAGGCTCCAGTACCATGATGGTTAGGTTGATTAGATCCTTGGAGAGATTATTCATCATTCATGTTTTAGAACCCCGGGGAAAAACAGTAAGTAGGACTAAATCCTGACGGCCCTTTGGCAATTCTTGGAACACAGAAATTATGACTAATGTTATACCTCATTATTTCATCTTGAAATTCAGAGATGGTAGTTTTTTTTACTTTCTAATTTTCAAACAAAAACCGCTTTTCACCTATAAATATCAATACTAATGTTTTTGTGTCTAAGGATCTCCTTTATTGTCCCCTAATATCCTATGATTGCCAGGGATAGGCAATAGTTTTCAGCAATAGATTTGAATGACATTGTTCACTTTGAAATATTAAACTGAACATTCGGTTTCAGAGATTAGCAAACAGATCTTTACGTGTGGACTAACAGTGCTATGATTTGATTGTTTGTATGCACACAATCATATGCTGAAAGCTAAACACCAAGGTCATGATATTAAAAGATGCAAATTTGGTATATGATTAGCTCAAGAGGTTTCTATATGTGAATGCAATTTATGTCCTTATACAGCAGTTTCCAGAGGGCTGTTTCACCTTTCACCATGTGAAGATGCTCCTAGAAGATGCAATCTTTGAAACATAAATCAAATCCTCACCAGACACAAAATCTGCCAGCATCTTGGTCTTGGATTTTCCATTCTCCCAAATTGTGAGCAATGAATTCTGTTATTTATTATAATCAAGACTCAGATGTTTTATAATGGTAGCCCACATTGATGAGGATATGTAGTGAATCTGCTTTGTGTTCCTGGGTTTTCTTGCTAGGCAGCTTCAGAAACAGTGCCACCCAAAGTCATTTTTTGTTCCTTAAGCAAATCATCAATGTGGACACATTTTTATCTGCCAATAAGTCATTATTTTTTTTCTTTAATGTTTTATATTATACCTACATTAAAGAAAATCCTATATTAAAGATTCTTTCTGAAGAAAAGCCCAGAACTTAATTGTTGATGAATTTGGACTTATTTTCCGTACATACATGTAGTCACTGACCACCCTGACATATGAATCCAAGCCTTCATTCTCAGGCAAAGGTATAATTGTGCTTTCCTGGAAAAGATACTTAACTAAATAAATTGCTCATAAATAAATTGTCCTTCCAACATAATTTTATTCCATATTCAATTAGATTATATTTTGAAAGAAAGCTTGCAAGTAGAGAAGTTGTCTATCTACTTTGGTCTACTTTCCCTGTATGCACAAGTAACAGTTTATATTAATTTGGGGATTAACAACCTGAGATTACAGTGATGTGTCATGGTACATTTAAATGCAAAATCCTAATAAAGTCTTTTAATGCCTTCTTGACTCTCGGCTGCATATCCATGGGGAGCAACTTCTCCTGGCAGTAATATATGTGACATGCAAGTCACGGAGGGGCTTGGGTGGAGCATAAATACAAACCTGCCTTTCCTTTGCTGCTGTGGTCTTGCTTGGCTGCTGCGCCTGCAGACAGACTCTCTGCATCCTGATTTTGGTTGCTGTTGCTATTTTGTTACACATAAAAGCAAGAGAAAACCTTGCCACAGGTTCAATGAATCTAATCATTGAAAGACACTCTCAAGACTACCTAGTTCAAAGTTTCAACCAATAAACACATTAGTTTTCTTGCATCCTTCAGAAATTGGATGAGGTTGCCCTCCCACTCCTGCATATCCTGAAGCTATGTTATTCTTTCAGACTTTAAAATATCCAACTTTTAGATGTTTCTCTGGTGTAATATAAAGGCCCAAATCTATTTTTTTGTAGGTACCATCTTGGTTCTCATTTTGTTGTGAGAAGTCACACAAAATAAGATGAATCTATATTTTATTTGAAGATTTTTAATCATTTCAGGAAATCTTCCTTTGATTCTATATCAAAACTATTTTCCTAGTGAAATATATGTGATTTCCTCCAACTTTCCTCATGTTCTTAGTGCTAGTTTTTTGAATAAATAAATATGGCTTAATTTAACTCCTATATCATCAAATTTTCTTTCTTCTTAATTTCATGAAATATTTTAGTTTCATATTTCTTCAAATGTCATGTCCAGAAGGAAATAATATATTACAGATTTTTTTCCTGACTGTTCTACAATAGAAGCAAAGTATTTGCTTTATTGTTAGAAAACCTATACTTCTTTTTGTCTTCAGATTCTTTAAGTTTTGGCCAGTCCTTCACACCATTGTTGCATATTGCACTATAATTCATCAATTTACATCTTTCTCTTATAATCTGTTTCATCACCACTCAGTCATTGTATCCATGAGTAATCAGAAAGCACATAGTAGTTATAATTTAATATTTGGGAAATACTTCAAAATTTATTAAAATCTTATAGATCTGTTCAGTATTGTTTTGTAAAGTTATAATATGTGATATGATTAATTCCATTATCATCTCCCAAGGTAATGTACAAAACTATCACTTGGAAAATTATTACTTATTGCCACTGAAAGACCTTGAGTGCCTTTCTTTAGAGAAAATTAATGTCATATCTGAACCTGAAGGGCTACTTAGCTAGAAGTACCACCCTTGAGTTAAGAACATTTAGCTTAATTTGGTTTTTTTCTTTTCTTTCTTTCTTTTTTTAATCAGAAATTCATAGTCAGTGGAGCTTAATAGTGCATTTTGCAATTTCTTCTACTCAATTCTTACCTGGTCTAATGTCACCCACTGTGCTAACCCTTGTAGATGCAGAGAAAGCTACTCCATTAAGCAATCCTGCTGTGATATTTCTAATGCTTAAAAGTTTAATGCATTTCTGCAATATATATCCACAGATGTCTGGTGAATATTTATTGATCTGTAGTAAGCTGGTCACTGAGAAATAGATTTCTACCAGTATACTATAGACTTGAATTATTTTTTAATCACATCTTCCATCATTAAAACTGTAAGCTGCCACAGTGGTGCTCCTTAGTTAATGGTCTAATTTTTATGAGATTTCTAAAATAACCTTTTCCACTATGTGTTTGTTTATTGCTTCATGTAAAACTATATGAGCTAAAGATAAGTTTAAAGAATGGTGAATAGAATAATGAAAAATATGCCCACCAACCTCAGGCTTTTGACTACTGAATAAATTGGATGTGGAATTTGGCAAGCAAGAGAGGGTAAATGTATGACATTTGATGGGGTGAAATTTTATGTTAAATTTCTATACCATAAGACAAACTCAAGCGCGCACATACACATACATTATTCAAAAAATGATGTTCACCATTCTTTACTTTAGGAATATAGCATAGCAAGTCAGTCCTGAATTAGATATTTGAGCCAAAATTTTATCAGAGATGATGAATTAAGAGCAAAAAAACATGAAAGCATGGTTATTTGAGGCAATATTGGTGCCTCCAATTCACTCCTGATATGACAAAAAACAGAGAGGTAGACATAGTTCATTGATTCTTACTTCCAAAACATGTGTGCAGAGTGTCCCTGCGCCCCTTGATCCCCTGCCCTGGTGAGATCTTAGTCACATTGCTTAATAGAATGTGAGCAGAAGTGATGTATGTGATGCGTGCCACATTCAGGCAGCAACTTTTAAACTCATTCTTTGTGTCTGCCTCTCTTTTTCCTTCTACCATTAGATTAATATGTTACCATTAGAGGTTGTTCCTCCAGATCTTGTCCTAGAGTAAACTGGATGTGGCAGGAAACATTGCTGACTTACGTTGGATAGGAATGTAAGAAAGGAATTAAACATTATTATAAAATACAACATAAAATGATTTTACCACTTAAAAAGAAAAACCAACTTTCAGTATTCAAGGCTAAGAACCAGAACAAAAGCACCTTGGTAGGTGCTAAGTAATAACTCCATAGTTGTCAACTGTATGTCATATGTAATATGAATATTTTCCAAATTATTACTTGGGACTATATTACCTAAATATAATGATTGATTATGAGAATCTAACGTATGCCTTAAATACAATAGTGAGCATAAAGCATATCCTTAGAAAATTAACAATAGTAATGTAATCAAACTATAAACAATAAAAAATAGACCTAAAGTAGTTAAATGGCTGTATTTCTCATTTATAAGAAAGTGTTAGTAGTGAAATATGAAGGAGTCTGTTATTCCAAAGATTACCTTCTAATTCCTGGGACCACTGAATTTTACCTGATATGGCAAAGAGTAAAAATTATCTTAGGTTTTAGTCAACTTTCTGGCTTCTGCGACAAATAAAACAAAAACAACAAAAATAAAACCTGACAAGAACAATTTTAAGGAGGAAAATTTTATTTGGGGTTCATATTTCAGAGGTTTCAGTCCATAGATAGCTGGCTCTATCATTCAGGGCTGGAGGCAGAACAACATGGCTGAAGGGAGTAGTGGCAGGAAGAGGGATCAAGACATCACACCAGGAAACACAATCTAAGCTCAGCTCACAAAATATATATCCACAAAACCACTCTCCCAATGACTTCCTCCTCCAGCCACACCCTACCTGACTACAGTTACTATCCAGTTAATCCCTATCAGGGGATTCATGTACTGCACAGGTTAACCCAATCATTTCATCTGAAATTTCTTGCATTGTTTAACACATGAGCTTCTGAGGGACACCCCATATCTAAGCCATAACAATTTAAATTCCAAAATTAAGGATCTTGAAAAGAACAGAATTCACTGGGGTTATCTACGTTAGTCCTAAACATAATATGTTTTTGTTTTGTCATCTTCTATATGAATTAGGGAGATGGAGTTTTGAAACAGACATAATGGGAAGATTATGTGAAGGCAGAGCAGAGACGAATGTAGCCAGAAGCTGAGGAATGTTCACAGCCAGCAGAAAGAGAGTCAGGAAAATGAATCTCCCTTTAAACCTTAAAGCAGAATAGCTCTAACAACTAGATATTTATAGATTGGGTCTCCAGAACTGAAAGAGTAAATTTCTGTTGCTTTAAGCCACTGAATTTATGATAATATTTAAAAATAGACCTGTGATATTCATATAATGCATGAAATAAGCTAACAATCACCAAATGTACTCAGAAATTCTGGGGAGCTTTTTAAATGTTCAAGATTATAGACGTGGAGCTTCTGGTTCAAGTATGTTCTCAGTGGGATCCATACTTGTTTATTTTTATGTTTTTCCAAGCAGTGTTAATGATGTAAATTTGAATACATGTTTTGGGGAACATTTGAAATAATAATGCAAAGAGAACCTCATGGTTGTGCACAGGCCATTTGATATCTTGTAGATACATTATAAATTCCTATGATTCAGCACACAACTTGCTGGTATATGTTACCATTTCTTAAGTCCATATTATCATATTTTTGAAAAAATAAACTAACAGGTATTTAATCTCTTAAAATTAATTGTTTAAGGAAAATGTAGGGCATGGGAAGAATGGAGGAACTTTGGGCAAAGGTGGGGAAGGGGAGGGGGCGTGGGGGCAGGAAAGATGGTGGAATGAGATGGATATTATTATTCTAGGTATATGTATGACTGCACATATACTGCGACTCTACATCATGTACAACCAGAAAAATGAAAAGTTGTGCTCCATTTGTGTACAATAAATGAAAATGCATTCTGCTGTCATGTATAACTAATTAGAACAAAATTAAGAAAAAAGAGAGAAAAAGAAAACCATCCTCATTAAAAGATGACAAAATCTTCTTGAATACTAGGGTTCTACAGTGCATAATAAAGAACATTAAAAACTGCATTCATCCATTAATAAAATGACATAGTCCTGAGAAATATCTAACATCACAGTCTACTATAAACCTTGCTGTTTCAAATCATACCAGGGAGAAGAAAATGCCCTTTTCTTGTCTGGAGAATCTAAACTATTAGGATTATTTTGCTACAGAGAAGCAGCTTTAATTTTCAACCTAGCTTCAGAGTTTAAAAAAAAATACAGTTTTTGAACAGAAGATTCTGCATCTTTCTAACTTAAAGTTTCTGAGGAAATGGAATCCTAAGTCTTACTTCTCAATCAAATCTTGATGCTAACCTTTAGCCTTTTACAAATAGAGTTAATTTGCCTTGTGCTCAACAAAAACCTGTCAGTTTCTTCATAACTCTAGAATAAGTCTCTGTCTGCCTTTGTAAGTGAGATACATTATGGCTCACATTGATGTTTTTTCTTTTTCCATTGAATTAATAATCATACATCTTGTAGAACATTGGTTCTACCTGGATTTTTGCTGTTGGATCTAATTAAGGGTTTAGAAATGCTGGCTTAGGAAAAAAAAGGTATGAATTCAGAAGAAAAGTTAATTGATGAAATGGAACCATCTGATGAGGAATTATAGAGAGATAATTTAAGTGGTACACTAATGGATTTTTGGATTTTTGTAGGCAGAGATTTATAAATAGCATGATATCAACAGTGTAAGCAAAGACAAATGATGAACTATTCCATTACTTAGGACACCTTTACAAACTCTCCTTTCACATGCAGTCCCTTACCACATCTTCTGCTTCTCTATATCTGCTTTAGTCCCTGTGACACTAAGGCAAGGGTTTTTTAACTTGGCTTCATCCTTCAACTTGTGGCCATCTACAGTGTATAAAACACTCAGCAGCCAGGATTCCCATTCAAAATGAAAACTCTGTCATACTTTCCTTCTTTGTGAAAGTCCCCAGTGACTTCTACCACACCTAAAATCTAAAGTCCTTTCATGGCTACTAACCTGATATATAATCTCATCTCTAATTACTTGTTAGAATTTATCCCTACCACTTTGGCCTCTCTCACTATGTTCCAGGCATGTTAACTTGCTTTCTTTTCCTCTGTTAGTAAAAGCACTTTCCTATATATTGTTTTTTTCCTGCCTGGGGCAGACAGTGAGACTTGACACATATTTGATCACCTTTATGATTATATATATCATAAATATATATGTATACCAAAACCTATGTGTTAACAAAGACATCAAGTATAAGAGTGAAGATTTGTTTGTTATAATCATTTCTGTTTTGCATATAGGCACCCAAAACATCACGTAAGATATAAGATGCTTCTTTTACCTTTTCACATTTAGGAAAAAAAATCACTTAAATAAGGAAAATCTGAAAGTTAGACTGTTTGACTCTTGATGGAGCTTAAGATGTTGACATCTTAGGACTCAAGTTCCCTTTACATTCCTTTCCTCTTCCCACCTTCATTTATGTTGCCTCAAAAGGACAATGATGTATTACACTTTTGCTGCCAAGGCTCATTGAAAGCCCATAAATTTGCATATACTTTCTTTGATTTGACCTAATTAAGAAGTGAGATGAATTTTGTTGAAATCTATGTTCCACAGCCTAATTCTAAGAAAATACTTTTAGCTAACTGCTGACATGTCTCACTGGAAGAATTTGCTTCCACAAACTGATGTATTGTACATTTTGACTCCATTATTCTGACTGCCCTCAATTCCATCTATAAATTTTCCTTCTCTGTTAATCAGTAGCATGTCTTACCATGATAGTTAATTATATTCTACATCCACCTCCACGAACAAATCTTCCATATATATAACTATATATTTAGATGAGTGATTCTTTAAAAATGCTTGTGTTTATATCACTGGAGATAAATAAATTCACAGTATAGAAATTCAAACATTATCTTACTTTTTATTAACATTTTAATACTAGATATTTAGAACATTCTCATTCACAGTAATTCCACTCTGATACACTTAAATTTAGAAATTTCAGGTCTATTAATCTTTATAATTCAATTTCTAAGTCCCTAGGGTTTATTGTTCTACAAAAGATGTTTGTTTACTACTCTATTTTAATGTTTTATTCTAATCAGCATACAGTTCATAAATGATTCTAATTAAAATCTAGATAAACTACTAGCCTACCTCTTTATATTTGTTTTTACATGGATGTAGAAAGTGACAGATTATTATGTTACCATAATGCTGATAATAAATCATAGAAAAACTCCCTCTGAACTTCAGAGAATACCAACTACTCCAATTTTTACTCATAAATTCAATAAATTCTTGTAGATTTTAGCTGTTTTATAGAGAGTTGATTATGTTGCTTTGAAATTATAGTTCAGACATAATGAATTTAATATTTTCTAATTTAATTTTCATTAATATTTAGTATTTCAAATTAACATTTACTACATATCTACCAGCAATAGGAATAGCACTAGTGCAGTTCTTAAGAGAACAATATTTGCCAATATATCGCCAACACGCATATATTTTACTTTATGATCTTTCTAAACTAATTGTAATTATGGAGATATACTGTCCAACATTAATAAATAAAATAAAAAAATATACTCTGTTCCACAGTTTAGCTATTATGAATTGTGCTGCTATAAACATTGATGTGGCTGTGTCCCTGTAGTATGCTATTTTTAAGTCCTTTGGGTATAGACCAAGGAGAGGGATATCTGGGGCAAATAGTGGTTCCATTCCAAATTTTCCAAGAAATCTCCATATTGCTTTCCAGTTTGGCTGCAACAATTTGCAGTCCCATCATCAGTGCATGAGTGTACCTTTCCCCCGCATCATTGCCAACACTTATTGTTGTTTGTACATATAATAGCTGCCATTCTGACTGGAGTGAGATGAAACTTTAGAGTGGTTTTGATTTGCATTTCTCTAGTTGCTAGGGATGATGAACATTTTTTCATGTATTTGTTGATTGATTGTACATCATCTTCTGAAAAGTGTCTCTTTAGGTCCTTGGCCCATTTATTTATTGGGTTATTTATTTATTTATTTATTTATTTTGGTGTTTAGCCATTTTGAGTTCTTTATATACCCAACAGATTAATGCTCTACCTGATGTGTGAGGGGTAAAGATTTGTTCCCAAGATCTGGGCTCTCTATTTACCTCACAGATCGTTTCCCTTTAATAAATGAATGGATAAAAAAATGTGGCATATATATACAATGAAATATCACTCAGCAATAAAAGAGAACAAAATCATGGCATTTGCAGGTAAGTGGATGGAGTTAGAGAAGATAATGCTAAGTGAAGTTCGCCAATCCCCCAAAACCAAACGTTGAATGTTTTCTCTGATATAAGAAGGCTGATTCATAGTGGGGTAGGGAGAGGGAGCATGGGAGGAATAGACGTACTCTAGATAGAACCGAGTTGTTGGAGGGGAAAGGAGGGGGAATGGGGTTATAAATTATGCTCCAGACCAAGGGAATATGATGATCATTATTATCCAAAGTACATGTATAAAGACACGAATTGGTGTGAATATACTGTGTTTACAACCAGGGATATTAAAAATTGTGCTCTATAGGTGTAATAAGAATTGTATTGCATTCTGCTGTTATTTATAAATAATATATATATATATATATATATATATATATATATATATATATATGCATATATATGTGTGTGTGTGTGTATACTTTCTTAATTTGCTCACCTTTTTATCTCTGACTAACCCAAAATATGTCCATTATCAGAGTAGAAAGTCGGTTCCAATCATTATAAACAGGTTTTTCTATTGAGGACTCAATGAGGCCTACTTTGAATTTGTGCTTAAAAAACCATGAATATACTCACCCCAAAATTCCTTCTGTTTTCTGAAGTAAAGATTTCACTCTGTGAGAAACCCATTCCTTACCATACTTAATTGGAAGGTATAGCAAAATGATTATTCAGAATATTTTAAATGGCTCCTTAACAAAAATGTCTTTTGTAGCAGTTTCTAAAAGGAATAAATGAATATAAGCCCTTTTCAATGACAGGTTTTTGCATTTTTCAAAAGTTTGCATTCAATACAATTCACTGTGGTGTACAATTCTATAGGTTTTGATGAAGTCATAGAATTGTATATCCACCACAGTCACAATAGAGAATGGTTCTGGCATGCACAAAATTCCCCTGCTGTGCCTTTATAATCACTGGATTTCACATGCCTAGCTCCTAAATATCACTAGCTCTTCTCTGTTTCTGTAAACTTATCCTTTTTAGAATATCATATAATTAAAACCATACAATGTGCCATTTTTCCATTCACAAAAGTATTTTAGATTCATCTTTGTATGTGACAGATCTTTTTTTTTTTTTAAGAGAGAGAGAATATGATATCTTTTTTTTTTCTTTTATGTGGTGCTAAGAATCAAACCCGGGTCACGCCCGTGCTAGGGGAGCACTCCACCACTGAGCCACAATCCCAGCCCTTTGTATGTGAATCAATAGTTTGTTTTTTTGGTTTATTTGTTTCATTCCTAAATAGCATTTCACCATATAGATGTGCAGCACTTTGTTATATTCTCACCAATTTAAATATTTGTAAGTGTTTAGTTTTGGGTGGTTATGATTAAATCTTGTTTAAATATTTATGTATTTCTCTGGGTAAAAGTCCATGAGTGGGTTTTCTGGAGTGGATGTTAATATATGTTTCACTTTACATGAAACTACCAAACAACAATCTGAGGTGTTATGCCTTTCTACATTCCTCCTGGAGGGAGAATATTGTTCTAGATGCTCTGCTTCTGTCAGGATTTAATTACTTTTTACCATGTTTGTTGTTTGGTTTTGTTTCATTGTTTTTTGGTAATTTTAATTGTTGTGCTGTGGTTTCTCATTTGGGATTTAACCTCCATTTTCTTTGTGAAAAATAATGCCTACTGTATCTTTACATATTTATTTGCTATCTTCTATGATGAAGTATCAGTTCAGTTTTCTACATTTCAGTATCTATTGAGATTCCTAGTTTTTCTTATCAATAAAATATTAATCAAATTCAATAAATGTCAAAGAATTATGCCCCAGACCAAGGGCTATTTGTTCTAAGTATATGAGATTATACCCTTTGAAAATTAATTAGTACACTCATATCAACAGACCAAAGAAGAAAAATCACATGCTCATGTCAATAAATACAGAAAGCATTTCATAAATTTCAATGTCTGTTCATGATAAACTCAATAAATTAAGAATACAGGGAGCTTTCTTAACTTGATGAATATCTGTAAAATAGCTAAAATCATACTTAATGGTGAAAAGCTAAGATCAGAACAAGGCAAGGATGTCTCTTTTCATCATTACTTATTGGAAATGGACCAGAAAGTCCTACTTGTTGCAATTAAAACAAGAAAAGGAAAAAAAAATTCTGGATCAGAATGAAGAAATAAAATATTGCATGTTTGCTGACAGGACTGTGTATATAGAGAATCCAAAAGAATTGGATAAATACTCCTGGAACTAAAAAACAATCATGCCAATATTGTAGGACACATTATTAATACACAAAATTTTATTGATTTTCTATATTCTGTCAATAAACAGAATTTGGAATTAAAGACAATACATTTATGCCACACATTAAAAATATTGAGAAAAATCATACAAATTTGTGCAAAATGTACACAAGGAAAACTCTGAAGAAAGAAATCAAAGAATAAGTAAATGGAGACACAGTTCATGTTCATGGATAGAAGATGGAATGTTATCAAGATGCCAGTTGCTTACAAACTGGATGTATAGATTCAGTTTGAATTGTAACAGTATGTTTACATAGACCCAAATAGCCAACATAATGTTGAAGGACAGGAAGAAATCTGGAGAACTGACATTACCTAACTTTGAGAGTTACTGTAAAGTTATAGTAATCAAAACAATGTGGTATTGATAAAATAAAAAAAAAATAGACAAATCAATGGAATAGCTCAGAAACAGACTCACATAAACAGAGTCAATTGATCTCTCACATAGGAGCAAAGGTAACAACACAATGGAACATATGTGGTCTTTTCAAAAAGTTTCAGGAAGAGCTGGACATCCAGGGGAACAATAATAAACCTATATTCAGACATTATGCCCTTCACAAAAATTAACTAAAAATGGATCACAGGTCTAAATACAAAATGTAAAGCTCTAAAACTCCTATACACTAACATAAAAGAAAATATAGATGATCTTGTGTTTGGTGATGTTATTTTAGCTATGATAACAAAGAAACAATTCATAAAAGAAAGATTTGATAAACTGCAATTCATTTAAGTTACAAATATCTACTGTACAAAAGACACTCAATAAAATAAAAAGGTAAGCCAGAGCTTGAGAGAAAATATTTGCAAATCTTAGTTGACAAAGAACTCTTATTAATACATATATCCAACATTGTATATAACATATGTACTACATTTTATATATAAAATTGTATTATATACTTAGGATATATAATATAAAATTATTATAATATATGACTTTATAACATCTTAATATTATATATCAATTGGGGCATTAAATCATTGTATTAATATAATAATATTAATATTACATAATGTCACTATAGTTATTATGTAATTAATATCATATTGTTATATATTAATATGACATTAAAATTGTTACCATTAAATTAATTAAATATCAATATGCTGATGTGACATACAAATATAATAATATAATTTTAATGCCCAAATAATACATAATATTAATATATCATATAGTATTATTAAAATAAAACATAATGTTGATATTATAATAATACATTAATATAATAACAATAATATAATTTTTATGCCCCAATAACTCAATAATTTACAAGTTTAAAATAATAATGTAAAATATTAATATATAATATAAAGTATTGTGTGTGTGTGTGTGTGTGTATCTCCCCTTAAAGCTGGACAATAAGAAAATAACCTACCTTAAAAATGATCCAAAGGCCTGAAGATATCTGACCAAATATGAAACATGGTGGACACGCATATGAGAATATGCTCCACATGACAGTAAATTAAAGGAAGCATAAATTAAAACAATAGATACAATGGCTATTAGAATGTTCCAAATACAAAATACCAAAAGCTGGCAATGATGTGAAGCAACAGGGATTCTCATTCATTGCTAGAGAGAATACAAAATAAGGCAGTGACATTGGAAGACAGTTTTTTAGGTTCTTCTAAACCTAAATATTCTTACCATAAGATCCAGCAATTGTACATATTAGTATTTTTCCATCCCAGTTGAAAATTTATTTCCACAGATCCTGCTCACAGATGTTTATATAAGCTTTATTCATAATTGCCCAAATTTGGAATCAACCAAAATGTCTTCAGTAGGAAAATGGATAAATAAACCATAGTACAAAAAGGAAGTGAGATATTCTTTAGTGCTAAAAATAAGTGAGCTATGGAGCTATGGCAACATATGGATATTACCAAGTGAAGGAAGATAATTTAAAAAGGCTGTGCACTCTCTAATTCTAACCATATGCCATTCTACAAAAGGCAAAACTCTAGAGACCATAAGAAGAGCAGTGGCTATCAGGAGTTAGTGGAGGGAGAGGAACAGGCAGAGCAAAGAAGATTTTTAAGACTGTAGAAATATACTATATGATACAACAATGGTAGTTGTGTGTCATTGTACTCTTTCTCAAACCTGTATAATGTACAAGACCAAGAGTGATCCCTAACAAAAAATAAACTCAAGTGATAATCCTGAGTTAATGTAGGTTCATGAATTGTAGCAAATGTACCACTCAGAGGAGAATATTGATAAGGTAGAGAGCTGTGTAGATGTGAGAGGAGGAGATCTATGGTGTATGGTATCTCTCTCTCAAATTTATTGTGAATCTAAACTTTAATTAAAAACAATGTTTTAAAAATATTTTTGTTATGGTAGAGTAATGAGCATTCTGTTGGTGGTACAGTTTGGTTGTGAAATGTTCTCCAAAGGCTCATGTGTTGAAGGCTTGGTTTCCAATGCATCAATGTTCAGAGATGGAGATTTGGAGGGACTTATAATTCTATGACAAAACCTAGTGGTGGTGGAAAGTGTAGGAGGCAGGAGGGACCTAATTGGTGAAAGTGGGCATGCCTTGAAAGGGTACATTTGTCCCTGGCTCCCACCTTAATCTTTCATTCTATTCTCTCTGCTTTCTTGTGCCATGAGGTGAGCAGCTGGCTCTGCCACTTACTTCCACCATGATGGGCTGCCTCTCCACAAACCAGAATGAATGGAGCCAGCCCTCCATGGAATGGAACCTCTGAAACCATGAGCAAGAATAAATCTTTCTTCCTCTAAGTTAGGCTATTTATTTATTTATTTATTTTGGTATTTTGTCACAGTGACAAAAAAACTGACTAAAATAGGTCATATATTCTGATTTCAAGTCCTTTGTCAGAAATATCATGTGACAAACTATCATCTGTAAGTATCTTTTCCCAACTTGTGACTTTTCATTCTCTTAGCCACATCCTTTAAAGAGCAAGAATTTAAAATTTAAGGAAGCAAATCATTAATATATTTTTTAAATTTTCTAGAGACTGTTCATATATTGGATCATAATATAGTAATTTTGTTTTACCCCATGCCACAAACATTTTTGTTATCTTAATCAACTATTTGTTTTTAATGGTTTTATATTTAAGAAAAATTTTGACAATAGTATAGTGAGATCTCAAATACTCAATACCCATATTTCTCAAAATTAATAAGCTAGGTCAGAGACATTGTTATTAACCAAAGTATATACTTAATTTGGATTCCCTTTAGTTTTTACCTAATGTCCTTTTGGAAATTCCAGGATCCCATAGATATTTTGACATTCCAAGATACCTCATTTGATACCACACTTAGTGGTCATATCTCCTTAGATTCCTCTTGGCTTTGTCAGTTTCAAAGACTCTCCCTGGGAAATACAAGATGGAGGGCTAGAGGGAGGCTGCATTCTGTGATGCTGTGTGACCTGGGATACCTTAAAAATGATCCAAAGACCTGAAGATACCTGACCAAAGATGAAACATGGTGGAAACACATATGAGAATATGTTTATCTGAGGGTTATTAGAGGACCTCAACAGCTGCTCCCGGACAGGAATCTTGGCTACTGTGCCAGCGCAGGTCCCCAGGCCTCAATATCAGTGCAAGACTTCCTAACCCTCACCCAAGAAGAACTCCTAGCAGATGTGCCTGAGCAGGACCACTGGCATCAGCATCAGCACAGAACCTCTGGCCGCCCACCAACACAGGAATCCTGGCCGTTGCTCCCACACAGGGCACCTGGCTGCTGCCTGTGTGCAGAACCTCTGACTGTCATTCCTGTGTTGACCCCCATCTCAACGTGGGGCTTCCCTGGTTGCCATCATCTTGGGACACTACAACCACTGACATAATCCCCTACACGTGGGAGCTGCACTGGGGGACACCAGACAGCGTCTGGAGACAGCTGCCATCCACAACGTGGCATACCACAGAGCTGCATCTCTGAACATGCCACCCAATGTCAACTCCCGACCCCACCTGACCTGACACCCCATCTCTGAAAGCAGCCGCCTCCATCTTGGGACACCTTTGTCGCCAACTTTAGTTGAGGTAACTCCCAGCTTGGGACACTGGCTGGAGCCTAGAAGCAATATCAAGATACCTATAGTCCCCAACAACCCCCTGTCACCCTCAGGTACTAACCTTGCACAGTGTTTGCAGCTACAGCAGGTCTGTAGCTTGCAAAGCCGGATCCTGAACAGACCAATACAAAACAGCTCTCAGATACAGGTGCGCAACCCCCTGGAACATAGCCCACAAGACCTTAGGAAAGAGAAGCTCCTGATTGGGAAGTAGAAAGGGAGGAGGTGAGTGAGATACAGTTTAGAGACTAAATTAAAGACCAAAAATTTTGAGGTCTACAAGCGATATAAGAGATAGATCAGGTGCCCACATCACACAGGAGGGTCCCAGGGAGATCCTTGGGGTACAGTCTCCCATCAGGGACTGACAAGTGGTATAACCCATCTCCAGGAGCTCCACCCCAAGACCAACCCTCCCACCTTAATAAACTTCACTATCCTGAGGGTGGAGATACTAGCAAATAATAGAAAATCCCACCTATTGGATGAGAAGGGAAACAGGAAAGATACTGGACTTCAACAAAAACAATTCTTGTATTTTCCTTTGAAATGTTTTTCTTCTATCCTCTCTCTCTCTCTCTCTCTCTCTCTCTCTCTCTCTCTCTCTCTCTTTTCCTTTTCTTTCTATTTCTTCTCCTGTACTCACATCCTCAACATTTGTGAAACCAAGTATTTTTTATAAATTAGGTTACTGAGGAATGGGATGTCTAATAGTGTATTACAGTTGTGTTTTATATTCTTTTATCTTCTATTTTTACATTTTTATTTTTCTTAATATTTATGTTTGTTTTTGTATTCTCTCTCTATTGTCTTCCCACTAACTTGTCTCTCCAAAATCACTTTCTCCTGCTACTAGCCAACTTCTTTTGATTCCTCATTCACACTTCCTAAGATCTAATAAGTCTATATCCTCACCTCCTGCCTCTTTAACATCTCATCCTACACCTCATGCCAGTTCTCTCTTTGTCCAACATCAGAAACTGTAGACCCTTTTGCAAACTTACTATTTATATTGTAGATAATATTTGGACTCACCATTTCTGAAACCATAAACATCTTAATAGGAGCTATTTGGTTTAAGGCTGTATATTGTTTGTATTGGGATCTGTTAATATTGTTCTCTCCCTTAAAGAAGAGGTATTAGAACCCTGCAGGGACACTAAAAACCTATAGGGTAAAAACTGTAACACTTCAGATCTGCAGTGCTAGAAGATAAGACACATCAAAAACATGAAAAAATGAGGGAAGGAAGTGCCCCAAACAAACCAAGACACTACATTATTAGAATCCATGACCAGCACAGCACAAGAAATTACAGAGAAGGAGTTCAGAATGTACATAATTAAAATGTTCTGTGAATTAAGTGATGATATAAGAGTGCAAATACAGGCAGCAAAAAACATGGACTGGCAGATTGGATTTAAAAAAGACCCAACATATGCTGCCTTGAAGATAATCATCTCATAGGAAGAGACATCTACAGACTGAAGGCAAAGGTTGGGAAAAAAACATACTATGCACATGGACTATGGAAACAAGCAGGAGTTTCCATTCTCATATCAAATAAAGTAGACTTCAAGCCAAAGTTAATCAAAAGGGATAAAAAAGGATATTACATACTGCTTAAGGTAACCATACATCAACAAGACATAAAATTATAAATATACATGCCCCAAATAATGGAGCATCTATGCTCATCAAACAAACTCTTCTTAATTTGAGGAGTCATATACTCCACAACACAATAATTCTGGGTGACTTTAACACTTCTCTTTCACCACTGGATAGATCTTCCAAACAAAAGCTAACAAAGAAACCATAGAATTCAATGATACAATCAATTACTTAGACTTATTAGACCTATATAGAACATTTTATCCATCAATGAGTGAATACACTTTGTTCTAAGCAGGACATAGATCCTTCTCTAAAATAGACCATGTATTATTTCACAAAGGAACTCTTAGCAAACAGAAAAAAGTACAGATACCACCCTGCATTCTATCAGATCATAATGAAATGAAATTAGAAATCAATGATAAAATAAAAATAGAAGCTACTCCAACATCTGGAGACTAAATAATATGTTATGAATAAATAATGGATTACAGAAGCCATCAAAGAGAAGATTAAAAATTTCTTAGAGGTAAATAAAAGCACTGATACAACATATCAAAATCTCTGAGACACTATAAAGGCAGTGCTAAGAGAAAAGTTCATTGCATGGAGTTCATTCCTGAAAAGAAGAAAAAGTCAACAAATAAATGACCTAATATTATACCTCAAAGCCGTAGAAGACGAAGAACAAATCAATACCAAAAGCAGTAGAAGACAGGAAATAATTAAAATCAGAACTTAAATCAATGAAATTGAAACAAAAGAAACAATTGACAAAATGGACAAAACAAAAAGTTGAAAAAATAAATAAAATTGACAAACCCTTAGTCATATTACTGAAAAGAAGGAGAGAGAAAATTCAAATTACTAAATCTATATGTGTATGCATATATATATATATATACATTCATTATGGATTCACACTACAGAAATACAGAAGATTATTAGAAATTACTTTGAAAACTTGTACTCCAATAAAATAGAAAATATCAAAGTCATTGACAAATTTCTAGAGTCATGTGAATTGCCCAAACTGAATCAGGATGATATACACAAGTTAAACAGATCAATTTCAAGCAATAAAATAGAAGATGCCATCAAAAGCCTACCAACCAAGAAAAGCCTAGGACCAGATGGATACACAGCTGAGTTCTACAAGACTTTCAAAGAAGAACTAATACCAATTCTCCTCAAAACTTTGTATGTAATAGAAAAACAGGGAATACTTCCAAACACATTCTATGAGGCCAATATCACCCTGATTCCAAAACCAGGCAAAGACACACCATACCAATATCTCTAATGAACATAGATTCTAAAATTCTCAATAAAATTATGGCAAGTCAAAAACAAAAACATATCAAAAAGATAGTGCAGCAGCATCAAGTTGGGTTTATTCCAGGGATGCAAGATTGGTTCAATATACTGAAATCAAAAAATATAGCTCATAACATTAATAGACTTAAAAATAAGAATCATACAATCGTCTCATGAGATGCAGAGAAAGCCTTTGAAGAAATACAGAACCACATCATTTTCAAAACACTAGAAAAACTAGGAATGATAAGAACATATCTCAATATTATAAAAGCTATCTATGCTAAGCCTAAGGCCATCATCATTCTAAATGGAGAAAAATTGAAAACATTTCTTCTAAAAACCGGAACAAGACAGGGATGTCCTCTTTTACCACTTCTATCTTCTATTTAACATAGTTCTTGCAACTCTAGCAAGAGCAATTAGACAGACAAAAGAAATTAAAGGAATATGGACAAGAAAAGAAGAACTCAAACTATCACTATTTTCTGATGACATGATTCAATACCTAGAGGATCCCAAAAATTCCACCAGAAAACTTCTAGAACTAACAAATGAATTCAGCAAAATAGCAGGATATAAAATCAATACCCATAAATCAAAGGAATTTCTGTACATCTGTGACAAATCCTCTGAAAGAGAAACTAGGAAAACTACCCCATTTATAATATCCTCAAACAAAAAATAAAATAATTGAGAATAAAGTTAATGAAAAAGGTATAAGACCTCTACAATGAAGACTATAGAATGCTAAAGAAAAACAATTAAAAAAAGATCTTAGAATATGGTGTTCTTGGATAGGCAGAATTAATATTGTCAAAATGACAATATACCAAAAGAACTATACAGATTTAATGCAATTCCAATCAAAATCCCAATGACATTCCTTACAGAAATAGAAAAAGCAATCACAAAGTTCATCTGGAAAAATAAGAGACCCAGAATAGCCAAAGAAATACTTAGCAAGAAGAGTAAAGCAGCTGGCATCACTATACCAGACCTTAAACTATACTACAGAGCAATAGGAACAAAACCAGCATGGAATTGGGACCAAAATAGACCTGTAGAACAATGGTACAGAATAGAGGACACAGAGATAAACCCACATAAATACAGTGATCTCATACTAAACAAAGGTGCTAAAAAACATACATTGGAATAAAGGTAGCCTCTTCAACAAATGATGCTGGGAAAACTGGAAATCCATATGCAACAAAATGAAATTAAACCTCTATTCTCACCATGCACAAAACTCAATTCAACATGTATCAAGGACATAGGAATTAAATCAGAGACCCTGTGTCTATTAGAAGAAAAAGTAGGTCCTAATCTTCATCACATCTGGCTTAGACCCCGACTTCCTTAACAAGACTCCTTTAGCACAAGATATAAAATTAAAAACAATTTATTGGGATGGATTCAAACTGAAAATCTTCTTCTAAGCAAAAGAAACAATCAGTGAGGTGATGACAGAGCCTACAGAATGGTAGCAAATTTTTGCCACACACCACAGGTAGAGCACTAATCTATAGGATCTATGAAGAACTCAAAAATCTTAACACCACAAAAACAAATAACCAAATTAATAATTGGGCTAAGGAACTGAGCAGACACTTCAGAAGATGACATATAAGAAATCAACAAATATATGAAAAATGTTCAGCATCTCCAGCAATAAGAGAAATGCAAATAAAAAAAAAAACTTTAAGATTTCATCTCACTCCAGTCAGAATGGCAGCTATTATGCACACAAACAACAATGAGTGTTGGCAAGGATGTAGGGAAAAAAGTACACTCATACACTGCTGGTGAGACTGCAAATTGGTGCAACCAATATGGAAAGCACAATGGAGATTTCTTAGATAACTTGGACTGGAATCAATATTTGACCCAGCTATCCCACTCCTTGGTCTATACCCAAAGGACTTAAAAATAGCATACTACAGTGACACAGCCACATTAGTGTTCATAGCAGCACAATTCACAATAGCTAAGTTGTGTAACCAACCTATATGCCCATGAATACATGAATGGATAAAGAAACTGTATTATATATACACAATGGAATATTACTCAGCATTAAAAGAGAATAAAATCATCACATTTGCAGGTAAATGGGTGGAGTTGGATAATGTCATACTAAATCCCCAAACCCAAAGGCCAAATGTTTTCTCTGATATGTGGATTCTGATGCATAATGGGGTGAGGGTGGAGCATGGGAGAAATGAAGGAGCTTTAGATCGGCAAAGGGGAGGAAGGGGAAAGGAGGGGATATGGAGATAGAAAAGATGATGGAATGAGATTACATCATTACCCAAAGTACATGTGTGAAGACATGAATGGTGTGACTCTACTCTGTGGAGAAATAAAAAATGTGCTCTATATGCGTACTATGAATTGAAATGCATTCGGCTGTCATGTATAACAAATTAGAATAAATAAATAAAATTAAAATCAACAACAACAACAACAAAAAAAGGCTCTCCTTATTTTTGATGACCTTGATAAGTGAAGAGGTACTGACCAGGAATTTTCTTGCATTAAATTCTGTGATTTATCACAAGTAGACTGAAGTTACTGGGTTATTAAGAGAAAGACCACAGAGGTGATGTACGAACCTTATCATATCATATCAAGTGTAATTACTATTAATATGAATTGTCACTGGTGATGTAAATCTAGACCTTGTGGTTGAGGCAGTATTCATCAAGCATGTGTGTATATACGTGTGTGTGTGTGTGTGTGTGTGTGTGTGTGTTATAAAAGACTTGCCTTCTAGCACTATAAGATATTTCAGACTTATTCTGCTATAGTCTTAGAGACAGCCCATTCTCCAAGAAGCCCTGGCTATTTTCAGTGGAGAATGGTTTCATACACAAGATCTGGGATGTATCAAGTTTTGCCCATTGGGGTGCTGATACCCTCTCAGCTGAGCAAAAGAGAGAGAGAGAGAGAGAGAGAGAGAGAGAGAGAGAGAGAGAGAGAGAGAGAGAGAGAGAGAGAACCTCAGCACATGCCAGGTCTATATATATTTTATATCATGTTTATGTGAAAATAAATATGAGTTTATTCTGAAATTCCCAACTCTATTTGATTCATAAATGGATTGTTCTTGCCTCCTTCTCTTTCTTATTTTTGAACTCCTGCTTTTCAAATGAGAATATTGACTTCCCACTCTCTTCCATCTATTTATAAAATAGTTCAATTCAGGCATAAAGATAAAGGATTTCAAAATATTTACATTTACCCCTTTGAAAACAAATTTATCAACTAGAGTAAAGTGCTTATGTGTAATTGCCTTGCCTTCTGTCTCAGACTCCACTTGTGTCCTGAGTTATTCAAGCCAAAACTCTCCCACTCTGCTCCCTTCAGAGAGTTTGTTTCAGGGATTTTTGTATACTTACGTTATTCTGCAATGTATGTAGTGTCTACTAGATGTGTGCCTCTATGTTCTAAATGATAACTTTGTTTTTTAAAACTTTCAGGCATTAAGGATTATTCTTTTCATGCCACAAAGTTCTGTGGGTTTTAACAGATGCATAATCATTGATTCTTTCAATGTTGAATCAACTTTGAACTTTTGGAATAAATCACACTTGATTATGCTGCATTGTCCTTATCTATTGATGGATTTGACATTCTGACACAGAATTTTTGTAACTGTGTTTTTTAAGTTTAGTCCATTTCTATAGCTGTTAATATTTTTTATACATCCAAGTTTCAGCCTGGTATTATATTCTCTTTGCCTGTAGAACTTCTGCTAAACCTTTTACATTTCTTATAGTGTCACTAGCAGGTCATGAAGTCTATTTCTGTTTGTCTGGAAAAAAAGCTATACTTCTCTTTCATTTAAAAGTACATTTTGAAAGTTATAAACTTCTGGATTATCTATTTTATTTTTATTTCTTTCAGCACAATATAGATATTACCTTATTACCTTCAGACTTGCAAAATTTCTGACAAAGAGTCGGCAGGAATCTTTAGCTGGTATGTGTAGGTGTGTGGTGTGTGTGTTCTTTTCTTTTCTTTATTTTTTTGCCCTTAATCTTTTCTGTTAGTCTTCATTTTAAACTTTTTGAGTGTAAGATGAATATATGATTGTTTGATAGTTTTCTTAGTTGTGTTGTGTTATATGGGAAATTTATCATACTCAATGTTTCTTGGCTCTATATCTTTGTTATTAATTTTAGAAAATTCTCAGCCCTAACTATAAATATTTCTTCTCTCTTGTTTTTCTTTTCCCCCTTTGAGATTTATACTATACATATGCTGTGTCTGACCATTTGATATTGTATCACATCTTCTGAATGCCTTGTCTTCCTCCTGACTAGATTTTCTTTTTATGTTTAAGTTTGAAAAGTTTGTGTTTACCTATGTTCCAATTCATTGATCCTGTTTTCAGCTGTTTCAAGGCTTTTGTTGAAGCCTTAAAATTCATTTTTTAAAATTTATTACTGTGTTCTTTCTTCTGCTCAGAATTTCCAAATGTTCTTTTCTTGTATTTTCTATATCTCTATTGATATTATTCATACATATTACATATTTTATGCTTTTTTCTTCAATCTTTATTTATATTGTTTTCATTTTTAATACCTTGTCATATACTTCCAACATCTATGCCATATCTGAGTATGATTCTATTGATTTGTTTACCTGTTGTTAATATATTGCCATATGCCTCTTTTTAAATTTCATCTACTCTGTAATTCCTGATATCTGAAATGATTTCTCAAATCAACAGACTAGGGCAAATCCTTTTTTTTCTTAGAAATGGGCATGACTTCTTCTGCTTGCTTTTAATTTTAATTTCAAGATTTGGGCAAATTTAGTAGACTTAAGTTTGATTGGTAATGTTTTAATCTCAGCACCATAGATTTCAAACTCCTCTAAGATACCTTGTATTTGGGGTACTCCATGGGGGAAGGGCTGATTTGTCAGAGAGTTTTCCTAAATGTTGAGTCAACCCTCTGTTAAAGGTATGTTCTTTGTGCCATGCCTCAGAAAGGTTGTACCCCTGTATTCTTGCAATTGACGTTTGTTAGCCTCATGATGGAGACTTGGAGTCGGTACTCTCTATTATTAACCATCCATCTTAGATTGGCATTGAGAATCTAGTATTTGGGATGTAAAACTCTTAGGTCTCTACCCCTGTTCCAACTTTTTGGACTTCCCTCATTTTCACTCAGTTTTCATTGTTTCCTTTTCCTAGCTGCATAGTGTTTTCACCAGTGCCTTCAAGGTGACAGCACTGTTAATGCTCCTCACCTCAAACTAAAGTATTTGTTCCGCAGATGAAATAAGGAGAAGGGTGAAGCTGAACTTCTTGCTTTTCTTGTGACTGTTACTTTCTTTATGCTAGACATACAGCAAAGTCCTTCTCAGTATTCTTACTAAGCTGTGAGCATCCAATAGTATCTAGAGAAAAGCTTAGAGAGCATGCACACTCCTGTATAGCTGTGTCTGCACCCTTTTGTCAACTCTTCTATCTGAATCCTTTTTTCCAATGTTCAGCTATGTTTACTTCTGGAAAGCAAATATAGCATTCTCCTTTCTTGTGCTAAATTTATAGCACCTATAACTTATGTTTGTTTTTAACACGAGTCCCTCTCTTCCCAGCCCTCTACATCTCAAGTAGAAACTGGAAGTCTTGGCTTATATTTTTGTGACATCTTGAATAGAGACACGTATATCAATGTCATGTTTTTTCTGGGCTATACTAGATTAGAGAGAATTGAGGACCAAGAAACTACAATAATGATAAAATAATATTCTGACATGAGATAACAGCTGGAAACCTGGACTTCTTATTGCCTTGTGAAGTGTTTCACGTTGTCCTGAAACTACTTCTTGATTTTCTCTAATATTCCCTCAGATAAAAGTGTTGGAGAAAAACAGGGAACTACATCTGCCTCTCATCATATTATGATGTTATGAGGCCAAACAACAGAAAAATTATATGTTTTCATTCTCATGCACTGTCTTGAAGTACAGTATTAATTATTATTATTATTATTATAATCACTATAGTCTTATACTAAAAACTAGAGAGAAATAGAAAAGACTAGGCTTATGATGAGGTGGGTAGAGGATGGTGGAGGTGAGATGACTATAGTTTTCATCACTTCCTAGTAGTCTACTCAAATCATGAGTCCATCAGTAGATTTATCCATCTGTTTATCCATCAATAAGATCAGAGTCCTCAGGATCCAATCACTCCCCTAAAGCCCCGGTTTGAACATTGTTACATCAGGGACCAAGCCCTCAACACATGACTCCAGGTCCAAGCCATAACAGTCATTATTTTCATTTATTCACTCAATTATTAAAAAATACTTTATAAATTCTTTCTGTGTGCCAGGTATTTTGCAGGATGCTCAGAACAAAGTACTGAAGAGGCCCGGTTTCCAGACCTGAAAGAGTTCACAGTAGAAATCTGACCACTTCTCCCCACCTACAAAGTCTGAATCTGAATGAAAGATGTCATTCATTGAGTTCTTATAAGTGTAGGTCTCTTATGATCATTTTCATAATTTTCTCAGGATAATCCTCAGAGGTAGATTAAGACCTCTCTGTTACAGATGAGGAAACTGAAGATATGAATGTTTAAGTGAAACTATCTTGTACGTACTGGATATACAAGGATAGAATTACAATATTAAATCAGACAGCATCTCTTAATTATATTAGCTCTATTCTCAGTTACACAATAACTCTATCGCTACTGAATCTGAACTATGTAAAAATGGGCATCATTCCACGTATATTTCTCTGTTGGAAGGGGTGGATTTTTTATCTATATAATGTAAATAACTACAGTTTTTATATGCACTTATATGCTTATATATTAATATATTTATTAATTTAAATATAAGAGTAAACCCATTCATTTGCAACATTGCTTAGACTGATGAAATAAGTATCAGGAAAATAACCAATGAAAACTTAACCAAATATGAAAAATAGTAAAGATGTAACTGACTGAAATACATTTTAAAAATCTTTATTACCAAAGAAAACTTGGAATTACCTATACTTGAAATAAGTTAAAAAAAAAACAAGAAAATGTGATAATATGTATTTGGGTACTTTTATGTGCTTGACATTAAGGTGTCAAAGGTTAAAAAAAATCCCTGTGCATTGCTTTTCATTTTGACAGCTTTGTTTATAATGCTTATTAATAACCAATGCCAGCATTCTTACTGGTTTGAATATCTATATATGTTTTTCTCTGTGTTTCTCTACAGATAGGCCATTTCCTAAACTTGGGTCATTCATACATATTGCTGATATGCTTGTTCTTTTCATTGCTGTGGCTCTTTCTCTGAGAGCAAGGAATGTATTTTGCTGGGAGCCATTAGCCAAGTAGGTATGACAATTTCCTTGCCAGCGTACCCCATGTTGCTTAGTGGGGAAGGACTCGTGGAAATAGGACATTTTGCAGTGACATTGCATGAAGGTGACCTTGCTCAAGGACCAGGGCGGTTCCAGGTTTAGGGTGTTCCCAGTTTAGGATAATCGGGTTTAGGGTGTTCCTGGTTTAGGATAATCGGGTTTAGGGCGTTCCCAGTTTAGGGCGTTCCAGGTTTAAGATTATTCCTGCTGGGAATAGGGCGTATCCTGCTGCCTGAGTGCCCCTTGAGTTCTCACGGGATTCAGACAGTATTTTTTTTGGGAGACAGAAGCCCAGTGGAGGGGGATTTGGGCAGAGAACGTGGATTTCCCCAGAACATGATTGTAGACGGCTGGTGTGAGTTCGGGAATAAAGAGTTGCTGTTTGAATCTACAAGCTGTGTGGTGGCTCTTGATTGTGTGCCCAGCCAGACTGGGGCAGTATTTTAATAATTTCTATATGTTCAACCAGAGCTTGATAAAATCACCTTAAAACACCTTATCATGATGGTCTTCCAAGCTCTTACCTGTCAGTATTAGGAATTCAATAGGGTGAGATAAGTTGAGGCAGCCTGCAGCCATGAGAAAGGCATCAATGAGGGCCAGACTTGGTGTACATTTCAGCAGGGTTGTGTGACTAAGGGAAGTCTACTTATCTTCCACTGATGGTCCTTTGATCTTTAACACGTCAAAAATGTTTTGGGAGTAGCTGGGAAAAGTTTATGTACTAAAGAAGCAGGTTAGAAGTAGAAACAAATATGCACGTCCATCAATCAATAGAATCAAATTTGCAAACCAAAATTAGCAGAATCAAATAAGAGTTTTCACTTATAAAATGGGGGTGATAGTCTATTTTGTAGGATGATGCTCATGACATGAATAATTATATTTATAGCACAAAGGTCAAGATCTGGTCCTAAACAAATATTCATACATGGATAAAATTGTTTTGATTTTAATTATTTAAAATTGCTCCTATTCTTCTATATACTTATAGTCTGATATGATTATTTTCAATTTTTTTAATCATGACATTGAGTAAGAATACATACATATCACTTCCAGTATGTGGTCATCTACCTCCTTCATTTTGTTTTCATATTGAGAAAAGAATTTGATGAAGCAGTTTCATCTTCACTGTGTGTAATGAACTCTATTTTCCATCCTCTTCTATCCTGTGCTGTCCTAAGCATTCTTGCCCTATTTCATGATTCACTAAGGAGTTACAACTCATGGTTTCAAAAAATGCTAGCTTAGCAGAAGAAGTGGATGTGTAAGTATCTATAACAAATTTGGAATCAACAGTATTAGATCCATACAAAATACATATTAATAGTACAGTAGAAGTAACTGACTCTATCTTGGAATCATTAGGGATAGATTTATTGGAAAAATCAACAACACATTTCAGGAGGAAATGAGAGTTTGTAAGGTAAATGAAGTGAAACCCAGGTAAGTAAATTGCTATTATACTTGGGGTATAAAACTTATGGAACTTTGGACATTTTAAAACCCTTTAATGTGTCTGGAACATTAAACCCAAGTACACAGAATAACTAATAGAAACATAAAAGACTGGAAAATAGAGATATGAAGCAGAATCATGAGTTGTAATAGTATTTAGCTTTGTATTTATTCTATAGTTTTTTGGCAGACATTGAACACTTTGAAGCAGGGGAAGGAGACAGTCATAATTGTACCTTACAAGAATTCTATATTGGTAGCATGGAGGGTGATTGGGAGATTCTTGAGAAGATGCATTAAGGAGACAATCTGATGAAACAGTAAAAGATAATGAAAGTTTTCAGCAATATCATAATGCAAGGATAGAGAAAATGGATTGAATATAAATATACGAGAGTGATTGAAATGGTTTAAGATGTTTTCATTATGTGGGTAATGGGAAGAGAGAGATTAAAATGCACCCCCTACACACTTTATTTGATGAAGAACAAGAAGGGATGGCATCCTTTACTGGGAATGAGGACACAAGAATAAGTGGGCTACCCAGGATGGGCAACCAGATGGATAGGGAGAAGAGAGAAAAGGATTAATCTATTTTTAAAATTTTTATTTAGAGTATGTGCATGTGTGATAGAAAACTCTTAATTCTAAATTTAATTGATTTGCAAAGAAAATCCTCAGTTTTCTCATTCTAAATGTTGGTAATTCAAATAAAGAATTTGAATTTTTGTGTACTTATTATTTAATAACTATATGTAGAAAATTGTCCTATACCCAAAGGATAAAAGGAGAGATAGGGATATGGACATGAATCCATTTGACTATAGCTCTCCAGATAAAAATAGAATAAATTTAAATTCATAAAAATAGGATAAATTTAAATTTATAAAAATAGGATAAATTTAAAATTTTTCCACTTTGTAGCATTTCTCCATGTCCCAATGACTTTCATGTTTGCTTATAGATAGGATGGGGTTGGATGGGCTTTCAAGGAAGGAAGTCCTTTCATGACCTGTAGAAGGAGTAGGGATTTGAAGCAGATGCATCTTTGTTGAACGTGGCTTTGAACAATTTTAGATTAGAGGATATGGAGGTATTCAGTAACATAACCTAAGTCAAAAACCAAAGGTCAAAAGTTAGACTGACAATATGTATCTGCACAATAAGTTATTAAATTAAGTGATGAGGTGATGGGATAGAAAACCCACACAGCCTAAGAGTTGAGTATTTTCCCTTTTAGCTGAAAGAGAAGCTAGAGGCATATGAGTCACTGTGGAGTGGGAAACGTAGTGGGAGATGTCGCAATGTTTGGTGGAAGTGAGAGGCGTTAATCAGCCTGACTGTAAGCTGTGAATTTTGACCACACCCCTCCCTTTTCATAGTGAGAGTCACCAGTAAAAAAACTTGGTCTGGACTTTTTTCTTCACTTTCTGACTTTACACTTAGGCAGTTTTATTGTTTCTGTCATCCAGTCTGTCTCACTAAATGATTAGCATTATAAAAGAGGTATTATAAAATCAGTCATCTTTTGTGTTCTTCTTTTGAGAAAAAGTGAGAAAAGAAGAGACTGGGGAACCGGTGATCTCTCTGAACCAGAATTGGTGAGCAGTGGGTGCAGGTGAGGTGATAAATTCCAGGTAAACCTGGGAATGATGTCAGATGGAAAGAGGGAAGGAAATAAAGATGAAACCCAGGAGGACCCTCAGAAGCCAGAAGTGTGCTTGGGGACGGAAGATATATGATCTTCCACAAGGAAAAAAAAAAGCTCTATGGTTCAACCACGATGCTTAAAATTATGAGAGGTATTGCTCCTTTTGGACATGGATTAGGTGCCCTTATTTCCTTTCTTTTTTTGTTATTAAGAGTTTTTATGAGGAAGTGTGTCATTACTGCTGGAAGCAACTGTTGGAATGTTTTGTGTTTAATAAAATGTGATGAAACTGAGAATCTCCCAAAGAACAGGGTAGCAATCAGCACCTACTTTGTAGCAAGAGCTGGATTCAGTTGAATCTTGGGTTTTGATGCAACAGTATAAAAAATACCACATTCTTGCCTTCATTATTGCACTATCTGATTATGCTAACATGATCTGATTTTGTGTCTGTTTCTAGCACTAACATGAGCTTTTTTAAGGTAGGAGCTATTAGCTAGGAGTTATTAGACTCCTTTGCATTCTCTGTGCCTAGCATGGTGTCTGGTACAGATTATGATAATAAAAATATTTGTGGAATTGAAAACATGCATGACCTCCTGACCGGCATGGATAGAGTATACAAAAATATCATTTATATCTTTGTGTTCATTGTATTTATTTAGATGCTGGGGATTAGGTCCCAGGAATATGAACATTCTAATCAGGTGCTCTGTCACTGAGCTATATTCTCTGCCCTGTTTTTATTTTGTATAAACTGTAAGTATCTCATGCAGAAGGAAAAAATATATATCATATTTGTTGGCTTTTGCCTTGTTTTGGTAGGAAGAACACTAGATAGATATAACTTCCCCTATAAACTCAGCTCTACCTGGATCCTACACCAGTCTTGATCAGAGAGGCATTAATAGTTGTACCTGCATCAATTAAAAGAGCTCAGAATGACAGTTTGAGCTCAAATTGCTGTTTTGAGCGAGCTTGACGCCTATATTTATCAAGAATGAGGGGAAGGTCAGGCATATAACTCAGGGGAGGAGCAACTGGCTGCCATGCAGAAGCCCTGGGTTCCATATCCAGCACCATGTGGGGGGGAAATGAAGGGGAATAGGATTCTTTTTTAAAACTTTGTATTTGAAAGGCTGTTTTTCACTACTCTAGGAATTCTCTGACATGAAAGCTTTGGGCTTTTCAGTTCATACAGGCATTTAGATTTCCTGTCATTAGAGAATTTTAAACTACACTTTTAGGATATTTTACTACTCTGTTACTTTATTCATAGCCTTCTTTATTTTGAAACATGAACCACGTGATAGAAGCTATACGTTGGGGTATGGTGAGGGACTTAAATACACTTAAACCCTTAGAAGCAAAATGTTGTGTTGCACCCAATGTCTGTATTGTCTATTTGGTAACCAAATATTAAGTAGAAGCTGTTAAAAGGAAACAATATCCTTTAATAATGGCAAAGAGAACTAAATTGCACTTCAGTCATTAGCAGCTCATTATACTGTCATGTGCTTGTTACATATTTTATTAATCTGTGGGTGGTAAACTTGAACATGATTTGAGGCAGGATTTGAGGTAAGAGGTGGGGCAGCTGCTACCTTGTTCCTTCAGTGACACTTGCAAATGCTTTTATATAGTGACCTCTAGTTTCAATTTATGTGGCTCACTTAAATGTCAAACAAGCAAAGTGGTGCATTTCATTAATGAAAAATTAATGAAAACCTTGGGTTGGCACGTACTACTTGTTTACAATACATATAATTCATTAGGAAGACATCCGTCAAGCAAAGGCCTTGGCATGGGTCTGGTGGCATTGTAAATGGGCTTTATTTTCTTCCTTCCAGTTAATGAAAGTGCAAGGCTGGGAAAAATACACATAAAACAGATTTAATGAGTCTTTGGGGAAGTTGTACAGAATAGGGTACATGAGTCATAAATATCGCATACAAAATCCATTTGGCCCAAATTATTTAAGATTGGAAATGGCTATAATTTCATTTTATAATCAAAAATATCCAAGTGTTTACATCAAGAATTTAATTCCACATTTTTAAGGCTCACATTTCTGGGGGGCCATGTAATTAATTGTATTTGATGTTGAACAAATCATTTCAGGGTATTAGAACTCCGATTTCTCCCTAAATGGAGGCAAAACTGGGGTCTTTATCCCTAGATATAGGGCATAATCTTTCATTTTCTTTAAGTCTGCAAATAGCGAATATTATATATATATATATATATATATATATATATATATATATATATATATACACACACACACACACACACACACATTTTTAAATGATGACTTCAAAGGAATGCTTTATTTCTCCATAGGTTAGTCACTAAATATGCAAGTAACCAGGATGTCACTGGTTTTCTGTTTCTGTTTCTTTTATTTTCTTACTTCAATCTTTCTTTACCCTCACTGTTATTTCCTGGTGTGTACAGATGTTCTATTATTTGCAAGTTGGATAATATTTCCTGGTGGGAAAATGAACTATTGGTCATGTAGGCTGCATGTACTTTTGGTTTTCTTAACATATACAGAAGGACTTGTTATCTAAACAGAGCTCCAGATGAGTTTAATAAATAGCAAAGAAAAGAATGAAATAAGCATATCTTGGGCAGCTGTCCTGAGGAGTTTGTCTAGTAGAGAGATGGAATCTCACCTACAAACTTTGCTTAAGGTTAGTTACCAGGCTACCTTGGCAATTCTTTTGGCCTGGGTTATCAAAAAAGTAACTGGAAAGAGCAGGATTGGGCTTGTACCTTGGAGAATGTGATTGTTATATAATGGCTTTTTATTGCCTATGGCCTCTTTGTGGCAGAAACCCTCCCAAGTGCCTGACACAAGATAAATGCATTCACAGATAGCTCAGGAAGAAGATGTGGAGGGAGAGAAGGCAGTGGGGGCAGAGAAAGGGGGAAATTTACAGAACCCAACAAGAATTTATATTTGTGACATTAACTGAGGAAATTACAAAAGGGGAAATTTGGTTCCAGTAGAAGAAAAGGTGGAGGGGCTAGCAGGCTGGCGGTTTGTCTCTGGAGCCCGTCTTCCTTTGTTTAATGTCAGCTACTCCCATTGACCACTTTTGTAACTCTGGGCAAAGTGCTTGGTCTCACTCTGGCTCTGTTTCCTCCGTTTAAAAATGAATATTACAAAGACAACTCCCTTATAATATTGCTGAGAATATTAAATTAACATTATTTTAATTAATTAACATTGTAAAGGGCTAAGAACAATATTTTCCATAGAAGCATAATATTCGTATTTCCTAAAAACAAATAATGAGATGAGTTTTAGACAGATCCTCAGGTGAAACTCTTAAACAGAAATACTTCTAGAATTTGATGTAAAGTTGCATTTTGAGTCTCATTTTTCCCTCAATAATTGATGCGCTCAAAAGGAATAGAACAATGTTTCAATTATTTTGACTGTAGGAGGAGAGTAGATTTTGCAAGAGGGAATCCTAACATGGTGAAATATGCAGAAAATCAAATCCTGCACTAGAGGACAGAACTGGTAGCCAGAGTGCTGCATCCAACACACAGATATGTTCTGTTTCCCCACATGATGGAATTGCAGGACATTTTTTATTTGAATTACTCAAATCATTGACAGTTGAGATAGGATGCTACTTTGTATCAATTGTCAAATTCCATATTTTTATTAAAAATGAGGTAATTTGGTTCTTCACACTAGACACTAATAAATTAGAGGTGAGTAGAAGCAGGATCTTCAGAAGGATACATGTGCACCTTTTTGCCAAATTGATTATAAGAATGATGAGGGCAAATCTTTGTCGTTTTATTCTTTCTGATATCCTTGGGTGTTCTTGACTGAGGACAATGGTGATTTTTTTTTTTAAGAGGGAACGAGGTGTTATGAGTTAGATCAAAGCACTATCTTTTTGCCTATTTGGATTTCACAACTGATCAAGTATCGTATCCTGCATTGTCTCATGTCTGTCTCATTTTCTTAGCAGGATGCCAAGGCTAATGTGATCTCTATGGACTATTCGAAGAATTTCAATGTTATCTCGTTGCTGAGCTGAAATCAACTCTCACTATTACTTAAGAAAAGGTCGTGTCTGTCAAAACAGTATCACTGCAAGCTAAGGACATCAGAATGGCAGCTGCCAACCTATACAGTGTCTCTCCTCATCAGGAAGCCGAGAGTCGTCCACGGACTCTGTGAAACAACAGGATCTGAGGATATCACCAGATGGGGCAATCTGTCACGCACAGGCTGTAGAGGACAGGTTGAAGTTTCTTTATATGAGCTGAGGGTGCCAAGTGCCACACACTTTCAAGAGAGAGGCCAAGGCCTGCCAATCATGACAATCGTTGTAATGCAAAAAGGTCAGATAGTCTTGTCTTTGTGTATCAGAAATGCCAACTTTGTGTCAATGATGAGGTCAAAAATCTGTACTAGATTAAAAGCATTTGTGCCAGGAGCCTCAAACTTCCAAAAGGTCAGTGATAGTGCCAATCAAAAGTCATGTACAGAATGGAAGTTAACTTCTGCCTAAACTTAAATGAAGTATTTTCTCTATTTTATTCCCTAACCAAACAACTAAGCTCACGGTTACTATCCAACTGTGCTGTCTCCTGGTTCCTGTGCAACCCAGGTTCAGATGTGATAAAAAATCTTCTAAATCATTGATTCTCAAAATTGCTTGCAGATCAGATTGGCTTGGAGGGCTTGGTAGAATACAGACAGCTGTGTACCATACCCAGGTATGTGATTCAATGAGTCTGGGATGGGGCTCAAGAATTTTCATTTCAAATAAATTCCAAAATGATGCAAACAATATCTAGGGACCATACTTTGGGAACCACTGCTCTCGGTGGTCTAGGAAGAAAAACAAAAGTTAAAGGGCTGTGTTTCCTACATGTAACTAATTGGAATGTTCACAATTTTTGGCTTTTATTTTTTTATTTCAACTGCTTTTTTCTTGAAGTTTTGGCTGTTTTGTTAGCATTCTTTCAGTAAACATTGTTTTATAGCCAGATGTTTTCTATCATTAAGCTAAGGAAACTTCTGGATGGTTAAACACAGACACGAGCACAAACACTCATGTAAGCACAGGAAAGGAAATATTATTTTCCTTGGCACAGTGATATTAATGATAAATTAGTTTTAGTGATAAAACTCTGGGCCAAAAAATAAACTATGGTAAAATGATATGCTGGGTGGTCTATGGGCCACAGGCTTTTAAAATCCAGTCTCCAATTATTATTGAGCCAACCTTTCTGGTGATCTTTAGAGTAGCATATGTGATGTTTTCCTTGGGGTGAGTAGACAGATATCTCAACAGATGTGCAAGTGAATACTTGTGATCTTTTTCTCCCAACTGTGCTGTACTCATGTCTCCATGATTCTTATCTCATGGAATTTTTCAATTACATTCTTGTAATTCCTGAAAAATAGGGTCATTTCTTGTCATTTCCATGTGTTAGTACTGATCTAAAACAAGTTCTGTTGGTTGATTCTATTTCAAAAATATATATCCTGAAGTGTGTCCATTATCTTTGCTTTCTCCAGTATCAAACAACTTTTGTTGAAATCAACAAACACGTCTACTCATGCTTACAACATTAATCATTTAAATGTGCCAACAATTTCTTTGTGTTTTGTTTTTCAATTTTTTTTCAATTTTATTCTTTATTATTAATACATTAAGGTATTGTTCTCATAAATACTTTAAACAAGTCTATGTTATGAAACATGAAAATTTTTCCCTTACTACCTTCACCTTCTCCTTTACCCCCCAAAATACTTCTGATAAATATATGGTATATGTTACTGGGCACAGTGGCTCGCACCTGTAATCTCAGCAGCTCAGGTGGCTGATGCAGGAGGATCACAAGTTCAAAGGCAGGTTTAGAAATTTAGCGAGGGCCTAAGCAACTTAGTGAGACCCTGTCTCAAAATAAAAAAAAAGAAGAAAGGGCTGGGGATGTGGCTCAATGGTTGAGGACCACTGGGTTCAATCTCCAGTACTGAAAATGTCTTCTTATGTTAATTTCCATGAGCTAATATACGTATATATGCAGATATATTATTTGGACCAGTGTCTCCTAAGAGCCCATATATTAAAGCCAGGGTCTCCATGGTGGCAATAATGAGAGTTGCTAGGACCTTGAGGAGGTAGGGCCTAGTGATAGCTCTTTAGATCATTAGAGGTGTGCTTGAAGGGGATCATGGGAACTTAGTCTCTCATGCTTCCTCTGCTTCCTGGCTTCCAAGGTAAGTTTGTATGCTTTGCCCTGTGGTCTCATGATGTGTTGCTCTTATCAGAGGCAGAAAACAATAGAACATCCTTTAGACTGGAAGATCCACAACAAGAGCCAAATAAACCTTTCTTCTTTATAAGTTCCTAGCTTCAAGTATTTCAATATAGTAACACAAAGCTAACTAAACATATGGTTTTTATCTGTATTATATTGGATGCTTCAAAATGTGTACTCTTCCGCCGATTGTTTTGATTTGTTTTCATCTACTCATTCATTTTAAAACTTGAAATAAGTGTGCTATAATACAGATACACCACTTTTATATGGTTATTATTTCATCGATAGATTTTATTTTTAATTTTCCACAAGCAATACAATGCACCATATTTTTTATGTATGTCTCCAGGAACATAGACAAGCATTTTCTTTTTCAAACTTTAGGATAAACATAAAACTGGATCATAGAATTGTTTTGACAATAAATACAACCAGAGAAAGGTTTTTGAGTGTAAATCCAAGTTCTTTGACAAATATGACAAAATCCAAACATCTAGTGCCTGTTTCCTCTTTAATCCTAAAACAATCTCCCTTCTGCACATTCTGTTCCAACTATACTGGTTGTCCTTCAGTGACTTAAATATTCCTTGATTTTTGTTTTTATTCATGTGGTTCCAATTCTTTAGAATACGCTTTCCTGATTTTTTCCCTGGTAATTTTGTTTTTACCACAAGGTTTCCTTTACATGCTAAACCCTCAGAAATGTGAATCATATTCTGAAGACCACTATTTCCTCTAATTAAATCATGGGCATAATTACGTGTTATAAATTATGTTTATCTTTAATAATCTTTCCCTTAAGCCTGCATCATAATTTACATAATTATTTGTTTGATATTTGCCCCTCCGCCTCACCCTGTAACCTGTAAAAATCTATGAGGACAAAAATCATATTTTACATGGGTTAGTGAGTCAATGAATATTCTCTTTGATGTTTAATGTTAAACCTGCACTGACCTGGAGCTTTTTAGCATGTATAATTCTCAGACTATTTGCTTGTTTGCTTTTTTTTTTATGATGCCTCCTGTGTACAGTGGTATGTGGGTCAGGTTGCTTTAGTTCAGCCTGTTTTGTGTTGAAAAAGAGCTCAGATGAACAAAACAGAATTGATGACATTTCAAAATGCATACTGTCCTCAGCAGTCAGTGTACATCCCTTCTTTTGTTTTATGATTTGTAAAACCTGTTTTATTCCTCCTCCCCAAGGTCATCCCCTCAGAGTTCCCTACATGTGTGTTTCCACATGGGCTTTTTCTCTTCAACTTCCAGGTTATTTTATATATATATATATATATATATATATATATATATATATATATATATATTCATGCCTTTGTGATAGTAGTGTTATGTGTTTTTTTAGATGACATAAATATTATCATGTTAGCAATTTTGTACAATTGTGTTTATGTTTTCACATCTCTATGAATAGTTTTATGTAAACAAGTTTATTTTTTTCTGATTACTACATAGTATTTTATAAAATCCATGTGGCCCACTTTACTTATTTATCCTCCCTTGATGAACAACCAAGTCTCCCTTCACTTTTTTGTGATCACAGAGGACACATTACTGGACATTTTTATATATGTATCCTAATACATTTTGTACTTTTTCTAGGATGTATAACTCACAGTGGAAATAGTGGGTCACAGATAGATGCTTATATGGGAGACTGTTTAGTGTTATGCAAATTACCTCCTTTTCTTCCTAGGCTCACATCTTGACTATAGTTCCCAGCTTGCTTTGCAGTTGGGAATGGCCATGTGACTTAGTGCAAACCAATGAGAGATAGTGAGAATAAGATGTATCTACCATGCCTGGCCTGTGAAGTCCTTCCCTGTGACTTCCTCCCTAATCCTTTATGGCTGGAATGGTGATGGACCTCAGAGGAATTTAGGAGCCACATGATAAAGAGAACTGAGCAAAATAACAAAACAATTCTGAGTTCTGGTAACATAGGTTATAGGAAAAGTAACTGATGGGACTGTGATAAGAAGGAGAAAGTATTCTTATAAGTGACTTGCTGACAATTTTTTTTTTCATTTATATATAACATTATTTCAAATAGCATTGTGTTTATACTCAGTTTTCTCTAATTTCAGATTGCTCTCAATAATTACTTTCCCAATTTTAAGAAGATTCTCATTTTCCCTCATTCTGTGCAATGTTTGATAACTTTTATCTGACTTTGTAATTTTTATTCAAACTGGTAGATTTACAGTGCAATCTCAATTCAGGTTTTTTTAATTTGTACTTTTGAGAATGATGAAGTCATTTACCTCTGTATGTATATAATAACCTTATGATTTTCTCTTTATGGATTATAATTCATATCATTATTCCATTAATCCACTTGTTTTCTTTCTCTGTTCATTCTATACATAAAACCTTAATTGATTTTGAATGTAGCAAATATCTTCTCAGCCTGATACCTGCTTTATAATTATATACCATAATTATAATATAAATTTTTTATTGGACTAATATTTTAAATTTACATGAAGTTTAATCTATAAATCGTTCTTTAATGACTTGTGCTTTAAGGATAGGTTTAAGAAATCTTTCCAGGACACACATATATTCTCCTGTATTTACTTATGGTAGATTTTAAGAGTTTTCTTTTTACATTTTGACTCAGGTGTATTTATTCACCTTTTGAACAAATGTGGTAGGAATAGAATTTGATGTTCTCTACATTGAGCTAATTTTCTCAAAGCTGTTCACTAAATAATTAATTGTTCCCAAATTAACATTTACCCAGTTTCTATATAAATTATTCTTTCTATTTGTATATTTTCTACTGTGTGTTCTTGTTTTGTTTATCTGTTATTATTTCATAACTATGTAGTTTAAATTTTATGAATTTGTTAATGGCTTAATACATGCTAGGGAAAGTCTTCCCTTTTTGCTAGTGTTATCACTATATTAAACTTTTTCTTTGATTAAAAAGTTAAAATGTTTTCGTTTCTCCCCTAGCCCATAAATATAATTTTGGTTGTAACTGTATTTAATTTTATTTAGTAATTTTCACACAATTGAGAACTTTGCAATAATTAATTCCCGCTATGGCTAGGGCTCACCATGTATTTAGTTCTATTGTTCTTAATGCACCCTATCAGTTTTAATTTTTTCTCCATACAAGTTCAATACAATATTTATTTGATTAATTACTAGAAACCCTAGATAGGTAAAAAAGAAAAGAAAAAGAGAGATGGAGATATTATAAGTAGTGCTAAATATTTTTTAAATCATCTCTTCAGTAATGAGGACCTATTGAGAATTGTTATGGATAGAGCAACATATTGAGAATTACTATGGATAGAGCAACAATCAGATCTGTTTTGACAGGATAAGACCAATAGAATGGTGAGTGATCTACTATGGATGGAAGAAGAAGGCAATGGCAGAGGTCACAATTGCAGATAAGCCAGAAAATGTCCTTTGCATCCTCCTTTCAGGAGGTAGATGCAGGAAGACTTTGACTCATTAAAAGATAAATATGAAGTATTAGAGTTTCCTTTGTTAGGTGCTATTCCAGATGAGATTTACAAAAAGGAGAATTCATTTTGCTGGAGTTGTTCAAGTTTGGATATGTGGAAATACAATGTGAGAGAGGGTGACTATGAGACTGTAGCTCAGAAGGTTACTATAATAAGAGTGGAAGAACTTAAAGAATATTACACACACAAAAAAAATCACTTTCTGGATGATAGTTGGAGTCAAGGATGTGCTTGAGGTTGCTCAGAGTGGATGAGATCTCTAAGAACAAAGTCTTAAAGGATATCAAATTTAATTTGTGGGCTGTGGATGTAGCTTAGTAGTAGAGCATTTGCTTAGCATCTGTGAAGCCTGGGGTTCCATTTCCAGCACTGAAAGGAGAAAGAAGATGGTGGGGAGAGAGAGAGATATAGACAGATGTGAGGGAGGGAGGGAGAAAGAGAGAGAGAAGGAAAAAGAAAGAGAAGAACAAATTAATATGGGAACTGAGAAAGTAAATTGACAAGTATAGACTGAAAAGAATAGTCAAAGATATAGGTGGGAAACAAAATGGTTCATGTTGACATTAAAATAATACCCAATTTCTAAAATATTTCAGCACTTTTTCCCTATTTAAAAAAAATGCTGTCACAGTTCTTGTTGTGCTAATATCTCCTCAGATGGCCCTTGCATTGTCTGGTTTCTCAGTTCCCCAATCCAGTCTGCAGGGATTATGTCTTTCAACCTATCCTTAGCCACTTACGACTATGGCCATATCATGCTGATACTTTTCAAATGTGGCTTGCACCCAGAGAGTTGTTAAATGAATTCAGTGTGTTATAACCAATATTTAACAAATAAAAAAGGTAAGAAAGGAAAGGATACAGAGGATTAGATAAAACATATCAGCAGGTAGCAGATTGTGTCATGAAAATCCTGTCACAGTGAGAGTCTCTTTTTCATCCCTATACCAAGCAGATATAATCTCCCTCTCTTCTGAACTCCTGAAGCACTTTCTCTTGAAACATCTCCCATCGGGTATTGATGAGTTCTGTAGTCCTCCCACTAGAATATAAAATCCTTGAATGTAGGAATTTTCTCTGTCTGATTCTCTGTAGTATCCTCAGAAACTAGAGCAGTTGGTGATGATTAGATTAAGAAGTTAAATACATAATGAATAAACACATTCTTCCCTGTATTGTGTCATTGTATTGTGAGCAGAGCCCACTATGACTGTAGATACAAACTAGAAATCTGATTGATATGAATTCATTTATCATTTATGTTTAGTAAATGCTTAGTAAATTTTTCCTACCAAACTGATATCCTATTTTGACACTGTTGTTTTTGTTGATATTCATAACAATTGTATAATTTTTATAAAATGAGCTGGAATAATGCTTACTAAAATCAGAATTTTTAAAAAATAAAGACTCTTTTTGCTTAATCATATTATTATTTCTAAGATGGCATCCCTGACATTCTTCTTTTATATGCTTTGCTGTTTCTATATTTTTCTTGTTTTTCATTTTACAGTGTATTTTTTTAGTGTAATGTACTCACTGTTTTTGGTTCCAATTTTTTAATATTTGAGAGCAGATGGCTCTGCTACAAGAGCAATAACATATAAAGAATGGTGTGTACATGAATAAATGAACAGATTTTTGATATATTCAAATGAAACATATAAATTGAATGGGTACATGCATAATTATACATCTAATTATTTTACTGCATGATAATTCTACAGAAATGAAAGTAATACACAAAATATATAACATTGCCGTATTCAAGCAAATCAAAGTTTTTTTTTTTAAATTATTACTTCCTAAATGTTTATAATCAATCCCAGTTTCAAGAACATCTCTTTTCCATATCATATTCAGGCATGATATGTACACACACACACACACATACAAGGAAGTCCACTTGACAGCTTCTGTGGAACAATAGGTCTAGGTAGAAATCCACTAAGAAGAAATGATAATTGTAAGCTTGGTTTCCAACTCTAGGGTTTGTGTGCATCCTATGGCAAAAAGAAATATGAAATAAAATCATAACCCCCTACAAACCCTGCACCTCACTTTACTGTACCTGAAGTTATTTTGATTTAGTTTTCATTGGAATCAAAAGAAAACCTCTTGGCCAGAGCAGGCTCATGAGAATTGCATAGAGGAAATAACTCTGTTGTCAATATATGCTATTTGAAAATTCTGGATCTGCTCTTATGGTACTCAGAAGCAGGAAAACCAAAATAAGATTGGTGAATATTTACATTTAAATCCATGCAAAATCTTTCTTTTTAAAAAAATTCAATTTTTTTTTTAAATATTCAATTAAAATCTCTTGTTTGGTGTTAATTGAATATAAAAGGAAAAATTCCCTGAAATATTGAACTATAAATATAGTTTTACTTAATTGCCAAAACTGCCGCCTTTACTTCTGAAGCAGGTTACGAGCATAAAATAATAAAGCTTGTATTAAAGGAAATTGAATTTTCAGATAATCTATAGAATGAGGGTTTTTTTTAAATAGGAAATTAAAGTTGTTCTTGTTGCTTGTAAGTGAAATCATGGTTCTATAGGAAGCCATTACTCTGGAAATTAATGGATGCCCTAGTGTTTGTTTATTATAGTGGTGTGTGGGAGCACATAGTATTCACCCATAATGAGGGTATTTTTGCACAGGAAGTGCCAAATTCTTGATTTAAAAAATGTTAGAACCACTCTTTATTTCAAGTACTTGAGCAAAATCAAAGCTGAATTCAAGCAGAAAGCAGAGCATACAGTTTCACAGAAGAAAAAAATTGGCAGTATATACCTAAGACTTTATTTGGACTATAAATTTTAAGCCTGGGGCTATCTCTCTTATTTCTTTTCTAATTAATATCTGAACTAAAGATGAAGATACAAGCATCAACGTAATTTATTTTTAATATTAAATATCTTCAGTTTCCATTCATGCATTTAATTTTCTCCTGATTTCTATCCCCCTTTTAAACTTTATTTTTCACATTGTTTTCCTCTAGATCAAGAATGTGAATTATTAGTGACATTTTTTTAATGAAATGGATAATTTGCATATTTTTAACTAGAGTTCAAACTCCTGGTTCTACCAGTCATAGTTTCTCTTGGCTAGAATTGAGTTTAATTTTCTATCCTCATAGTTCTAGATTGTGCAACATTGAGAGTTAAAAGAGGTGCCATCCATTGAGGTCAGTGGCTGACCACATAGGGAATCTTGCATCATGATATTCTAGGATCTGGTTAGGAGCTTCACCATCTCTGGAAACCTGTTGCAGAGCACTTGGAGTTTAATCATATCTCTGCAACTGATTGCTAAATTCACAAAGGCTGATACATAAACTAAAATACCAACTTCGTAATTGGAACTTAAACCATGAAAGGAAGCCAAGTATTTATCTCTAAAAGGAAATGGTCATTGACTGCCAAACTTTGGAGACACAAGCGTGTTTGAGGAGCATGATATTGAGGCAAGGGGAAATGGAGCTGCATAGTTTGACAGTTTGACATATTCTTCTTTTGGTTAAAGGGTTATGGGATAAGTTGAAATAGACATCTCTCCAGTAGGTCAGGATAACCCCTTTTAATCAATGCAAAAGAGACAATAATTTTTTCTCCCGCATACATTTTCTTTTTTCTAGACTCTATAAAAACTACATTGATTCTGCTGACACAATTTTTCTTAAAGCTGAAAACATGCAGTATTTAGGTTTTGGTGTAATTGCAATAATATTGCAAACTAGTTTCTGAAATCCATAATCTTATGCTAATTAGATTGTGGCATGCCTGGTAGTCCATAACTTCCTTTTATTTCTCATACCTATATTTACAATGATTTTTACGTTTTTTTCCAGGTTCATCTGCATGGATGTGACTTCAACTGATGAGGATGTTATCACCAATCCCATTGAAATTCCTACCACCACAATGTTTTCCAGATAATGGTTACTGAGCATAAACCAAGTATCAGTTCTCATTTAATCTTCACAACATGTTTAGGGTAAAGATAAAACTATTGTTATAATACCCATCTTACAAGTAAGGAAAGGAAACAGATTTGTGGAAGTCCAAGGCTAAATAGAAAATAACAAAACTAAAATTTCAAATCAGATATAACTGACTTTAATGTAGGTTCTAACTCAGAGTAATTTTACTCTGCATTTATGATAGTGCTCTTTAATATGTAGAGACTTTGAAATGTACTAACGCATATTGAAATTATTTTTTAAGTAAGTTAGAAAAATTGAGAAGTTATGTTGGATCTTATATTTTTGTGGATAAAATATTATAAAATAGGTAGCTACTCTAATTTGTGTAGATTTAATTCACCAGAGTATAGTGATCCTGGTAAAATTGCTTGCCATTTAGAGTTGTCATTAATATTCTGTGAGAATATTTATAGAGTATGGTAAGTGTATATGAAGTTTATCAAAGCATAAAGCAGCAAAGACAAGGTGCTTGCTCCAAAGAGGCTGTGATCTAATTGAGATGTAGACAGAATCCTAGATAACTATAAAATAATAACAGAGTTGGTTGCTTGACTCGTGACCTCACTCATGGTACCATAAATCACGTGGTAACACTGTAAACATCTAATGAGCATCTGGGTAGACCATCAGGAGCATTTTTTTTTTGGCTACTATGGCAGCAGCAGGTGGTTTCATTTTAAAATAAAATGGGGAATAGACAAGAAGCCAGAGGAAAAATGTAATATATGACTGTCCTTATTACATGCTATGCAATGCAGCATCCTGGAAGGGATAGAAAGTCATATTCAAAGGAGACTAAATTTCCTTTTGTTTAATGAATGCAACTTCATTTCTACACCCCAATAAGGGATATTTAAAAAATAAAACATTTAAAGTAAGACACTTTTATCATTACTTATGTTTACTTATATGTTAACAATATGAGTACTCCCAGAAGTCAAGTATATGAAGAAATATGGGTGGCAGTCACCCAGTTACATTGAAACACAGCAGATAGAGAAGAAGATGGTGCTCTGGAATGGAGTGCTAGGGACTGTCTGCTCCTGGATGACCAGGTCTTGATTTCTATTGCTCACTGTTGGCCTCCACCACCCCTAACATACATATAGGTATATACACACAGTTATAAAGGTATGAAAAGGTGTAAAAAGCCCATTTAGACCACTTTATGGCAGAGATTTTTAGAAAGAACTAACATATATCTAACCACTGTTAGGCTTCCTCTTTTGGACCAGCCTGCTTGCTAATCCCATGCATCTCATTTTGTTGTTGTTGTTCTTTCATAGAGCAAGCTCATAAGTCAGGCTCCATCCCAGTTGAAAGTGGCCAGCCATTCTGAGTGGCCAAATAAAAATCAGTAAAAGTATCAGAAACTCTGACTTTGGCCAGATATTTAATTTGTACCAGCTATCTCAGCTTTATCAGTAATAAAACTGCCATTTTTTGCTCCATCTGTCTGATTTTGTTTTGGTCTCAGTCGATTCAAAACTTGGAAGGAAGAAGAAAGGTTGTGATTAAATTTCAAAATATATAACAAATGTCTACTGAATAATTGATTTATGTAAATTATTTATGACAAAAAGAAAAGAAAACTGAATAGGTTAAATTTTGTTTGTATCTTTGTTTTAAATGACTGTGCATATCATATATGTCTTCACATTATGTATGTAATCAACCACATACACACACACACACACACAGACATTGTTAATCAACTTAAAAAAACAATTTCATATGTCATGAATTACAATCTATTATGTGGGATCACTATTTAGCACTGATTTTCAGAAAAAAGTCTACTTAAACAGTTGGATATTTGAGATATCAGTATATAAATCCCATCCCTAGTGGGAGGTATCTAATGGGTCCAAGGACAAGTATGGTATTAAAAGCTAGTTTCAGGAGATTCAATTCTGGAATAGGGAAATAAGAAGTACAGTAAACTGTCTTCCCAACAACCATGTAAATGGAGAAAACTATTTAAAAAAATATTTAAAATCTCTGGAAATTGTAGTTTCTGATTATAGTGAAAGGAGAAATATTCATTAGGTTTCATTTCTTGAAGTTTAGGATTCAAGTGCCTTCACTTGGATATGTGGAATTAATATCATCAGAAGTTAGGGAATTCAGTGTTGAAGTGTTGCTCCTATATTTTCATATTGCATTGACATTATTTTTGCACTGATTCCTATGTCTTTTGTGTATTTTGAATTGAGTTTTGTGAAAGGTAGGGATCTATTTTCATTCTTTTACATTTGGATATACAGTTTTCCCAGCACCATTTATTTTAAAAAGCTGTTTTTTTTTTCTTTTTCTTCTTAATCCCAATGTGTTTTTGGAGACTCCATAAGGCATGTATTATTTTTTCTATCCATTTCCTCAGTCTGTGGATATCTTTGCTTATAAAGTTATTCTCTTGCAAACAATATATAGTTGGATCTTGTTTTTTTTTAAATCCATTCTACAAATCTATGTCATTTAATAAGAGAATTGAGAACATTTACATTCAGAATCATTGTGGAAAGATGATTATTATTTCTAGTCATTTTGGTTTCTTTTATAAATTTAATTCATTATTAATTTTTATTTGCTTAATTGCTCTTCAGAAAGCTTTATCCATTTGAGAGATCTGGGGTTTCTCTTTGTAGTTCTTATTTGTGTGGCATTTCTATAAGTATTTTGTAGTGCATGTTTAATAGTCATTAATTATTTTAGTTTATTTCTGATCATGGAAAGCTTTTACTTCTTTGTTTCTGAATAATAACTATGCTGGATTTAGCAATGTTGGCTAGCAAGTGTTTTCATTCGGAGTTTGGATTATCTCATTTCAAGTCCTTCTGGCTTCTAGAGTCTGAATTGAGAAATCTGAAATAAGTCTTACTGGTTTATCTTTAAATATATGCTGTCATTTGTCTCTTGCAGCTTTTAAAAGTCTATCCTTATTTTCTACATCAGGTATTCTGATTATGATGTGCCTTGGAGAGATTTTTCTCTTTTTCAAAAAATTTTGTCAGTTGGGATTCTATACGACTCTTGTACATGGATGCACATCTTGTTCTAGGGTTTGGAAATATTTTTGCTATTATTTCACTGAGAGCTTTCTTCGTGACATTAGTCTATATTTCTATGCCATCTTCTATTCTAATTACTGTTATGTATGATCTCTTAATGTCCCAGAGTTCACATGTATTCTGATCATGGTCTTTTATTTTATTTTTCTCTATTGTCTAATTAGTGTTTCAGCTCAAATACCCTGTATTCACAGCCTGAGGTTCTGATTTCAACATAATCTAGTCTGTTGGTTGTTCTTTCATGTGATTTTTAAAACTTTGGCTTATTGTTTCTTTCATTTCCAGGAGTTCTTTTTTTCCCCAGAATATTTTTTCTCCTGATTGAAATGTTTTTTCACCTCTGTAATTGCTCTCTTAATTAGTTCCTTAATTTATTCCTTAGATATTTTAGCTCATTAGTCATTTTAATAATAAATTTTCAAAAGTCTTCCTCTGGAATTTTATCCTATTTTATGTCTGAGTATTTCTTTGATGGGGGACTCTTAACTTTTGTGGGAGACTTGTTTATCTATTACTTCATATTTTCAGAGGACATAGGCTTGCATATCTGTTGAAATGGATTCCTCTTTCTCCTTTGTGAGGATGTCCTTTGGTATACAGTTATCTTTTTTTGTAACAATTGCTGTACTTTGGTATCTCTTATCTTGAATATAGAGGCTCAGTGTAACTCAATTGTTACTTTAACTTCAAATGCCTCTCAGTTTGCTGCTGCAGAACTAGAGATTTAATACATTCCTGTAGAGCTGCTGAAACAATGCTTTTAAGCCATTATTTTGGTATATTTATCTGATTTTGTCATATGGGTATATGTTTAAGAGTGAGACCTGATGCTTCCCTAAATTTATTCCTATCTGAAACCTAGTCATTGGTTCGGGGTTTTTGTCTTTCCTGTTCTATGTGTTAAAAGTATTGTTGAAGCTTAAGCAGCGTTCATTTGAGTGTGAAGGAAGGTGTGCGATCACTTAACTGAGTTGAATGTCTGCAAATTCTCTACCCTGTGAAATCATAGTATTTCAGTTGCCTCCCAGCCCCTCTCATAAAATGGGGAAACAAGCAATAGCAACAGCAGTAGTGATCAATAGACGGCATTAGAATAAATGTCCAGTGCTTACTGTGACATTTACACCATTAATTGAAAGACACCCCATGTTTATGGATTAAAGAATAAATATTGTTTAGATGGTAATTTTTCTTAAATTATTTTACAATGTGGTGACTATTATGTTCCCATCTTCTTTGAAGAAAATAGCAAACTGATTCTAAAATTTATGTGCATGTGTTGTGTGTGTAGGTATAACCACGAGTAGTCAAAACAATCTTGAAAAATATGATCAAATTTTGACTCATACTTTTTGATTTTATACTTACTATATATAGTTACCACAATAAAGACACTATGGTACTAACATTTGGATAGATGTATAGGTCACTAGAATAGAACTGGGAGTCCTGAAATACACCTTATCTGTACAATTTAATTTCAATTCACAAGTCAATGGAGAAAGAATAGCCTTTTCAACAAATAATCAGAGCTGGATGTCAACATGCAAATGAATGAAAGTAGACTGTGTCCTTAAGAATTTGTAATTTTTTCTAAAAGTCAAAGTATGACTTTTACACACACACACACACAAATAGCTACAAACATTATCAGACCTAAATCTAAGAACTAAAAGTGTAATACTCTTGAAAAAAAAATGTTAGTAGCTCTTTGTGACCCTCAACTAGGAAAGGGCTTCTTAGATGTGATATCAAAAGCAAAAGAGACAAGTGACACAGAGGGTAAATTAGATTACATTAAAATGAAAAGCTTGTCCTACACATGATGCCATCAGGACATACAAAAGATAACTCATGGTATGGAAGAAAATTTCACAAACTTTACATTTGATAAAGGTTTTCTCTCCTCCACTCCCCACTTATATATAAACAACTATTACAACTCAATAATTAAACCAATAAATTACACAATTACAAAATGGACAAAGATTAGACATTATGCAAATACAAATGAAAATTACCATGAGATACCACTTCACTGATCTAGACACTGTAATAATAAAGAGAGGTGATAATAAGAGCCAATGAAGATGTTGAAAAATTGGAGCTTTCATAAATATACCCACAGGAAGGTAGAAATTTAAAATGTTGCGGCCACTTTACAAAACACTTAGGCATTTCCTCAAAATGTTCATATACGGTTCTTTGATGTCCCAGTAAATCTAACCCTGGTTAGTTGTATATCCAGGGGAAATAAAACACAAGCCTACAAAAAAGCAGAAAAGGAATGTTCATAGCAGTACTATTTTTTTTTATTTTTTAAATTTTTATTCTAATTTGTTCTATATGACAGCAGAATGCATTACAATTCATATTACACATAAAGAGCACAGTTTTTCATATCTCTGGTTGTATGCAAAGTATATTCACACCATTTGTGTCTTCATACATGTACTTAGGGTAATGATGTCCATCTCATTTCACCATCTTTTTTATACCTTTGCCTCCTCCCTTCCCCTCCCTCCTTTTTGCCCTATCTAGAGTTCATCTAATCTTCCCATGCTCCCCCCCATTAACTCCACTATGAATCAACCTCCTTATAGCAGAGAAAAAATTCAGCATTTGGTTTTTAAATGCCAAATATGCCAATTTTTGTTTGTCTTTTGCTTGCTTTATTTATTTATTTATTTTTGTTTCAACATGTCAACTTGGTGCGGCTGCAATGCCCATTCATTCATTCAGACACTGTTATAGGTGTGTCTGTGAAGGTTTTTCATAAGCCTGATTAAATTCCAAAGTTGTTGACTTTAAGTTAGGCATCTTATTTTAGATCTTCTGGGTAGGCCCGATTTGGTTAGTTGAAAGGCCTTAGAGCAGAGCTGAAGCTTTGCTAATGAAAAAATTCTGCTTTTGTGAACAATAGCTTTAGCCTTTTTCTGGGATAGTCTGGAATATTCTCTGCAAAGGGGCAAAGTGTGGTCAAACTTGAACATCTGGTGTTCTATTTTATGAATCTGGCAATATTTTATTTTCGAAAAAGTTTTAAAAATATTGTACTTTTATAAAACACTTTCGAATATGATGAAAAAGCATTGAAATATTTTTACTTGATTTTTACTTGAATTAACAATCCTAAAATTGAATAGGTTCAAGCAACAAAAGAACAAAGCAGACTAAAAGCTTTTGTGTTCTTTGGCCTCCAATTTCTATTGTACTTAAAATCTCACATTCTGCATTTAGGAGTTTAAGAGTGGATATCAAGGAGTTTGTATTCCAAAACCTAATCTAATAAGACATTCAGGACTTCTCAACCAGTATTTCAAGTGATGAATAAGGGTATTTATATGAAAATTGACATTGAAAACATATTGTGATGAAAATTTTCCAAATCCTAAAAAAATGATCTATATATATTTTCTGAATTTTAGCCTACATTTTTGCTTTCATCATTTCATACTACCAATTCTTTTTTTAAATTATTTCAACTTTTTGTTTTCTAATATTGATAGCTGTCAAGGTCACTATTTGGTGAGAACTTTTATTCTTGGCTTTAACAATTACTTTAGGTTTTCACCTTTGTTTTTTTCAGATTCTTTCATCACGTAGGACTCCAGTCCTGGGTGAATTCAATGCTTTCACGAAGTGTTTATTTTGTAATATCAACTCAATATTGAGTTGGCACATGCCTTAACATTTAATTTGATACTGTTGTTCCTTAGCACAGAATTAGCTTCTATTGTGGCTTTGGAAGCCTTTCAGCATGAAAAATCAATATGATATGAAAAGGCTAATATGGTGTAAATTATATTGTTATGACCTGGCCAGAAAAGCTGTTCCATGACTTCATTCAGTTTATGTTATGAAAACAAGTCAGATTGACAAACTGCCAAAAGCAATGCCATGTTTATTTACAAAATCATGAACCAAGGAAAATTGTAAATTGACTTACTAGAGCATAGTTCAATTTTTATAAGAGAGAAAAAAAGTCTTTACATATTTTTAACTCTCTCTTTTAAATAGAAATACAGTTACCTTTTGTCATGCATTCAGTATGGTCTTAGAGTTCAACTATGACGTATTCTATAATCAGCAAAGTACTGTGCTAAGGGTCCACACTTTGGACTTAGACATTGATTCAAATCTCATATCTACATGTTGGCATATTTGATCACACATAAATTACTTAAACCTACTACATCTTCCTCCTTACATTTTTCCCAAGGTTTGTGTGGAAGAATTAAATAAGGGCACATTTATTAAAAAGTGTCAAGCATGATATCTTATAACTAATCCATTCAAAATTTTTATATTCTCTTCCTTTTAATGTATTTTCGGGTAGTTATCCTACAATTCTGTTTCTTCTGGTTCCTCACTATGATTTACAATGAAATTAACCTGGAATGTTTTATAAAATTATGCTTCAGCAAACAGCATTTTAAAAAAAAATTGCTCATTGTTCCAAGTTACTTCAGGTCAAGGTGATAGATGATCCATGCCAACCCACCCCACCTGTTTTTTCTAGCACTGAGGATAAAAAGAAGGGACATGCTACCTCTGAACTACACATGCCCCCAGCACTTTTTACTTTATATTTTAACATGGGGTCTTGCTGAACTTCCCAGGCTGCTCTCAAACTTGCCATATCCCTGCATCAGCCTCCATGGGGGATTCCAGTTGTGTGCCACTGCAGCCTGTTGCTGAGTTCCTTTATGCAAGGGAGGTGACATGACAAAACACCTAAAAAATGAAAGTTAATCAGTTAAAGTTAGACTCTGTGCTCCAAATCTACTTTATCATTCAAATACATATTTTGGGGAATGTCTGTCAATTCTCTAAGTTCATAAGCAAAAAGGACTTTGTCTTGTATTAAAGCAAACACAAAAGACAATCTCAAAGAGTGATGTTCTTTGAGTTGAGTTGTCCGTTCAGTCTATACAAAAATGCCACCATGAAGTCTTTGCGATGAGCTTTGTAAATCCTGGAGTCTGGACCTGGTGAAGGCTCTTCCTGTATGCTTCATAAGTGATATCCTTAAAGATACCAGTAAAAGGAATGTAGAAGGAATCAAGAGTCCTTTATGAAAGTAAATATAATTACTGAAATGAGAGATGTTGAAGCCAATTATTGGTAGAAGGATACAGGTGAGGTCTTCTAACCTGGCTTTGCTGTTTCAGAGTTCCTGAATTTTAATGGTGTGCTCACTGTAGGCTGAAGATGTATACTTCTCAGCAGTTTTAAATCAAAACTAAAAACAAAAGTTAATAAACTTTTTTAAAATTACTAAATTAATACTTTGATATAATTTTATACAATTTGCTACTAAAAGTCACATCCAACAAAAATGTGAGCATGTAATATATTTTTACATCATCAGTTTCTTGCTCTTTTAAGTAAGAAACTATTAAACTACCTTTTAAAGTTTGATGAAACATAGATTAATTTATTGTTTACATATTTTCCTACTGTTATTCTCTGAAAGATTCTCAGTCTAGGAGGATCTGATTACAATTACCATTATTACACTTTTTAATCCTTAAATCAGGAAAACAGAAGATAAGGGTCCATTTTATTCCATTACCTCACATAACAATTCCATGAAGTAAGTACTGGCTCACCTGATATAATAAGATGCTGATGAGTCTAGGGGAGTAATTCATGAACTCAGGAACCTCACTGTATAACTGAATGCTACGGTACTCAAAGGTCCCTGGGTTAAAGGCATGGTAGGTGATAGAATCCTTGAGAAATGGGACCTTGTGGGAGGACCTTAGGTCACTATGGGGGAGGGCATATCTTTGAAGGGGATTGTGGAACCTCTGCTTCTCAGTCTTTTGCTAGCAAGCAAAATATAATATATTTGCTATATAATAACAGTTTGCTCTCCTATATACTCCTATCTTGATGTGCCACCCTCTCCAGGGACCTAAAGCAAATAGGACTACCTCATTTTAGACTAGACCCTCTGGAAAGTTGAACCAGAATAAATCTGTTCTCTTCATAAATTAATTGCCTCAGATATTTAATGATAGTCTCATGAGGCTGACTAATACAGACATTCCCATTTCAGCTTAGCAATCATATCAGAAAGCACAGGAGAATTCTACAATATTGTACCTTTCTTACAATTACATAAGTAGCTGCGCATTTAGTTATGTAACTACTAAGACTTCCTTCTTACAGTCTTCCCAAGCTTTTATGTAGAAGAAATAAAAAGGGACACATTTACAAAATATTAAACATGATACCTTATATCAAATAATCATTCAAAAAGTTTGAATTATTACTTATTTTGGGGTACTTACAATTTTAAGAGACTAGTAACCATCAGTAATTGTTGACGGCATACTATTTGCTAGAAAAAGTGCCTATTTTAAGGGGATACACGAAGGCTACAGTGTAGTGGAATGTATTCTTGAAATATAAGAGACTCTAATTTGAAAAGAGATTTTTCATAATTTAACACCATAGTTCTGAGTATTATAAAAATGCTATTTGTGTACCAAGTTTGCAGAGAGAGACAGAAGAGACACAACTACATCCACATAAATACGTAAGAAAGGATGCAAGGGAATAAGCAATTGCTTTCTCCACTGAATTGTGACTCTTGTTTGCCATGCTCCAAGATTGTGGTAGGTGCTCAATTCACATTTGTTGGATTGATGGCAAATAGAATAAAAGAGGAGAACACTAGCTAGGGCTTATTTATTTATTTATTTTTAAGACAACCAATTATTAGACAGGCTTCGAAGAGCAGGAACAGAATTACAAGGAGAGATAGTGGCATGTGCAAAGGCAAACAAGGGACATAAAAAGGGTTCTGCAAATATTGGCTACACTGAGCATCTCTTTCATGCATTCACTTAGCAAGCATTAATTGCATACATTCTACATGCCAGGAACAGTTAAGCTACCGGTAGTGAACAGTGCACAATTTTTTTTTAAGAGAGAGAGAGAGAGAGAAAGAGAGAGAGAGAGAGAGAGAGAGAGAGAGAGAGAGAGAGAGAGAGAGAGAGAATTTTAATATTTATTTTTTAGTTTTTCAGCAGACACAACATTTTTTTTTTTGTATGTGGTGCTAAGGATGGAACCCGGGCCGCACGCATGCCAGGCGAGCACGTTACCGCTTGAGCCACATCCTCAGCCCAGTGCACAAATTTTTATGTGTCCAAATTATAATGTTTATGGAGGGGCTGGGGATGTGGCTCATGCGGTAGTGCGCTCACCTGGCATGCGTGTGGCCCGGGTTCTATCTTCAGCACTACATACAAACAAAGATGTTGTGTCCTCCGAAAACTAAAAAAAAAAATAAATATATATAAAAAAATTATAATGTTTATGGAGAAAATGATAGAACATAATGTCTAGGTAATAGGTGATGCCATATTTCTTGAATGCCCAGCTAAGGAATTTGATTTGGACTGAAGGCCACATAAAGCAAACTCATGTTTAAGAAAGTAATTTGTCAGGATTCCAAAGAAAAGCTTTTTATACGCTTTTCTTTGAAAAAAAAAATCCCTAAGAATTTGGAAAGTAGAAGAGCAAAATCTTTCAAGTTTTAAAAGCTAACACTGCTACATGGGAGGAAGATATGTGAGGGGAAAGTGGAACAGTGGGACTGACAAGGGCTATGAATCATTCAGTGGAGAAATGAGGAGAAACTGACATTGGGTGGTAATTAACAAGTGGGAGAAGTTCTGGACTGTTCTCTGGTAGGATTGAGGTGATCCAATGACTGGATGTACCAGGGTAATGTAGGAGTAAAGCAGGAGATGAGTCATAGGTAAATCTGAGGTTTTTCTTTTTATACACATTTGTTATGCAGTGTGGAGATATTGGCTTAGGCAGCTTGGGGGCAAACACAGATCAATTTGAGAATACAAGAACAGCAACAGCGTGAACCCTTTTGGAAATGGTGGTTTGAGTTGTGTTCAGTAGGCAGTCAGAAATACAGGTGTGGATGGCTGCAAAGGGCTGGTGCTGAAAATGTATAATTAGAATTCATTATAATAGAGATTTTTAGCTAAAGCCAGGAAAGCAGATGTGCCCACCCAGGGAGAAAGCAAAACATAAGAAAGGAAATCAGAAGTGCTTTTTCTCAAAAGTGTGGAAAGCCAACAGTTCATGGGAGAGAAGAGGGGAGCTGGAGGGAGGCTGGAAATGAGCAAGCAGAGATAGGTGGCATCCTCACTGGGGCCTCTGCATAAGACTCCTGATTACATTTGTTTACAAGCCTGGCCCAGCAATAATTAACGCTGATGAGCTGAGTTGCTTGCTGATCACAGATTTTGTTGTGCCCTTGACACTGGGAATTAGAAGGCTTCTCTGAAGATTAGAAAACAAAAAGCAGCCTTTGAGGAATTCGAAAGCCGACTTTATGAATAAAGCATTCAAGTTTGTCTGATGGAATCCAGAGGCTTGCTTTAAGTCTTCTCAAAGAGAAAACTCTTTCTCTGCTTGCTGCTAGGTGTCGACTTTCTCATCTGTGATATTTTTTTTTATTTTGTGTGTGTGTGTGTATGTGATTGTTGTAAAAGTTAATCTTCGCAGATTAAAATAGAATTAAGAATCGCCTTGTGGCAGCATATCAGAACAGGAGCCTGGTTATATGGGACCAGGACTGACTAGGAAAGAGGAAGTAAAGAAATTCTGTTTTAAACATTTGATCAGTAAATGAAGAGGGGAAAGAGCCTATGTGTCTTAGAAAGATGAAGTTTATTGCTGTCATTTTTACCTCTGCTGCTTTCCTGTTTGTATGTGTTATAGTGATGCTTGGATTCTTTTAGGATAATGCTTATTTCAGTAATAAGATTCGGATTCACTACTGTTCTGTAAACATATATATTTTTTTGAGTGTTTTTACATACCCATTAATTTATCTTTCTATTTGAGAAGCTATCCTACACATGGAGAAAAACTCCAAAGTCTTAAACTCTTAGATTAGGAGGCAGTGGCCTCTCATAAACCAGCACCAGGTTACTGTTGACCACTAGGAGCAGATTGGCTCAAGCTCCTTGGACCAATGACTCAGGGGATCAGTTCTCCTCTAATCCAACTAATCAGCCAGTGGCTGATGGTATAAATAAAGAACATCCGCAATTCAGGTTGGCATGTCTATAGGTAACTTGTGTCAAAAGGCAGAAATTACAACAAATTCAGTTGTAGACCTAAAAAGTTGGTTTCGTTTGTGATTCATGCATCAGAGTAATCTTCATTCGATAAAATAGATTTCTTACTGGGCACTGGGGGAACAGTGGGTTTTACAATGCAGAAACAGGGAAATGGGAAGATGGGTTAACACGACAGGTGATAGGTTAATACAAGCTATTTCATGTTAGTTTTTCTTTTTCTTTTTTTACTTCTTTCTATTTTTTCCCTTTCTCCTCCTCCTCCTCTTCCTCCTCCTCCTCCTCCCCCTCCTCCTCCTCCTCCTCCTCCTCCTCTTTCTTCTTCTTTCATGTTACTTTTTAATGTAAAGATGAAAGCAAAGGATTCTTCCCTATTACACACATTCAGAAACACTGGGATTTTCTGTATTCAGGAAAAACTTGTCTGTTTGAAATCTATCTGCTTCTTAAAGTTTCAGTTTGATTATGTGACATTTAACATGAGTGACTCAATTTTGTCTTGGTATAGTTTGTTGAGTCACTCACTGTAGGATCTCAAGCTAAAATAATGATCTCCCATAATGCTTGTTTCAAAATAATTTAACTACCCTGAAAAACATTTCAGTGCAGTTCAGCATAATAGTAACATATCTTGAATCCGGCACTTGAAAGTGTAGGTTTTACCATCTAATTGGTGTATAATTAAGCAAGTTATCCATTTCTGTGTTTTAGTTCTTAGTTATTGTTGTTTTCCTTTGGTTCTTAATTTGCAAAAGAGGCAAGGCAAAACATTTGTAATGAGGAAGATAACAGGACCCGGTTGTATGAATTTTAAGTAAATAAATATATTAAATGTGGCATCTGTGTCCCAGTGCCACATAGGCATATTTACACTAATGTCTTTGTTTATCCATTCACCAGCCCTTTTAGGCAATTTAACCTTAAAATATTTGAAATAATTTACTGCAAGGGTTATTATGATGGTAATTAATACCATTGTCCTTAAATTTCCTCTTAAATTCATTTTGATTATTCAAACTCTGTTTGGTTACACTAGGCCTTCACACTTTAGTTTTAACTTCTATAGTTTCTGATACATTTTTTAAAAATATTTTTTAGTTGCCAATGGATTTTTTACTTTATTTGTTTATTTGTATGTGGCGCTGAGGATTGAACCCAGGGCCTCACACATGGCAGGCAAGTGCTCTGTCAGTGAGTCACACTGATACCTTTTTAAAAGTTAGTTTTTAGAAATTTTTTTATTTATTTCATATTGATATCATTATAGATTTTAATATTGTAAGAATGAGATATATGGAGCCAAAGCACATGGATTTTAACCCTGGCTCCTCCATTTACATTTTCTTTGGCATTAACCAAGTTACAAAAATCTCTCTGCCTGTTTCCTTATCTACAAATCAGAATAAATAATACTATACATTTTATATACTTGTGAGAGTTAAATGACTCAGTATAGACAAAAAGCTTAGAACATGCCTGGTATATACATTTTTTCTAGTAAGTTATAGAAACCCTATTAGTGATGGATTCACCAATTCAATGCTATGTTGGTAATGAAGATGAAATCACTGCCATGCTTCATTTAGTCTAAATAATTCAGCTGTTACATTTAAAAGATTCAAAGTATTTTCAATTTGTTTCTGAATGGAGGGAAAAACTCATTTACTAACTTTATTCTGAACAATAACTTTTGGCTGTTTACCTGGGTCCAAAGCCCCTAGATCTTTGGGTCACTTCAAAAATTGAAAAAAATCAGTTCATTAGTGTTAAGATAACTGATAATTGATAAAATCTGTTTGTATCAAATTTTTTAATTCCCTTAATTTCTTGTCTCAGGATATGTTCAAAATTTATTTGCAGAGCTATTAATTTAAAGAGAGAAAAATTCAGACTTCATTTTCTTCTTGAATATTTTTTATTTGACAGGCATTTTCTGTTTAATATATATTCTGACCTTACAATTTTCTTAGTTCCTATCATTTTATAAAGGAAAAAAGAAATGCAGTGAATAAAGACCAAAAAAGATGAATGAATTAACATTAAATATAAGAAAGGAAATATGGAAAAAACTAGGTCAGAACTTGCCCCCACTTCATTCTTTTATAATTAAAACTTTTTCCTATAATTGAATTGTTCTACTAATTTATCATTTCCTTTGCTTCATTTACGTCTTTATTGCACATCTTTTTTTTTCCTTTCATATTGTATTTTTTGATTTAAGCAGTGATCAAGATAAGCTCTTAAGGAGTCACTCAGTAGTATGGAGTCTCACTCTTATTTTTAAAGCTTAGGAAACTAGCCCAGAGTGGTTTGCAATTAGACTCTCCAATCTCAACTATTCCTACAAGGTGGTGTTTCCTCTGCTAACCCACATTTTCCTTCTCAGACTCATTGAATCTTTCAATCTTTTAAATTAGGTTTTCTGTTATTTTTGATAATAATTTATTTTTATCTTTACTAATTTTCCTTCAGTCTCTGTGTAAAGCATGAAAATGATATTTAAGTTTTATTTTTAAAAATGTTGTAAGTAATTTTCTATTATTGTTAATTTTTTTGTTCTTTTTAATTATACATGAAAATAGGATGTATTTTGACATATCATACATACATGAATATAATTTCCCATCATTCTGGTTGTACATGATGTGCATTACGCTGATCATGTATTCATATATGAACATAGGAAAGTTGATTCAAATTCATTCTACTCTCTTTCCCATTCCTATACTACCAACCTTCCCCTTTTCCACCAGTCCAACCCATGAACCTCCACTTCCCCTCCATCTACTATTGTGTGATAACATATGCATATCAGAGAGAACATTTGACCTTTGGTTTCTGGGATTGGCTTATTTCACTTGGCATAATAGTCTCTAGTTCCATGCATTTACCAGCAAATACCATAATTTCATTCTTTTCTATAACTGAGCAATATTTCATTGTGTATATATACCAAATTTTATTTGTCCATTCATCTGCTCAAGAGCAGCTGGGTTGGTTCCTTAGCTTGGCTATTGTGAATTGAGCTGTTATAAACCACTAATGTGACTGATTCATTGTAGCATACTGATTTTAAGTCCATTGGGTATATGCTGGGGAGTAGGATAACAGGATCAAATGGTGGTTCCATTCCAAGTTTTCTGAGGAATTTCCATACTGCTTTCCAGAGTGGTTGAACCAATTTGCAGTTCCAATTTGCAGCAATGTATGAGTTTACCTTTTCCCCCACATCCTTGCCAACATTTATTGTTACTTGTATTCTTGATAATTGCCTAGAGTGAGATGAAATCTGAGTGTAGTTTTAATTTGATTTTCTCTAATCAAATGTTGAACATTTTTTCATATTTTTTTTGACCATTTGCATTTCTTATTCTGTGAAGTGTCTGTTCAGTTCCTTAGACCATTTATTGAATGAGTTATTTGTTTTTATGGTGTTAAGTATTTTGAGTTTTTTGTATGTCCTGGAGATTAACATTGTATCATAGGTGGAGGTGGCAAAGAATTTCTCCCATTCTGTAGACTCTCTGTTCATGTTACCCATTGTTTCCTTGGCTGTGAATAAGCTTTTTGGTTTGATAAAATCCCATTTATAGATTCTTGATTTTATTGCGTGTACTTTAGAGTCTTGTTGAGGAAGTCCATTCCTAAGCTGACATGATAGAATTTTGGGACTACCTTTTCTTCTAGTAGGTGCAGAGTCTCTGGCCTAATGCCAAGGTCATTGATCCACTTTGAGTTTTGTGCAGGATGAGAGATAGGGGTCTAATTTCATTTTATTACATATGGATTTCCAGTTTTCCATTGAAAAATTTAGGCTATTTTCATTCAATGCTATTATTGAGATATAATTTTTATTCCCTATCATTTTGCTTTATATCTGGTTTTTAATTTGATTAATTTCTCCATTAATTTGGTCTTCTTTTGGTGTAGTTTCTTCCTTTGTTGGTTTTCACTTTTATTTTTCATTTCCTCTTCATGAAATATCTTATTGAGCATGTTTTATAGTGTAGGCTTTCAAGTTGTGAATTCTTTTAACTTGTTTTTCATGGAAGGGTTTATTTTATCATCAGTTCTGGAGCTTAATTTTGCAGGGTATGATATTCTTGGCTGGCACCCATTTTCTTCAGAGCTTGGTATATATTATTCCAAGAATTCCTACATTTGAAGATCAGGATTGAGAGATCAGCTGAGGTCTATATTAGTTTGCCTCTAAATATTATCTGTCATTTTTCTCTGGGAGTCCTGAAAATTCTATTTTTATTCTTTCTGTTAGGAATTTTCATGATAATGTGCTTTGGTGTGTGTCTGTTGTAATTTTGTTTGTTTGGGGTCCTGCAAACTTCCTTTATTTGGTTTTTAATTTCCTTCTTTAAGTTTTGGAATTTTTCTGATAATGTTTTATTGAAAATATTGTGCATTACTTTTGTTTGTATCTTTGAGCCTTCATCTAACTCAATAAATCTTAAATTTAGTCTTTAAAGATTATCCCATACTGGGATAGTTCTGTTCATTGTCTCTTAACATCTTTTCTCCACCATCAATTTTTTTTCAAGATAATATATTTTGTCCTCATTGCCTGAAACTCTGTTTTCCAAGTCATCTAGTCTCTTGGTAATGGTTTCAAATGAATTTTTTATTTTCATTTATTGATTCCTTCATTTCAAGGATTTATGCTTTTTTATATTCCTCCAGAATCTCTATCTCATTTTGAAGTGATCTTTCACTTGTTTTATTTTCTCTGATTTCACTCCTTATATCATTATTTACCTTGCAGATCAGTTTCACTATGTACATTCTAAACTCCTTCATATTCAAATATATATTTGATTTCAGCATTTGGTTCAATAATAAGCATTTCAAACCATATGTACAATCCATCTAAGTGAATATACTCATTATAAGAGTTGAACAAGTTAAACTAGCATAGCAGTCAGATGATAAAAAATAATTCAAACACATACAAAACATGCATGTGACATAATATTTTCTAAGTATAGTAAAATCAAATCAGAGGTCTTATTATCAGAAATCTTTATCTAAATAAGATAAAGAGTAAGTTTACCTCTAAAATAGAGAATAATTTATTTTATCAGTAGTTTGTGAAACAGAAAAATCTTATATGAATTAGCATTACCAGGATGATGTTGTGAGCTTTTAAATTATTCTGTTTTTACTAGAGGGTAAAATCATATTTTATTCTAATTTAGACTTAATAAACACACAATGATTTTCTTGAATTATAATTTCATATTATTTTTCCCAGTCCTAACAAAACCATATTATGTTTTGGATATAAGATTTCCCCCCAAAAGCTTATGTGTGATACAACACAAGAGGTTCAGAGGATAAATTATTAGGTTATGATAGCCTTAACCCAATAACATGAGAATCACATAATGGGATTAACTGAATGGTAACTGAAGGTAGGTAGGGTGTGGCTGGAGGAGGTGTGTCATTGGGGGCTTATCTTTGGGGTACTTAGGAAGAGGAGTCTCTTTCTACTTCGGATCATCATGTGAGTGGCTACTCTCCACCAACTCTTTCACCATGATGTTCTGCCTCATCTTGAGCCCCAGGGAATGGAGCCTGATGTCTAAGGATTGTGACCTTTGGAGCAATGAGTCTCCTGCCAATAAACTTTTTCTCTTCTAAATTTTTCTTTTCAGGTCTTTTAGTCCCAGCAATAAAAGGCTGACAAATACAAAGCATATAATGCAAATTCACAGAAAGGTAGGGGCTTCCATTTTTTCTTCTTGAAATAGATTTTAGCTTATCATTTCTAATGGAGTATTATTATTACAATCAATCCATTTTATTAGGTTGCATTGTAGTTTATAGGTACACACTTACTTGGAAAAAGTATATATGTAAAATATACCTATTAATTAACTGAACTCAAAGTAATTTACACATCCTTGAATGGGAAGTTTTGAAGTAACACCCCTTGGTTCATCTTGATAGAGTTTTTCTAGATTTCTAATGTGCTCTTCTGCATTCACATTGTAGTGATTGTCACAGGGAGTTAACTGGAATTTAAATCCTTAACACTGAAGTGTTTTTTTTTCCTTCAATGTATACTTTCTTCATATAACATTGAGATAATGTCATAACTCACAAAATACATTGAAAAAGCAAGTGTTCAAATTTTAATTATAAGTTCTTTAAAATCCATATTTTTGTATTGGGATCATATTTTAAAATTTACTTTCCTCATTTGAGCCCAAAGATCAAACACACACAAAATGTCTCCTGATATTCCTTCTATAATAGTGATTTTATAACTGTTTCAGTCAATTCCTGTTGGACTCAGAAACTGAAGAGCTCTGAATTCTCAGAAAAATCAGGGAAGAATTATTCAGTAGAATATAACACAGTAGTGATTCTTTAAATTGATCTCATAAGAATATTTTTCATATTCTCTGGCCTCCAACTGAATTTTAATATTTTCAATTTTAGTATACCTCATTTCAGTGTACTTATATCTAATTTTGGTTTTTCATATATGCTAGGCATTTTTTTTTTCTTCAAATTTTAAGATGCTTGAAGGCAGGATCTTTAACTGATATAGTAATTCTTTCCCATCCTGAAGAGAGTATACATGGCTTTTGAAATTTTTAATAATTCCAGACTGAATTGTGTATGGGTTAAAAATCATTTTAGATATCACATACTCATAATTCACAAAACCTTTAAGCATGTATTGTGTTCAGCATGACATTAAGAAGTTGATCACTGGAATTAAAAATAATGATTCTGTCATTCTTTTCTATAGGTCTTTGTGCCAGTTCCTAAACATTTCTGTGCCTCCCTTTCACAAGCTCTAAAAGGAGGACAATTTAGTTCCCCCAAGAATAATTAGGAAAGTTTAAGTTTTCATGTAATACATACATATATTACACAAAATACTACATGTAACATGTATATATTACATAAAATATGTATTTCATAAAGATCACATAATGCTAAACACAATAAATGTCATCTTCTCTGTGATGCTAATGCAGTGATGATGGTGTTTGTGATAAAGATGATGTCAGGTACTGAGGACACATGGACCATTGTCTTTTAAGAAAATGTACTGCCGAGAATGAGACTGAAATGGAAACCAGGAAAAATGATACACCATTATACACTATGATGCAGAGCTTTGCATAACCAAAGGGAAGCCTAGTAATAGACTAGCTATGCAACCTAAAGGAATCAGCAAATGCCTCTCATTACTTGCTGGGGTTATACTAAGTAGATTCCTAAATTGTTCCTAAATAAAGTAGTATGTCAAAATTCTGCAAACAAATATCAAATAAGTATTAGAGATGATAATTTTTGATTGTGAATTTGAGTCTCTGTTTAGTCTCCTACTGAGTTGTCTTATGCAACTAGAAACCTCAACTAGGTAATAACAGCAATACAATTTTTAAAAATCTGAGATTGAATAGAGAAGGAAAATACCTTGTTTCATTTTTCATAGTAGAGAATCATTAGATACTAAATATCAAATGTAAATTTAAAAATATATTAAACAAAACTTGTAATGATTTTTCTTAATTCTGTTCTTTTATAAACTTGTATTTTAATGATCACCAATTAATATATTTTTCCAAGAAATACTTATCAAGAGGCTAAGATGTTCTTCAATTTCTTTCTTTGGTTTTTTATTAGGTATGTGAAATTAAATTTGATAACTTTAACACAGCTTGAGAAGTTTAATGCAATTTTTGTATTACAGTTTTATGCAATTTTTCTTATAGTTAATATTTCTGTATTTTCATATAAAAGCACATCTGGAGTGATGTTCTTTAACTGTAAGCACTTTAAAACATTTACAAATTATTGCTATGGGTATCCTTTTACTTGAAAGATTTTTATTGCTTGTATAATTTGTGTAATAAATATATACATGATCCATATGCAATACACTTATTTAAAAAGCTGTTTTCAAGGTGGAGACAGGATTGTAAAAAAGTGGTTCCTGTAGCCTGTTTGCAGCCTCTCCTGGGCCATGAGCCTGTGTTTCACATGTGACATCATGTCCGCCTTTCCAAGTCTCAGCAAGGGCATCAACCCTAGGCAGCTTCAAAGGCAGGTGGGTACAGATATTAGGATCCATTTATTTTCAGACTCCAAATGCTCAACAATCTTGGATTGATAGTAATGTCAACTCCCAGGACTTCCTCAGTGCTCTGTCTCTGACTGTGTTTGCAGATTGCCTCACTCCTCTTTGGCAATTATTAACTTTCAAACTGTTCCAAGCCTTCTGATTTCTTACCACATCCCATTCAGGGCCTCCTTCTATCGGGATTTCCCATCCAATTTTCAGTATGATATTTTTCTCTTTTTATTCTTTGCAGGTGGCTTTGGATTTCTGATAATTTCACTTAGGGGACAGTTGACCATTGTGGTTAGAAACGATGAACGCAAACTTCAGAGGAAAGGGTGCCTTTTGCTTTTCTACCTGTTTCCACTTACATCTTCCTGTGTTGATGTTTGCCTCCATTTGGTAAAATTGATTAGGTTCCTGTTCCCTACTATTAACCTAATATTAACCCAATAAAGAAGAACTTTCAGAATGTTTGAAGATTTATTTTTTTTCTCTTCCTATCTTAAACCCATTTCTGAGTTTTAAAATGACATTCTGATTGTGATTAAAGATAGAAACAGTTGGACATGGTGGTACACACCTATAATCCCAGCTGCTCAGGAGTTTGAGGAAGGAGGATTGCGAGTTCAAAGCCAGCCTCAGCAAAAGTGAGAACCTTTATGAAATTCATATTTTAATGTAATATATACATATTACATGTACTATTTTGTTTAATATATGTTTACATTACATGAAAGCAAGACACTATTTAGACCCTGTCTTTAAATAAAATACAAAATATGGCTGGGGATGTGCCTCAGTGGTTGATTAGCCCTGAGTACAATCCTTGGTATCTACCTCTCCCCTAAAAAAAAAAAAAAAAAAAAAAAAAAAAAACAATATGGACATTCATTTCTGTTTCTCTGACTCTCTGAGTTATAATAGTACCTAGGAGTCTTATACTATTTGTAAGTCACTAGAGTTTTGGGTTAGAATAAGAAATTCTACAATCAGGATACAGTAAGATAAACTTCCAATTAAAATTTTCTGAGGCATTATTGAGATTGTCAAACTGATCCGTGACATGACTTTGAAAGCTTTAGGATCAACATGAGGATGAACTGATTTCCCTAAAATACACCCAGCTCCCTACCGGTTTACCAGTGAAGGACAGAAATATGTTACTTTTTCTTTAAATAAAATGTCTGTCCTGCCTCAACAGAGAGAAGGGCTCCAGGGATATATTATCCAGGCATAGACCTTGCTCTCAAGACCTCACAATCCAATAGGGCAGACAATCCGAAAATTAAAATGCAGGAAGATATGAGCAACAATGAGAGGGCTCAGAACCACTGAGAAGAGCAAATCCACAAAGACTCAGGGGTCAGGGCTTTTCTTGAGAGATGGCATCTCACCTGAGTCTTAAGGCTTTCCTGAGAATAAGCCAGGTAAAATCTAATGAAATTCTCAGTGAGGAGAGGATGTTTAATCTTCCCAGTAGAACAGTTGCGAATGAGAGTGCTGCCTCTTTGCCTTTTGGAGCTTTTCTTCTCCCTGAGGCAATTATAGAGGCAAAATTTCCTGTGTAAAAAGAAATCAACAGGGACTGGTTTGCAACTTGACTGTACCATCAGAAAAACCTGCAGCCAGGCCTCCAAGATAGGAGAGTCTTCCATGGAGGTGCATGAGAGAGAACAGTGGTGGGCTCTCTGAAGACACTGTTTGTCCTTGACATAGACATAGGGAGAAAGAGGGAGAACAGCAAGCAAGACACCATATCAAAAAAATCTCTGCCCTGAACAGCAGAGATGCTGAGCAAAGTTGCTGGGTTATCAGGGCTGTGAATAGATGGTGTCAGCTTGACATTTTCCTGCTGGCAGAGACAGAACACCCCTGAGGAAAGACACTGATCTTCGTTTTGTTTATTCAATTGGGGGTGATGTCTTGCCAGGTTTTGATAAATGTGTTTAGAAACTGAAAGGGATATGGTTATTGTGTGGCTTCTGCTTATTGCAGCCGAGGAGTGACCCCTCTGAATTTCAGAGTGGGTCCTGCGTGGTGCATATTCAAAACAGAAACCATCAGGTCCTCATGGCTGTAGCCAGCGACTGCTAAGATATGCCTCGTGATGCCCCTCAAGCTTTCTTTGCCCATTAGCCAGGCCAGGCTGTGTTTAGATGGGATTTTAAGAAAGACACCTTATTCCCTTTAATAGCTGGTCACTGATGTATGAAATTCCTTTAAGTGAGATAAACTTTTCGTTCAGCAAGCTGCAGCAGAGGCTCCTGATGCAAATAGCCCTATGGAGATAAAGCTTTTGATTTTAATACTTTCCTGTGAGTGAGCTGAGCTAAAGCTTATCTTTTAAGAGAGAAAAAAAATTAATACATGTAGGGATGTGGGGTGCTTGTGTATATGAGAGAGCAGAGCAGAGGAAGGAAGAGAGAGAGGGAAAGAGAATGAGAAAGTGACCCTTGTGAACAAGAGGGTTTGCTTTTTATGTCTCTCCATAGCATCTGTGAGTTTTGCATAGGAAAAGGTGGCATTATGAATTCATATATATATATATATATATATATATATATATATATATATATATATATAATACATTGTGAATATATACATGTATTGTGTGTATGACATTTAAGGGAGTGTGGAAAATAAAGCAAGGCAACAAAATGTACAAAAATGGCAAGGTAAGGTGACATAATTGATGTTCTTACAATTGCAGAAGACAGGATGGGGATGAATGTCAGGAAAGGAAATCTGGCTTGCTCAAAGTTTTCCTGAGGCTGGATCTCTGAAGCTCCTTTTTTGCTGTCAAGGTATGAGTGGGCAGCTGATGCCATGAAGTACAGGTGGCCCTAGGCTCAGTATGTTTGACCTGTATGTCAATCTGTTTTTCACTTTCAGTTCAGTATTCAATAAATCACCTTGAATAATCAATCCTTTAGTATAAAATAGGCTTTGTGTTTGATTATTTTTGCCTAACTCAAGGCTAATTTAACTCTTCTGAGCACATTTAAGGTAGGCTAGGCTAAGTGGTGATGATGGGTAAGTTAAGAGTATTTAATGCATTTGTTTGTTTTGTTTTGTTTTAGGATCACTGATCCATATCCCCAGCCCTTTTTAAATATTTTATTTAGAGACAGGCTCTTACTAAGTTGCTGAGGCTGGCTTTGAACTCATGATACTCCTGCCTCGGCCTCCCCAGCTGGGGGATTTTTTGCTTATGATATTTGCTTATTGGGACATAACCCCATCTCAAATTGAGGAGTAAATTTATCATGAAAATCATGCCATTCTAGACTCAAACAGACCTAGATTTAAATATATCAGTTACCACTTATTATTTGTGTGACTTTGAACCTAACACATAAGCCATCTAAGTGCCAGTTTTCTTAACATTAAAATAAAACTGATACTGTCAATATCATGATTCTGGTTTGCTGTGATCATGGGAAGTGCTACCACAGGAAGAAATAGATCCAATCAAATTCCTACTGACATCATCAAGCTCATCCTCCTCCTGTTTATTATGAAACATCTCATCATAAAATGTCCATAGACATCCAACCGTACACTTGCTATGTGCTGCCAAGTAGAAATACAGAAAAGGTAATTACTAATTATTTTATTTTAAGAGTAAGTTTTGAAGCACAGTTCTCTTGGAAGATAGTCAAGTTGTTGAGTGAAGAGATTAAAAGTTTGTATTTGTGAATCCAATAGCCTTGTTAAGTGTTGATACCACCATCCCATGCCATTTAACTTCTTTGTGTCTTATTTTTTAACTGAAACATGTACCTTCCTCATAGGATTATTAAGAAGATTAAGTGAGGTGATACTTGAAAAATATCTGGCACAAAGTTAATACAATAACACAATAAAGTTTTGGTACAAATGCTGCTGGGCTCTGTATCCTACTGCTTCTTAAGAGTTAACTTCACAACATGGCATTAAAAAAAGAAATGTCCAAAACAAGTGCTTCACATCCAGGAAGATCCACAAACAGAGATTTGCTCTTTACAATCTCTAAGCTTCCTTTTCCTGATCGCCATTGTGGACACACCAACAGATCCTACCATTTTAAGGATATGGGAGGTAAAGGAAACAGTCCAGGAGTGAAGGTATAAAGCAAGAATGAGAAGGAAATCAGAAGCAATGACCCACCAAGTATCACAGTGGGCAGCTGATGCTTGACTCTATTGAAGGAATTCTTGCAATATTTGTAAAATAGACTCAAAGACTAGGCAAAGGAGCTGGGATATGTGATCTTAAACTCCTGTGAGCCATTGTTTGAGGGGTACCCCTGGAATCATGGGTTCACCTACTCTTGTAGCCTCTCCATGGGGTGGCAGAGTTGGCTCCAATCATTAGAAAGCCCTCAGGCAATGAAAGGCAGAGGAGATTGCTGGGAGTTGGACAAGCACTAATACAAACAGAGGGGCTGTGGATGGGTGTGGGTGGGAACCATCTGTCTATACAGTATTCATTCCGCACTTCCCCTGACATGCCAAACACATGTGATGAATCACGCAATTTATTAATTTTCCTGTTTGCAAATTCAACACAAATATTTGTCCAGTTTTAGGGAGCATCTCATTTATAACATCTGTGTTTTTTATTTCTTGGCGATCCACTGTTGAAATCTTATCTATCTCCCTTGCTTTGGAGGGAAAGGACTGAAGAGAGTAACAACAGGGTGTTTAGGTATGACTGTGGGTTCCCGTTCCAGAAGTTACAGCTCAAGAAAAAAGCAAAAGTAATGGAATCAAAATTCTTTCTCTACTCATAAAACAGTTAAACCCTCCTCTATATATTTCTTGCTGGTGGATTATTACAGTCTTGATATTTGTTTGCTTGTTTTTATGTGTGTTTTTTCTACCTGTAGTTTAGACAATATTTACTGTTTAAATTAAGAAATAGATCACCTTTTTTTTCAAATTAATTTTTTTTTATTTAATGTACCTAACCTACTGAATATCACTGTTGAGCAACATATTATGTTGTACAGTACCAATCATTTTTTATTTAAATTTTTATTGGTGCATTATAATTACATATAATAGTGGGATTCATTATGCCATATTTATATGTACACATAATTTGATCAATCTCATTTCTTAGTACCTTCCCTTGCCTCCCCTCTTGCTTCCTGTGATCTACTTGCTTTATTCTACTGATCTTCCTTTTATTATTATTATTTCAATTCATGCATTATAATTACATATATATATATATATATATATACACACACACACACATATATATATATATATATATATATATATATATATATATGAATCATTATGGTATATTCATACATGGACAGCATAATTTGGCAGAGTTTGTTCCCCAGTAATCTCTTGGTCCTTCACCCTCCCACCCTCGTGATCTCCTTCTTTTGTTTTTATGATATCCCCTTCTTTATTTCTTCCCCTTCCTTCTAGATTCTGAATATGAGAGATAATATTCAACCCTTGACTTTCTGCATCTGGCTTACTTCATTAAGCATGTTATTTTCCAGTTCCATTGATTTACCAGCAAATGACATAATTTTATGCTTCTTTATAGGTGAGTAAGGCTCCATTGTGTATACATAACACATTTTCTTTATTCATTCATCTGTTGACAAACAGACTGGTTTCATAACTTTGCTATTGTGACTTGTGCACTTATGAATGATGACGTGTATATATCACAATAGTATGATGATCTTAGTTCTTTTGATAAGTACCAAGAAATGGAATAGCTGGGTCATATGATGGGCCTATTCCTAGTCAGTTTGAGAAAACTCCATACTGCTTTTCAAAGGTGGAAAGTTGGACTATAGGGAAAATTAAAAGTCAAATTTTCCATGTTGCCAGCTTAAAAATATTACTTATGATACCTTCCTCACAGTTAGCAGGCTTTATTGAAAAGGAATGTGTAAATGTTATAACTTTCTCATTTTTTATAATAAGTAGTCAACAATCACTAACAATGATTGAAACATTCATGAAAATCCGAATGCAAACATACCAAACAACAACAAAAAAAAATGATTCTCATAAAATTATATGCTTTGAATTTGGTTTTTCATTTCAGACCAGTGAGTGGTACTATATGGCCTGAGAGTCAAGTCTATTTTACCACACATTTTTGTAAATAAAGTTTTATTGGAACATATTTCCATGTCTTCCTTTAGACTTATTTATGGTACTACAAATGGCAGAGTTGAATGGTTGTTAAAACCTATGAGGAGTGTGCAAATCTAAAAATAATTACTATCTGTTCCCTCATGTGTCACTATTTTATAAGGATATTTTGGGAGGTACTATCACTTACCAAGAATTATCAAATTTTCTATCATTTTAGTTTCATTTCAGTTACATTCTTTGTTAAGGTCAAGTCATATTTTTTCAACATAACAAGTTATGAAAGTATAAAATATACATTGGATGATATGCATTAGATCTACATGAAATTTTAAAAATGAGTGTGCAGGATTTTCAGAAAAAGCAGTGATATAAATTGAACTGTGGATGGGTCTAGATTCTCCTTGTCCAGGTGTGCCTTTGGTTTTCTAAAGATAAAGACTTGTAAGAAACTGGCAGTCAACTCGCTCTTGGCATTATTTATTTCCTGATTTGAAAATCTGATTACAAACTTTTTGTCTTAGCCTGGTAAGAGACTTTATAATTTTAAAAATAACCATTATATTCTGTCTTTAAAATAATGTAGCATGATCTTCTTGGGGGTCATGTAAAGTTTTTTTCACTTAATTTTTATGCAATCATACATTGAAGGCCAAATGTAATAGACTCAACATATAAATTTGTTATCATTTTGAATGGCTAGTTTGGGTATCCTCCAATGATCCATGTGATTGAAAGGCTGGTCCAAGTGTAGTGATGTTGAGAGGTGGTAGGACCTTTATGAGATGGGTCTAGTGGGAGATCCTTGGGTCCCTAGAGTCCTGAGGAAATTTTCCTGCAATCTGTTTGTGTTATTCAGCTTTTCATTGCTGTGACAGAATACCAGAGGGGAAAAAAAAAAAAAAACAAGTTAAAGGAGAGCAAATCTATTTTGGCTCAGTTAAAGATGTTTGGTCTATGATCACTTTGCTCCAATAATTCTGGCTATGTTTAGGCAGAATATTATGACAGGAATGGTGTGACAGAGCAAAGTTGCTCACCTTATGATGGTCAGGAAGCAAAGAGAGAAAAAAGGATTAGGAACAAGAACTTTCCAGGTTACATATCCAGTGACTCTTCCAACTGGGGCCCAAAGTTTCCAACCATCTCCCAATTGTATGATCATCTGGGAACCAAGCCTTCAACACCTGAGCCTTTGGCGAACATTCCAGATCCAAACTGTAATATCCTTGGTAGTTCTCATGAGAGGGTTTTATAAAAGGAGCAACTATGGCCCCTCATGTTCTCTTTGTTTCCTGACTCTAGCTATGATCACTTGCTCTAACATGTATTCTTGCCATGACGTAGTAGCCATCTGCTGTCAGATCTTACTAGAGTCAGAACCCATGAGTCAGAACCCTGCCTGATTTTGAACTTTGAACATCTGTAATTGTGAACTAAATCAACCTTTTTTTCTTCATAACTACCTTGTCTTAGACATTTCATTATAGCAATGAAAAGTTCACTCTTAGGATACCCATCATATGTACTTGAAATTTGGGAAATTCAATTAAAAAAGAATTTAAGCCAAGTGAATATACTCTTTCAAACTTTGTCTTGTTTTACTCATTCAATTATATCAAATTTACATGTAGATTTTTTAAATAATGAAAAATAATATTCATTATATATAAAAATATAATATGATCGATGAGAAAAAAATTAAAAATAAACTTTTTCAGCAACTCGGTGATTTATCTGTTAAAAGAAAATAGTGGACATTAATTTTTATAATTTAAAAAACGTGTTACTTTTGTATTTGAGCACCTGTAAAATATTCTATATTTTTATGGATGAAAAATGAAGTTGTTAATCAATGCAAATAGATTATAAACAAAAAAATTTGGACTCTATGGAGATTCCTTTATTTTCAAACACATTAGAGTAACAATGCAAGCAATTTGGAGTAAATTTACTCTTTTTATTTAATGGTACTGGGATGGTACCCAGGGCCTTGAACAAGCTGGGTAGGTACTCTACCACTGAGCTACTTCCCCAGCCCAATTAAATTTACTCTTGACAAACTTTTTCAATAATCATTAAAATGACATAATATTTAAAGATAAACAACTTTTTTTGTCTTAAGTGATCACATCTTGGGTGTTTCAATAGTATTGGAGATGAGAAATGAGATTTGGATAATGAAAATGGTTTCCTTCTATAAACACAGTTATATATTTATGTGTATTTTGTACTAGAAGATTGTGATTAAAAAGAACACAAAGTGATCTGAGTATAAGAATTTGAACAAACCTGTGATTATCTCATGACAATCTACGCTTACAGATATGGAACAGGAACAGTATTGTTAGAATAACCGTACTGGGTCCCTGTGACATTTTCTACCCAGTCCATGGGTGGCAACATTGTTGGTAGACAACTAAAATGTTCCATTTGTGCTAGTATTTTTGTTCTTTCAGGGTCACAGATACTTAACCACACAAGATGAAGCAGAAGGGTTCTGTTAGGAAACTAACCATCTGTAAAAGAATCAACATTAGAAATGTATAAAATGCTACTTGCAAGTGGTCAGATGGTTTATGTATTTACTTCCTTTTACCTTATGTAAATGAGGTGAGGAAAAAGCAGAAAATGCAGCAATTTTAAACTTTGGTTCAATGAATAGTTAATTATGCATATACTAGCTCAACGTTCTTTATAGCAATAAGATTCTATGTAATTATTGATTCTACGTTCCTAAATCTATGAGCAAGGTATATAGTACTTCCAGTACCCAAGAGGGATCCCTTGAACTTTTTTCCAAATCAATATCCTTTTAAAGGAAACGGTATTCCAACTTTACTATGAATTTTACCATGAATTTACTATTTGTTCTTGAAATTCATGTAGATAAAAATGTATGTAATTATTCTGTGTCTGACTTCACTTCTTCATAATGCCAGTAAGATGAACAATTGCACCAAAGTTCTTGCATGTTACAGTTGATTCTTTTCTTTTTTTAAAATTATTATTGTCATTTAAATTTATATACACATTGATTAATCCATTCTACTATGAGTGAATATTTGCATTGTTTGACATCTGGTTTATTTACATAAAGCATGAACTTTCCAGTACACATATTTTCATAAGGAAATGAATTAATACCTTGTAAGTGTTTATATAGAAGGGAAACTAGTCATCTGCCAGCTTTCCATAGTCATTTCACTACTTTACCCTGCTACCAAAAATGCAGCAGAGTTCCATAATTCATAACTACTGCATGGGCCAGGTGTCTTTTGTTGTCATTGTAATAGGATTTTTGCATTTTAACGAGTGCTTTAGTGTACATTTCTTTGATGAAATGTGCATTTCTTTGATGGGCACCTCATACATATGATTATTTGATATTTGGTGATGCTCTTTTGCAAAGCGAACTTTCAAGTGTTCTGTCCATTTGTTACTGGGTTGTTTATAATTTTCTTATTGATTACTTATGTTAAAGGGATCCACTTTATGCTTTGAATATAACCCGTGCTGTTCTGTCACTGCCACTTTTTAAAAAATGGATGTGTTTCTTTCTCTTCCTCTCTCCTTGCTCCTCCCTAATCTTTCCCACCTCTGTTAATCTCAGGGGACACAGGATTACCCTTCTTCACCCATTTTAGGCATATTTATCTGTCCTTTAGTGCATACCCATCATAGGAATGAAGTAGTACAGACTTTGGGGATGGTACCGAAAGATCTCAGATATGACTATCTCCAAAATTAACAAATGAGTTACAACTCCAACAGAGAACATGTGGAATGTAGCCTTTGAATCACCTCTTTAAAAGCCCCCTGTTTTTGCTGATGGGCAAAATCCCAGCCTCTGGGACAGGAGTCCCCTGTGTTTCTCCTTTGCTAGCAAAGCAATAAAACTTCTTTTTCCTGTTTCTCAAAACAGTGTCATTACTAGATTGGCATAGGGGACGAGGACAGAGGTTTTTATAGCAGTTAAATTCCAAACACTTGAGGTTTTCCCCATTACCTCATGTTTATTGATTTCTAGTCCAGTTTAATTGCTATTGAATCAGACTGCTTATGTTGTAAATATTTTTATATTTCTTAATATTCGTCTTTAAAATTTTGTAACACTGGTCCACATCATGCTTTGAATATAGACCTTGTTGCTCTGCCACTTCTACTTATTTTTAAAATGGACATGTTTCTTTCTCCTTTCCTAGACTTCTCCTCCCTAATCTCCCCTCAATAATCTTGGGAAATGGGATTATTTATCCCTTTACCCCTTCCTAGGCTGTGTTATCTGTCCTTGCACACACCTATCACAGGAAGGAAGTAATTTAAATTTCAGGGATAGTGCCAGAATACCTAAGAAATCTCCCACATTAGTAAGTGAATTTTCACCACTATCAGAGCACACCTGGAATATAACCCTTGAATCACCTTTTTAAAAATTTTCTGATCCCCCTGATGGGGAGAAGCACAGACTCTGGTCCTAGAGTCTTTTTGTTACCAAAGCAATAAAATAATTTTTCCTTTTTCTTGAAACTATGTCCTTATTGGATTTGTATCAGAAACAAGGACTGACCTTTTGGTAACAAGTTGTTGATGTTAACACAGCATATGACTTGTTTTATTAAATATTTTGTGTGTATTTGAAAAAAATGCATATTCTGTATTCATTGTGTTCTGAAATGCAATTCGCTGAGTTTAAATCTTCTATATTGGTATAATTTGTGTCTCCTCCTATCATTTATTAAAGAAGGTTTACAGTAAAATATGCAGTTATCATTGTGGATTTATCATCTCACTTTGATTTTGTTAAACTTTATTTTTTATATTTTAAAGAAATACTATCAGTCAATACAAATTTCAATGGATTAGTTTTCCTGTTTAATTTATTTTTTCGTCACCCTGAAATCTCTCTATATATTTTAAATAATATTTATTCACTGGAGTGTTTATGCCTCACATTAATAAATCCTTTATAGCTTTCTTTGATTAGTGTTTCTATTACATAATTTTCTCCTTTGTGTCTTTGTTTCATAATGAATTTCTTGTGAAGTTTGTAGGGGTTGGTTTGATTATTTTTCATGTTTACAAGTCTAACAATATTTTCCTTTAATTAGACTACTTAGTCAATAGAATGACAGAGGTTCTTGGTTTTAAGTCTTTTCTCATGCTTTTTGTTTTCTATTTGTCTCATCTCAATTCATTCCTTTATTCATCTTTTCTTTCCTTTTTTTGAATTTATCAAACATCTATGGCCTCTTTTATACCTCTGTTAATTATGGCATATCTCTTTATGTGAGCCTCTTGGTTACCTAGGAATCCTAGAAGAGCAAGAGGGCCATATCCTACAGGAAGCCTCTGTTATAAAGGCTTTAATTCTATTTATGAGGGAAGGACCCTCAAGGCTAATCACCTTGAAAATCCCCACTTCATAATAGCATCCCATTGGACATTAAATTTCAGTACTCAGATTTCAAATTTTGGAGGTGAAACATTCACAGCAGGGCAACCTCCTTTCTTACAAGGTGGATGACTTGAGTCATCATTATGAAAATCTACTAGTATTTAATATATTATTTTTAGAAGTACATCCTTTTTGGAGATGCTAGTATTAAGAGATTTCTTTACCTCTAGCGGCCGTGTTATCTTGGACAAACTTTTCTTAAATCTCGGTTTTCTTTCTGTAAAGTGAAGACAGTAATACTACCATGAGCAATTGTTGTAAGGAATAGAAATATTGTAGTCTCCTTTCATCTACAATTCCACTTTCTGTGGTTTCAATTATTCATGATTCCAAAACATCAATGAATGATTTTAAAAACAAGCAATTCATATAGTTCAATTGCCATTCTGTGTAGTGTAATGAAATCTTGTGCTGTCCTGAGCCTTGCATTGAACAAGAATCATCCTTTTATGCAATGTATCCACACTGTATATGATACTTACTCTGTGGTAGTTGAGAGAGCGAATAAGAGAGAGGCCACAAGCACATAGCATTTATTATAGCATATTGTTATAATTGTTTTATTTTATTAGTTTTTAATGTTATTGTCTTACTGTTCCTAATTTATAAATTCACCTTTACCATAGATATACATGTAGGAGAAAATCAAGTATATATAGGGTTCAATACTATCAATAGCTTTAGGTATCCACTGGACGTCTTGGAAAATATGCTCTGGTGGAAAGGGAGAGATAGTGTTAATACTGGGAAATGCAAAAAAAAAAGGCAGATTCATTGTAGATTCTAGTAAATAATGAAGGAAATGATGTGATCTGTGAAAATTACCAAGGCAGAGATGGTTTGCCATTTTTTCCCATAGTTTGAGACTTTAAATGCTTGTGTGTGTGTGTGTGTGTGTGTGTGTGTGTGTGTGTGTGAGAGAGAGAGAGAGAGAGAGAGAGAGACATAGAGAGAATATGTGTTTATGTACATATCAATATATATGTATGAATAATTTTAAAATTATTTTTCTCTTTCCAGACTTAATGTTGGTAATAACCTCTCCTAGATGCAGGGCACCACTTAAACAGTATCTCCTGGTCTAATTTATTATATTTAATTAACTGAAAGTTTAGAAACCCGAAAGCCCCTTAGCAATATTGTGCTTAAAAAAGGAATAAATAGGCTTTAAAGGATGGCATGGAAATAAGTCTTCTGAGTAAAGTCAATAAACTCGAATACTTTTGCCTTCCTATACTGATTTTAGTTGTTAAGGGTCATTTTTACTCCACTTTTTAAAACTACTGATGGCATTTTGAGTTAATGAAGTTGTGAGATAGCTAGGTTTCAAATGTGATATTAAACTGTAAATATTGATATAAGAATTTCTATTTATTTCTTTAAGCAACTTCATTGGAGTTATGATTGATATGTGAAAAGCTGTACATATTTGAAGTGTACAACTTGGTGATCTGGGGTTAAGTACATACCTGTGAGACAATCATCACCCATCAAGGCCATAGATAAACCATCATCTCCTAAAGCTTCCTCCCACCCCTCTAATAATAAGACTTTTTAAAAAAAATAATAAGATCAATTAATATAAGATCCACCTTCTTGGTTAATTTCAAGCATAGTATTTATAGGGTATTTATTTTTCAGCTACTAAATACCAGTGTTGTACTGAAATTCATGCCTATAACTTACCTCATCACTTAGACCAAGAGTAGGAAATAAATTTTAAAAATTTATTCTACAGTCTTCTAATTATTTCAGACCAGTATTTCTAGAAAGATTTATCTCTTCATATCCTGTTTTATTTCCTTCAAAGTTCAAGCCATTGAGCATTTCCAGGCAGTATATTTAGTTCACCTGGAAATGGCTGGTGAATTCTATTTCATCCTTCTCAGATCCAGCATCAGCCCCAGAACAGGGGTAATTAAGCATGGTCCCTGCCTGACCAGAAAAAGAATTTACTCACTATATACGAGCACTGGTGAAGGATGAGCTACATTAATTTGTGAGGCAATGAAAAATGAAAATGAGGGGTTAGTTGCTTAAACTATGAATGATTTCAAAACAGTGTTAGGACAGTATTAGTTCAAACACCTTGCAGTTGGCCTGGGAGGAAGCACTTCCTGATGTGGCCTTGGGTGAATGTGACTTTGCACAAGGGTTGAACCAACTTTTAGGTCTAAACTGTGTTTCTTCCTAATTACATTTTGAGCAAAGGAAAATTGGAGGAGACAAATCTTTATTGGTCTTACCTATATGTCGGAAGCTTACCTGCATCATATTTAATTCTTACAGTACCTCTGTTTGGCCAATGTTGTGACCACATTTTTTTTAAATTTTTTTATTGTTGGTTGTTCAAAACATTACATAGTCCTTGACATATCATATTTCACACTTTGATTCAAGTGGGTTATGAACTCCCATTTTTACCCCTTATACAGATTGCAGAATCACATCAGTTACACATCCATTGATTTACATATTGCCATACTAGTGTCTGTTGTATTCTGCTGCCTTTCCTATCCTCTACTATCCCCCCTCCCCTCCCCTCCCCTCCCCTCTTCTCTCTCTACCCCCTCTACTGTCATTCATTTCTCCCCCTTGTATTATTTTTCCCTTTCCCCTCACTTCCTCTTGTATGTAATTTTGTATAACCCTGAGGGTCTCCTTCCATTTCCATGCAATTTCCCTTCTCTCTCCCTTTCCCTCCCACCTCTCATCCCTGTTTAATGTTAATCTTCTTCTCATGCTCTTCGTCCCTACTCTGTTCCCAGTTACTCTCCTTATATCAAAGAAGACATTTGGCATTTGTTTTTTCCCTAAAAACTTGGCTAGCTCACTTAGCATAATCTGCTCTAATACCATCCATTTCCCTGCAAATTCTATGATTTTGTCATTTTTTAATGCAGAGTAATACTCCATTGTGTATAAATGCCACATTTTTTTATCCATTCATCTATTGAAGGGCATCTAGGTTGGTTCCACAGTTTTGCTATTGTGAATTGTGCTGCTATGAACATCGATGTAGCAGTGTCCCTGTAGCATGCTCTTTTTAGGTCTTTAGGGAATAGACCGAGAAGGGGAATAGCTGGGTCAAATGGTGGTTCCATTCCCAGCTTTCCAAGAAATCTCCATACTGCTTTCCAAATTGGCTGCACCAATTTGCAGTCCCACCAGCAATGTACACGTGTACCCTTTTCCCCACATCCTCGCCAGCACTTGTTGCTATTTGACTTCATAATGGCTGCCAATCTTACTGGAGTGAGATGGTATCTTAGGGTGGTTTTGATTTGCATTTCTCTGACTGCTAGAGATGGTGAGCATTTTTTCATGTACTTGTTGATTGATTGTATGTCCTCCTCTGAGAAGTGTCTGTTCAGGTCTTTGGCCCATTTGTTGATTGGGTTATTGGTTATCTTATTGTCTAATTTTTTGAGTTCTTTGTATACTCTGGATATTAGGGCTCTATCTGAAGTGTGAGGAGTAAAGATTTGTTCCCAATATGTAGGCTCCCTATTTACCTCTCTTATTGTTTCTTTTGCTGAGAAAAAACTTTTTAGTTTGAGTAAGTCCCATTTGTTGATTCTAGTTATTAACTTTTGTGCTATGGGTGTCCTATTGAGGAATTTGGAGCCCGACCCCACCGACTGTAGATCGTAGCCAACTTTTTCCCCTTCTATCAGATGGCGTGTCTCTGATTTGATATCAAGCTCCTTGATCCATTTTGAATTCACTTTTGTGCATAGTGAGAGAAAGGGATTCAGTTTCATTTTGTTGCATATGGATTTCCAGTTTTCCCAGCACCATTTGTTGAAGATGCTATCCTTCCTCCATTGCATGCTTTTAGCCCCTTTATCAAATATAAGATAGTTGTAGTTTTGTGGATTGGTTTCTGTGTCCTCTATTCTGTACCATTGGTCCACCCGCCTGTTTTGGTACCAGTACCATGCTGTTTTTGTTACTATTGCTCTGTAGTATAGTTTGAAGTCTGGTATCGCTATACCGCCTGATTCACACTTCCTGCTTAGCATTGTTTTTGCTATTCTGGGTCTTTTGTTTTTCCATATGAATTTCATGATTGCTTTCTCTATTTCTACAAGAAATGCCGTTGGGATTTTGATTGGCATTGCATTAAACCTATAGAGAACTTTTGGTAATATCGCCATTTTGATGATGTTAGTTCTGCCTATCCATGAACAGGGTATATTTTTCCATCTTCTAAAATCTTCTTCTATTTCTCTCTTTAGGGTTCTGTAGTTTTCATTGTATAAGTCTTTCACCTCTTTTGTTAGGTTGATTCCCAAGTATTTTATTTTTTTTGAGGATATTGTGAATGGAGTGGTTGTCCTCATTTCCATTTCAGAGGACTTGTCGCTGATATACAGGAATGCCTTTGATTTATGCGTGTTGATTTTATAGCCTGCCACTTTGCTGAATTCATTTATTAGCTCTAATAGTTTCTTTTTAGAGCCTTTTGGGTCTGCTAGGTATAGAATCATGTCTGATGCAAATAGTGATAATTTAAGTTCTTCTTTTCCTATTTTTATGCCTTTAATTTCTTTCGTCTGTCTAATTGCTCTGGCCAGTGTTTCGATAACTATGTTGAACAGAAGTGGTGAGAGAGGGCATCCCTGTCTTGTTCCAGATTTTAGAGGGAATGCCTTCAATTTTTCTCCATTCAGAATGATGGTAGCCTAAGGCTTAGCATAGATTGCTTTTACAATATTGAGGTATGTTCCTGTTATCCCTAGTTTTTCTAGAGTTTTGAACATAAAGGGATGCTGTACTTTGTCGAATGCTTTTTCTGCATCTATCGAGATGATCATATGGTTCTTATTTTTAAGTCTATTGGTGTGGTGAATAACATTTATTGATTTCCGTATATCGAACCAGCCTTGCATCCCAGGGATGAATCCTACTTGATCATGGTGCACAATTTTTTTGATATGTTTTTGTATCCGATTTGCCAGAATTTTATTGAGGATTTTTGCTTCTAGGTTCATTAGAGATATTGGTCTGTAGTTTTCTTTCTTTAAAGTGTCTTTGTCTGGTTTAGGTATCAGGGTGATGTTGGCCTCGTAGAATGAATTTGGAAGTTCTCCCTCTTTTTCTATTTCCTGAAGTAGCTTGAAAAGTATTGATATTAGTTCCTCTTTAAAGGTTTTGTAAAATTCTGCTCTATACCCATCTGGTCCTGGGCTTTTCTTAGTTGGTAGTCTTTTGATGGTTTCTTCTATTTCCTCAATTGATAATGGTCTGTTTAGGTTGTCTATATCCTCCTGACTCAATCTGGGCAGATCATATGACTTAAGAAATTTATCTATGCCTTCACTATCTTCTAATTTATTGGAGTATAAGGATTCAAAATAATTTTTGATTATCTTCTGTATTTCTGAAGTGTCTGTTGTGATATTGCCTTTTTCATCCCGTATGCTAGTAATTTGAGTTCTCTCTCTTCTTCTCTTCGTTAGCATGGCTAAGGGTCTGTCGATTTTATTTATTTTTTCAAAGAACCAACTTTTAGTTTTGTCAATTTTTTTCAATTGTTTCTTTTGTTTCATTTCATTAATTTCAGCTCTGATTTTAATTATTTCTTGCCTTCTACTTCTTTTGCTGTTGTTTTGTTCTTCTTTTTCTAGGATTTTGAGATGAAGTATGAGATCATTTATTTGTTGGTTTTTCCTTTTTTTAAGGAATGAATTCCAAGCAATGAATTTTCCTCTTAGAACTGCTTTCAATGTGTCCCATAGATTCCATATGTTGTGTCTGTGTTCTCATTTATCTCTAAGAATTTTTTAATTTCCTCCTTGATGTCTTCTATAACCCATTGATCATTCAGTAACATATTGTTCATTCTCCAAGTGATGCATGATTTTTCGTTCCTTCTTTTTTCATTGATTTTCATTTTCATTCCGTTATGATCAGATAAGATGCATGGTATTATCTCTACTCCTTTATATTGTCTAAGAGTTGCCCTGTGACATAATATATGATGTATTTTTGAGAAGGATCCATGTGCTGCTGAGAAAAAAGTGTAACTGCTTGATGTTGGGTGGTATATTCTATATATGTCAATTAAGTCTAGGTTATTAATTGTGTTATTGAGTTCTATAGTTTCCTTATTCAACTTTTGTTTGGAAGATCTGTCCAGTGGCGAGAGAGGTGTGTTGAAGTCTACCATGATTATTGTATGGTGGACTATTAGACTCTTGAACTTGAGAAGTGTTTGTTTGATGAACATAGCTGCACCATTGTTTGGGGCATATATATTTATGATTGTTATGTCTTGTTGGTGGATGGTTGCCTTGAGCAGTATGTAGTGTCCCTCTTTATCCCTTTTGATTAACTTTGGCTTGAAATCTATTTTATTTGATATGAGTATGGATACTCCTGCTTGTTTCCGAAGTCCATATGAGTGATATGATTTTTCCCAACCTTTCACCTTCAGCCTATGTATGTCTTTTCCTATCAAATGCGTGTCCTGTAGGCAGCATATTGTTGGGTCTTGTTTTGTGATCCATTCTACTAGCCTGTGTCTCTTAATTGGTGAGTTTAAGCCATTAACATTTAGGGTTATTATTGAGATATGGGTTGTTCTTCCAGCCATATTTGTTTATTTCTGTTACTAAACATGGTTTGTTTTCCTCTTTGATTATTTTTCCCCCCTTTACTGTCCTACCTCCCACTGTTGGTTTTCATTGTTATTTTCCATTTCCTCTTCCTGTAATGTTTTGCTGAGGATGTTTTGAAGAGATGGTTTTCTAGCTGCAAATTCTTTTAACTTTTGTTTATTGTGGAAGGTTTTAATTTCATCTTCTATCCTAAAGCTTAATTTCGCTGGATACACAATTCTTGGTTGGAACCCATTTTCTTTCAGTGTTTGAAATATGTTATTCCAGGATCTTCTAGCTTTCAGAGTCTGTGTTGAAAGATCAGCTGTTATCCTGATTGGCTTACCCCTAAATGTAATCTGCTTCCTTTCTCTTGTAGCTCTTAAAATTCTCTCCTTATTCTGTATGTTGGGCATCTTCATTATAATGTGTCTAGGTGTGGATCTCTTATGATTTTGCACATTCGGCGTCCTGTAGGCTTCTAGGATTTGGGATTCTGTCTCATTCTTCAAGTCTGGGAAGTTTTATCGTATTATTTCATTGAATAGATTGCTCATTCCTTTGGTTTGGAGCTCTGTACCTTCCTGTATCCCAATGACTCTTAAGTTTGGTCTCTTTATGTTATCCCATATTTCTTGGATGTTCTGCTCATGGTTTCTTAACATTCTTGCTGAGCTGTCTATGTTCTTTTGCAGTTGAAATACTTTGTCTTCATTGTCTGATGTTCTATCTTCTAAGTGTTCTACTCTGCTGGTAGTATTCTCAATTGAGTTTTTAAGTTGGTTTATTGCTTCCTGCATTTCTAGGATTTCTGTTTGTTTTTTATAACCTCTATCTCCCTGTATAGTTGATCCTTTGCTTCCTGGATTTGTTTGTGTAATTCATTTTCAAAGTGATCTTTCATTGTCTGATTTTGCTGTCTAATGTCTTCCTTGATACTCCAGATCATCTGAAGCATGTATATCCTGAATTCTTTATCTGACATTCCATCTGCTGCAGCTGTTACCTCTTCTAAAGTTGAGTTGACCTGCATTGCTTGTGGTCCTTTCTTTCCTTGTCTTTTCATATTGCTTGCGTTTCTTTCTGCTTGGTGAAACTGTTGTGTTTTTGAAAATATTTACCCTTATATATTTATATTGCTCTTGTATAGTTGAAAAGTCTCCCTTGCAGGGTTGGGCAGCGGTCTGCCTATCTTGCAGGCTCGGGGCGGCGGCTCTGCTCTGCCCCTCCTCCAATTGGTGTGACTTGTCTACCACACCCACGGACCGCTGGGCCTGTTCCGGGCGCGGGCGAAGGCTCTGCTCTGCTCCTAGTCCAATTGGGGTGACATGCCTACCACCCCGGCCGGCCGCAGGTCTGCCTACCTTGCGGGAACGGGCGGCGGCTCTGCTCTGCCCCTACTCCAAATGGGGTGATGCTGGGAGCCATTAGCCAAGTAGGTATGACAATTTCCTTGCCAGCGTACCCCATGTTCCTTAGTGGAAGGACTCGTGGAAATAGGACATTTTGCAGTGACATTGCATGTAGGTGACCTTGCTCAAGGACCAGGGCAGATCCAAGTTTAGGGTGTTCCCGGTTTATAATCCGGGTTTAGGGCGTTCCCGGTTTAGGTTCCAGGTTTAAGGTTTAAGGTTATTCCTGCTGGGAATAGGGCGTATCCTGCTGCCTGAGTTCCCCTTGAGTTCTCACGGGATTCAGACAGTATTTTTTGGGAGACAGAAGCCCAGTGGGGGTGGATTTGGGCAGAGAACGTGGATTTCCCCAGAACGTGATTGTAGACGGCTGGTGTGAGTTCGGGAATAAAGAGTTGCTGTTTGAATCTACAAGCTGTGTGGTGGCTCGTGATTTTGTGCCCAGCCAGACTGCGGCAGGGTGACGTGTCTGTCACACCGGCAGGCCACTGGGCCTGTTCCGCTGGTCGGTCGCAGATCTGCCTACCTTTCGGGCGTGGGTTGCGGCTCTGCTCTGCCCCTACTCCAATTGGGGTGTTGTGACTACCACGCTGTCAGGTCGCTGGGCCTGTTCCGGGCGCGGGCGGCGGCTCTGCTCTGCCCCTACTCCAATTGGGGTGACGTGTGTACCACGCCGGCAGACCGCTGGGCCTGATCCGCCGGTCTGTCACAGGTCTGCCTACCTTGCAGGCACGGGCGGCGGCTCTGCCCTGCCCCTCCTACCACGCCCGCAGACCGCTGGGCCTGTCCTGCTGGTCGGTCGCAGGTCTGCCTACCTTGTGGGCGCAGGTGGCAGCTCTGCTCTGCCCCTACTCTACTTGGGGTTACGGGACTACCACACCGGCGGGCCGCTGGGCCTGATCCGGGCGCGGGCAAAGGCTCTGCTCTACCCCTACTCCAGTTGGGGTGACGTGTGTACCACATTGGCAGGCCACTGGGCCTGATACACCGGTCTGTCGCAGGCCTGCCTACCTTGCAGGCGCGGGCGGAAGCTCTGCCCTGCCCCTCCTACCACGCCCACGGGCCGCTGGTCCTGTTCTGCCAGTCGGTTGCAGGTCTGCCTACCTTGCGGGCGCGGACGGCGGCTCTGCTCTGCCCCTCTGGCTTGATGATAAAGTGAGAGAGACTTGGGTGTTTGTGACTCACTTTCTTTACCAGGAGACCAACTGTTTCTGTCACCGCTGGTATCAATGAAGTTCTCTCCTCCGCTGCTTTCTGATGACATCAGATCTCTGCCATGTTGGTATCCCATGCGAATGGAAGCATTTCGTTCCCTTTGCTGGGTGACCAAAGCAACGGGTGAGTCCTGACTGGCCCTCACAAGCCCCGTCTCAGTCCTGTTGCCACTGCCTATGAAGGCTCGGTTGGTATTTACCTCCACAGTATTCAGCAGGACCCGGACTGAGAAGCAGTTTCCGCGGATTCTTTAGCCCTGGGCCAGAGCAGTTCCGGGAGCCAGAATTCGGCCGCTCCGTGCTCGGTGTATGTTCTGATAGAAGCAGGCTCCAAGAAGCAGTTTCCGCGGGTTAATTAGCACTGAGCCTGAGTAAGTTGTCTGCGAGCCGCAGGCGAATGGCAGCCTGAAATTACCTGTTCTATGGCTGAATGAGCTGCGATCAGTCGAAAACGTGACCACATTTTTATATACATAAAAAAGAGTGTCAAGAAATGTGTTTAATTCGTCAAGTTTCTAAGTGTTTCTCTCTCTAGGTCTCTGGCTTCTTCCACCACAGTCCTTTCTAGTGTGCAGCTGTTGGGCTTCTCTGTCATTTACATGTGACTCTACCTAAGAGGAAACAGAATGGAATCAGGGAGATGTTTGGATAATACTGTAAGATTCTCTCCAACTCCTTGGGTCTGAAGATTCCCAAATTTAGAACTAAAAACAAGTTTAATTCATGATCTGTATTCTAAAAATACCCAAAGAGTCAAGGGTAGAATGTTTTTCCTCTTATGTGGATTTTAGACCAAACTTAGAGGTGGGGAATCCCATGAAAATAGAAGAGAGATCGGTGGAGTGGAGGTATGGGATTGAGGGGAATAGAGGAGAGACCAGAAAAGGGAGAGACTGTGGAATGAGACTGTACATATATGAATATACCACAATGAATTTCACCTTTGTATATATCTATAAAGCACTAAAAAACAAACAACAACAAAAAACTATCAACACGTATAAGAAAGACCAGTAGAATAGAAGAAAGAACAGGGGTGTGTGTGTGTGTGTGTGTGTGTGGTGGGGGGACTGAGAAGTACTGGTGGCTGAACTGTAGCAAATTATATTCCATGTTTGTATAATGATCTCCAAATGAACCCCAATATGATGTATAACTATAATGGAGTAATAATATTTTAAAAATCTGTTCTTCTGAAGCTTTTATATAACTAGGCTAACTACCTCATTAAATAGCAAAGATCTCTTTAGTGTTTCACACTTGAAGCTCATTAGTTACCCAGGCTTTGTGTCTATAAAAATAAAGTAGAACTTATTCACTCTTTAAAATGACTCCTAGTGGCCCCTGGGATTTCTCATTCCTAGTCTCTAAAGGCAAGAATTATATAAAAAAAAGAAAGAAAACTTTCAAAGACCCATATAATTCCAAGTAGGTATGACGCATTGCATGACCCAGGTCATTTGCAGTGTCATTGAATGTAAAGTGACCTTGCTCAAGGACTAGGGCAGATTGGGATTTAGGGCGTTCCGGGTTTAGGGTGGTTCCAGGTTTAAGGTGTACCCTGCTAGGAATAGGGCGTATCCTGCTGCCTCGGGCGCGCCCGCTCCTTGAGTTCCCATTGAGTTCTCGCGGGATTCAGAGAGTATTAGGGATTCAGAGCCCAGTGGAGTGCGTGGATTTTGCCCAGAACGTGGATTTGCCCAGAACGTGTGTGTAAAGTGCCGGTGACAGTTCGAGAATAAAGAGTTGCTGTTTGAATCTACAAGGTGTGTGGTGGCTCGTGATTTTGTGCCCAGCCAGACTGCGGCATTTGGTGGCCTGTACGCAGAACGTCTAAAGCTTGGAGGTAAGTGAAATTGCTCGCCCCCAAGGGAGAGCGAAAGAATGGGTGACCATTTCAAAAAACAATGTGTTCTTGTTTTGATTTATTTTGTTTTTATTTCAAGTTGCCTGTCCCTAGAACATTCTCAGGCAAACTGGGGAAAATGGTTGGCTCAAAGTTTGAAGCTGTTCACCCCCGAGGAAGAGAAATTGTTAGAGGAAAGAGGCACCCCAGTAAGACCAAGAACAGTTAGGGCATATGTTGATACAATACAAAAATGTAGCCCATGGCTTTTTAAAGATGAGTTATTAAGTATATCAATGGGACCATCATGGTATCCTGTAAAAGGATTTTTCTTCAACAAGAAAGAGATGGCTAGTTCTGTTTATTACATTTGTCTAAGATCTTGGTTTTTACAGACATCTGATTAATTTACAAAGCTAAAGTGTTAAAATATCAACCACTAAATATAAAATCAAGTGTTCTTTACTTATTAAGTTCCATAAGGTAATATATTTAAACATTATGTGTGTTTTCATAATTTGGTAAATGGAAAAAAGGTTTAATATTGCTTTGGTCTGTGTCTTTGCTAAAACAAGGTTACTAAGAGTTAAGATTCTATCATGTGTAATTTATATACAAAGAGTATAAGAAGTTTTAGTTGGGTTTCAATTACAGTATTATACTACCATAAAAAAACATGAAAGTATTTCATCTTATTAAAGTGGGGTAATTTGTCTAAATCAGAAATTTTATAAGAGTTGTTTCAGAATGTGAATTTATAAAAAGTGTTAATGGCTAAAAAAGAGATATTAAAAGATTCAAGATGTGGAAATATATTTTAATATGGAAGGTTAAAAGAAAAAGAAATGTTTCTAGATGAGATAATCTCTGTGTGGTAAAGTAAAAAGTTGTAAAATGCCATTTAAAAAGATTTTGAGGAAACTAGACTTACTTTAAAAGCTCGAGAAAGGAAGAAAGAAGAAAAAGGTATTTGTACATGGCAGATTGAGACAAAGCTTCTTAATGGAGTAAAAAAAAAAAAAGCCTTTAGTTGAAGGGCAGCCATATAAACTAACATTAAGCGATTTAAACAGAATCTAAGCCTCGTTTAAAAGAGTGAAGCTGTAGGTGGTGATAAAGTACATTTAAAATTACAGTATAGATGATAATTGAAAGGCTTTAAAAGGTTAAATTGAAGGTGGTTGAGATACCTTCATGGTGGAAAAAAGAAAAAAGAGATATAAAAAGATTCAAGATGTGGAAATATATTTTAATATGGATGGTTATAAGAAAAAGAAATGTTTCTAGATGAGATAATCTTTGTGTGATAAAGTAAAAAGTTGTAAAATGTCTAAGTAAGTTGCAAAAGGCTTTAAAAGGTTAAATTGAAGGTGGTTAAGATGCCTTCATGACGGAGGAAAGATTGCGTCATTTGAAGCCTAGTTAATCTTAAAGGCATTACTTAAAAAAAATAAACACATGAAAATGGGAAGATAATAGGATAAAAGATACTTAGATAAAGAAGATTAAAAATTTGAAGTGAAAAACTTTAAAGACAGAAGTATAGAAAGTTAAAAAGAAAAAAAGATAGAAAAGATGTAGGAAGATAAAAAAGATGTAGGAAGACAATAATTTTAAATCCACAAAATAGGATACAAAAGAAAACTAAGAGGAAAAAAAAGCAACTAAGGGTGAATGTACAAACCTTAGGGAAAAAAAAAAACTAGAAGATAGAAATAAGATAAAAATGGTTGAAAATATCAAGTAAGGTATTTCAGGTAGAAAATGCAAAAAGCTAAGACAACTATTAGATACAGACATATACTTATTAAAGCAAAAAGAGGGAATTGGAAAGGGGTATATATCCCCCAAAGATAAACTTAAAATAACCCTTTTTACTCTAAACTTTTTAAATTTGGATTCATCAGGACTTAGTGCTGCGGAAAGGCATATGTATCCAAAAAATGTACATAAGCCTAAGTTACTTTGGAAGGATATTCTAACAGGACAATGGAAAAATCCTGACCCAGTGATTGTCTGGAGTCGGTGTTCTGTTTGTGTGTTTCCACAGGTAGAACAGCAGCGGATTTGGATTCCAGAGAGACTAACCAAAACAATTTCTACAGACCAAAAAGAAGATGATTTGACTCAAATCCATAACAGCTGATATCCATAGCTCCAGCTTGGCTATTCTTACATCTGTGACAGTGATTAACCAGGATGCTTTTTTCAATATCTATTTTATTATTGCATTTTCCCACATCATAAAGTTCTATTTTATTTTTTGAGCTCATACAAACCTAGGTTAATGTTTTTCTGATCAGTTTTATTTTTTTGACTGTGGAGTTTTTAAACATTGCAATGGAGATTTCACCTAGGTAAAGCTACAAGGCCTTTACTATTGTCTTATGTGTTGTACGTTTGTATGCACTCTTGTGTTTTTTTTTTTTTTCAGAGTAGAAATTATAAGTTTATTAAAGGACAGCAGAAAAGACTTCTCCCGGAGGAAGAAGGGGACCCAAGAGGTGGAATCCGTGGAAGGGATGTTGTCTCCCCTTTTTATAGTTCTTTCAGTGTTGGAATGTAGGTGGGAAGGCCCGAGGGGTGGGACACAGGTGGGCCAAAGAAGTAATCTGGTCAGGAAGGACTTCTGAGTCAACACCTTTTTGCTGGGGGCTGTTCATTAATATTTCTTTGAGGTGGACTTTGGCCTAGGGCCTTTTTGGGACTTCATTAACATTCCATGAATTGTCCTGCATTTCCCGGAATCATTGCCAGCATGGCCTCCATTTTAGATTTCACTCGGCATTAGACCCGATTTATCTAACTACACTGACTACCTAACTTTAAATCTGGCTTCATTCCCCCCTCTAATTTGGGAACTCCTTACTGCTGTAAGGAAGGGGGGCGAAGAAGATCTTTCTGGCTTCTTCAGGCTGAAAAGGGACGATGTGGGCAAGCAGTTTGGAGTCCCCCTTTAAAAATCGGGTCTATCGAGTGGTCCATGATAGAAGTCTGATTGAGAAGTAATAGTCTGGAGGGCCACTTGAGGGATGGATGGTCTATAAGAGAAACAAGAATTCATTAGTACTGGAACCATATTGATGCAGCAATAAATGCCATAGCACAGGAATATGCCAATGAGTATGATGGCAAAGACAAAGACTAACAATGTTTTCCACCAGGAAGTACCAAGAACTAGGAGCTTTGTCATGTCCTCATGACAAAGTTGCTGAGGACATGGCTTCTATCTGAGCATGTAAATCTTTAAGGACATTTGTCACATTGCCAGAAAGGTCAGGGATGTAAACACAACATTTAACTTTTAGGGTTACAGACGTTCTTTCCCTTAAGATATAGTTTAATATTTTAATGTCATCTGATCTTGTAAAATCCTTTTACTAGTATGACCTCTGTGTCTAATAGAGAAATCTTTAATTCTGTTACTTAGGGCTGGATAACCATACTAGCAAACACTAAGCCTACCTGTGTAGGTTAGGAATAAAGGCCTTAAACTAAAAACTACTCTGGCAGTTCCTTTTGATAGTTATCAGGCATTCCTGTCTGAGAATCTCTTTTGTAGCCTCCAGTTTACTTATTTTTGGAAGTTACATTTAACTATTATTATTATTTAAAATGTCCAGGAACAGCTGTGCTTTGGCTTTGACTGTCTTTGCTAAGTATTTAAGATGAAGCAAGTCAAACTGACTTTTGTTTTTATCTATTGTTAACAGTCAGCTGAGCTTCCCTGGGAGTCCTCGGGGAACTTCACAGCAGCTTCTCAGTTCTGCTAGTGCCATTGCGCTAGGATGGGTCCAGGCCTTGCTTGACCATGTGGCTTCCCTTGGAAGCATCAGGGATGTCTCCCTTTTCTGATGACCCTCCTCTTCACAGCAAATGCACTGATTGGCTTTCTGTCCTCCACTGGTCTCATTAATCTCCCTGATTGGGAGGTTATGTGGCCTAGAGTTGCAAAGCTCTTTGGAGAAGTCCCCTATTCCCTGATTCAGACTGACTCAGAGGGCAAGAGCCAAATATTGGTTTTCTTGGCCCTTTTAATTTAACTTTAATTTTAAAACTTAATCTTAAACATCTAGCAAATAAGTTTCAACAGCCTTATATTAAGAGTACTGGGCTTTAATGTCTATCTCTCTATCCTGTATGTGATAACTTATTATCTTAAATTAACCCAGGTTGTGTGTTCTTAAATCAGTACCTCTGCAAAACATTAACAGGCAATCTTTAAGCCATTTATAAGAAAACTACAAGATAAAATTATCAAGAGTAAAAACATATTTAGTTCATGTAATAGCTACCTTGAATTTTGGCAGAGTTATACATTATAATCCCCTGTTTGAGATCCTGGTAATCGTGACAAAAAAACCAACTTTTGGACACAACTTTAACTGTACTGAAATCTGGCCTACTTCTTCCATAGTCACTTTCACATGTAGTGAGATGGGACAGAGCCTTATCTCAAGTAAGGCAGGGCTCTTCATAAATCTTGAGTACTGTAGTTCTGAAACTGATCTTTGCTTTTAAACATCATTTTACAAAGCCTACATAAATTGTTGCTCAAGTTCACATGAATATTAGCTAACACAATATAATATCACACCTAAAACATGAATTAAAGAAAAGCTGAAAGCTTTTAACCTTTTGTAGAAAAGTAGCAAAGTACTTTTGTGTTTTGCAATAAAACCTTCACACAGATTAGGCTCTCATTAACTTAAAAATGCATTTAAATTGTATCTCAGTGTAAAAAGTAACATAGAACTTTACATATCTTATTGATAACAAGTCCAGTTATAGAACACAAATGATATAAATAAATCTCCAACATGTTTTTCTTTTTAAGCCTAAAATTACCATACAACTTTAGAACACCAGCTTGACATAATGCTCTTTTAAAACTTCTACCTTACAGACTTGTATACCTGGAAGATATGGACACATTAACACCACAATTACATTGATGTTTTTATATTAACCAAGTTTAGCTTTTAAAGAAATAACATAGCACAATTCTCTAAAACAACAGCACTTGTTTGACCAGATGTTTAATTTTTTTAAGATTACTTGCTCAAAAACTTACACTTATAAGCAACTTACACAGACCAATTTTTATATCATTTACTTAAACCCTCTTAATTACTTAATCATATAGACTCTTATCCAGAAACACATTTTCCCTCTATTAAATCCATACCTAGAACCTTCTAGTTTTTTTTTCATCTGTTAACCTCCTTCTGTTCACATTTTGAAACAATACTTGTAAATTTTATAGACATATTTTTATCTATTTACCAAATTTAAATTGAGCCATTTTAATCATGTGAATCAAAGATATTTGGATCCATTTTTTAAAAATTTTTCATGAGCGCTCCTCATCTGTCAATTGTCATATCACTGCATGATATATGGACATACACACAGACATACCGACATACAACATGTAACACAAGTGTAACACAACACAATAGTAAAGGCCTTGTAGCTTTTTCAGGTGAAATCTCATTGCAATGTTTAAAAAAACTCCAGTTGATCAAAAATAGAACTTATCAGAAAAACATTAACTTGTCTGTAGGATCAAAATCACGAGCTCAAAAAAAATACGGAATCTAAGAAAAAAGCAAAAGTCCTAGAAAACAATTGACCGGCCAGTAATTAGTAAATGCCATACAACTTACTCTTTGGTTTAATCTAGTTTGAGTGCCCATAAAAAGACACCTTTACTCTTTTTTTTTTCTTGGGCCTCAGATCTGTCTCCTACTGATTGCTCCAGGCTTCTTTTATTTGCATATCAACTTAAGTCCTGGCTGAGGTCTGGAAGGAACTGGGAAAACTGGAATTCTGAGCAGAAACCTCATGCCTAAGGCATTTTAACCATAAGTCACAATTTTCAGGTTTGGATGTTGAAAATTATGATATAAGTTTAAGATACAATTTACAAAATTTCATACCTTTACATTTTCCTACACTAGAAAAACTTGCTCACACAAAACTGAAAATAGGATCTTTCTTGATAATATAAAAGCCACCATCAGAAGAAATTCCTTCAGGATCATTAAGCTACTTCCTTTGTTCTGATGTTCCTATAGTATTAAGCTACATTAAATCATTTAAAAAAAATCTTAAAATAGAACCACACACTACCATGTATATCCAAAATTAAGCTTTAAAAATTTAAGACTCTTGCTATTCAATGTTATTTCAATAAGCCAGACCAACGTTCCAATTCAACATTTTTTTCCTAAATCTTACACACTGAGGGGAACAGATACCATATCATAATTTACTATCCTTGCCCAAGTTAATGCACTGGTACACCTAGTGAAATCTTCTCAGGCTACCCAGTTCAAAATAAAACTAAATGATTGGGAGTTACTTGCCAACTTGGAAGTAGAATTCTTTAAATTTTCTATCCTAAGTATTTAAGTTCTCCAGCATGAATTATCTGAAATCACAAACTAAACAATTACCTAACCCCAACTTTTAACTGCAAGATTATGAAGTGTTTCAAACTCATTTATATACCAGGTTGTTACAATAAAAAATCATCTTTTAGACACACATTTAGCCAAGATCATCCCCAAGAAACAATCTATAATAACCTTTAAAATAGAGAGACCAGATAAGAGAAAAATCTCTCCAGGTTTTTAACTTCCATTTAATTATGACTCCTATCAGTGACACCATAGATTTCCCCATGAGTGGACCAGATGTTTTCACAGAGGGGCAACTATAGGTGTAAAATCAAGGGTCTCAGTGTGACGGACTTTACTGCATTCAGTGTCCCTTCTTTTTAAGTGGACAGAGATGGAGCAATCCTTACAGTGTAGGGAAGAATGAGGAAATTCCCCAAAGTGAAAATGGCTCTGGCAGCTGCTGGGAATCCTCAGTTTCCCTTTTACTTACAGGATTAGCTCCTTTGGATAGATCCAATCCCAGGCAATCTGGCATATCTCCTAACTTTCCAGTAGAGTCAGTTTTTATCTGCCTTAGGTCTTGAAGGGGGAAGGGGGTATGTACCTTGATCAGCCCAAATTTTTCTCTTGATTCTTTTTCCTCAGTGAATCCAAGATTTTTTCTCTTCATGGCAGATATCATAGCTAAGTCTACTTTACACTGTTGGCATAATTTAGGACTTTCCCTTAGAGCAAAGAAAATCTGAACATACAGCACCTCACACCATTTCCTTTTTGTAAATTTTATCAAACTGTAAAATTGTATTAAAATTCATATTTCCCTCTGGTGGCCAGGTTTCTTCATCAGAGAGTTTGTATTGAGGCCAGGCCAAGAAAATGAGGCGCTTTTTCTTGAGCGTCTGAGGTTCAAATTTATCCCAATTTTTCAATACGCAGGCTAGTGGTGCACCTGGCGTATTGGAGAGAGAGAAGCTCCCGTCTGAGTGAGAAAAAAACAGGACTCAGGCGCCCACACTGCGCCGGAGAAAACTGTTCTCATTAGGGACGTCTCCCTAAGTTTGAGCTTCCTAAACAGTCCAGAAAACCCATCTCTCACCTTGCTTTGCCAAGGGGTTTCTGGTCCCCTTTAGCAAAGTGCTAGGGTCTCAGTTTGCCCTGTGCCAGAGACCCTGGGAGGATTCAGACTTAAGGGCATTACTGCTTATCCTCCCGGCCACTAAAAACCCATTGCAAAAGAGAAACATGCGCTCTTTGGTTGCCTTTGCTCTGTAGACTAAAGGAGCCACCTAAGTGTTAAGGGATATCTACTGGTTGTAAGGTAGCAGATTACCATAGGAGCTGATTCTAAAAATGCCTCTCTAGCAGCTTAGGGAACACAACACATTTTAAACATTGGGGAGGTAAAACAGACTAGTGAAATTTACCTATGCATCTTAGGGAACCTGGGCAGATTTTACTAATTATCTCATGCCTTTCTCTCAGTCCTACAACCTGAATTGCTAACATTTCTGACTTGCGAAGGAAGGGGAGCATCCAGGAGGAATGGATGCGAGGTTGGGAGTGTTGCATGGCCCATACGGAGGCAAATGTGATTGGGGCTTTCCCTCAGTGCCATTCATCTACGATCACCCTAGATACCCCTGAGGGCTGTAGGAAGGGGGCTCAAGAGAAAGGAACCTTAGGAATCGTCTGAGTGAAGCCCAGACCAGAATTCCACAGTTGTTCCAAACTTCTTCCTCCACCTCCACGCATCCGAGGCAGATCGGGATTCGGGACACTGTGTACTCACACCAATTGCTCTCCAGGCCCAGACAGAAAAGTTGGAAGCGGCTTTGGCAGAACCCAACATGCCTGCTCTGTATTGAACAGGTGATTGAGAGCTGCCTAGGCCGGGAAACCTCTCACCCGAGTCTTGAAGAGTGGCGGCTGCACTAATTGCGTTTAAGTAGCCGTCGGGTGCCCACCTTACCCTCCAGAAAGAAAGAGAGAGAAAGATGCACCTCAAACAGACATGGGGTGCGTGCACTTACCTTGGTGTAGAATCTCGGTCTGGGACCTCCAATATGTTACAGCTGTTGACCGGTGACTAGTTCTTGCTTCCCCAATGTTGAAGAATAACACCAAAGAAGCACACCGAGGCAAGGTCAGAGTAGAAATTAGAAGTTTATTAAAGGACAGCAGAAAAGACTTCTCCCGGAGGAAGAAGGGGACCCAAGAGGTGGAATCCCGCACTCTTGTGTTTTGTGTTGTATGTCTGTATGTGTGTATGTCCATAGTTCATATATGAGGAGCGCTCATGAAAAAATGGATCCGAATTTTTTTTTTTATTCATGTGATTTAAATGGTTTAATTTAAATTAGGTAAACAGCTGTTAAGGATTGTTTTTAAAGGAGGTTAACAGATCTGTTTGTTTACTTTCACCTTTCCTTTTCATTATTTTTAATAATTCTGTTCAGGATAATGTCTCTTTAGCATCATTGCCAGAATTCCTATCTTCATCCCAGTGCCGGTGAAGACAAAGATAAAAGCAAACTACAGCTTCTATGATAGCTATCACAGTAAACTGTATAAACTGATGCATCAATGAATATAACTCAACAAGTAATGCGCAATCAAGGAGTCGACTTACTTTGGGAGGAAATGGACACATTGATAGATTCCTCCGCTTTGAACTGCTTGCAGAACTTGCCTGGACTATGTAACTATCGTTTGGTGCAGCGAATTGTGGTAGTGCTGGCATATCTTTGCTGATGGTGTCACCAGTGATGCAATTTTTCCTAAGGAGCCGTCAATTGGCTTGGTGTCGTGGCATTTCTGTATCCTCCTCCCTTCTGCTAGTGATGGTCTAAAATTTGGGGGCCAACAGAGGTGAGGCAAGAACCTCACCCCCCCACTGGTGCATAGGCCTATCCACAAGTATGGCTGTATGCTGGACCGGTAGTCAGTGACGGGTATGATCCAATTGCAGTGGTATCAACCTAAGACAGGAGGCTGACGCCTAGAGGTTAGTTTTTCCCATGATGGGTAAGAACCATATGTTGAATTGGACAACCTACCAGGCATGGTCCTTAAGCCACATTGCTTGTCGTTTAATTAATCAGAAGGGGGGAGATGCTGAGGGCCATTGCTAAGTAAGAATGACGCATGGCATGACCCAGGTCATTTGCAGTGACATTGCATGTAAAGTGACCTTGCTCAAGGACTAGGGCAGATCGGGATTTAGGGCGTTCCAGGTTTAGGGCGGTTCCAGGTTTAAGGTGTACCCTGCTAGGAATAGGGCGTATCCTGCTGTCTCAGGCGTGCCCTCTCCTGGAGTTCCCATTGAGTTCTCTCGGGATTCAGAGAGTATTTGGGATTCAGAGCCCGGTGGAGTGCATGGATTTTGCCCAGAACGTGTGTGTAAAGTGCCGGTGACAGTTCGAGAATAAAGAGTTGCTGTTTGAATCTACAAGGTGTGTGGTGGCTCGTGATTTTGTGCCCAGCCAGACTGCGGCAGTGTTTCACACCTGAAGCTCATTAGTTACCCAGGCTTTGTGTCTATAAAAATAAAGTAGAACTTATTCACTCTTTAAAATGACTCCTAGTGGCCCCTGGGATTTCTCATTCCTAGTCTCTAAAAGCAAGAATTATATAAAAAAAAGAAAGAAAACTTTCAAAGACCCATATAATTCCTTAATAAGCAAATATGACAATTCATTTCAAAAAATTATTTATGAAGCTACATGAAGCAAAATCACTTTCCTTCCTCTTTGAATAGACATAGTTACTTGAGGTCATATACATTCTAAAGAATGCTCTTGTACTACCTATTTTCAGGTGTAGTAAATTATAAAATAAAACTTAATCTGACAGAAAATTAAATTCAAATGAAAATAATTCTTAAATTCTTGTGATCAGAAGAGGAATGGAAACTATGTGATCCTTTTTCTATTTCTGACCCCCAAATATGATCATGCCAGTAAACTGATGGAATGATCTATAAAACTGAAGGGCTTGTTACTTGAACCTATGTTAACTGTAGAAGGGAAAAATGCCTAGAAAAATAAATTTCTACCAAAGTAAATCTGAAAATTCAATCTCACAGAAGTCTTTGCACTTCACTAAGCAACCCTAACATGCATCCCTTTTTTGAAAAATTACTTGGTTGAAAAATGTGGTAAAACAGTGATTATAAATAAAATGAAACTTAAGTTTTTCTTCCTTAGAATATCACTGACACAATTCCTGATAATGAATTTAGTAGCTAAGTGTTTTTATTTGGTATAAATAGTCTGCTTTATTTACTTAGCCTTGATAAAAAAAATCATCAAATACTTTTAAGTCCATTCTTTGCCTATATATTCCTTTAGAGAAGTTACTTTCTTAATGTCCTCTTGATGGCAAACTCTATCAGAGCTTGTCAAATAGCAACAACAACAACAACAAACATGAGATTGTGATCACCTAAAAGTGGCGAGGGAAATCAGAGATTAAAGAAGTATATCCCTAGGTATGAATGAGCTGTTTTAAATTGATATTTTTGTATTTTTCAGTTTGAGTTTTCAATTTTCATTTTTGATGGTGCTGGGGATTGAACCCAGGGCCTTCCACATGCCAGGCAGATACACTACCACTGAGTTACATTTCTAGCAAGTTTTCAGCTCTCATTAACACAATTTTAATGTTCAATTGGGAATCAAGGAGTTGTAAATATAATAACAATGCAGCAATTGCCAGAGTATTGAGAGATTACAAATTACTGTGTCGTTTCTTTCATTCACTTATTCAACATGTATTTATTAAGAACCTACTTTTCTAGGTTCCTAGACATTAGCATTGGAGTTGGAGATAAAGAAGTGAATGAGACAGAGAAAATCACTATTTGCTTGGATCTTAGGTTCCATAGGATGAACTACAGCACATACACCAAGAAATACGAATAAGGTCTAAGGCAATATTACACAGTTTTGCTTTCCATGAAAATAAACCAAATACTGAGCTAGAAAGTGACTTGTATTGTGTATATTTGTGGGGTGCATATGTGCTTGTGTGCTTATATGGTGTGTGGCGGGGGTGTATGCATTTATGTGGTGTGTGTGTGGGTGTGGGAGTATGTGTGAATGCCTCTTGGAGGAGGTGACATCTGAGCTGAGACTTGAAAGATGAGAACAAGGTGTTTTTATAGAAGGATAACTCACTTGATTTCTGATTTACTTGGTGCCATTGTTTGAATGTGTACCCCCAAAAGTACATGCTGGGAATTTAATCTTGGAAGGTGGAATCTAATGAGAAGTGATTGGGTGACCTTCAAGGATGGAATTAATGGATTAATGTGAGTGGGTTCATTATCACCATGACCATTAGAATTGGTTTCTTATACAAAGGGCACCTTTGGTCCTTTCCTTCTTTGCCTTACCCTAACCCTCATCTTTTCCTTCTCTAGCCCTCTCACTTTTCTCCATGGGATGACATATCAGAAGTCCCTCTCCCAATGCCGGCACCTTGACAGTAGACTTGGCCAACAGAGCTCTGAGAAAAAGCTGTTTTAATTTATAAATTACCAGTCTGTGATATTTTATGACAGCAGCACAAAATGGGTGAGGCCATCTGAATAGTTGTATCGCAATCAAAGACTTTTAAATTTCCTTTATTCTCTAAAATCATGTTCCTGACAATTCTCATGGACTATGTAAGCTTAAAAGAAGATAACATCTAACTTTAGGGAAACTTTCATGGAAATGGAGCCACTGCCTTGCTGTACTCTGTCCTCATAAAAAAGGGAGTCATATCAACCATCTGTATCTTGGTTTGTAGCAGAAGAAATGGAATATGAGATGGATCACATTACTACGCTTTCTGCCCTGATTCCATTCAAGAGCTTTGAGGGAAGGTCGAAAAGGAGAAAGGAAGGTGAAGAAATCAACCAATCAATTATCCATCAATCCGTAGGGAAATGTGTGTGGAATCCCTGCTATGTGCCAGACATAGTAACTGAGCTTTAGAAATGAAGTCCTGTGGAGCTTCCTGATCAAAAAAAAAAAAAAAAAAAAAAAAAAAAAAACTACATTCCTGAAGGTAGTTGAGAATTTTCATGGATATATGTCCCTTGGAAAAGGAGAAGTACATGTGAGAATAGGGACACTATAAAACTTATCAATTGCTTGGCAATCATATAGTCCTTCCAGGCATATATGTAGGCAAACTGAAGTGCATGTGTGATTTACACACAAACACACAATAATCAAGGCTACTTTTGCTGTGTTTTACCTCCTTAGGCACAACTCGTAACCACTGATACACTAGAGACTATTCCTACCAGCACCTAATTACATAAACTTTAGCTATTTTGTAAGGAGTTTGATATTGCATGAATAATTTGAAATTGGGCATGTATAATTACTTACAACACGATAACCTGCAGATGATACATATCAAGGAGTGCTCCCCCCATAGTCAGTCAAAAAGTTTTACCAGCGCATCACCAGACTCTAAGTATTAGAAAGATCTCTGCTTGTTTTTCCCCCAGCACTAACCATTTTTATCCCAGCATGAAGTAGCACAAACGAGTGGCATCCAGGGAGTGATCACTTTCTGATGTCAGAGTCCATCCTGGAAAGAGAAATGAGTTTGGGGAAAAGAGCAGATACTTTCAGTTTTGCACGGAAGTGCCAGTTTCTTCAAGAGTTCCCAAGAGGAGTCTCATGCCCTGAGAGTTCTTCCAGAGTGGTTGACCCTCCGGGGATGGCTCCTGGCTGATTTCCTAGGCCATGGCCTGATGCTTTCTGCTCAGAGCCCCCACTGGCACCTGGGGGAATCAAGTTGGCAAAACAGATGCTAAATGTAGGGCAGCAGCCCACGGGGAACATCACCTTCCTGCTGGTGCTGTTTCCTCAGCTCAGACTGTTTTTGTGAATTTTCATGTACCAGGTGTTCTGGACAACATGTGCCTTGTGCTCTAGTTTATAGAGTCATTTGATTGGTGGCTTCTCTACCGTAATTCCTTAAGAAATTGCATGTATCTATGGTAAGAGTAGGTAGTCCTATCCTCAGAGTTCTGTCCTCAAAAGACATCTTATCTCTCTTTTTCTTCCTTATTCTGCTTGCTATACTAATTCCATCATTTAACATCAGGCCTATTAATATATCTCTGAATCTCATAACTGATTTCTGCTTCAATTTTTCCATGCGCTTCTAGTGTGGATGACTTTGGAGTTTGGGGAAACAGACTATGTTCCCAAAGTCAGCACTTTTTGGAGACATGACTTTGGGGAAATAATTGAATGCTGCTATCTGTGCAGTGGGTGTCAACATTTATTTCCCATAGACCTCTTGAGGAAATTGTGTGAAAAAGTGAGATATTGTGAGATGTTGTGTACTGCCTAACGAACAGAATGCATTTGTGCAAATAACAAGAATGCCGTTTCTTGAGATGCATGCACAGCCCCTGTCTCCCTCATGGTCTCTGCTGTACTTAAACAGCCCAGTACATCTTTTTTTTGCCTGTTCACCAATCCTCCTAGGCCATTTGTTGCTCTTACGTGAGCTGAGTTTTCTGTTTCTTCCACTTAGCATTGATTTCAACATTGATCTTTTTGAATCTATTGACCTCATTACAGTATGGTACTGAGATTACAATTCAGCCTTGAAATGTTATCCTCAGGATGAGACATCAGTTCTTTTTTTTTTTTTTTGGGTTATGAACTCCCACCTTCACCCCATACACAGATTGCAGATTCACATCAGTTACACATCCATTGATTTACAAATTGCCATACTAGTGTCTGTTGTGCTCTGCTGCCTTTCCCATCATCCACCCTCCCCCCTCCCCACCTCTCCCCTCCCCTCCCCTCCTCTCTCTCTACCCCCTCCACTGTATAACCCTGAGGGTCTCCTTCCATTACCGTGCAATTTCCCTTCTCTCTCCCTTTCCCTCCCACCTCTTATCCCTGTTAAATGTTAATCTTCTTCTCCTGTTCTTCGTCCCTACTCTGTTCTTAGTTACTTTCCTTATATCAAAGAAGACATTTGGCATTTGTTTTTTAGGGATTGGCTAGCTTCACTTAGCATAATCTGCTCTAATGCCATCCATTTCCCTGTAAATTCTATGATTTTGTCATTTTTTAATGCAGAGTAATACTCCATTGTGTATAAATGCCACATTTTTTTATCCATTCATCTATTGAAGGGCATCAGTTCTTAACATGTGACTCCCTCTCTCCATATCACCCCACTCTCACCACCCTTCACTCCCATCTCAACATCCTTTATAAAACACCTTTCTCAAGACTCACACAAACTAAGCTGTGTACCATCTGCATTTCCCTCCTGCCCTGTCTGCTGCTACCGTCTGCTTCACGGCTTCAGCAACTGAAACATGGAATGGGCTCTTTTTGAGGTTTTGCCAATTACATTAAAGAGGGAGGGAAGAACAAAATGGGATGAGCAGCACCTGGGGACAGGTGTGATTGCACAGCCTTTCTTGTTCATTGACAAGTTTAAATGGAAATCTCAAGCTGCTCTTTCAAGTAAATGTCTGTGTTGTTGCTTTCTGGTCTTCACGCGGCCTCTTTAGTTTCTCTCGACACTCATTACTTTGTGTATAATTTCTCTATCTCTTGTTTCACCAACTTTTACAAGGCACAGGGAATGAATGACTTTAATAAGCACAGACTGCTGTAGGAGGGTCTGAAGCCAGCACTATTTAGTTAGAAGGATTCCCCTCTACCAGATGTTCAGCTCTCTCTCTACTTTTCGATCTGATAGCGAAACCAAATAGATAGACTTCTTTCACTTGGCCTCTTTCTTTAAGATTTCCACTTACCTTATTTGAGGAATTTATTAGGATGATCAACAATCCAGGTTAGCTGGAGACCTTCATGGGTTTCTCACTTAAAGTCCTACGTTATGGAAAAATCCCTTAGTCCTGGGAAAACTGACAAGGTAGATCATTTTACCTCTGATTGATCAGTTAGGGAATATGAATGGAATGGTACATCATACTGTGCTGCATTCAGTCTTTTAATTGAATTTGATCTTGTTCCCACCAGGTGGACAAGCCATACCCCATCAACCAAATTCATCCTTCAACCTGTTTTGGTATACTCAGTGACCTAAGAAGGTTTACATGTTAGTAAAGAGTTGTTTCCAAAAATGAATGTATGACAAAGACCAGGCAGCTTACCTAGTAAAAAGCACTATCTTCTGGTCATTTACAGAAAAGCTTAATTGATGGATGGCTCAAACACTTCTTCCTTTGCAATGCGTCAAGGTTTAGGATGTACAAACAATGTCCATTTTGCTAATGAGATGAGGAAAGAAAATTGTGATCATTAAGATTGTTGAAAAAACATTCTAGGAATGGCACCCATTTCATTTGTTAGTTGTCAACATATATATATATATATATATATATATATATATATATATATTATGCAAGAAAGGAAAACATTTTCACCCTGAATAACACAGAATTTTATAAAGAAATTGCTTTAAATCCAAGACTGAAGTTTAATCTCGGCACATAAGTTGCTAATAATTTTCTAGTATATATTGTGGATGATCTTCCAACAGCTGCTTGCTGCAGATGACTAGTATAAACCAACAAACATTTCCTGGTCTAGGTAACATGTGTCCAAAATTGAACCAACCAGACTAAGAATTTTCATTCCATGTACATTATCAAAGACATGTGTGTCTGCAGCCAGCACCTGTGTGAAAGTTTAAAAATTTGATAAGTCAAAGAGGTTTTGTTTTCTTCTCTATTTGTTAAATAAGCTTTTTCCCTGTGTGCAGACCAAAGAGAGAAATAAAATCTTAGGAGTTAAAATCTGTTGAGATAGTTGACTTTCTGTTGCAACTTGTGGTCACTTGTAATTTTTTTTATAGTTTTGACTTCAGGATAATTCTTATTGGATCAGTTAATCTTTTATTGCCTCTTTACATGGTTTATGGGTAACTCTTAATAATTGTAATCTGAAGACAGCTCTGCATAGCCTTCCCCTAGTTAGCATAACCAGGGAACATAGAAGCTGTTGGAAGAATTAGAAAAGAGGTTATTCAACTGCAGTATCTTGATATTCTCTCCAATGAAATATATATATATTTAAATCCCAAATGTTTCCAATTGCTTTGTTATAAGAACATTCTTTCAATCCTAATGAATATGGTTTTAAACAATAGAACCGTGGAGGTTGGTTTTATATATTGCTCTCTGAAATTGTGATACTTATCTCCATTTCCTTTAAAATGTTCTTTGTTCAGGCTCACATGTGACCTGGGTCCTGGCAAGGGTCAGCAGCCAGACTACCCATAAGTGACAAGTCCATTTTTCTACTTCATATTCTCATTAAAATTTTTTCCAAAATTGAAAATGGTTTTCAAACCCACTTTAACATTTTATTAGTCAGGGTTCTCTAGAGGAACAGAATCAACAGGAAGTATAATTATAAAAAGAGGATTTATTAGAAGCTGGTTAGTCCACAATGGCCATCTGTAGGTTGGAGAGTTGGAAGAACCAGTAGCTGTGCAGTCCAAGAGACTGAAGCCCCAGAACAAGAAGGATCAATAGTGCTACCCTAGTCTGAGATCAAAGGCTTCTGGGGAATCCCTGGAAGAGTCTACTTTGGAAGAGTGAAGAAGCTAGAGTCCCATATCCTCAGATGATTGCAGCAGGAAGAACTGAGCTTCTGTCCACTTCTGCTTCTTTGCTCTTCCAACTTTTATTCCATCCAAGCCATCATTCTATTGAACCGTGCTACTCATGCTTAGGGATGGTCTTCATTTCAGTTGGCTATCCCACATGCCAATCATTCCTAGACCACCCTCGTCAACACACTCAGAAGCCTCTTAATCAATAAGAATCTGTTTTGGGGGGGAGGGGGGATACCGGGGATTGAACTCAGGGATACTCAACCACTGAGCCACATCCCCATCCCCAGTCCTATTTTGTATTTTATTTAGAGCCAGGGTCTCACTTAGTTGCTTAACACCTCATGTTTGCTGAGGCTGGCTTTGAACTCACAATCCTCCTGCTTCAGCCCCACCCTGCTAGCTGTTGGGATTACAGGCATGAGCCACCATGCACGGCCCCCTCTGGCATCTCTTAATCCAATCGAGTTGACAAATCAAACATAGAGGCTGTTAGTCAGCGGTCAGTTGATGCCTAGTGAGTTCATAAAGAGGCTTTATGAAGTTTCTTCAAATTTCATGTAGTGGATATGTGCATTACAGGGAGGAGAGACCATACACTAATGTTATTCTTTAAGCGCTGAGCTATTCATTCTTACAAATGGGTAAATTGAGACATCATGTTTATGGTACTGCTGATGATCAACTAACTAATTTAGATAGTCAATACCAGACCAAAATGAAGGATATCCAACTTCTGGTCTAGGGGTTTTATCTTTTGAGGAAAAACCTTTGTGTGTGTGTGTATTAAGTGAGGAAGGTAAAATAGCTCTCAAACATATATTTCTTGTAATGCAATATGTCTCTTTGTAGGGTAGGCATTCCAGAAATGTAATTGATTCTTACATATGGCTTGGGAAACCAGCCTGTTCTTCCATATGCCCCAATCTAATATATGACAAAATTGGGCTCATTATTATAATGAATACATTAGCAGATGATGTCATAGCTTTAAATATTTAAAACGAAGCCTATAAAACTTAAAGTTTAGCTTAAAAATTAACTATCATATAAGTTGCCCATCTGTAGATAAGTTGAAACCTGTGCCAGTCTAATTAACAATCAGGAATATGGTAATTATTTTTGGCATATGAATATGGAAAACTTCTCTGGAGTAAAATAGTGCCAAGTTGTGCATTTCTGTGTCTTTTTTCTTTCAGATTACAGTGTTAATATTCTAATAATATAGTATTTGGCATTATATTTGATATTTTAAATAGATTTTTTGTTTTAATTTCTTAACAGAAAAGTACTATCCTGTGTGTCTACGTATCTATCTGCCTATCTGCCTATATATCTATCATCAACCTATCTCCTTATGTGCAGAGCAGGGATCATTAACTTGAGCACAGCTAACCTTTTGAAAATGATGATTCTTTTTCATTGCAGCTGTCCTATACATTGTCGGATGCTTGCCAGCATACCTTGCCACTACTAGATACTGGAATCCTTTCTCTAATAATCATGACAGTAAAAATGTCTATAGATATTACTTCCAGATGAGAAAACAGTTAGTGTATCTATTCTATAACTGAGACTTCTTAAATGTATCAAAGTTATGATGAATGCTTCTAGGAAAATGGCATCTTCAAGTCCATAGAGACAAACAAACAAACTTAGGAATATGCTTAGCTCATTCACAGCTCCCATGGAGATATCAAGTTATTTCTAGAAAAAAAAAGTTTTCATTAATGTATGCCTGCATCATATTTCCTATTTGAAGGACCAATAAATATAATTTATGCATGTATTAACTTGTTTTACTACAAGTGTTTAACTTTTGCATAGTCATGCTTTTACCACATTTTCACAATTAAAATTTCTTTCCAAGTTTTTTTATTAATTTATTTGTGTGTGTGTGTGTGTGTATAAACATTAGCAGTGTAATGAAGACTGTGTACTATTACATTATTGCACTGGGGAGACTTTGTTATGGTAGTAGCTATTGTGTTTAGGTGGATCCCCCAGCTATTAGAACAACCAAAAATTTGGGGTAATCTTAGATATTCACCTGGGTGAGGCCTCTGGCCTTTGCAAAGATTCTTTGTGTTACGCCAGGTTGCTAGGAAACAAAGAGGTAGGGAAGACCTTTATGAGGAGAAACAAGTACCCAGTTATACTGTTAGGCAATCTTGAAAAGCAGTCTCCACTTCTATCAAGTATCCCCTGAGAAAATGTATGTTTCCATTTAGCCTTTGAGACACTTGACTTTCAAGTACATTTTCAGGAATATGTTTAGTAAGAAAGTAGAGGACATATTTTTATTTTCCTTTATCTGTGATAAAAAAGCATTCAGTAGATGTAGATAGTTTTATTTATTTATTTATTCATTCTTTCATTTAATTTTCCCCTCATCAGCTTCTGTGTTGGCTATGTCATGGAGATAGTCAAACTTCTCTTCTATACTCAGCCTTCATATTGTGCTCCTTAATCTGATAGTGAGTTCCCCAGGACCGATTCTTAGCTGTTTGGCTATGTAAAAGACACCTTTTTGGAAAGCATTTCATTTTCCTTTGTGTAACATCATTTGAGGAGCAATGAAATACAATTATCCTCTAGGATGATATGTGAAATAACAAATGGGTTTGACATCTATTCAGCAATTCTGAAGACAGCCCATTTTTATTTCTCTTCCTATGTAGTTAAAGTCATCATAGATTTGGACTTTGATTCTCCTTTGTTACAGCTTAAGCAAGGTTGATTACCCACCCACCCCCCCAAAGAAATTGGGGTAAGAATTATCTTCATTACATTGTAGGATGAGTGGTGTTTGAACCTACTAAGCATTTCATAGAAAGATCAAGATAGTTAAGTAGCCCGTATTTTTGCAGATATATTCACTTATTTATTTAACTATATTTCCTGAGCTTTGTTGTGTGAAGGTTATTTTTTCTACATGCAATGGATAATGATGTCAGTCAGACACCCCTTCCAATGCATGAGTGATTAAAGGGCATCAAAATATAGCACACCAAAATATACCACTTGGACCTAAGGGATATTTCGAGCTAAAAGAGATTTCACAATAACCAACACAGAGATCTCTGCTCTCTTATATAAAAGGGCATGCATCTACCTCCACGAAGGCAACATAAATTTCCATTTTTAATGGTGCTCTCTTTTCCTTCCCATGAAGAGAACTATTCTTAATTACAGGAGAGGACTCTCACCACTGTCAAAAGCACAGAGGTGAGCCTGCATGCCGCACCTTCTGAAGCAGCCCTTTGCTCTCATACACCTCCTGGTCAGTGTCCCACAGTTTACCAACCCTGGAAGCCCACACCTCCCTCCTTGGATTATGTCTTTACAATTTATCTCCCTTTGTTAAAAATGGCATATAAGCGTTGAATCTAATGACTACTTTGTGTTTCCACCCTCTGTGTAGCTCCCATGAACATAAAATTAAAACCATCAGTTAAATCTGTGTGCCTTTACATCAGTTCGTCTGCCTTTTGTCAGTTTGATTCAAGTTCCAGGTACAAAGCCCAAATGGGTAAAGGGAATATATTTTTCTCCCCTGTACCAGGATAGCATTCCCTAAAAGAAGGAGATACTAAATACAGAGCCCCTGAGTCAGAAGCAATCTTGGCAAGTTTAAAAAGAAAGAAGTGCAGCACATGGGCTTGAAAAGTAGATCAGGGTAGATCTACTATTAGATCATAGATGGTTATAATCCATGGGGAAAATTTTGGTTTTTATTTAAATGTATATGCACATCTATGTACGTACTTAGGCCTAAATGTGAGAACAAACTATTGAAGAAGCAACGCATGAAAGTGGTATGAACTTCATTTTATTTGTTTATAATTTAGTCTGTTGTGCTGGCTGTTCTGAGAAAGGTGGGTGACAGGAGGTGAAGGATGGGAGAAGGGAGAGGATTCTGAGAAGATGACAATGGTGTCAAAACAGGTTTTTCAGTCTCTCTGACTTGCCACATATAATGGATAGAGCAAGCAACTAGATATCAAAACAAAGCAGAAAAAAAAAAAACATGGACAATATAAAATGAAGTTAGATGGCAAGGTACTATTGGAGAATAATCACTGAATGGCATTTTTCAAACATGAGATGGCATACTTTATTCAGGAATAGCAGTGGGGCCATGGGGACCATTGGATTTTGCAGTGACAATGAGAGATTGGGTCCAACTCCAAATACAGCATGGGCAAGTGGGAATTTATAGCCAAGTAACAGCATGAGGGTCCCTGGATCAAAATCCCCATGGTTTAAATTCCCCCTTCAAAACTCATGTTGAAATTTAATTGCTATTGTAACAGTATTGAAAGGTGGAAATTTCAAGAGGTGACTAGGACACCAGGGCTGGGCCTTCATGAACTGATTAATGCTGTAATCTTGGGATTAGTAGGTTGGTTAGGAGTAGGTTCCTGGTAGAAAGAATCAGTGTGGCTGGCCTCCTATCTGCCTGGTATGTGGTCACTTCTGCCATTCACCACAGGAAGATAAAGCTCAAATTCCCTACCAGATGCTGGCACCATACTCTTGGATTTCCCAACTTTCCAAACCATGAGCCAAATAAACGTCTATTATTTATAAATTGTCCAGTCTATGGTGTTCAGTTATAGCAGCAGAAAACAAACTAAGACAAAGGGTAAGGAGATTCTGGCTAATCTGACCATCAGGATTCTGGCTAAAGAAGGCCAAGGTGATCAGGCATCACCTGGGGAACATGAAAGATGAAGACCCTGATCATATATCCAAGGTGGAAGTTCTGGTTACGGAGATTCTGGCTAAACCAATCCAAAGGGATTGGTGCTAGATCTGGCTTCTACAAGCAAGTACATAGATGGGCCAAGGAGCCTAAATAGAGTTTGGTCAAGCAAAGAGTCTTTGACAGCTCTCATAAGAACCTCTGCATATAAGGGATCAGAGATAATCCACTTGGTCACCGATAGCATGTGTGTGCAGGAGGGAGTGAGTGGAGGAAAGCAATGAAGTACATCAGTTTTAGAACAGCAACTCTGAAAGGAGGGTCTTCTCTCTCCACCACTCCATCACCAGGTGAGGGCGAGAAGAAGCACGGAAGAGGCTAGAACATATTCGTGATCCTCAACTGCTTTTCTAGGGCTCCTTCCTAGGATATCCCACACTGAGGAGCAATTGCTACAGGAGCTGTAGGAGTGAAATCGAGTACTAAAGAGATAACAAAGATCTAGAAAGGAGAAGGTCTAGATCCAAGTGAGGGAGGAGATCAGCATCAGGACATCTCAGAAAGCAAAGTCCCTTTATTCTATTTTAACCATAAACATACAACAGAAGAGGGAGGACTGTGAAGCATGAAAAGTTTTTTCTGAATCTTGCCTCTCTCATAAAGTTCAGAATCACAGATTTCAAATAAAAATATTTATGGTGGTGGAGCATTATCTTCAATGGGGCAGTGAATATGAAAAAAAGAACAGTGGAGGATATATTTGGATTAAAAAAAATATGGTAATCAAAATAGTCTATAGACCACATGCCATTGTAGATAAATGCTGCTACTCTGAGAATGATAATTGACCAATTGATTTACCCACCTTGGCTCTTAGCAAGTAGCCAAGAGTAGATGCCTTGGTGGTGCCTTAGTCACCATAGCAACTGTTTTATTTAGTTATAAATTCTGTTTACCAAGAAGTCTGTGTGAGGCTTGTATAGCATTTGCATTCATCTTTTATTCAAATTTAGCAATTGCTTAGCCAACCAAGTATGTATGCTCACAGGAATCCTTGGTCAAATAAGCCAGGAAAAGCCATGGTAGGCTGTTTTAATGTTTATTGTGTTAGACTTTGGGGTTTTCATCAAAGCTGAAATGTTAAGGTTTAGATATACAAACCTACATCACATGATCATTATTTGCATTTATTTTTAGGCTCTTATTTTATCCCTTTAGATAGTCCCAGCTTGAACTGGCAGTTGTAGCTTTCTTTTACAAGGAAATTAACTCTTCAACACAAGTTTACTGTTACAAAACCTGTAACATGGATTTTCTATCAAAGTATACAACAGCCAAGTAAGCACTTTCTATGATATTGGGGGAAAAAATGGAATGGGCAAATTTAACAGGGAAAACAATCAGGAAGACATACAAAGAAACCCTAGACGTTCTCCTAATAGTACTTGACTGTTGAGCTTTCAACTTCTATAAACAACAGCTAATTTCTGTTCTGCACACCGATGCTCCCAGCTGTCTTTGAGTGGAGCCCCCACCATTGCTATTGAGACACAAAGAGAGCTACAGGAGTGATGCTGATACCCAAGGAAGACAAAGACTTTGAGGTCTAGGTACCAATATATAATAAACTCTTATGAGCCATGGCCATCATTTCTATCCTAGGGATGAACCTTACTCAGACTCTCATAAGATTTGTTAGAAGCTTCTGACTCCCTAATCAATCCCACCAATATATATGAAGAGAAAAATCCGACCATATTTTCTTATGGAAGAATTGGACCCTTTATTTTTAGTGCAGAGGAAATTTATGTATATGTGGTAACTCTTTCTGATATCTCCTATTGGAATCTAGGTGTATTTTTCCACAGATATGATAACCATATTTAATGGAAAATACTTTCATTATCATACCTGTTTGAGATTCTCATCTTCTTCTCCTTGCTGTGTCTTACTAAAGCCTCCCAAGAATATAATGAGATAGGAACAGTGAGTTGGTATTTTATCCCTTTAACTGAAATACCTGATATGAAAAATTTAGAGGAGAAAAAAATTATTTTGACATGTGGATTCAGAAATTTTAGTCTGACATGGAAGAAGATGGAAGAGAAAAGCTGTTCATAGCATCTTGGAAGCAGAAAAGGTAGAGAGAGGCTGGGAACAGGTATAGTCTTCAAGAACATGCCCTCAGCAACCTAATTACCCCACCCGTGCTCCACCTGCTTAGAGCCTTTATCTCCTCCAAGTAGTCCATTTAACTACCCATGAATTAATCCATCAATGAGACCAGAACCCTCACAATCTAATCATTTCCCCTGAAACCCCACTTTTGGACATAGTTGTATTAGGGACTGAATCTTCAATACACAAGCTTTTGTAAGACATTCCAGATCCAAACCATTTTAGACAGAAAAGATTACACTCACTGAATCTCATTCCACCCCTGTGCTTCATCTATTATGAATTGCGCTCACATATTGACATGGACAGTATTTTCTCTCCCCCAAGATTTTGTATATCCTGTGCCTTCTGCCTTGAAAATTTTCTATCACTTAGCCTAACATTTCTTGTTATCATTCAGAATGCAATTTTTTTGTGTGTGTGTTATTTCCTTTAAGTAGCCTTTCTAAACCTAATTCTAAATCTACTGGGCCATTGTATACTGGTCCAGTCTCTGCTCTATGTGTTCATTAAACCTCATATTTGTCCTACTAATAATTATATTATAATTGCTTATTTAATTGTCTGTACCCATTAGACTGCAAATTCCTTGAGAGTAAATGCCATGTCTGTTCTGTTTATTATTAAATTCCATGTCTACTTAATGCCTTTTAAAAATGGATGCTTATTAAATATTTGTTGAATTAATCAATTAACAATGTGTAATATAAACCTCAGTAATAACTTTGATTTATTCACCGTCCATTATTTTAGGTACTTTTAATATGTCATCTCATCTTTATAGAATCTTCAATATAATTATAAGTACATTGCTATTATCCATATTTTAAAATAAAGAAACAGACTTGGAGAGTAAGGTTGCCAAAGATTTCACTATTAATACTGGGAAATGATATGGGCAAAAATATGTTGATATATTGTGTGCATGCAGGAATATATAGCAACAAATCTCACCATTGTGTATAACTAAATACACCAATAAAAATATGGAAAAAAATGAAAAATAAAATGGGGCCACTTTGCAGGTTCTCTAAAGGATTTATGTGTTTTCACCCAATATGCTTCTTTTTACAAATCATTTGGCATACTATCATTGTACGGCTGTACTCTCTGTTAAGAACTCTGTAAAATCCATATTTTTGTAGAAATTGAAAAGTACATTTACCAAGAGTCAATAAGCAGACCCCTCAAGTGGTTAAAACTTGAAAGGTAGACATCTGAATCTTTGAGAAACATTTAACCTTGACATTCTCCCACCTTAATTGACAAGTCTGCTGTTGGTTACATGCTGAGATAAGAAGGATTTTCAGAGTATAATATGCAGGTCATTGGTTTTAAGTTGAGTCCATTGTAATTTACAGGAGTCTTGACAGTTCTAGGTGATATAAAGAAGAAAGATTGGCTTTATTAGGTGATTTTCCCGTCTTCAGTAGGCTACTTTAATAGATAATCATGGTTAACAACTTGATGACATTTCCCTGATTTTACTTTAGCATTTGGAAGTTGATGAGTTCTGGATCTCAGTAATATTGGAATGAGCTCACAGCCCAAAATAGTGAGTCTGGGAGCTGCAAAAAGTCCATTTTTCCTAAACTTCAGCCCTCTGGCTTTAGCTCTGTGCCTCTCCAAGTACAACCTGACATTTGCATCTGATTGGTTGAGAGCTGTTAGAAGCAATAAGAACACACTTGGATACCCATCCATAAATTCCAATTTAATATATTTCACCAGAAAGAGAAACCCAAGTGATTTTTGCCAAGTTTGGAGAAGGCTTTGGATACCGGTTGATATTTAGAACCAACTTTATATCTAAGTAGCCTGGTGACTTTGGGGGGCTTTTGACAAGGAATATTTCAGGAGCACTGGAATGGGACTTGTCCCCCAAAACTCCTATTATTTATTCTTAAACCCCAAAATTGCAACATGGGTAAAGCTATACACATTCTGATTAACAATGAGGTTGCAAATAACAAATATTAACACCTTGGCTTTCATTAATGCTTTCACATACGCAACTGTCAGGACAGCTAGATCTGTCCCTGCAGTCTTGGATAGGGAGAGAGTGAAAGAACTTCAGAGCCCCAGCTGTCTAAAAGCAGGGCAGGGAAAAGCTGGTGCAATGAGGAAAGATTACTGTGTTACATGTTTCCTAAGAGCTACCTCTCTTGGGTCTCATCTGTCCTCAGTGTCTTCTTCTAGTTTTGGAATCATGTGCTCTCAAACTCCCTTTTTAGAGTAGAATTTTAGAGCAAAGCTTGCTCTTCACTGGGAAGAAGATATAAGATTTACAAAATTTTAAGAAATAATTCCCCAAAAACCTTCCCCTTGAGTGATGGTAAGACACGATGACCCATCTTTCCCATGATTATATTACCTCTTATGGCTAAAGGACAATTTTCTAAATGAACCTAATATTAGTACATTAGCCCTTTAGAAGCAGGGTTTTCTCTACTTTTTGGCAAAAGTAAATTCAGAGATTCAAAGTACAAGGGGAATCAGATGCACCTTTGTTGACTTTCAAGATGGATGGGGACACATGCCAAGGAATGCTGGAGGCATCTTACAGCAGACAGTGGCTCCGAGCTGTCTTTCCTACACGTTCAAGAAACTGTGAGCTTCCAACAACCTAAATTTGCAAGTGGATTCTTTCCCAAATGTTTCAAATAAAATCCCAGTGTCATCAATCCCTTGATGTCAATGTGTAAGACCTTAAGTAGATAATCAAGTTTAGCCCACATAGATGTATTCCCTACAGAATTATGAGATAACAATTGGATATTGTTCTGCACCATCTAATTTATGGCAATTTGTTAAATATCATATATGGCATTCTCATTTCTCCTGCACACATGGAAATATTTGGTAATTCATTCTGCAGTTTAAAAAACTAGGTTATCAGCTGTTTAAAGACATAATATTATCTATATGTTTGTCACAGAGGACATTTTGTGATTTTATTGTTTTGTTCACTTTTAATCATAAATAACATTTTTCTTCATTTATGTAAAAATTATTTTAAAGCTATTTTAATTTAAGAGTACATCTCTGTGTCAACAGAGATGGTAGGCATTAAAATGTGTTGATATTAACATTATTATTATACACAATCATTACCATCATTATGTATTTTCATAATAGATTTTCTTTTCTGATATGCAATAACTATGGGATCCTAGAGTTGGAGGCACCTTAAAGATACAGGATCCAATATTCTTAGTCCCAGTGAGCAAAAGCACAAGTCTCACAATGGGATGTCATTTTTTAGAAAGAATTAGGTAGATGGATACATTGAAACTTCAATTAAATTTTTATAATTTATATCCTAATTTGACAAACAACAAATATCAAATTTCCTTACGTTTTGGACATGAAAACAAATCCAGGAATATTAAGTGACTTGTACAATGTTGTACCATAGGAGTAGGACCTAAAGATCAGAGTTTCTTCTGTGTTGCACTTTGCTACCTCTGGTCTTTCTCAAGACTCCCCAATAATCTACATAGTCAGCATGTCACGAGAGCTCTTCCAGAGCAGTAGTGATTCCCCAGAATTGAATTCACCCGAGTTGTTTGTAAAAGCCATCAGCATCAGCATCACTCTTTCTGTCTCCTTGAAGTAAAGAGGTCCTTGATGATTTAGAAAATATCCTGTCTATGCCTTTAGAAACAGAAAAGTCTCTTTTCCTGCTACCACCCAAGAATAATAAAAGACTCCTAACATTTTAATGTGAATTTGTCTTTAAATGAAAAGCATGTTTAATAAACAGGAGAAAGAAATGATAAAGTTAAGTTTCTAAGAAAGTAAATAAATGTGTCAATAGAAAAAGAATAGAGCCAGTATTACTGAAGTCAAGGGTTAATAATCACAGTATGATTAAATATGTCCTTGGATCTTCCCAGTCCAACAACACCAGGAGTGTGCTAAAATAGTGAATCTTGAACTTGAGTGTATATCAGTATTACTTGGAGTACTTGTCAAGTTACAGCTGTTGAGCTGTGCACCTTCAGTTTCTGATTCAGTGGGTTGGTGCAAGGCCAAGAGTTTGCAGTTTCTACAATTTCCCAGGAGATGCTGTTGTGGGAGTTCTGGGAACTGCACTTTGAAAACTAGAAGATACTATCTAAACTGCTCCAGCTATCTCCTGAAGACCAGCAGGCCTCTGGTAGAATTCAGACCCTTCTGGGACTTGATGAAACTTAAGGTTGTAAATACAGGCATTCCTGGGGAAAAAAGGGGCAGTGGCTTATTCATTTATTAAACATTTACTAGAGAATTTCTGTGGCCAAGCTCTGTGTCTGGCTTCATAAATATACAGTCATTATCTCAGAGAAAGAAGAATTCAAACAATAAAATGTAATATAATGTGGAACTATGTTATAATTCACATATACCGTATGACTATTTAAGGACTCAAGTGAAATCATTGTGGTTTAGAATGACAAAGTTGGAACTACTCACAATATTGAGGAAGGAATGGACCATGAGTCCATTGTCAATCTTCAATAAAATAGCTGATGTGTGCTTCAATGCCATGCTAAGCAAAATTCATTGCCTAATTTTCATTCCAGTCACACACATACATATGCACACAGATATGAATTTAGTTAAATGTTATGAGTTTTTGATTGTTGTACTAGATTTATCCCTGGTTACCTACTCAGGGATATGAATCAAAAGTTTCTTCAGCCTTTGCTCTATTATCAGTTTTTTTTCCTATTAGATTATTTCCATCAGCAGAGCTCCATCCTATTATTCTTCAGGGTGAGAAAAGAAACTTATCTTTGGGCTACACTTTAATCCCTAGTAACTTACTCAAGTCTCCCTTTTGCTCAACAGCAGCTACTTAAAAATCTATGTTGGTTTGCCAATTCTTCTTCTGAACTTTCATTAAAGATCAGGGGCCACCACTTCACCTAAGTTGTTCTAATCAGTCATTAATGATTTCTACTGTGCTACATCCAATGGTCAGCTCACAGTCACTCGTATTTGCCATGGTAGATCAATTCTGAAGATTCTGTGATGTAACTAGTACATTTCTGTCATGAAACACATTCTTCACTTGGTTTCTGGGCCATCATATAATTTCTCTCCCAACTCTTTGACTGCTTTTTCTTTGTTAATTTCTTTTAATTGCTATTATTTTAAATACCATACCACATTGATATATAACTTTTATATATTAAACTGTATTAAGTCTATAGCTAAATGAATTCTGACAAATGTATGTGGTATATGACCATCACCCAATGGAGGTAAAATGCTTCCTTCACCCTGGTTATATCCAGTAGGCTACTGAAATTACAATTGAATTGATTTCTATGACAATACCTAGTTTGGGCTGGTTTTGACCTTCATAGAACTGGAATGTATGATGTGCAGTTAACTGTCCATATCCATATGCTCTGTGTCTGTGGATCAAACAGCAATGTGTCAAAAATAATGGAAAAGTGGCTGGGGATGTGGCTCAAGTGGTAGCGTGCTCGCCTGGCATGCATGAGTCCCGGGTTCTATCCTCAGCAGCACATACAAAGATGTTGTGTCCGCCGAAAACTAAAAAATTCTCTCTCTCTCTCTCTCTCTCTCTCTCTTTAAAAAAAATTATGGACAATATTTGCATCTGTAAAATTTACATTTTGTTCCTTGCCAGGCCCCAAAAAAACTAGAATAGCAACTATTTGCATGCTATTTACCTTGTATAAAGAATTTTAAGCAATTTAGAGATTATTTAAAAGAATCAGAGGAACTGAATAGATTATATGGAAATACTACACAATTGTATACAAAAGATCTGAAAAACTGAGGATTATGGACACCCCAGAGATATAAAGGCACAACTATAGTTTTTAAAATATATCTGATTTTTTGGCTTAAAAATATTTTTGAATCTATCCATGTTGGTGGATTATTCCTATTGTTTAATATTCCATTGTATGCAGTCTCTTCTTTACACATAGACATTTGGGTTGTGTCCTGTTTTTGACTCTCATGAATGAGGCAACTGTGAGTATTCTTGAGGAAGTTTCTGTGGGACAGTTTTTCACTTCCCTTGGGTTAATATCATGGGGTAGAATCACTGGGGTATTGGATGATTGTATGTTTGGCTTTATAAGAAGTGGCCAAACAGTTTTTCAAAGTGATTGCACCATATTAACTTGTATGAGCAAGTGTAACAGTTATTGTTCCTAGTCTTGAATTCTACTCTGATAGTAATAGCCACAACAACATTCTTTCTGCTTAGAATCTTGCTTTATTTTTAGGGTCTCCATATGCAACAAATTTTGAACCAAAAATGTACTTTGGGAGGAAAATTAGTATACCTAAGATGAAGTGAAAAACTTTGTAAAGCTCAACCAGAGCCATTCTGATATATTATAGGTCCTTAAATAGACCAGCCATAATAGTTGAATAATCAAACTGTTAGTCTTATTATTCAGAGCTATTCTTTACCTACTAGGTGCCACCCATTATTCTAAACTTAAGGAAACAGTTGACAGTCAAGTTCCCATCTCTTATAGAGTTTTATTCTAGGAGATATATAAAATAGGTAGATAAATGAATAAATAAGCAAGAGAATTTTAGATAAGAGATAAAACTATAAAGAAAATCAGAATTATAATAGAAACTGATTTAGGAGGAATAGTGGTCTTCCCACTCAATGGACAGTGTTGGCTTCTTAGTTCATGTGGCTTCTATTAACTTATATCCATTTTGTGAATTAGAATGCTTATGTGTTCCTTATGGGGGTAAAAACTGTGACAAACATTTTGCAAAATAGTTTGAACATATTTTCACTGCATGATTTCATTGTGAAGATATAGTCATTTTTAAACCCTCTCCCTGCAAGGGAGATATTTTTCAATTCTTTTCTCTTCACTCTCACTGGGAATGTAACTAGATCATCACATGGAGATTCAATACTGGGCCACAGTGACAGCAACAACCATCACAGTTCTTCCACAAACTCAGTAACAGATGTGATCCTTATCATATGTCAAGCACTGTTTTAAGAGCATTAGCAAAATTGATTTATTTACTCCAGTGAAACAAAAGCAAAACCTATGCCTATTTTTCTTATAAAAGAAATGTGAAGGAACCTGCTCAAGTTTTTCATAGCCTCTCGGTGATGCAACCAGGCAATCTGGCCCCTGAACCCCTAAATCCCAGCTCATAAACCACTACATGGTACTGTGTTTGTCAAAGAGGTATTGAAGGAGCAGGATGATCCTATCAAGAATCAATAAATGGGATGGATTCAAACTAAAAACTTCTTCTCGGCAAAAGAAACAATTAGTGAGGTGAATAGAGAGTCAACATCTTGGGAGAAAATTTTTACCACTCTCACATCAGATAAAACACTAATCTCTAGGGTATATAAAGAACTCAAAAAGCTAAACACCAAAAACAAAGAAACAAACAAAACAAATAGCCCAATCAATAAATGGGCCAAGAACCTGAACAGACACCTCTCAGAAGATGATATACAATCAATGAACAAATATATGAAGAAATCTTTAACATCTCTAAGATTTCATCTCACTCCAGTCAGAATGGCAGTATTAAGAACATAAACAACAATAAGTGTTGGCAAGGATGTGGGGAAAGAGGCATATTCTTACATTGCTGGTGGGTCTGCAAATTGGTGTAGTCAATATGGAAAGCAGTATGGAGATTCCTTGGCAAGTTGGGAATGAAACCACCTTTTGACCCAGCTATCCCACTCCTTGGTATATACACAAAGGACTTAAAAACAGAATACTACAGAGACACAGCCACACCAATGTTTATAGCAGCACAACTCACAATAGCTAAACTGTGAAAACAACCTAGTTGTCCTTCAATAGATGAATGAATAAAAAAATGTGGCATATATACACAATAGAATTTTACTCAGCAATAAAAGAGAATAAAATCATGGCATTTACTGGTAAGTGGATGGAGTTGGGGAATATAATGCTAAGTGAAGTTAGCCAATCCCAAAATACCAAACACCAAATGTTTTCTAGGGTATAAGGAGGCTGATTCATATTGGGCTTGAGAAGGGGAGCATGAAAGGATTAGTGGAACTTTAGATAAGGCAAAGGGGTGAGAGGGAAAGGGAGGGGTATGGGGATAAATTAGATGGTGAAATGAGATGGATATCATTACCCTAAGTACATATATGAAGCCATGAATGGTGTGAATATACTTCATATACAACCAGAGATACGAAAAATTGTGCTCTATATGTGTAATATGAATTGTAGTGCATTCTGCTGTCATATATAACAATTAGAATTAAAAAAATTAAAAAGAGAGAAAGAAACAGAGGTCATAGGAGTAAATAGATCTCTTCTCAAATTCCAATAGCACCATTTAGGAAGTTGATGACATTGGAAAATCTTTTTTATATTGGTGAAATTAATTATCTCTAGTATGTGGATGAAAATAACTATTTATTTTGAGTTCTTCTGAAAGCAGAGCCTGAGACAAGAACTTGGGTGAAGATACTTTATTTGTAATTTAATCTGAGAAGGCAAAAAGAGTGTAGAAAGAATGGCACAGGAGGGAGGGAACTGTATGTTATTAAGTTATGAAGGTATGTTATTAAGCTTCTATTGTGGACACTGGGAGCTAGTTTCTCCATGACTTCCTTTCAAGAGTATGCAGAATGCCTCCCAGAACTGGTGACCCCATGTCATGAGACTGGAGCACTTAAATACTAATTCCTGTCCACAGTGGTTGAGGGAGGCTTGCCCTGGGCTGCTAACCCCTCTGAACTTGTAGGCTGTATGTGAACTCTGAGTGAAGAATTTGAGGTGCATTGCACAGTGTGTTAAGGTCATGCCAAGGTTTTAAAACTTTTCCTGTAAACCACTGTTTCCTTACTTTTAAAGTTTGTCTCTTATAAAGGAAAATTTTATTTTTGTCCTTGTATTTTCATCTAGTTTGATAATCAGTTTTTAAATTAGTCTATTTGCATTTAATGCGATTTCTGATTTGATTGGCTCAAGTCTCCCATTCTGTTTTTGTCTATGTGCCCTGCCTGTTTATTCTTTTATCTCTTTTTCTGTATGTTTGAACAAATTGAGTAATTGATTTAGTACTCCATTTTATGTGTTCTGTTGGCCTTTTAGGTACCTGTTTTGTATTATTTTTATTTTTGTAATTGCTCTAGGGAAATAATGTACATTCTGAACTCATTATACTTTGTATTAATAAAATGAAACTTTGTAAACAATGTAGGATACGTACAATTACATAATTTCATTTTACCATACTTCTAACCATTTTTTCTATTTTTGTCCTATACTTGAATTTGACTGCTTTATTATTTCTTCATTTCTAATGTTGAAGAGGCCATGGAATAAAGCCTTGGATCTTTTGGCTCTTGGTTCTGTACTCCTTCTCTTAATGATTGCATGACAATGAGCCACCAAATTATATATTTAGCCTTAATGTCTCCCATAGACTTTGGACTCATTAATGGGCATATTAATAAAATGTCTAATGGGAAACCAAATATTTTCTTCTCAAAGTGCTCTTCTCATGATATTCCTCATCTCATTTAATTGTACTTTATGCTTATAGTTTCTCAGAATCAAAAACCAATTGTCTTCAACTCTTCTCTTTATCTCCCATCAACATCTACTCCTTCAATAAATCTGTTCAGTTTGATTGCCCATATGTACCCCAAAATCTGAAAAATTTCATCACTTCCACTGCTACAAGTCCTGGTATGGGTCACCATTACCATAAACTTGAGGTCACACTGATCTTTGAAATGATCTCCCTCCTTGTTTTTCCACCATGCCCACTACAATTTAGTAACCATAGAGATCATGTTAGATGTATTTTGGATCAAAGCCTTCCACGAGTGTCTTATCACACCAAAAGTAAAATCTCAGTCCTCACTGTGATCTAAAAGGTCCTTTGCGCCCTCGGGACATTTCTTCCCTTCCCTCTTATTCCCTTCCTGCCTTACTTCTGAGCCTGTAGCACTCATTCTCAGAGCTTGCACACTTGTTAGCCAGACTCGAAATGCTATTCCCAAGATATTAGGTTGAGATCTGACACCGATTCCTTTTTCATATAGTTACTCAGATGTGTAAGTGAAGATTCTCAGTGACCTTCTTCCCTATTGCTTCTAGCCACTTATAATGCATTATTTTATGTTGAAGAGCTCTTCACTATTTGACTTACATCGTGTTGTTTGGATCTTCTACTAAAATGTAAATTCCATAAGAGTAAAGATATTTATCCATTTTATCCATTGCTATATGAACCCAGAAAATATTTTAGGGACATAAGTCAATACAAATTAACCTTCTACATTATTATGAACGAATTGAGGCTTATGGAGGTTAAACAACTTTCCAGTGGCAATGAAATCAGTTTTATTTTTGTTTTGGTAGAATGGTTGTGAATAGGATAACTTAATGAATGTATGGGGCCAATGAAGGCATTCGTAGCAATGTGAACAATGGCAAGGAATTTGAGTAGTAGGTTTTACAAAGGATAATCTAAGCAACTTGGTGTTGATAAGGGATGAACACCTTTCCTTCCTAGGATAAGGATATGACAGAGAATTTTAAAGAGTAAGGCAAAAAGGGACCTGGTTGCAATGAGGAAAGGAAATTGATGAGTCACATTTTGAATACGTTGAATACTGTGTAACATTTAGGAGTCTTTTTAGGGATTTTTTTACTGTTTTTTGTATTTTAATTGTTTTGGGTAAGGAATCAGTAAAGGAGGAGCACATAGAGGTTTTAGGTGATTTATATAATTGCCTCTGTTTCTTAGAATAATAGTGATATGTCCAAATTGTGATCACCTTGGTTATAGGAAACAGATTTTCCAAAATATCCTCATTCCTAATTTGTCTGCCAATACATCTTTCAACTATCCTAGGACAAAGAAACCTGTGCTATAAGCATCTTGCTGAATTTACAGTGCCTCAGGCTGTGTCTTGGCTCCAAAACCATGAGTCTACTCCATATTGCTAAACTTGAATCATCCTGAGTTAGTTTCCATAAAAGATAAATGTGTATGGCTATGGCTGGGGCAGAGGGCTTTGTTTGCCTTTTATACAGTGATATCCATATATCCATATCTATGCTTTGGATTTTCTAGGATTCTCTCTCATACTTGCTCCAGTATTTTTTCTAATATGGAAATGGTGAGAAATTAGGGTTTTCATCAATGCTGCTGAATTCTGCTATACTCTGATCTTCAGTCCAGTATCCAGTGTTCTTGACTTTCCCCAGTCAACGATAACTTAATTTTTTATTTTATTTAAAAAATTTAGTCCCAGAGACTTAAAGGAACTGAGGAAGTCCATCTTCCTCTTTCCAAAATCTCCAATCATCTTCTACCCCATTTATCCCGTCCTAAGCACTCCACAATAGGCATACTTCCCTTACTTATTCTGAACTCCTCGACACAAATTTTTCATTTGAGCTTATACACCCAAAGCTGAGTTATTCAGATACATTGAAAACATTGAACCATAATATGAATATTTTACATCTTTAACGAGTGTTCAGATACCCTTACCTCCACCTCCCGTATATTAGGATTTCACCTATAAGTTAAGAAAACTTTAATTTGACCGACACTTAAAACAAGAAGAAAAAGAAACCCCAAACTGAAACCTGACCATTGTTTTTAATGAGATAGTCCACCCTGACCAATTAACATTTAAATACTGCTTTATAGTTTACAAGGGGTATCTTATATATTATTTTATTTTTTCCAGAAAACAACTAAGAGAAGTAATAAGGTAGTGATTATCTAATATCCCTATTTGTTTTTAAATTTTTTATTGTTGGCTGTTCAAAATATTACATAGTTCTTGATATATCATATTTCACAATTTGATTCAAGTGGGTTATGAGCTCCCATTTTTACCCCATATACAGATTGCAGAATCATATCAGTTACACATCCATTGATTTACATATTGCCATACTAGTGTCTGTTGTATTCTGCTGCCTTTCCTATCCTCTACTATCCCCCCTCCCCTCCCCTCCCCTCCCCTCTTCTCTCTCTGCTCCCTCTACTGACATTCGTTTGTCCCCCTTATATTATTTTTCCCCTTCCCCTCACTTCCTCTTGTATGTACTTTTGTATAACTCTGAGGGTCTCCTTCCATTTCCATGCATTTTCCCTTCTCTCTCCCTTTCCCTCCCACCTCTCATCCCTGTTTAATGTTAATCTTCTTCTCATGCTCTTCGACCCTACTCTGTTCTTAGTTACTCTCCTTATATCAAAGAAGACATTTGGCATTTGTTTTTTAGGGATTGGCTAGCTTCACTTAGCATAATCTGCTCTAATGCCATCCATTTCCCTGTAAATTCTATGATTTTGTCATTTTTTAATGCAGAGTAATACTCCATTGTGTATAAATGCCACATTTTTTTTATCCATTCATCCATTGAAGGGCATCTAGGTTGGTTCCACAGTCTAGCTATTGTGAATTGTGCTGCTATGAACATCGATGTAACAGTGTCCATGTAGCATGCTCTTTTTAGGTCTTTAGGGAATAGACCGAGAAGGGGAATAGCTGGGTCAAATGGTGGCTCCATTCCCAGCTTTCCAAGAAATCTCCATACTGCTTTCCAAATTGGCTGCACCAATATGCAGTCCCACCAGCAATGTACAAGTGTACCCTTTTCCCCACATCCTCGCCAGCACTTGTTGTTGTTTGACTTCATAATGGCTGCCAATCTAACTGGAGTGAGATGGTATCTTAGGGTGGTTTTGATTTGCATTTCTCTGGCTGCTAGAGATGGTGAGCATTTTTTCATGTACTTGTTGATTGATTGTATGTCCTCCTCTGAGAAGTGTCTGTTCAGGTCCTTGGCCCATTTGTTGATTGGGTTGTTTGTTCTCTTATTGTCTAATTTTTTGAGTTCTTTGTATACTCTGGATATTAGGGCTCTATCTGAAGTGTGAGGAGTAAGATTTGTTCCCAGGATGTAGGCTCTCTATTTACCTCTCTTATTGTATCTTTTGCTGAGAAAAAACTTTTTAGTTTGAGTAAGTCCCATTTGTTGATTCTAGTTATTAACTTTTGTGCTATGGGTGTCCTATTGAGGAATTTGGAGCCCGACCCCACAGTATGTAGATCATAGCCAAATTTTTCTTCTATCAGATGGCGTGTCTCTGATTTGATATCAAGCTCCTTGATCCATTTTGAATTAACTTTTGTGCATGGTGAGAGAAAGGGATTCAGTTTCATTTTGTTGCATATGGATTTCCAGTTTTCACAGCACCATTTGTTGAAGATGCTATCCTTCCTCCATTGCATGCTTTTAGCCCCTTTATCAAATATAAGGTAGTTGTAGTTTTGTGGATTGGTTTCTGTGTCCTCTATTCTGTACCATTGGTCCACCCGCCTGTTTTGGTACCAGTACCATGCTGTTTTTGTTACTATTGCTCTATAGTATAGTTTGAAGTCTGGTATCGCTATACCGCCTGATTCACACTTCCTGCTTAGCATTGTTTTTGCTATTCTGGGTCTTTTGTTTTTCCATATGAATTTCATGATTGCTTTCTCTATTTCTACAAGAAATGCCGTTGGGATTTTGATTGGCATTGCATAAACCTATAGAGAACTTTTGGTAATATCGCCATTTTGATGATGTTAGTTCTGCCTATCCATGAACAGGGTATATTTTTCCATCTTCTAAGATCTTCTTCTATTTCTCTCTTTAGGGTTCTGTAGTTTTCATTGTATAAGTCTTTCACCTCTTTTGTTAGGTTGATTCCCAAGTATTTTATTTTTTTTGAGGATATTGTGAATGGAGTGGTTGTCCTCATTTCCATTTCAGAGGATTTGTCGCTGATATACAGGAATGCCTTTGATTTATGCGTGTTGATTTTATATCCTGCCACCTTGCTGAATTCATTTATTAGCTCTAATAGTTTCTTTTTAGAGCCTTTTGGGTCTGCTAGGTATAGAATCATGTCATCTGCAAATAGTGATAATTTAAGTTCTTCTTTTCCTATTTTGATGCCTTTAATTTCTTTCGTCTGTCTAATTGCTCTGGCCAGTGTATCGAGAACTATGTTGAACAGAAGTGGTGAGTGAGGGCATCCTTGTCTTGTTCCAGATTTTAGAGGGAATGCCTTCAATTTTTCTCCATTCAGAATGATGCTAGCCTGAGGCTTAGCATAGATTGCTTTTACAATATTGAGGTATGTTCCTGTTATCCCTAGTTTTTCTAGAGTTTTGAACATAAAGGGATGCTGTACTTTGTCAAATGCTTTTTCCGCATCTATCAAGATGATCATATGATTCTTATTTTTAAGTCTATTGATGTGGTGAATAACATTTATTGATTTCCGTATATTGAACCAGCCTTGCATCCCAGGGATGAATCCTACTTGATCATGGTGCACAATTTTTTTGATAAGTTTTTGTATCCGAGTGGCCAGAATTTTATTGAGGATTTTTGCATCTAGGTTCATTAGAGATATTGGTCTGTAGTTTTCTTTCTTTGAAGTGTCTTTGTCTGGTTTAGGTATCAGGGTGATGTTGGCCTCGTAGAATGAATTTGGAAGTTCTCCCTCTTTTTCTATTTCCTGAAGTAGCTTGAAAAGTATTGGTATTAGTTCCTCTTTAAAGGTTTTGTAAAATTCTGCTCTATACCCATCTGGTCCTGGGCTTTTCTTAGTTGGTAGTCTTTTGATGGTTTCTTCTATTTCCTCAATTGATATTGGTCTGTTTAGGTTGTCTGTATCCTCCTGACTCAATCTGGGCAGATCATATGACTTAAGAAATTTATCTATGCCTTCACTATCTTCTAATTTATTGGAGTATAAGGATTCAAAATAATTTTTGATTATCTTCTGTATTTCTGAAGTGTCTGTTGTGATATTGCCTCTTTCATCCCGTATGTTAGTAATTTGAGTTCTCTCTCTTCTTCTCTTCGCTAGCATGGCTAAGGGTCTGTCGATTTTGTTTATTTTTTCAAAGAACCAACTTTTAGTTTTGTCAATTTTTTCAATTGTTTCTTTTGTTTCGATTTCATTAATTTCAGCTCTGATTTTAATTATTTCTTGCCTTCTACTTCTTTTGCTGTTGTTTTGCTCTTCTTTTTCTAGGATTTTGAGATGAAGTATGAGATCATTTATTTGTTGGTTTTTTCTTTTTTTAAGGAATGAACTCCAAGCAATGAATTTTCCTCTTAGAACTGCTTTCAGTGTGTCCCATAGATTCCGATATGTTGTGTCTGTGTTTTCATTAATCTCTAAGAATTTTTTAATTTCTTCCTTGATGTCTTCTATAACCCATTGATCATTCAGTAACCTATTGTTCATTCTCCAAGTGATGTATTCTTTTCCCTTCCTTCTTTTATTGTTGATTTTCAGTTCCATTCCATTATGATCAGATAGGATGCATGGTATTATCTCTACTCCTTTATATTGTCTAAGAGTTGCCCTGTGACATAATATATGATGTATTTTTGAGAAGGATCCATGTGCTGCTGAGAAAAAAGTGTAACTGCTTGATGTTGGGTGGTATATTCTATATATGTCAATTAAGTCTAGGTTATTAATTGTGTTATTGAGTTCTATAGTTTCCTTATTCAACTTTTGTTTGGAAGATCTGTCCAGTGGTGATAGAGGTGTGTTGAAGTCTCCCATGATTATTGTATGGTGGTCTATTAGACTCTTGAACTTGAGAAGAGTTTGTTTGATGAACACAGCTGCACCATTGTTTGGGGCATATATATTTATGATTGTTATGTCTTGTTGGTGGATGGTTCCCTTGAGCAGTATGTAGTGTCCCTCTTTATCCCTTTTGATTAACTTTGGCTTGAAATCTATTTTATTTGATATGAGTATGGATACTCCTGCTTGTTTCCGAAGTCCATATGAGTGATATGATTTTTCCCAACCTTTCACCTTCAGCCTATGTATGTCTTTTCCTATCAAATGCGTCTCCTGTAGGCAGCATATTGTTGGGTCTTGTTTTGTGATCCATTCTACTAGCCTGTGTCTCTTGATTGGTGAGTTTAAGCCATTAACATTTAGGGTTATTATTGAGATATGGGTTGTTCTTCCAGCCATATTTGTTTATTTATGTTACTAAACATGGTTTGTTTTCCTCTTTGATTATTTTCCCCCCTTTAGTGTCCTACCTCCCACTGTTGGTTTTCATTGTTATTTTCCATTTCCTCTTCCTGTAATGTTTTGCCAAGGATGTTTTGAAGAGATGGTTTTCTAGCTGCAAATTCTTTTAACTTTTGTTTATCGTGGAAGGTTTTAATTTCATCTTCCATCCTGAAGCTTAATTTCGCTGGAATCACAATTCTTGGTTGGAACCCATTTTCTTTCAGTGTTTGAAATATGTTATTCCAGGATCTTCTAGCTTTCAGAGTCTGTGTTGAAAGATCAGCTGTTATCCTGATTGGCTTACCCCTAAATGTGATCTGCTTCCTTTCTCTTGTAGCTTTTAAAATTCTCTCCTTATTCTGTATGTTGGGCATCTTCATTATAATGTGTCTAGGTGTGGGTCTCTTATGATTTTGCACATTCGGCGTCCTGTAGGCTTCTAGGATTTGGGGTTCTGTCTCATTCTTCAAGTCTGGGAAGTTTTCTCATATTATTTCATTGAATAGATTGCTCATTCCTTTGGTTTGAAACTCTGTCCCTTCCTGTATCCCAATGACTCTTAAATTTGGTCTCTTGATGTTATCCCATATTTCTTGGATGTTCTGCTCATGGTTTCTTAACAGTCTTGCTGAGCTGTCTATGTTCTTTTCAAGTTGAAATACTTTATCTTCATTGTCTGATGTTCTGTCTTCTAAGTGTTCTACTCTGCTGGTAGTATTCTCAATTGAGTTTCTAAGTTGGCTTATTTCTTCCTGCATTTCTAGGATTTCTGTTTGTTTGTTTTTTATAACCTCTATTTCCCTGTATAGTTGATCTTTTGCTTCTTGGATTTGTTTATGTAATTCATTGTTGAAGTGATCTTTCATTGTCTGATTTTGCTGTCTGATGTCTTCCTTGAGACTCCAGATCATCTGAAGCATGTATATCCTGAATTCTTTATCTGACATTCCATCTGCTGCAGCTGTTACCTCTTCTAACGTTGAGTTGACCTGCAATGCTTGTGGTCCTTTCTTTCCTTGTCTCTTCATACTGTTCGCGTTCCTTTCTACTTGGTGAAACTGCTGTGCTATTGAATTTTCCCCCTATATATTTATATTGGTCTTGTATAGTTGCAAAGTCTCCCTCGCAGGCGCGGGCGGCGGCTCTGTCCCTCTGCGGGCCGCTAGGCTTGTTCTGTCGGTGGTCACAGTTCTGTCTACTTTGCAGGCGCAGGCAGCGGCACTGCCCCTCTGCAGGCCTCTGGGGCTGTACTGCCAGTGGGCCGCAGGTCCTCCTACCTTGCAGGCGCGGGGGGGGGGGCGGCTCTAACTTTCCTCAGGCCACTGGGCCTGTTCTGTCTGTCGGTTGCAGGTCTGGCCTGTTCTGATGGTGGTCACAGTGCTGTCTACCTTGCAGGCACGGGGGGGAGGGGGCGGCTCTGCCTCTCAGCAGGCCGCTGCTCCTCTTCTGCCGGTGGCTCGCAGGCCCACCTACCTTGCAGGAGTGATTGGAAGCTCTGCCACTCCGCGGGCCACTGGGCCTTTTCTGTCAGTGGTCACAGTTCCGCCTACCTGACAGGCGCGGGGGGTGGGGAGCGGCTCTGCCCCTCAGCAGGCCGCTGGGCCTGTTCTGTGGGTGGTCACAGTTCCCTCTACCTTGCCGGCGCAGGGGGAAGGGGCAGCTCTGCCTCTCAGCAGCCCTCTGCTCCTCTTCAGCCGGTGGGTCGCAGGCCCGCCTACCTTGCAGGAGTGATTGGAAGCTCTGTCCCGCCGCGGGCCACTGGGCCTTTTCTGTCCGTGGTCACAGTTCCACCTACCTAGGAGGCGCGGGGGGTGGGGGGCGGCTCTGCCCCTCAGCAGGCCGCTGGGCCTGCTCTGTGCGTGGTCACAGTTCCCTCTACCTTGCCGGTGCAGGGGGAGGGGGCGGCTCTGCCTCTCAGCAGTTCGCTGCTCCTCTTCAGCCGGTGGGTCGCAGGCCCGCCTACCTTGCAGGAGTGATTGGAAGCTCTTTCCCGCCGCGGGCCACTGGGCCTTTTCTGTCCGTGGTCACAGTTCCCCTACCTGTCAGGCGCGGGGGGTGGGGGGCAGCTCTGCCCCTCAGCAGGCCGCTGGGCCTGCTCTGTGCGTGGTCACAGTTCCCTCTACTTTGCTAATATCCCTATTTTAAAGATGAAAAAAACATCCTGAATTTTAAGGCGGCTATGAGACTCTGACAAAAGACACTTAGGCAGTAATCACAGGAGCTAAACATGAACCAGATTTTCCAAACCTGGGTAGGTTGTATATTTTCTCTTGTTACTTTGTCTCAGCCTTGGGCAGTGCAAAAAGAAAACACCTGATAAAAAGTCAAGTCACAGTTAAGTGAAAATGGTTGTATGTTAGGGTTAAATCAGATGTCTTGCAGGAAGAGACAAAGGCATCTCTGGGAGCTGTGGGAGCTGTAACAGGGTTTGGATGACAGCAGAGCAGGATTCGCTGCTCCCTGTATTATCAGCAGGCCACCTTGGCTGCCTGTGTTTGAGATTTGGATGGGATTTTTATAGCAATGTTTACTTCATCCCATATGTGCAACGTTTTGTGCAAGTCATTTACTTGTGCTTTGGGATTCAGCACTGTATACTGCAGGTTGCACACCTAAATTCCCCACAGCTACTCTGAAGAAAATTTCAACATGATGAAGACCCTTAAATCCCCAGGAGGTTCACCCTAGACATAAAGTCAGTGATTTGGAGCCGCATCAGGGCCATTTCCTGTTGCTACCTAACAGGGGAACAGTGTATTTTCTAGGCAGGAGACATGAATCCTTGACAATATTCTATTATGATGTTATCTTGAATTAGATAACTTGATTTGATAAATACAAATGCAGCAGATTGGCAGTTACTACATTTTATCTCTTTAAAAGGATTTGAATTTTTAAAAGGAATTCAGTTTAGGCGAATAACATCAGATTCATATCCCTTGAGTCAGAACAGCAATCTTGTGACCTTCTTATTATCCTGAATCCCAGGAATCTAGTTCTTATCCCTCATTTAAAGAAGTCTACTAAAATCTGATGTGTATCTACATAATACTTTCCCACAAATTATATCAATGGATACATAAAATAGAAGAAGTAAAACTGGATATGTGATATTCTTTAGAGTAGGACTAAAATAATCTTGTGTTCAGCTCAAAATTTCACTGTGGGCTTAATAGCAGTGGTGATATCATGCTGGAAGAAACCAACTATATATGCTCTTTAGGTTCAGATACCACAAAGGAAAGGTCTTAGCTTTGAGTCTGGGTTGGGGAATTACTAATGGAACAGACCTGTTCACTTTTTCTCTTTATTCCTTCCACTATGACAGGAAAAGCATGAATGTTCAATATATTTGTCAAAATGATTCCTTTGCATTTTTAATGACTGAAAAAGTAAGTCTAGGGAAACATTTGTAAGAGAGGACTTATCATTTGATGACTAGAAGAGAACATTCTTCCTTTCATTTTGACCTTTTATCACTCAAGTGAGAAAACTAAAGCCCAAGGATATTCTATGATTTGTCCAAAAGTTCCAAAGAGACTGAGGTAGGATTGGTATTGAAGTATTTAGCCAGTTAGTTCAGGTGGTCCTGAAACCACTGGGAGAGAAAGTACATTCTTGATTATATAATGTTCCATGTCATTCTAAAAATCTTTTGGTGGAACAAATTAAATGTGTTGGCTGCTTTCTTTGTTCTTCTTAGAATTAAAGTTATCTAAGATTGTCCAATTATAACAAGAAACAGAATTTCCATTTCTGGATGTATTACTAATCCTAGTCTATTGTATAATTTTTGTTTTTTAAGATACTTGATATTTGAGAGGATAGAGACTAATGTGTGGTTCCCATTCAATTTTCCATTCAATCACTGAAACTAAGCTTTGTTTCATTTGATTATTTTATTTTATTTTGTCTTTGGATGACTTCCGTATAATGTTTTACTGCTAATAAATAACAACACAATTAAATGCTATTTATTTTATTTTCTTAAATAAATAAAATCCTGAAGGAATAATTTCTGACAATGAAATTATTGTTTCCTTACTAGAAGTGGAAATAGAATGTAGTCAGGCATTCTTTGTGACCCGGGGGAAATGAAAGGGATGGGCATTATGAGTCAGAGTTAAAAGCATTACTGAAGAAAAATATCCCATTTCCACCTCATGCTAATGGCATAAATGTGTGTGTGTGTGTGATTGTGGTGATGACCATTTCTCATGAGGTTTATAGCCACAGTCTGTCTCAAAAATGACTTCTTACTCACATGCCAAATTATTCCTTCTAATTCTAAGTCTCAGATACTTCAATATCCTAAATGTACAAATTTAGTCAGTTTTGTTTGGTATGAAATTAGGGAAAGTCAATATAAACCTCCAGTAAACTATAATCCTGAAAGGATGCATAAATAGGATCCTTTTAAAAATATTTTTAAATGAAACGCTCATCTACTCCCCTTCATTGCACCCACAGGAGTTTAAAATGTGACATGTCATAGAATCAGCTGCTCAAGAAGACCTGCTTCTGACTGATGTATCCAGCCAATTTTCATCTCTACTGAAGAACAATGTGGCCACAATTGACAGTGCATAAATTAGCCCTGATTATAGGTAGAAATACTCCCTTGCAAGTTGAAAGAGTATCACCCCAAAATAACTCTGATAGCTTATAAATAAAGAAGTCTCTTTCTCTCACCCAGGACAGGAAATAAAGTACAACAGAGAGGATGAGTACTTCCAAATCTTACACTCCAAATTGCAGTTAAATTCTGGAATCATGACTTTTTTATTTACAAACAACTGCAGATTATTTTTCTGAACTTCAGTGTTTCTCTTCTTAAATCTTTAAACTTGGATGAAATCATTTACCCTATGGTATAGTTGTAAAGTTTAAATGAGAAAACGTGTATCTGTGTTTGTTGTCATTGAATGTTAAGTGTATTGAGAGTATTTCATGCAGAAGCCAGATTCTGATATCGAGATAATGACTTGAAAGAAGTTAAAGATTATTCCACAAATATAACTGCTATTCACCAAGTGGTTATTTTATGCTGTGTGATAAGTAAAAATTGCTAACTTGTATTCATTCTTCCCAATCATCTGTGAAACAGTAGACCCAGTTTGAAACGAAGAATGTAGAGGGCAGAGAAAATATAGTATCTGATGAATTGTCAATTATGTATAATTTAAATTTGGTTTCTACAGATATTTATGGAGCCTAGTGTGTGCCCAACACACACAGGAATACGTGGAGAAGAAAACAGAAAATGTCAGATTCATGACATTCCTGTGGGGAAGACAAACTGCAAATGAGCTGACAAGTTGTGATAAGGACTATAAAAGATAAAAGTGAGCTGAAATGGAAGCACTTAATAAATGAGGTAACTTGGAGAAGAAAAATGGTAGAATCTGAGTTGGAACCCAGGGCCCCTAATCTCCGTGCATGGAAGAACTAGTAAGGGTAAAAGCAGGCAGAAATCCTACTATGACCCAGAGATGCTTCTGTAGGGCATGTCTGCTAAGAGGCAAAGAAGCATCTAGGAGGAGATCCAAGTCTCAGGATTTAATGTAGAAGTCGAAGGGAAGGGTCATTTAGAGACAAGTAAAATGGAGGAAGTATTTTGTTGGGTAAAATGTGAGCATGCTCAAACCTGCCACAGGCACCTGAGGGAAGGGAAAAAGTCAAGGGGACTCCAGATCCTGATAGTTCTGTTTGGGCTGTAACTGAAACAGATGCACTGGGGAAACCTGCAATCCCCAGGCCCCTCCTTTTAGAAATAGACAAAAATGTCTTTTCTATATTTCGTAAAAGATATGGGCATCATAGCGACATGCAGACATCTGGACCTGATTCACTGCTCCTTTGGCACTACTAAATCTCAAACACTCAGCCGGCAATCAATGGTGCTCATTTTCTAGAGAGCATGGATTATGGCTATTTCCATGCAAAGCAGTTTTTACACAATATATGGGAGATTTTTAGTTGGCTCTACACATTGTAATCTTTGTAGCTGCCTTCTGTTCTTGGACCTTTTCATTTATCTTTTTCTAGGTTGCTGATCTTTGAAAAAAAAAAGGGCCTTTTCCATTTTCCTTTTCTGTGTGTGCAGACATGCCGATCAGCCAGCAGATGCTGTCCTCCTGCACAAAACCTGAGCAGAGATGGTTGTCTTGCAGCTCGAGTTATCAATTCCCAGCTAAGCCAGCTGTGGAGGTTGGCAAATGCACTCATCTACACTTGAGGTTTTAAAGAACAAAGTGCTACCAAAAGAGTCTTTCAAATTCTCAGATATATTTTGACTTAAATGGCACTCCCTTGCTAGGAAATATTTAGATGGAATCTCCTTGTTAATAGAGAGTAACTGGAAGGATCCAGGATCCTCACACTGAAGGTTAACAATGAAATATAAATGAAGCAGTACATTATCAGTTAGAAGAAAAACTTCACACACATATGTCAAGTGATTCAGAGCTCAATTTCAGGAGGTCGAGAGACCTGAAATTGGGCTTTTCATTTATCTTTTCCAAAGTGGAGTTGTGTGAGACTTTGGGCAAGTTTGTTCATAGAATTATGAGAGTAAAAAGAGATTATGCATGTAGCATATTGACCTGTTAGAATTAATTGGTAGATAATTTCAGATTTCTAACATTGTTTATAGTATTAATCATAATGATTACTGTTATTAAGTGCCCAGTAGCAAGAAAAATGATGACCTCAGATCATGCAGTCTTTTGATTATCCATATAGAAAGAATTTGGAGTATGTGTTTACTTTTTATAAATAAAGCATCAGAAATGATTTATAAAATTGCTCATTTATTTTGCTATAAGTTTTCATCTAGCTTCTTAATTTTTATTCCAAATGTACTTATTTTTAGCATAATTTAGTGTTGTTAGATTTGTAAATAACATGCAGAGACATCAAGACGTACTTTTTTATCACTGTACCTTTTGATACTCCCAATGAAGCTGAGAAAATGGTTTGAAGTCTCATCTCTATCTGCTAATTTTTAGTAGGGTGAGGAGTTGGCCACTCTGTTTCTTACTTTCTGAGTATATATTCTGAAAATAACAATCTCTACCTACTTCTAAGATCAGGTATAAAGAGTAAAAATTTCAATGGATCTAAAATTCTGCTATACATATATATATAATACTATTAATTCCATAGCCTAGGACTCAGCTTAGTTCTTGTTATGGTCCTGGCATGGTTGGAATTTGTTCCCCCCAAATCCATGTGCTGTAGATTGGTCCCAAGTGTGGTGGTGTCAGAAAGTGGAACTTGTAAGAAATGGGACTTATAGCGGGATGGGGATGTGGCTCAAGCGGTAGTACGCTCGCCAGCTGCGGGGCGCTGGGTTCGATCCTCAGCACCACATAAAAATAAAATAAAAGATGTTGTGTCCACTGAAAAGTGAAAAATGAATATTAAAAAATTCTCTCTCCCTCTCTCTTTAAAAAAAAAAAAGTTTGGAGCTCCAGTGGAGCAATCGGTTACCCTGCGGTACTTATAAGAAATGGGACTTACGGAATGAAGTCTTACAAAATGAAGCCCCCATCACATGTGGAAGAGATCAATGTAGTTCACATTGGTTGATTCCAATGAGAATGACATATAACCAAGACTGTTATCTCTTTGCCTTCCTGACTTGCACTGTCTCTGTTATGTTGTGAGAAAGCTGGGGTTACCCTCACCACGGGTAGAAAAAAGAGGCTTCTTGATTTAGACTTTCAACTTGCAAAACTGTGATCCAAAAAAAAATCTCATTTATTTTTGAGTATTGGTTTTAGATATTTTGTTATAGCTACAGAAAATAAACTAATTCAGTCCCCATATCAAAAATTAATTTTTACTGTCTTCTCATTCATAAAAACAAAATGCCTACAAAGATGGAGAATACATATGTAAATAATTGGTATATAAAGGCAACCATCTATTGTTTGGAAAATGTGTACTTTTTCTTGATGGTAAATTCTCAAAAATTTGGAATTTTTCTTTTAATCCCAGGGCTCTCCTAACACCTATACATTTTAATATTATTGTATCGACTAAGATATGTATAGTTGGACTGATGAAAGTTATGATTTAGTAAGGTAAGGTAAGGTGTCTGCTTGGGAGATCCTACAAAGAAACACAAATCAACAAAACGTTTCCTAGAAGGGAGTGTGCTACGTGTGTTTGTGTAATTTTACCTTAGGAAAAATTAAAATCAAAGGCTGTCTGTCTAGCATATGGAAACTTCCTTTCATGGAGGTAATTTTGAGATTATATCCATTGACATTTTAGTATGGGAAAGTTTCAGATCTTTTTATAATAGTACATTCCATTGTGGATAATTTGAGAAAAGAGGTACACCATAAAAGGATATATAGACTTCAAAATGTAAGAACAAGCTTCTTAACTTTTCCCAATAATGTAATTTTGAATGAAAGGGAAAGCACCAGTAAAAGCTGGTTAAGGCAAGGGAGCCGAATCAGACTTCAGAAAATGAATCCCAGTGTCTGAGACTTTGTCTATCAAGTCTCAAAACTCATATTTGAAAGGGAAAACTATTATATAAAATGTAGCACCATCTAAAGGCAAATCCTTTAAAATTATTTCAACTTAAACAATATTAATTTTAACCAAACTGATTTATATTTAAAATTGATGAGCCAGTGTGTCAAAGCTCATATGAGGAGAAAAATAAGTACATGGGGGAAGAAATTAAAAGAAAGAGTATTCAAATCCTTAGGGTTATTTTCCCCCTGAGCAAGATGAAAATAAATCTATTCACAAACGTTGCAGGCTTCTGAAGGTCCCATCTCCAGGGACGGTGGAGCAGTGATGGGCTGGGTACACCTCTAGCTTCACCTCTAGCTTCCCATGAATGATTATCTCCGTCCTGAGTGCTTGCCAGCATGACACGTCTTCATTTCATTAAGGAAAGAAGGACAGTTTGGAATTGGCAATGGCAGAATTCATTTATCACATTTTAATGGAGAAACAGCTCAGGAAGGGTGGGTCTAATGAGATATTTCTAAAGAAATTAGCCAGTTTCTATTAAAGGGCCGTCTCCTCTCTGTCCATGTTAATGATGGATCACAAGGGCCACAGCACAGGGAGAATTTCCATCCTCCCCTTTGCTTTGCTTTCCTAAGATGTATGATCATTTCTCCATGATCTATCTTACCAATGTTTGAATGAGTCATTGTTGCAAAAGTATAGCAAATTTTAAGGTTCAGAAAAAGGGCTTGATTTGTGTTTCTGGATTTAATGTATGGAGAGAGATATACTAGGATTTGGATAATAGCACTATAACTGCTCATGCACCAAACCTGCAAAGTAAATAGAATAAATAAAATCTCTCAGTTTTGTTATTTTTTTTGTACCCATGAAGTAAGTGCAATCAAGTTCATTCTGATAGATTTCCCCTTTTGAAAACCTCTGAATATGCCCCAAATCTCTAATTGTATTTGGATTCAAACTCAATTTACCAAAATGTAATGTGCATGGCACTTATAGCATCAAGTATCATAATCTCACATTCTATGTTCCCTCCTCTTCCATCATTGTTCCAACGTGACCAGCAATCCGAGGCTCTGAAATGCATCAAAGAAATGTGAATGAATAAATAATTGTGTGAGTGATACACCACTACCGTTCTATTACTAGAAAAGGAGATTTGTACTAATGTTAAAAGACAAAGTTCAGATAACTTAAATTTAGTAGATTCTATTTGAGCAGAGAAAGGCTCATGAATCACCCAGTACTGAAAGCTAGAAAAGTTTCTGAGAACTCTATGTGGATAGTGGTCTGCTCAGTTCACAACCTGTTATTGGCTGCAACTTGGCTGGTAGTGATTGGGTGAAAAATATCTGGTTATTACACTCTTAAGTAAGTTTTCCTGTTTGATCATGTGCTAAGTTAGGTTGCAGTTTGTTAGGTAAGAAATCAAGATAGAGAGATGACCTCAGGTCAGTGGTATCCTGATTAATACAATAAATCTTTTATATAGAACTGGTTATATGCAGGAGGAAGTTTAGAATACATATTATTTTCACAAAGAGAATTACAAAACACAATTGATGGTACTTTGTGCCAAAGAAGCACAAAAATGATTCATTTACACAATTATATTTATTTAGCATTTACTTTAGGATAGACATTGTGCAGACAATGGAAAGATATAAGTGAACAAAATTTCTTTCCTAAATAAATTTACTTTGTTATGATAGATACACACAATAAATTAATTCATACTGTGTGATGTTAGCTGACCGTAGAAACCTCAGTGGATTATTTATATAATAGATATGGGAATCTCTAAAAATTACTTATATAAAGTATTGTTATTATGAACAATATTTCACCAAAAGTATTGATATGAGTAGATATTCCAAAAAATTTAGGATATAAATAAATTTAAGAAAATATATGACAACATATTGACAAATACATTGGCATAAAGAAAGCCAGTTCAGCACTGTTCATATTTTCAGAGACAAGAAGAAGATATTGATTCAACATACATTGAGGGGAAAAATGGTAAAAAAATAAAGAAAATAAAATATCCCATATGATTCAAATGTATGATATGTCAAGAACACTGTACTATCATGTGTAAATAAGTCAAAAAAATTAAAAAAAAACATTCTGGGGCAAGAAAATTGGAGAGACAGATATATTGGCAAAAAAGAGCAGTGATCTTGGCAGAAATATGTTGGAGAGATTCAAACAAAAAGTGAACAGCACAGCTAGGAAACAGAAGGTTATGAGAAGTATGGTTGGAAATGTGCTGGGTATGAACAGCATGTTTGGCTTTTTGCCTTATCAGGTCTCCATTTGTTGTCCAAACTTTGCAGAATCTCAATTGTCCCTGAGTCTCAACATTGTTTCCATATAAAATAATGTATTTCTCTTGAGTTACCATAAAGTCTGCAAAGACTGTCCAGTATGGTAATCACTAAGCACAAGTGACCTTAAAAAAATTATATACAAATAAAAAGAATCCCTTAGTCACACTAATAGTATTTTGAGGGCTCAGTAAATGCACATAGTCTGCATAGTGGATGGAGCAGGAATTGCAGGTCATTTCTACCATTGCAGAAAGTTCTTTTTGGCAGTACTGCTTTAGAAGGACTGCGAGTGGGGGTTCAACTGGTATCTGTGGGATGGGTGATAAATAAATGGAATGCACACTGTTCTAACATCAGCTCCTCAGAGAACTTACCCTAAAGTCTTTTTTTGCCCTGTTTCCTCTTCATTTTACTTATAACAGTGCGGTTAGTCATAACTTGTGTTGTTCCTATGTAATATTTGCCTGCCTCAACTAATTGCATAGACTGTAATGGCAAGAGACTATTTCTTTCTTCTTGGTGCCATTGCCCATATCTTAACACTCTGAGTTGCAAGAGTATGTAGTTTCAATGAAATAATAGAAACTGGGTTGGAAGAGGTGGTATATTATTGTGAGTTTGATTCTTACTTCACAAAATTTTAATTGCAGCCAACTATATGGCACAGAAATCCATAAGCCAATCCAGGACTACAGGATATACAGGTGGGCATCTGTTCCCTTCTGTATTAGCTGCTTGGATCTATTTTGGTGTCCTGAACTACAACTAAATTCAGGTAGTCACTGAGTAGGAACTGAATGCCCACTTTGCAGATGCTAGCCTTAGGGAATCAAGTCTGAGATAAGGAAGCACTAGCCCTGATCCACTGAGTGACCATGGCATTAGGGGCATACCATTCTGCATAGTCATAAATTATTCAGGAACATATAATTAATCATTATTTAGTATTCCAAAGCAGTGTTATACCAAGTAGGAGAATTCTTAGATACATCTGCCAGGGTTCTTTGGGTAATGACATAATTCCTTTTTGAAGTCACAGGGAAGGAGACATGAAGACCCCATCTGCAGCAGGTCAGCACATTATGAGTTCTCAGATGCTGTTTTGAAAGAGGTCAATGTTCCCATCTGTTTGTCCAGGGAGCCTATTTAGTATAAGAGTGAAAGCTGAGTCTCTGAAAGAAAAAGATGCTACAGCAATCTTTGGGAAACTGTGTTCTTCAGGGTTGGCAGAACATCGCTGGGAATGTATTAAAATGCAAATTCTCATGACCCTGTGGGTACAAACTAATAAAGCAGGTTTCAACAAGTTCCCCAAGTGACTCTGAGTAGCACAATATTTGGAGGACCACAGACTAAAGTGAAGGGCTGCCATACCCCTACCTATATTGGCCTTGGATAGGAGTTCAGGTCACCTTCCCTACTTCTCCACATGCTAAGAGAGTATGCTAAGGTATATCCTTCAAAAGAGGCCATCTCCTAGCATCAAACTTATATTCTCCAGATACCCAGCCTTTTCAGGAGAAAAAGGAGTGCTGAATGATGAGGTTCTCCAGTGCTGGGGCAGAACCTGGCCAGGACTCAAGCTGGTGACAGAAGACCTGTTAAGCTGAGAACTGAAGAATACTGCCTTCCTGTCTCCAAGAGAACCATCTCCTTCCCAAGATAAAGCAGTTTCTGCACTTAAAATCCATTAACACAAATATCTTGAAACTAGGGGGGAAAAAAAGAACCAAAACGAAACAAAATTCAGCATTAATTCACTCTAGTGGGTAATTTTCTTGTATGGAAAAACACTGAAATGTTTGAATTAAAAGGAATTAATCTTTTTCTCCATATTGTTTTGTGTCTTTAAAATATCTGGCTATCAAACCTGATGATTATATTCAGAAAATAAAATTAGAGAGCTTGCCTTGGTTACAACTCTTAGTTAGGAAGTTCCTCTTGTCTACCCTAAATTCCCGACCCTAACAAATTTTATCTTTATGGTCATAACTAGAAATGAAGAAAGAAAGCAGATGCTCAGCATCTTCCACACCATTGCTACCATATTTCCACTTACTCTTGGTGACAGAGTGGTTAACCATCCACAACGGGAGAGATTTTAGAGATGGACACCATGAAAAAGACACCAAATTTTACTCAAATAAAATTCTAAGGGTAATTTTGATCAGTTCCCAATTAACAAAATGTTTCTAATCTTTTGAGAATTAGGATCAAATAGAAGGGAATTATGAACACATTCTCACAGTGAGCTCCATCTGAACATAAGCAGCCCCTTTGAGAAAAACAAGTCTGATAAGCCCACTGAAGCACCTTCCCTATCTAGATAGGTCTATGTGAGCCAAGGTAAACCATGATAGTGAAAAATTCCAACTTGCAGAGTGTGGGAAACTCAGACTATAATTCAAAGAACAGAAGACCAATTCTGATTTGACTGTGATGTCATTACTGCTTATGGGTCTGATCCAATAGATTGTTTTTTGAAACTATTGTAAGATACAAGAAATGGTCATTGTTTCCAAGCTTCTTAAAACAAGATACTTGTAGTCAAAGCTCTAAAGTCATTAACATTTTTCTTCCTTGTTATTCTATTACATTTAATCAAAATTAATGCTAGAAAGATGATCCCAGAAAAAAAGATGCTACAGCAATCAATGGGAAACCATGTTCTTCAGGGTTGCCAGAGCATCATTGGGAATGTGTTAAAATGCAAATTCTCAGGACTATATGGGTATAATCTAATAAAGCAGGTTTCAACAAGTTCTCCAAGTGACTCAGAAAAGCACAATGTTTTGAATACCACAGGCTAGAGGAAAGTGAAGGGCTGCCACACCGCTACCTACATTGGCCTTGGAGAGGAGCCCAAGTCTTCTTCTCTACTTCTACACATGCTAAATATATCCTTCAAAAGAGGCCATCTCCTATAAAAGAAAGATTGAATTATTCTCATTGAACTGAATTATTAATTAACTGAACTTTAATTTTTAATTAAAGAAATACAGGATTGGCAAAGTTTTCAGAGATTGGAAATGAAAAGAGGTAAAATGAATATGATCATCAATGGTAGCTAAAATCTTACATAAAATGCTAGAGAAAAAGATAGTCATAGTTTCAAAACATAACTCCATAGATTATTCACCTGCTATTGGATAAATGGAGATACCTGGCAGCCATCACTTTGCCAGTGTCACCAAAATTAATATAAATGGTAACAGAAGAATTTGACAATCAATATCCTTCAACAAAATGTAACTTGAAGATATAGGAAGTGAAAGATCAATTCAATAAAGAATTGATTCAATAAAGTTCTGGGGGGGGGGGGAAGCAGAAGTCCTGGAAATGAAGGATATAATAACCAAACACAAAGTTCAATAGAAAGTATCACCAAGAGACTAGGCAACTTGGAAGATAGAACCTCAGACAATGAAAATAAAATACATGATCTTGAAAATAGAGTTGACCATGGAGAGAAGATGTTAAGAAACCATGAACAGAACATCTAAGAATTATGGGATAAAATGAAAAGACCAAATTTAAGATTTATTGGAATAGATGAAGGCATGAAGTTACAAATCAAAGGAATGCACAATATTTTCAATGAAATAATGTCAGAAAATTGCCCAAACCTAAAGAATAAAATGAAAAAATCAAACACAAGAGGTTTACAGGACCACAGATGAAAAAATTCCAACAGACCCACACCAAGTCGCAGTATAATGAAAATGCCTAACATACAGAATATGAGTAAAATTTTAAAGACTGCAAGAGAAAATTTTTTATTACTTCGAAGATCATTTTTATTGATTTTATTATTATTTTAAAATACATAAAAAAAATAAAAATAATAAAAAAAAATACATGACAACAGTGGGATGCATTACAATTCTTATTACACATATAGAGCACAATTTTTCATATCTCTGTATATAAAATGCCAATTTATGCCATTATACATATACTTTTTTGCATTACAATTCTTAATACACATATATACTACAGTTTTTCATATCTCTGTTTGTATACAAGGTATGTTGACACCCAATTCAAGTCTTCATACATGTACTTTGTATAATGATGACCATAACATTCCACCATCCTTGTTAATCCCCTTCGCCCTCCCTTTCCCTCCCACCCCTCTTCCCTATCTAGAATTAATCTAATCCTCCCATGCTCTCCCTCTCTACCCCACTATGAGTCACCCCCCTTATATCAGGTAAAACATTCTTCATTTGTTTTCTTGGGATTGGCTAACTTCACTTAAACAGCATACTACAGGGTCAGCCACATCAAAGTTTCTAGCAGCACAATCCACAATAGCTAGACTGTCGAACCAACCTAGATATCCCTCAGTGGATGAATGGATAAAAAATGTGACATTTATACAAAATGGAATATTGCTTAGCATTAAAAAAGCACAAAATCATGGCATTTGCAGGTAAATGGACAGCATTGAAGAAGACAATGCAAGAGAAAATTATCAGATTACATATAGGGGAAAACCAATTCAGACCTCAGCTGATTTCTCAGCCCAGACCCTCAAACTTGGAGGTCCTGGAATAACATATACCAAACTCTGAAAGAAAATTAATGCCACATAAGAATTCTATAACCAGCAAAATTAAGCTTCGGATCTGAAGATGAAATAAAAACCTTCCATGATAAACAGAGTTAAAAGAATTCACAACTAGAAAGCCCACACTATATAAGACTCTTCCCCCAAAAAAATATTCCAAGAAGATGAAATGGGAAAAAAAATGAAAACAAACAAAGGGAGAAACAATACTAAAGGAATAGTCATCAAAAGAGAAACTAAATAAAATTCAAAACTAGAAATAAACCAAAATGACTGGGAATACAAGTCACATGTCAATAATAATCTTGTAAGTTAATAGCCTAAACTCATCAATCAAAAGACACACACCTGCATATCATATTAAAAAAACAAAACCTAATGTATGCTGTCTCGAAGAGATTCACTTTGTAGGCAAAGACATCCGCAGACTGAAGGTGAAAGGATGGGAAAAAACACAATACTCGAAGACTGCATAAACAAGCAGGGAATCCTATCTTCATATTAGATAAAGTGGACTTCAATCCAGGGTTAATCAGAAGGGACAAAGAAGGACATTTCATACTCCCAAGGGGATAATATACAAACAAGACATAACAATCATAAATATTTATGCCTGAAACAATGGAGTATCTACATTCAACAAACAAACTCTTCTCAAATTCAAGAATCAAATAGACCACAGCACAATAATAATGGGTATATTTAACACATCTTTCTAACTACTTGATAGACCCTACAAACAAAAACTAAACAAAGAAACTGTAAAACTAAATAATACGATCAGTAATTTAGACATAACAGACACACATAGAATGTTTCCTTCTATTTGTTTATTTATTTTGGGGGGGATACCAAGGATTGAATGCAGGGTCACTGGATCAGTGAGCCATAGCCCCAACCCTATTTTGTATTTTATTTAGAGACTGAGTTGCTTACTTCTTCACTTTTGCTGAGGCTGCATTTGAACTTGAGATCCTCCTCCCTCAGCCTCCTGAGCTGCTGGGATTACTGGTGTGCACCACCATGCCCAACTAGAATATTTCATACATCAAGGAGCAAATACACTTTTTTTCTCCACAGCACATGAATCCTTCTCTAAAATAAACCATATCTTATGTCAAAAAGTAACTCTTACCAAATACAAACAAAAAAGACTGTACCCTGTCTTCTATAACAAAAATAATGGAATGAAATTAAAGATTAAAGATAGAGTGAAAAATAGAAGCTATTCTAATGTCTGGAGAGTAAATAATAATAGATAGCTGAAGAAGTCAGGAAGGAAATAAAAAAAATACTTAGAGATAAATGAAAACACTGATAGAACATATCAAAATCTCTGGAACAATATGAAGGCATTTATTAAAAAAATAGAAAGTTGATGAACAAATGACTAACATTACAACAATAAGCCTTAGAAAAAAGGAGAACAAAGCAACAGCAAGAGCAGTAGAAGACAGGAAATAATTAACATCAGAGCTGAAATCAATGAAAATTAAATAAAAGAAATAATTCGAAAAATTGAAAAAAATAGAAATCGTTTTTTTGAAAAAAATAAATAAAAATGATAAATCCTTAGTCACACTAATGAAAAGAAAGAAAATTCAAATTACTAAAATTCATGGTGGAAAAAGGAAATATCACAACAGACACTACTGAAATACAGAAGATAATTAGAAACAATTTTGAAAATTTTTACTCCAATAATATAGAAAATCTCCAAGACATCAACAAATTTCTAGAGAAATATTACCTACCTAATCTGAATCAAGATAACAAACAATGTAAACAGACCAATTTCAAGCAATGAAATAGAACAACCATCCAAATCCTACCTATTAAGAAAAGTCCAGGAACAGATGGATTCTCAGCCAGTTTTACAAGACCTTCAAAGAAGGTATGTTTAATTCACAATAAGGGGGGAGAAAAAAATAATGTAACTTGAAGGTCACAGAATTTCCTATAAATCATTTTTGCCTAAAGTGTTCAATCTGGATTTCCTCAAGTCTTGAGACCAAATCTGAAGAAATGTACGATTTACAAGAAGCAGCACCACAGAGAACTAACAGGTAATCCAGACTGAGTGGCAATTTTTAGCACCATGGGTATGGATTCTTCAAAGGATCTGTACCACACATACCAAGGCAGGTTGAAAAATGGTCCATCAAGAACCTAGTCCTCAGGGTTCAATCCCCAGCACCACACACACACACACACACACACACACACACACACACAGAACCTAGTCCTCAGAACCTGTGAACATTTCCTTCTACAACAAAAGGAACTTTGCAGATATGTTTAAGGATCCCGAGGTGGGGAGATTATTCTGGTTTACCTGAGTGGATCATAAATATAATCTCATGTGTCCTTATAAGAAGAATCCAGAGAGAGATTTGAAGACAGTAGAGAAGAAGGTGATGTGCCCACAGAAGCAGAGTTTACAGAAATATAGTTGTACATATAGCTAGTACATCCACAGGTGGAAGAGGTAAAGAATAGATTCTATCATTAACCCTCTGAAGGAGGAACCAGTTTTAATGACATCTTGATTTTATCCTTTTATGACTCATTTTGGTCTTCTGGATTCCAGAATTATAAAATCATAAGTTTGTATTTCTTTAAGCCTTGAAGTTTCTGGTAATTTGTTAGAGTGGCAACAGGAAATGAATATACACATAAGCAAAAAGCCTAATAATAAATAAATAGAGGAAGCAGTACTCTTCTGATCTAAGGGATTAAAATGACATAACAACTAGATGTAGTGCCTGGACTTTGAGGAGTATTCCAGTTTATAGAAAGCAGGTATAAAGTGCAACTGTTAAAATAACTAGAGACCTTTGGTGTAAACTAGGTATTACATAACAATAGAAAACCTTGGTAATCATTTTTTTTTTACATGTTAAAAGATGCTTTCTAAAGTGTTTTAGGAAAAATGTGTCATGATTGCTATAATTTACTTTCAAAATTCAAAATTAAAAATTAAATGCATATGTGCAGAGAGAATTATAATGTAAATGTGACATAATGCCAATTGTTGTTAATAGGTGTTGGTATGCGGATTCCTTGCCAAATCTTTTGTTTTAGTATGTGTTTAAAACATTCTTAATAAAGAGGGAAGCATTCTACAACAAAAATGCATGTACTAATTTTTTTTCAAAGTTCATCAGTTAAAATTGTTCATTAAATAAGATACCACAAGTTTAGTTAAAGTCAGCTAGCTGCTATAACTTGAAGCCCCTATATTTCAATAGCTGGTCTCCTGGGCATTTTTGCACAAAGTGATGTCATGGGTCCTTTTCCATCTGCTGGTGGCAGAGCAAGAGAAAGCAAACATCACAGAGGAGATTTTTTTCATGAGTCTGGCCTGAAAGTGTGAATCATAACTTCATCACTGATTTGCTCTTAGTCACCAGCTACATCTAATTGCAGAGAAGTCCAAATTTTTACCCACCAATAACTTTAAGACAAAACTTCCTGTTGACATGTAATAATCCCTGGTACAAACTCTTTCTCTTCTATGACAGGGTAGTACCACAATTTCTTCAAAGGAAATGTATTAGAGAAATCTATACTGTCCACGGCATTCTATTGACCACAAATCTAAACTAAAACAAACAAGAGAAGCTGTTAAAATTATCCCACTGGAAATGCTTACTCATTTCATAAAATAAAATATTTATTATACTAGGTTAATATTATGATTCAATATATATATACATATATATGCATGCATTAATACTAAACTATTTCTACCAAAATGGAAATGCACTTTTAGATAATACTATTTTTTCCCATAAAATCACATAAATGTAGCCACATTTGACTAGCCCCCTATAGAGCAAGTGATAAATTGCCTTGATCCCTGTCTCTCCAAAGTCACATATTCTTCCTGGTGACTATTTTGCCATTTGAAATAGTCTCAGTTACTCATTCTTTCAAGTATTTGTTAAGAACTTGTAGCTACTCTAGTAGGAGCCCTGTAAGAACAATGTCACAGTCATCTAAAACATTGGAAGTAGTATAGGCAATGAAAGTTAAGAGACAAACATTTCATAAAATTTTAAGGTGGTGTCATAGATACAAATGTCACAAGTTCAGAAGAGAAGAGTTGTCCATTCTAGAAATGAATGAAGGGCAAGACGAATTTTCCAATGGAGTGATGCTAGACAAAAGTTTTTAAAAATGAATATATATACTTTCTAAGTCTAATATGATAAAAAAATTACTTGGCAGAGTTGTCTGTTATAGAGGTGTGCTAGTCAAATACTTTTGTAGGAAATTTTGTTTTACACAACACTTCTTTCGATAACATTTTGAGCACCATTGAAAAGTACTTATTATTCTTGTTCCCTATGAAGAAAACTAAAAAAAGAAAAAAAAGGAAGCTAAGTAAGTTTATCAAGGGCAAGTAGTTACTGTCAGAGATAGGTATGGGTCATAATTTATCTTATTCCTGAAATTTCACCCTATTCCCCATGTATAGTATTGTTTTCAATGATAAACAAATTTATCATGTGACTAGAAAGAGTGTTAGGGATTATATTTTTAATAAATGACAAGAAATGAAAAGTTGCAACTTTACATAAGTAGTTTTGTATTGCTAGAAATTTATCTTGGCAAAATAATTCCTAATGCAAGCTGATTCTTTGCTTTACAGACTCTGGAATTCCAACCTATCAGTGCCACAGGAATAGTTAGGTAAGATGAACAAAATCTTGTGAAGGTATTAGGGAAATAAGTCCGTATCATTGTGTTAAGAGGCAAAAAAAAAAAAAAAAAAAAATCTTGGTCCATCTAACAGGTCTTGTTTTTAATGGAGACAGGATATAAGAATAAAAACTTGGCAAAATCCTCTGATTTATCTGAACCCCAAAGTATGTTCAGAAATTCAAACCCACACACGCACACCCACACACAGAGGTACATTTCTAGTTAAACTTTCTGAGGCCCAGCTTCTAGAAATGTATTATAATTCATAATAGCCTACTAAGGAAACTTGAATCTTTGAGGATCACTAAGCTCTCTTAGAATTCGTGATTTCTGATTGTGTTAATGTTTATGAGATGGCATTCATTATATGAAACATCTATTTAATAATGACACTTTCTATTTTAATGATGTTTATAGAAACAGCTTTGCATCTGACATTTCGGAAATTCTGGCCTTGCTATAGAACTGGACCTAAAAGGACGACATAACCAATGAGGGTAATGAACCACAGGCAATGATTTTCATACTTGGCTTTCTCTTGTACACAGAAGACCATGAGGGATTGACTTGGCTGAAATCCAGCCATTTTGCTCATGAAATCTCACTTTGCTGGTTTTGTCTTTTTCTGCATCACTTGTGATCCTTGCAATTTACTATTTAAATTTAACTAAAAGATAAATGTGCCAAAAAAGTGGAATAAACACAAACTATGTGCATGGGTCTTGCAAAATATGATAGGATGGATATGATTAGCATTCACATTTGTTTTCACATGAGGACTCACATCCACAGGGACTGTTGGTACAATCTCCAACCTAGAAGAATGGGCCAGGGACTTCCCAACACCAGGTAGACAATCTGAAAATAGTGATTAAAGTCAAACATAGCTGTTTTGTTAAAGACCCACCCTTCCTTCCTTCCTTCCTTCCTTCCTTCCTTCCTTCCTTCCTTCCTTCCTTCCTTCCTTCCTTCCTGGTACCAGGGATTGAAACCAGGGCCACTTATCCATCGAGCCACTCCCAGAACCTCCTTTTAAAAATTTTGAGACAGAGTCTCATTAAGTTTCTGAGGGTCTTGCTAAATTGGTGAGGCTGACCTCAATCCTCCTGCCTCAGCCTCCCCAATTGCTCATCTTAAAGACACCTTTTAAAGGCATTAAAATCAGAAATGGAAATTTGGTCATATAACACATATAGTACCTAAAACCTTTTTAAGATTAATTTAACTTTTATGTATTTTTCAAAGTGGAATAAATATAGATATGAAGAATTAATTACTTTTGCAAAATTTTGTTTTTCCATTTAGCCATTGAACATGTAAAAAATCATGAGAATTATCTTGTAAGACTGAAATCAATTGTGTCTTCTTTGCTTTTAGCATTTTAGCTAGAAAATGTGTCACAGGGAGTTAATATGAATAAATCTACCTTAAGTATAACAGAAATGACCATTAGTTAAAAAATGATAGAAAAATAAAGAATTAATTTATCAACCTTTCATAATGAAAATGTTTAAACAATAAATGGACAAAGGTGCAGAATGCAGAAAAAAATCTACCAATTCTTGTACAATGTTTGTGGGAATATATTAGCGTGAAAACAATTAATAACTGATGATATAGATCACAGTTTTTGGAAAATTCATGTTAGAAATATATCACTTTATTTAAATCAATTTATTTATGGGTAGCTCCAGGTAAAACACACTATTATTTTCCTCATGCTCAATCTCAACTTTCAAGTTGAAAACAAGTTTACATTTTTGTAATTTATCATTGTTTTCTCCTAAATCATTCCATTCAGCAAGAAAGTGATCCAAGTCTAAGCCTGAGAATCCACGGTCATTCTCTTTCAGCTATGCTGATTTCAGTTTGAAATACATTTTAAATCAAATTTAGTTTTTATTTCTTCAAATTTAAATTTGAAATCAAATTCAAACTTGATTTCAGCTTGAAATGAATTGGTGATGATCCATTTTGTGGATAAGAAAATTTATTTTTCTCTATACCTGACGAGTGACTCTTGAATTTAGTTTTCAAGTGTTATATTTTCCTGAAAAACTTTAGAGTCATATTTATTATACTTACAAATAATAATACATAATAATAATAATAATAATATCATTATACATTATTATTATAATAATACATTATTCTTGAAATCTTTAAAGGAAAAATTTCATTATTTTGTCATCTGAGCTGAATGAAGTCATTATTTAACAACAAAAAATATTTTTAGGTTTGTGAAAAATAGAGTCCTGATAATTTCACAATTAGTAATTTCTAACCTTGGACAACTCTAGCCTAAAAAGCAATGCAGAAACACCTTCTTTTCTTCTGCTTTCCTGAATAATCACACAAGGCATTTGTTCAATGATTATAAGTAGTAGTACCTCATAAGCTATAGAAATCAAAAATATCATGATACTAGTAAAAAAAAAAAGTAGACATGAAAGTCAGTGGAACAAATCAGAGAGCCCAGAAATAAATCCAAACATATATGTTACCTAATTTTTGAGAAGGGTAGCAAGAGGTTACATTGGGGAGATTAAAGTCTCTTCAATAAATGTTGAGAAAATTGGATTTCCATAGACAAAGAATGAAACTTGACCTTTATTTTACACCATGAGCAAAAATCAACTCAAAATGGATTTTAAAAAACATAAAACAGAAGAGCAAAATCTATAACACTTCTAAAAGAGAACATGGCAGAAAAGCTCTTGGACACTGGTCTTGGCAATGATTTTTAGCTATCATACCCAAAACTCAGGCCACATAAACCAAAATAAATAAATGTAGCAACATCATAGCAAAGAGCTTCTACACAGCAAAAACAACCAAGAAAATGAAATGACTATGGATTGGGAAAATGTTTTGAAAACTATATATCTGATAAGAGGTCCATAGGTCTATATCCAAAATTCATAAAGAACTTCTATTATTCAATAGCAAAAACCAATAAACAAATAAACAATCCAATTTCAAAAATGGTAAATAACTCCTAATAAATATTTCTAAAGAAAAAATAGATTAAAATGGCTGACAGGTATATGAAAACGTGCTCAGTGTCATTATGAAAATGTAAGTCAAAACCACGATCACATACCACGTCACACACATTGGGGTGACTACTTAGAAAAAGTCAACAAATGCACCACTCAATATCAAAAATTTTTTGATCAAGATATATTTGAGAAACAACACATGCAAGAAACATATTATAACCTTCCTCCCCCCCCCACCCTTACATTTGTGTGACTAAAAAACTCTTATGTTGGGGACTGAGGGTATAGCTCAGTTGGCAGAGTACTTGCCTAGCATTCAGAAGGCCCTGGGTTCAATCCCTGGCATTCCCCCCGCCAAAAAAAAGAAAAAAAATGAGCAAACAAACAAGATAACACCTCTGAAAGATATCTTTGCTTTATCAGGAGAAAAGAGCATTTTTTGATGGAGATTAATGGCCAAGATTATTCTCTACAAACCCACCTTTTTAAAAATCTCTTAACCTTAAGCCTCCCAATGTACCTTCCACAACTGCCTCTCTTTGTTCAACCTCATATCAAAGAATTTAGGATTTTTCACTTTTTGGGGACCTCATTTCCTTTCGAGGGTTCCAGTGTCATATATGAAATATACTAAGTTTGTAGGCTTTACTCCTATTATTCTGTCTTATATTAATTTAATTCTCAGGACCATCCCGGATCCTGAGAGGGTACAGATGAAGTATGGCACTCTTCTATAGTTCTCACAATATTATCCTGAACTGTAATGCAAATAAACAGGAAAACTACATCTAACAACATGGATGAATTCTCTTCTACATAAATGTTAAAGAGAAGAAGTTAGATCCAAAAAAGGATATATCTCTAACTTCACTTATCCAAAACACAATAACCAAGCTAGGCTCTCAGAAGTTGGAATAGCAGTTTTCCCTATGGAGCAAGCAATAACTAGAAAGGGGAGAATAAGTTGGGACTTCTGATGCTGGAAATGTCCTGTTTCTTAATCTGATTGCCCATTTTTCACTGTACCAAAATGTGAAAATCTATAAATTTGCACATTCATGAAATGTACATTTTTTTTCCTGTGCTAGATTAAAAGTAGACATAAATACCCTGTAACTTCTCACATTCAGGGGCAGTTTCTATTTCCATTCCTCTTGAATATGAGCCAGTCTTGGTGATGAAATCGTTAAAATGAAGCCTACATTGACATTCGGAGACAGTTGAGGCTGAGTCATCAACAGCCTGGCAGTTTTTGTCCTGAGCCATCCCACTGACCAGTACCCTCAGGCTGCCATGCTGTGAGGAAACCCAGGTCTCTAGGAGCCAGGGGTGGGCAAGCTGGTGGACTGTTTCCTATTCATCATTACAAAGGCAAAAGACATGTGAGGGAAGCTGTTTAGATCCTCTGGACCAGACCATCTGTCAGCTAATTATCACCAGACAGCCCAGCTAATGTCACACAAAAAGAACGAATCACTCAGCTGATTCCTATGCAAAATCCTGCCCATTAGATGTCATGACATATAAAATATAACTGTGGGCTTCAGGCAGTTTGAGAGTAGTTTGTTTTTAGCAGTACATAACCAAACATATACTTTTAATAAAAAAGTTCTTTTTTGAATCTAAAGAAAGTGATTTATGATTTTTTAAATGTAAAATGTCCCCTGCCTTTTTGTGGAACTGAGGATTGATCTCAGAGTTTCACACATGTTGGGCAAGCACTCTATCACTAACCTATACCACCAGCCCTTTTTACTTTAGAGATAGGGTCTCTCTAATTTGTCCATGCAGCCTTGAATTTGTGATCCTCCTGCCTCAGCCTCCCAAGTGACTGAGGTTACAGGTGTGTGCCACTATCCATGCTGTAACTTACAGAAGATTATTAGTTTGGACACTGTTAAGGAAAACAAAACAAAACAAAACAAAAATTAAATGAGGCTGGGTATAGGGCACCTAAGTGGTAGAGCACTTGCCCAACATGTACTGGGTTTGATCCCCATTACAAAAAAATAAAAATAAAAAAATAAAATAAAATAAAGAAAGAAAAACCTTTAACTGAAAACACATGGGACCTATTGAAATGACTTTGAGACTGGGGCTTAGGCAAGTGTCATGCTTTTTCACAATATTGTATTGTCCCTAACTACAGAATATTTGAACAATATTTTTGAGAATAATTATTTAAAAAGTCAAGTTTAGTACAGTTTCAATGATATATGATAAATAACACTGATAATTAAATTAGATTTTAATAAAGGTGTTCTCATACCATAATTTATGATTGCATGATTTTGTAATAGCTGATATGGTTTTCCTGTTCTGTTTCCTCCTAAAAGACTAGATATCACTTATTTCTTCAAAATGATTCTGTTGATTTGAAAAGGTGATTTTCCAGACTTTCATTTTATAAGAAACATATAACAAACCTTAGAATTATTTTTTTTGTCATCTGAGCTTTTAAATATTAACTTAAGTAAAACCAAAAATTTCTCTTATCTGTGAGATAGATAATAGACTCAAAAATTGTATCTTATGATTTCAAAAGTGTATTTTACAAATAATTAGCTAAAAATATAAAATCTGAAGTTCAACATATTTTAAAAGAAAAAAAAAAGGGTAAGAAAACATGAAATTTTGTTGGATGCAATAAAGAATAGAAATCACTTCGAAGGATGAATCCAACCCTTTAGTAGACTCCACAATGGCACAAAAAGTGACCTTCAAGTGGAAAAAAAACCCAAAAACAAAACTAACTACTGGCTCTTACCTTGCTGTTTATTCTACATATTCCATACTTTCAGAATTGGAATTGGTACACTTGCTTCGACATTGCAACAGAATGAAACTCCAGATGCTCACAGATGGTAAGCCTACAAACTTAATTAAAACTCATGCTTTATTATCCCAAAACAAGAAAATTGAGAAAGCCTTGCCCAAAGAAAATGTTTATGTTTTCTCCCTTTCATCTCCAACCATCCAGAAAACTTTAGGGGTCATAGACTTGGAATAAAAATTTCTTTTTGTTGCCAGAAAAGAGTGTATAATAGAGTTACAAACCATTAGCCTAAATAGTGATTCAAATTCAAGTTCAACAATTATGAATTGTGTACTATGTACCTAGCACTGTACTGCTGATTTAATCAGGGTTTAATGAGAATATTAGAAAAAGAAAATAAATGTACAAGATTGTATTGACAAATATTATTGAAAACATCATATTCTTGACATTATGTATTTTTTATTATAATTGTATTATTTTTAGTTTTGAAGGCACAATTTAACTTTCTTAGGTGTATTTACATACAGACTCTTAGCAGGTTTTTTTTTCTTTTTCTTTTATGTGTTTAGTATGTGTTTATTTGGCTCATATCTAATAAACAATAATAAAGATATCAAGGAGGGAGACAGAATTCAAACTACATTACACCAACTAAGCAATACTTTAACCAATATAACATTTTTATCTGGATTTCAGATTTCTTGTTATAAATACAGCTACTCTGTATAAATACTTTGATGTTTTTTAAAGAATAATTTTAAAGACTATTACATATTTGAGCCATCTTATCTACTGTTATTTTTCTATTTAGAATGATGGTTGAATTCTAAGCAGAGAAGTTTATTTTAGTTTTTTGTTCATCCCTGTGTTTTGGGAAGTTTTTCAATCAGGGCATCTTATTCTACAATGATGAAGGTTTTTGCCTTCACTTCTGCAATATTTATATTAGTGTCCTTGCCTAATTATATTAACTAGTATTTCCAGAAAACTATTTTTAAAAATGGCACTTCTAAATAACTTTTTGGTATCTGCTTGCTGCAACAAGAATGGATATACCACCTCACATCGAGGAACACTGATAGTATGTATTCACCAGCAATGAGTGCATGACAATCTCAAATAGACTTGTATGATGATATATATAATAAATATATTCATAAAGAATCCCAAATTGGAAATAAATTAAATATCTGTCAATGAAAGAATGGATAAATTAAACAGTGCCATATTCATAGAGTGAAAAACTACATACCACTCAAATAACAGCATGATTCAAGCAACTGTCTGCACAAATCTAAAATATGTTGCTTGAAGAAAGTTGACACAAAGGCTATATTGTATATTGTGTGATCCCATGTATATGGAATTCAGGAACAGGTAAAATTAGTCAAAGAAGACAGAGGTTAGTATGATGATTTTCTGTAGGATGGAGCATATTATTTACTGAAAGAATTCTCCAGAGACCTTCTATGATCAGAAATATTCCACATCTTAATATTTTAATCCGAGGCAGTTACACAAGTGCATACTTATGTAATAATGTATTTAGCTGTGTATTTACCACTTGTATACTCAACTGCATCTGTTTTACTTTAAAAATGGGTAAAATCAATGGACAGTACAAGAATAGAACACAGAACTTGCACTTTTAGCCAAGATACAGAAGCTTGTGATAGATAAAGCAAGAAAATAGATAGGTCACATTAAATTAGAGAAAGCAATTTGAGAACATCGATGAGCTTTCTTGGTAACTAGGACTGGAGGATCCAAGACTTATGTATCTGTGAGCCATTTTTCTTTAAACTCATGGAGCATAACAAGGGTTGGGGAAATCTAGACAGAGACCTATGGCTAAGAGATAAGCAAGCTAGGAGAGCTTTGAGGGACTACATGATTCTGAAGAAGCCTAAATAAAAATTCAGTGCTGTCAAGACAACTAGGACTTACAAGGCCTGTATCATGGTGAGTTGATTTAAAATAATTTAGGTTTTTGAGTTTTTTTCTATCTATAAGATATTTATTTGCAGGTTATTTTTCCATGCAGTGAATTAAAGAGCTAAACAAACAGCCATTGGAAAGTATAGCAGCAGCATTTTTGATCTCAAAGAGTTGAAGAGACAAAAATTTGAGCCAATAAACAACCAAATACTAATAGCCCTAGTTATCACCCAAAACTTTCAGGTGGAAAGCATCTACTTAGTAGGGAAGGTATGTAGGCAGAACCAAGCCTTATTAATTATTATTAATAAATTATTATTAAACCAAAAGATTATTGAAATCAGTTCAATAATCTTTTGGTTTAATATAGTTTCCTATCAGAGGACTGGATAAACTTTCTCTGGTGTTAGTAAAAGCACATCTTCCAAAACCTCCACAATTTTTCATAAATGATGGCAGACTTTTAAAAAGTAATTTGCCAGCTATATCAACAGTAGGAATAGAAATAAAAAGATGAATGCAGGATAAATTGACACAGAAATAACACCATTGTTAAAGTTATTAAGACAAAAATATTAATGAAGTATGATTAATATTTTGGGGAAAATAAATAACAAGATGGATTTTATCAGAGTCCTAGAAAATATAAAAAGAATATGTAATGAAATTCTAGAATTTAAAAATGGAATAATTGACATCAATATTGTTTAATAAGTTATGATATTTGTACCTTACTAATGTCAAATGAGAACAATGGGGGAACCCTCTGACTTATCTATACAACTTCTCTATAAATCAAAATCTTTTCTAAAATTAAATGTTTATTTAAAAAAAATAGAGCAACTTAATTATGAGCTCGATTACTGGGTTACAAGCAGACTTGAGAGAGAAAAATAAAGGATTTATTAAAAGAACAACAATAAACTAATATCCATGTGTAAATGTACACACATATAAAATAGAATATGAATCATATTTTTAGTAGAGAAGGCATGTCACTTGTGATAATATGGGTGAAACTAATGAGCATTGTATTGAATGAAATAAGCCAGCCGCAGGAAAAAAAAAAAATGTTGTGTCTTAAATGTGGAACCAATAAAAAAGTTAAATAAACAGGAACAGAATTGAAGCATGAATTCTAGAGGGTTGGGGAGAGAAAATGAGATGGGCATCAAAGGGTACAAAATTATATTATGTAGGATGAATAAATAAATCTAGAGATCTAACATACAACATAAATATAGTTAATGAGATTATATACTGTAAATATTCTGAGATTAGATTGAAATGTTCTTAAAAACCAAATTAAAAAATTGGATATGTGAGATATGATGGATATATTAAGTTACCTACTTGTAGTTATCATTTCACTATATGTACATGTGTATCAAAATATGTTGCTCACCTTAAATTGATACAGTACAAAATGGATGATGAGTCAGTGGAAACTAAACCTGTGAAATGATAAAAAGCAGCTAGATAAAAAAAATTCAGAAAATAATATAACATAAATATGGAAAGAGTGAAAAATCCCAACTATTATAATTGAAGCTACAGAGGAAGTGGAGAAAGAATAAAGGCCATGAACACTATCTGATGGGATAGTGAATAAAAATTTTCCAAAACTGAAGAAAGGTGTCAAGTGACAGACTCAAAAATTCTGCACAGTGATCAGTGCAAAGATGTAGAACATGACACCTGGACACTCTGAAGTATCGCTATGGAACATCATATGAGAAAACTCAAAAGTATCCAGCAATCCAAGCCAATAAAACACATATAAATAGCTGTTTTATAACAGCTATTCAAGAACTCAACACTCCATGGAAACATCTGTAAAAGTGAAAGCAAGAGGACGTTTCCAAACAAACAAAATCTGAACCATCAAATTCCTTCCCCAAATTCAAAGAACTTCTTTAGAAGAAAAATATTACTGGCTAGAAAAATAAAAATGGAACACAATGAAAAAGGTTAATATGTGAATATCAACTTTTGTGCCTGTTTGTTAACAAATGTTTGTTGATGTGACAGAATCGGTTCTTGGACAGGTTGCTGTGTTGCATAAAACCTAGAGGACCTTGAAACCTCTAGTTGTGGTCTAGGGAACAGAGGTGGCTAGGTCACAAGACAATGTTATTCAGGATGATAGCATGAGCAGACCGATATGTTAGAGAGGTCAGTGGTCAGTACGGATGTAGTGCTTTTTTCTTTTTTAATTGATTGCTCAAAACATTACAATGATCTTGACATATCATATTCCATACATTTGATTCAAGTGGGTTATGAATTCTTATTTTTAAAAGCTTATAAATAGGGAGGAGTGGGGGAATAGTCAGGAGAAGGATACTGTTACCTATTGAGGTATCTGTTCCCTAAATTAGGATAGAGGTAGTGGGGAGGGAAGAACTGGGTTGGATTCAAATTCTATTCTGTCAAATTATATTGACTTGGTTAATTACTGGATATGAAACTATATGAAACTTGTTAACTATATTATGATGTATGTTAGAGCTCTAGATTTATTTATTCATCCTACATAATACAATTTTGTACCCTTTGATGAACATCTCAATTTGTCTCCCCAACACACCCTCTAGAATTTATGCTTCAGTTCTGTTCCTGTTTATTTAACTTTTTTATTGGAACAACTTGCTAAAGTGTTGAACAATATTGAAGAACTGACTAGAAGGAGTTGGTATCATTCTTATGTACATTTGGATAATTTGCATTTTCAGAATATCAGAATTTTCATCCAATTTTTCTTATGTAATAGCAAATCACTTTATTGTTTTCTAAATTTCAACTGTTTCTGAATCTATGATAATTTGTTTTTCTTCATTTTACTCCATTAACATTGTATGATAGTGTCTACTAGTTAATTTTAAAAAATCAATCTTCCCCTTATTTTCAATTCTGATTTCATTTCTACTTTAAACAAACTGATTCTTGCTTTGTACTTGCTATTTTATTTAGGTTCATTTTATTGTTCTTTTTGTAGGGTTTATGTGAGTACTTAAGTCTTTATTTTTGGTTTTCCTTAAAGCTTAAAAACTATAACTGATTTCTTTAGTTCATTCTATAACACTATATTTATTTTCCAAAAACTATATGATTACAGTGTTAGATTCTTTTTCATGACTTTTTTAAAAAGCTGATTTATTTTTTAATTAAGTGATAATTTGATTATTCTTCAGGACTAATTTTAATTATCAATTATTTTGTGAACCTAAAATAGGTATTATTGATTTGATTATACTTTATATTCCCTGTTCCATTCTCCTCACATAAAATTAAATTTATATTATACATATATATATATATATATATATATATATATATATATATATATTAGATGTCTAAATGTTTCCTCTATTTTTTTTTACATTGTTGATTATTTTTGTTACTTTAAACTGTTAAAATTTATATTAATCAAAATGCACAAATGCTAATTATATAGACTGAGAAACTTTTGTAAACATATATTTTTGGACAATAATTCAAGACATGCTATATAATATAACCATCACTCTAGAAGTTTCTCTCTTTTCCCTTTAGAATCAATATCCCCCATATAAAATATTTTATTATGTACATATGCAGTTCTAATTTTTGTTTGACTTCTTACAACAGTTTGCTGATGCAATTCTCTACTTTATTAAGTGTAACAATAATGGATTCTATTTTTTAGTGTTATTACTACTTAATTGTATGAATATGTCATTTTTTTGTGGCTGAGATACTTGGGTTGTTTTGAGATTTTGTTTTAATGGAAACCTCTTTTATTTAAATTATATACATGCTATTTTTACAAATTCACTTATTATTCTTGGGTATAAATCCAGGAGATATAATTATAGAGTGAGAATATATTTTGCTTTAGTGAAATACCACTAAGCACCCAGTTTGTACTCTTTCCAAAAGTGTATGAGAGCTCCCGTTGCTATACATTTCAGCAAACATTTGGTAATTTTTGGTTTTGGGGGTACTAAGTATTGAACTCAGGAGTAATCAACCACAGAGCAATATCCCCAGTCCTATTTTGTATTTTATTTAGAGACAGGGTCTCACTGAGTTGCTTAGCGCCTCGCTTTTGCTGAGGCTGGCTTTGAACTAGCAATTCTCCTGCCTCAGCCTCCCAAGCTGCTGGGATTACAGGTGTGCACCACCACACCTGGCAACATTTGGTAATTTTAATTTTCTTTTTGAATTTAGTTTTGTTTGTTTTATTTTCAGTCAGTCACTCAAATTGATGTGAAATGAGTTAATTATTTTCCTAAGATGCTGAGCACATCTTTCATAGCCTATTGGTCATTTGGATAACCTTTTCTGTGAAGGACCTGTGTCATTTGCCTCTTTCCACTGGATTATTACGGCCATTTTCACTGTTTTTTTTTTTTTTTTGTCATATGAGATTTTCTCACTTATTTTCCAAATTAAAAATGAAATTTTAGCAATATTTAATTTGCTATTCAAATCTATTTTTCAATCTTGAATAAGTCATCGAAGTGGCCGAGCTCACTCACACAACTGGACAGACATCAAGTTAGTATGGATTCTCCAGAGGAAGGAAGCAAGGATCAAATCAAGTTCTCTAAAGGCTGACGACTATTATCCTTAAGGTGCAGGAAAACATTTGTCCAGTAGTTGGAATGGACACATTTTTTTTCTTTCAGAGATTGTACTAGTGCTTTATCAGTTACTGGAATAAAGATTAAGGAGACAATTCACATTATTTGGTTTTATTTTTTTTCCTTCAGTTTAATTCAGAAAAGCGGAAGAATAAAAGGAATGCCTAATCACTGCAATACCACTATAGAAGATACCTTTGTGAGCTGACTGGTGGGTCTGTCTTCTAAATTTACAGTGTACCCTGAAGTTCCTGGAGGGCATAAATCAACTCCTCTGTGATTTGCAGGACTTACAAGTATCACTTTGCAGTATCCCACTCCATTTTCATTAGTGGATTGCCATGCAATGTGGAGTTCAGGAATCAACATTCTGGCAAATATCCCAACACTAATCCCACTCCCAACACACTGGCCCTCTGCCTATTCTCATTCCCACAATGAAGGCTCAAAACCCAGATGTGATTGCACTGATGAAACCTCAAGGAGCCAGAGAGTTAGGTAAGTTGCTGCTACCAGAGTCACTTGTGCACTATGGTTACAATCATTGCTGGAAATGTCAAGTTTATGTCCCAGGGATGGCATTCTGTTGATTTCTATCACTGACAAAATTCTTATCCATTTCCTCCTTTTATCAGTTATTTCAGTGTGGTCTAGAAGACAAATCCTGTCATAAATTGAAGACAGATTGAAATATTCCTATTCACAAACATCCTGGGTATAGCTCTTACTCTGAGCAATCAGGGCCAAAGCATTGATATAATGTCCTGTTGTTACAGATACTCTATCTGTTGTAGGACCAAAACAAAAAAAAAAATTAAGTGTGTGATGATTATTTGGCACTTTTAAGCTGCATTCTTTCCACTTGAAAGGAGAACAATAAAAAGCAAACCATGCAATAAAGTGATAACTCTGACTTTGAATAAAACTCAATAACATGTCAACCAGGTGTGTTCTTCCCCCAACTTAATATATAATGGACATTTCCATCATTTCCATGAATATTTACTTTTTTTTTCTAACTAGCATATTTGAAGGTTGTTTAAATTTGCAATCATGTGAAAATCTTCAAGAACAGATAAAAGTAACAAGTTTTCAGCAACAGGTCAAAGGGACATCACAGTTCTAGGAGGGCAGAGTGGTCCATTATCTAAGTGGATGATTCTAGGGGGCCCAATTCTTATAGTTACCTGTTTCCCCTCTAGCACAGAACACTCATTGCCTTACAAAGGAACTCTGATCTTGAAGAGAAAATTGTAGTCAGGAGGATTGAGTTCATTCTTATGTCTCGTCTTTGAAATAATTTTAAAGGACATACATCTTTAAAATAATACTGTTGGATTTGATGGCACCAACAAGAGGTCAGTAAATTAATTATTGAAAGAAGAGACAGAAATGTATGAAAGCAGAAATCCCAGATCACAGCTATAAATTTCTTCTCTTACAATGCTGAACATAAAAAAGAATGCCATCAGAGAAACTAAAATCAGCAACCCTTGGAAAGTGCTAAGTTTTACTTTGTATCTTTTTTTCCTCCCTTCTTTTTCTTTTGTATGTGTTTAGTTTTGTTTTCAGTCTAACAGAAAACTTGCTGGAAAATATTTATTGGTTTGAAGTTCCCACCAATAATCAAGTCCAATTCAGAAAGATGTTTGGAGAGTCAAGTTTGTCTGGTACTTTTGGCATCCCCATCCATGGGTGAATCAGGACCTATGAGAATCAATGAAACTTTATTGACTACTTTCCCTGCCTGCTTTCCCCCCCATGGCTCACACAATACCTCCTGTGTACTGGGACCACGCGATGGCTATGCTTGTTCAAATTGATCTGCTTATAGATGAACAGCTTCTACTACACAGAGTTCCTTAAGGGCAAGGACCATTTCTTATTCAGCTCTGTATCTCCAGCATCTAACACAGTGCTGTCCAAATGGATTTCAATACAAATTTTGAAATAAATCATTTATGAGAGCTGAAATTTTAATTTGAAGGTAGAGGGTGTTATGTTATCTCCTCTCTTCTAGTAATTCATTGAATATCTCATTTTCAATATAGAGTTTTAGAAACATGCTTGATTGGTTGATGATATCAAGAAAAGCAAGGAGATGAGAGTGGAAGTAACATAAAGGGCAGTGTTAGGAGAAAAGGAAGTACTTTGAGGTCAACATCTAGTAACCTTATTAATATGTACCACCAAATATTCTAGATTCTGAAATTTCCTTGTAAAGATATTTCCACAGTAGGAACAAGGTGTTGGACAAGAAAATCATCAAAGAAAATGCATTCTTGAGAGGGAAGATAAACAATTAACTTCTTATCAGTACACAAAGAAGGACACTAGGTACTATGAAGAGAAGAAGAGAGGGTGAATTAGCCCACAGGCATCCCAGCTAATGTGGTCTGAAAAGTGTTTTCCCAAGAGGTGATGTGTGATTTAAGACCTGATAGATGGAAAGGAAGAGCCATATGAAGATGTGGAAAAGAGATTTTTAAAACTAAGGGAACAGTAAAGGAAGAGGTTTGATATTGGAAGGAGCCTCATATGTTCAAGGAATAGAAGGAAAATGCCACTGTGGATGAGTTTGTAGAATAAGGGGTAGCATAGGTGGAGATCTATTTGAAGAGGAAGAAAGAAAACAGGTCCTAGGAGATTTCACAGAGGGTTACTCTTCTCTGCTTACATACTTGGTACTTAAGGATGGTAGTTGTCAAAACATTGAAATATTGAACATTATTTGACAAGGAGTGGAGAACATTCTCAAAATATTTATTTAGGTGACCCCAACTCATATCTTAGGACACCGTGGTCCTCCCCATGGTTTGGCAACTAAAGGGTCAGTGAGATTCACAACAGGAGCATTTAGGGTCTCTCTCCAGCATGTCCATCTGTGCACAGCCTGGCTGATTATTGTTCATCCTGTGCCTGGTGAAAAGTAGTTTGAATATCGTTTATTAAACAGTTTAGAACAATAGAGAGAGATGCGTGTAAGTGTAAATTATATCCAAATAACTATTGGAAATTTTCCGCAAAGAAGAACAATGACCTGATTGAAACTTAAAAAACAAACAAACACACAAACAAACAAAAAACTACTTTGACTGCTATGAGGAAAGTGCATAACTCTGAAAATAACTAGAAATGGAATCCCAATAAGATCAGGGGATTTATGAGAAAAAAGTGATGGTGACTTAAGAGTTGAAGCTTTACAGAAAACAAATAAATTCAAGATACAATTCACCAGAATTACTATGTATGTCTTAATGTTTTGAATATGGGATTAGAAAGACAGAGAAGAGTCAAGACTGATTTTTAAATTATTTATTTGGTAAAATAAGTGTGAATAATTCATTTTATAGAGGCTGAACATACATAGGGTCTCTGGAGAAAGTTTTTAGGGGAGTAGGAATCAATAGTTACATTTAATTAATACACAAATACTGCAACCTGCCAGCAATAGAAACCAACACCAAGCCCCTCACTATGGTACTAATCCAAACAAAATGGTCATCTAAAGGCAAAGTGATTATATGTGCAAGTTCCAATAGTGCACAGGCCCTTAGCTAGTACTGTGTTCAAAGGCTTATGACACATTTTGTGCAGATGCAGGATTCCACATCATATCACAACACACTATGAACTGACACCACAGCAAAATTGGTCCACCAAAGGATCCATACCCATGGTATCAACCTGTCTTATCATGTGGTACACCAAGAAGTTGTCTTACAAGAGAACACTGGAGCATCCCACTGAATAGAATCATAGCTCCTTATTGGAAAGAATTCTTTTTAGCTATAGGGTTCTGTCCATCAGGATACAATACCTATGTTGAATCTCTCTTTATATGATGCTTTCTCCCCAGTGGGAAGAATGCATGGGTTCAAAGCTCAAATGCTCCGATTTTTTACCTGCACATATTACTCACTTAGGGAATCTGTGCTCTTTGTTCCCATAGCTCTAGACTGAACACTTCACAAGTCCTAGTCCTTAGTCGGGGGCACTTAGGACAGAGAGCATGGAAAAAGTCTTCTTGTAACCTTGACTTCTAAATGAACATTTGGGAATCTCTTTGTTCAAGGACCACCAAGAATAAAAGAGCTATCATGTTGGAGGTATTACTAAATACTGGTGATCAAAAGGAAGGTAGTACTGCTGTTAAACAACACAGATAGGGAGGGATATGTTGAATATTAAAATAACCCAATTAATTCTTTACACTGTCTTTCCCTGATAATAATGGTTAATTATGACATCAGCAATCACAACATTTAGTTCAGAGAGGGACTGAATAGCACCAGTAGCTAAACTCCTAACATAAGCAGAGTTATTCCCTGATAATACAGAGAATCTATACTGGATAATAGGGAACAGAAATAATGGGTATTTATTGTGATAATCAGAACAAAGGTGATTGGGAAGGGGCTACTGAATCTTGGCTTACTGAGTAGTAAGCCAAGAAATCCTCTATAGATTTCCCCCAGCAGAGAGGTTTATCAGAAAACTAAAGCATCTCCTCCCCAGACACATGAAAAATGGTATTGAGCAGTACAAGGGGTGGACTTGGTAGACCTGGAGAGGCTTACCTCAGCTCTTGTTGTTCCTTCTGCTGGGAATGTGATTGGCAAATGGTCCGCAGCTGTCAGCTAATTCAGGAATGACCTCGGCTGCAGGGACTGCCAATAGCCAGACCATACCCTTTTGTAGCAATCCATATTTCACATCTGCTGGAGGAAGAATTATAAGGGCCTGAACAATTTGACTCATTGTATGACACGTCAGAAAGGGCATTTATGTTACATAACTTACCATGGTGTTGGATGAAATTACTGGGGCTCTACAAAGGCTAATATTTCTCCTTCTAACAATCCTGCATCCTTCTGTCCATCAGTGGTGAGTTGAAGGTCACCTATTAATAAACTTACTGAGCAATAAAGTCTGAGTTGGCTTTCTGGAGAACTCAAACAGAAGAATGCAAAGAATGGCATCAGTGATACAAATTGTTACTAAATCCAGTCTCTTTGAAGTTATTTCCTTAGGATTCTCTTAGTAGTGCTTCATATGAACTAACCATACTAAGCATGTTTTTTTAAAAAAATAAGAATAAAAAATGTTTTCATATTTCTGTTTTAATATTATTACTAGAATTTATAAAGTCTTAATAAAGTTGACATGTAATGATAAAATGACAAGTTCCTAACCATTCCTAACCTAATGAATGTAAGGAAGAAACATGATTCAAAAGCACATTCATCTTTTGGAAAGAATCAAAACTGGAGTTTTAAGCAACCTAATATGAAATGTATGGAACTTACTCGTTTAACTTCTAACTCAATCTAATATTTTAATACTTTATATTGCATATTAAACTATAGAAAAAGTGAGTCAAACTTTCACATTGCTTAAAAAAGTCAATTTATGTTTGAAACCAAAGATCATATTCATTTCTTCATCTGAGATCTTCACTTAATTGCATCTTAATAGTGTAGCAAAACAGTCCATATGGTGGTAACCACATAATATATTTATGAAATGGCAATTTTCCACATACAAGATGTGTCAATTTTATAAGAGCAGAGGAATTTCTTAATTACTGTGTCTGCTCCTTATCACTACTTTAGAAATTTCCTTTTTCATTCAAATCTACTGGGACATAGTTTATCTATGCAAGGAAGCAACTCTAAGCTTCAACACACATTTGAATATGTAAAGTGAAACTCATGTTTGCAAGCAATGCTATTTACATTGATCCTAGCAGTCTCATGCAAATCCATTCATAAAGCAAACTTTCACATACATTCATAGAATTGGAGGTGCATGGTAAAAGTCTGTTTTTCTCTAGAGTATCTATGAAACTATATAATAACTCTGGAAGAAGTCACTATACAAAAAAGTGTCCAGACAAAGTAACATTTATGTCAAGGCTTTGTTTAGAATGGATATGTAAAGCTGTGTCACATGTGTTGCTTAATAAATAAAGAGATGTACATATATATGTTTTCTGTCATAACTAGCAAATAATGCTCAGGCAAGCTTGAATTTGCTCAGATGGATCATGTAAACTCTATAGGTTCTGAACTCATTTTTTTCTGGTTTCAGACTTAGAAGTGTGGAGGTAGATAAAGGAAAAGGATTATGATTTTAACAATCTGAGTAAGACAAAAATAATAAACATGGGATATTTGATCTTTATGGGTATGAAGAGAGTCTATTATAGCTTCCTGCAAACCTATGTCTTGATTCCAGATAGATGCCATTGTCCAGATGTTGGAATATAAATAGTATTGAGACAAAGTGATGTCAGTCTTTTCTAAAGGAGATCAAATTTTACAATGAAAATAACAGCAATAAACACTTCTGCCGGTAGACCACCATTGAGGACACCTAGTAGTCAACCCAACCTTTTAGTTTTTATGAATGAGACTCCTGCATTTGGTGATTGCAGAGCCTGTAATATTGACACTGAGACATTTTATGGGCAATCTAATAGCATCAATGCCTCCTGACATCCAGTGTACAGTTGTTTCTCTCAGAGGTTGATTTTTTTTGAACTTGAGTAAATATTTCTCTCTTCAACTGTACCCTTTTACATTCCACACAGAACTTAACAATTATTTTCAGATGCAACTGTCATGTACCGCAGATTCATTACCATCTAAGCCCCTTACAATTATGTTTCCTGGGATATCCAGATTGTGAGGCAAGTAAAATATATGATGTCAGAAAGAAATTCTGTGTATTTATCTCTTCAGTGAAAAATAATTTCTATTGGAGAAATTCTGCTAATGTTCCCATGTGGTGGTATTTTTAGTTTCTAAGTCAGACATGTCAATGCACAAGAAAAGAAAGCAATTTACAAGTCTGCAAAGAAATACAGGCTCTTCCACTTCATTTGTGTTTCATCTTGATTATCAACACATTTGTCATCCCTCTGTAATTTATTCATTATTTTTTACCAGAGGAATATGAAGGGGAAAAAGAAGATAAGTGCACTTGTCAAAATGTGAAACAGATGCTCTAACAATGATTGGAGACAATTAATGTTCCCTGGAAGAAGCAACAGGCTGGGTTTGTGTTTAGCTTCAGATTTTTACAGCAAACAGACTTGGGGAAAATGCAAATGTGAAATAAAGGTTTTATATTTCAAGCAAAAAAAGGGGGGCAGTATTCTCTGATTACACTGTTGTACATTTGTTAGGATCTGACAGTTTAGATCTTTTCAGCTAAATCCTTAAGAACAATGGGAGCAGGATGCAAATGGACCAACATTGAAGTGATTCAGTGACTTTTCCTTCTGAATCACCAAACTGTCCTCTGATGGGAAGGGATATGGGATAGCAGGCTGCCAAGGAGCATGAAGATTAATGTGTCTAATCATCCCTCAAGTCCTGTTGCGCACAACAAATGAGAGTGCCTAATATTTTCATTTGCTTTTCTTTGTATTGGAGTGGAGATCTTTTGGTCTCATCAGCTTCTGACTCCAGCAATTCTTTTCTCCACAGGGCTAGTCTCCTACTCTAGACCTTGGTATCCCAATTTCCTCCTTTCTTATCACCTCTGAACCTTATAGCTGACTTACAAACTTGTTTGCTCATCCAATTTTATGCCCACAAGAAATTCATTATTTCTGTTATAAATACTCAATTCTCTACTGCTTTAAGACTCCTGTGAGGATCATTCTACACTATACCCAGGGTATAGTTGTAAGTGCAAATAGCAGACATGTTCTCAATGCCAATAACCAACAAAGGTGTTAGTAGATCAGGCTGTGGGAAAAATAGGCTGTGATATACATAGTTTCACAGAATTTACATTGACTTAGTAGTCCAACATGGATCTTCTGGTCAGGTCAGGAGAGGAGTCTCTTCCGCAAGTGAATTCCAGGGGCAGAGAATTCCACTCTCTTCTGGCTTTATCGCTTCCAATGGCTTAGTCATTGAAACCAACTGGAAGAACAGACAAAAGAGGCATGGGTTGGGATCCTCTATTTCTTGTGAGTCTTGTTTGAAAACAATACATCTCTCTACCCATGTGCTAATACAGGTGTTAGAGGCTCCGTGGGTGGCCACCATATTTTGAAAGCAATCTGGAGAACATAATCTAGTTTTGTGGCCCAGAAGAAGAGGTATGTAAAGTATGGTTAAGGCTCACAGAAACTAGTTACCAACAATGGGGGAGAAAAAAAAATCAGCTACCTAAAAATTAAAAGTATAATCTGGGTTATTTGACTTTGATGTGAGGGTCTTATTATAATAAGTTCAGATATTTGTAAAGACCTTTTTTTTTGAATAAATCATCTATTTGTTTCTTTCTGAATAAATATAATGTTAGGAACACAAGCACCTCTTCATGTGATTTTCAGAATGCATTTCTAGAGGCCTGGCAAAATGCTCAGTTATGAATTTTCATGATTGTAGATATATAAGGTGAAAAAACCTTTCGTAAATCTATACTGGCTCAAGGCTACATCTTGGGAGTCATTTGAAGTGTTTATTTAAAAGATTCCCTCATAAAAATCTTCCTTTTCTTTGACTCTTTAGTGCACCAGTTTAATTTTATGGAACTCTATTTGCATTTTTCTTTTGTAAGGAAAAAAAACACATTTGCTATATTATTGACTATAAAAGTAAGGCATGCCTGTAATAGAAAACATGGAAAATACAAAAGAATATTAAAAAATAATCACATTTAACCTTCCTACCTAGGCATAAGAGTTTCGAACAGTTTTGTTTATTTTCTGCTGTTATTAACTGAAATATATTTTTCCTTGGGTGTCCACAGTTCCATTTTTGTTGACTATTGTGTCTTCAAACACTATCAGAGTTCTAGATACATAGTAATGGCTCAAAAATGTACTTGTCATAGAAAATAATAGAATTCATACAATTTCTCTCAACACATTTTATATCAATAGGATTGTTCTCTATTAATAATAATGTGATACACATTTAGCATCTTTATCTCGATATCTGGATGTTTCTTAATTTATGAAAAGAGTTTGAAGACATCATATTTAATATTTACATAAGACCCCACTCATATGAATATATTAAATACTATACAATTGGGTCCCATTTTTAATCATTTAAATGGTCTGACAATTTCCCTCTTGTACTCATCAATGGACACTGCTGTCTATCTTTCTAGATGTGCTGCTTTCCTCACTGCATACACACACCCCATCTTTAGTTCCATGCAATGGAACTAAAATCACTTGCTTGATCAGTCAGGGACTGTGCAGCCTCTCCTTCAGGTAGGTGTTCCCAGGTGACTAACTTCTTGCCAATAAAATATGACTGGTGTCTTGTATCTCTTTCAGGACAAACCTCACATCCATATGATATAAGTAACCTGAATCCCTACACCTTGAATTGGAATAGTAATCTCTGAAGATTATAAGAAAGAGGATTCTATGTTCCTGAACTGACATTATTATTTATTCTCTTGTTAAAGTGGCTCTGTCTTTTTGGTAATGAGTATATTCACACCTCCCATCACTGAATATGTCTCAACTTGCAATGGATCATGCTTGGATCATTTGTTGTGATCTTGATCCACAAGTGTTGCTATCTAAAGCAGGAAAGCTGTTTCCAGAAATTGCTTTGCTTGTATGATTTCACATTAGAGTTTACAAGTAAATTTCCACTTGGAAATCTATGGCTGGAAAATAGATTTACTACCTGGTTTGTTGGGTTCAGGCACATTCTCCAACAATGGTTCTTAAATTATGGTAGGCATCAGAATTACCTGGAAGGCTTGGGTTGCTGAGACCCGCCCAGAGTTTCTGGTACATAGATAAGAGTGAGGTATGATAACATACATTTTTAAAATAAGGCCTTTTTTTTTGTAGTGAAGTTTGAAGTTCACAGCAAAATTGAGAAGAAGGTTCAGCCCCACAATAATATACATCTTCAATATGTTTCTAGATAATGCTGATGTTGCTGGTACCGAGATTGTATTTTCAGAACCATTGTTCTTAAGGAATACATACATTGTTCCAGAGTGACAAAGAGAGAGAGAGCCGTTTTTCCATAGTGACAGAAAAAGATAGAGAGGCAGAGAGAGAGAGAGAGAGAGAGAGAGAGAGAGAGAGAGAGAGAGAATAATACCTTCCTCATTTCTATAGGTGAATTTTAAAGAAACTTGATAAAAGTCAGAATTTTTCTCTTTGCAACTCTAATTATTCAAGCTACAAGCTAAGTCACTTGTCTTCATTTGTCTAAGTAGGTGATAAATACTTTGAACATGGAGTCTGCTTGCTGCCTTTTGTTCTTTCCCTGAGGCAATTCTGGTGAACATGTGGAGGAACTAACGCAGCTGAAACCAAAATGATCTTCATATCTACTGGATCACTGGTCTGTGACACAGAATGCTTTTCTCCCCTGCTAGCTTGTTCCAAACATCAGATGGTTAGCTTATCGCTGATGCTTAACACTTTAAATGATCCACTTGTCTTGTAGGGCTATTAATCTTCATGGTTTAACAGAGGATTCCAGACATCAAAAAATGGAAGAGCAATCTGACCACTGAAAACTCATAGCATATTATGCTTCACACCCGCAGTTTGGATGTTTCATTGGCTTTGAGAGTTGAACTGCCTATTTCAGCATGAGGGAAGGTATATTTAGAGACCTATCTCAAGTCTGAAAGAGAAGCTACCTACGGGGTAAGAAGCTAGATTGGGTATCACACGATTTATTGCAAGACTCCTTCTAAGACCTTTCTGAACCATGCCATGTTCCTATAAGGAGACTACAGTGTCATCCATATTGTAGTCTGGATCAAGGTAAAATGGTTTTATTCTCCTTTGGCAAAATTGAGATTTGGTAAAGGAAAGGCTATTCCAGTCATTAAAACCAGCTAATGCTACAATGACTTAAAATGTTTATAACATATTTGTTTCAATGACACAAAATAGATATTAGTCATGTTTTCACGTCCATCTCCATTCTGTGCAGAAAATGTGTCAAAAATAAATGCAGTGATTATTGTTTATTCAATGCCACATGCTTCACAAGATAAAGTAACTTGTGAAAAACTTGCACTTTATGATTAAGGTCCATGTCTTTTTGGTTGTGGCATTGCCAGGAAAATTGTTATCCTCTATAACATTATGTATAATAATAAGCTCTTTGATCTAGGAGGGCCAGTGTAAGACAGAAAATCCTGAGTATGGGCAACTGTGAAACTTTGGATAAATATACTTAGAGGAGTAAATAATGGGTTTCTAATTTAGGTCCTTTAATCACACAAGTTTTACATTCAAGATCTTTATTTTTAATATAATACCATTTTATATACCTGTCCTAGAAGAGAGACAAAGTCACAACCTTCCTGCATTTCCAGGTCTTAAGAGAATTACTATAGGTCACTATTATGACCCAGACTGAAAATCTTCATAGCTTCGCTTTTAAAAAATTTAAACAGGTCACAGAAGCAGTGACAGCTATTGGCATTTTACATTTTCCCTGGAGGCATCAAAAGACTCTCCGAATGCAATGGCCTCAGGCAAAGCAGCTGACCCAGGAAATCTGGAGACCAGCTACAATGGCCCAGTAAACTTATCTGTCAATTTCTGTGTGTAATGACAAACCTCACTAAGAGAGGGACCCTCACACCTATTACAATGCTATTGTGTGTGTGTGTATGTGTCTGCTTTGTACTGAGGATCAAATTCAAGTGTGCTGTTCCACTGAACTACATTCCTGCTTTTTGTATTCTAAGACATTAAATTGCCCAGAATGGCCTCGAATATGTGATCTTCCTCCCTCAGTCTTAGTCCTAAATATCTGGAATAATAAGAATATGCCATTGTGCTCCACTTTAATAATTCTATTTTAAATAAACATACCAAAAATATTTATTTCAAAGGGAATCCATAATAGGTATATCAGACATTTGATGTCAAATTACTTGAGTATTTTGGAAGTTCACATCTGCTGAAATTTGTATCACATCATTCTTAAAGCTTGGGTTGATTCACTCTTTGATTTCAATCCCATCTTAATAGTAAGAATGACCCCCATTATTATACTTCATTACACAGTACTTGAAGCTGTCCCATCACAAGTGATAGACAGCTTAGAAGAAGGTATCTGGGACTGGAATCTCTGTATTGCCACTTGCTAATTGTCTGTATCTGGGCAAATAAATTTATTTTCCTTGAGTTGAATACTATAATAAATGCCACTAAGTAGTGGCCAAAATTTCCACCTTTTAAAAAGGTAAATTTATTATATCTTCACAGTAAGTACATTAAATTGATCTTATTTTATCATCATTCATCCTCATTTTAGAGATAAGAAGCTGAAGCACAGAAAGTTCTAGTGATTTACCCAAGATCACATAGTCAATTGTAGGGCCAACTTCAAATCAGAGTCCTCTAAAAAAGATGACTAAATAATTATCCATTCATTATGGTAGCTGTAAAGTGTTTGGAGACGTTGCAACTGAAGGCTACTTACTATTACAGCATCATTAGCAAAGAACACTAAACATTTGATAAAAACATACCCATATAATCTCCACAGAGAACTTCTAAGAATTCCTGCAGAAAAATTTAAGTCCTTGAATGACTCTTGAAATTAAAAATGTTCTATATAGACAAATATTAATATAAATATCATTTTCCTCCAGAAATACTCCATATCATTTATAATGTTAAACTTAGACAATTTTTGGCCAATACTTACTAGTTTTGAGTTAGTATTTTAAACAATTCTTAAAACTACCAGGTCCCTACATACAAGTAGGCTGTGTCATATAAGAATTACGAAACAAGAGAGAAAGAATTGCGTTATTTAAAAACATAGCTATTGCTTTGGCTTTAGGGAGAAAGAGGAAACAAAATAGAGTGGTATTTTCATCTGTGTTCTTGTTTGTTTTGTTCAGTTTGGAAGCTGATTTCACTTCTGATGTAAACTTGGTTTTAACCTTTGGACTTCCTTCCCTTTGAGTTCCTTATTTAATTACCAGCATAGAATCTTCTGGGCTTCATCCTCAGCCTCTTCAGCACTACTCTCATTTGACCTCACCAGCAGACTCTGAGCTCCACTCTCTGACATTGACCTAAGGTTGGAGGGATTAGTGAAGGAGCCAGCTTCCCTGGGACTCAACATCTGTGGGTCCAGCCATACCTGTGCCACCTCCTTTCTGAGCTCTTTGCTTCTGGGTCCTGTCCAATTGGGTCAGTTTCTGCATTATTTTCTCTTTACTCAAATCCCTCGTTTTTAAGTGGTCTCACATGAGGAAATATTTGTCAAACTTCATTTACTTCAGTGCTGTTTTTGTTATTGTTGGTCTTCAAGTTGCATTTGTGTGGTTACTTACACAATACATTATTTCAAATTATGTAAAATTATTCTATTTTTGCTAATTTTCTAACTCAAATGGGTTTTAAAAGCAAGCTTGATATTACTAAGCTATATGAGGAAATAATGTCCTTTATTTAAAAAAAGAATAACTTCACAAATAAATTCAATGAAGACAAAAATCACATGCTCAAACTCTCTCTAGATATTGTTGCTCTTCTGAAGTTTAGTCTCTGCTTGAAGAAAATAAAAAATGGCCCCAATAGAATGATATTACTGATCACGATGGCAATAAATTACAGTCCTCTCTTATCCTCAATAGAATGAATAAAGAAAACAGGACTGATAGAGGTGACAAAGTTAGACAGCCGCGTAGAACTTCCTAACCTTCCAATTTCTAATGCAATTTTATAATCAGTAATAAACATTAAATCTAATAATCACTAATCACTAAATGAGGGAAGGGGCATAACTCAATATAACAAATATTCCAAGCTAATGAGCCAGGGGAAATTCAGAAGACACACGGACAGAGTAAAGGGTGAAAATATTCTGCCTCCTTTTCTACCCTTGTTGTCCATAAGCCCTAGTGAGGGGGTCATACTGTTACTCCCTGACATGAACTGAAAAGCAAAAAAAAAAAATATTTAAAGAATTTCTCTATCTTTAAGGACTATTGCTAGTTTATGATTATGTACTATATAATTTTATGTAGGGTGTTCTTGGTTAGCTTTTTAACATTTCTTTTCTTGCTTTTTTTCCTTTTTGCAATGACACTACATAAAACACAAAATATAAAAATTATTAAGGTAAATCCAGGGCATAAGGAAGGTTATGTACTGAACATCTCTGTGATTAACTGAAAAGTCTTTATGCTCCAAAATGCTTGCCTATGTAGTCTCTGAAGTTCATTTTAATTTATATACCCTAAACTGTGTTCAGTTTCAGTTATGAAATTCTTTAATAAAAAGAGTTGCCAAAACTTTACACGATTAAAAAGGAAGTCCTTCCAAGCTGAAATTTTACAAAGCACATCTTATAGCTGATGATATATTAAATAAAAGGTTACTTTAATAATAATTTTTTTTTTGCCAGCACAGCTTCAATGCCATATAAATGTTTCCTATTCAATTACCTGCTCACATTTTTCATCTTCACTGATTTTGCAATGATCAGAATATTTCTCTTAAACCCCACTACATTAATCCATCAAAGTGCTTTTTTCATTAGGTGATGAAGTTTCCCACCTAGATTATTGCCAAGGAGGATGATGACATTTCCTATTATTCCACCTCTAGACTGCTACTTGTGAGGATATTTTTATTCCTCTAATTTCCCATTATTCCAAAAGCATACGGGGTTCACTGTGCAGAGGGAAAGTTGGAAATCACCCAGAACAGACTCCTCAAATCCTTCAAAGGATCCTTCTCTGCCTAACCTTAGTGTCTTGCAGATTTACTTAATAAATACCTTTCTGTTCATTAATTACTTGATAGAGTTTGTCAGTGGAATGTTCATTTAATGCAGAGTCAATCTCAAAAAAAAAAAACATCTAAAGAAAAAGATTAGAAAATATGCACATTGTAGCAAATATCAGAACATCAAACAAAGAAGATATCAAAAGGTCCTTTTAGGAGGGTTGGTGACTAAAAGTGATAAACAAAATCCCTTCAAAGATGAAACTACTCAAAAAGACATCCCCTCACACTAGATAGTAGGCAGAGAATACTCAGTTCTGTGATTCAGTTTTTATGTTGTTGGTTTCTTCTTTTGTTTATTAGGTTAGCCTACTATTTGGATGACAGAGAATTAACTGGTTTGCCAGGAGCAAACCAGTATCCATAAGGTTTCATCAAAAGAAGGAACTGTAAACAATGGCAGCAAAGTGTTATGCTGGGTTGGTACTGAGAGCAATGAATGAATCCCTTTTGTGTTGAATTGAAGTCAAAATGAAAGATATCTCTGTCTCCCCCCAAGGATTTTCTTTTGCTTTCCTTTCGGAGAACCTGTATTCGTACTTTTAAAATATCTCGTTGAAGGTCTATGAGCTTTGAAGAAATGTGACAGTACCTGAGTTAGTTAGGGGCTAGGGTCAGGTCAAAACAACCTATTGTTTTGAGATAGCAAGCAGGGTGGGAGAGTAGGACCACAGAAGACCTGAAATAATGCATCATCTAAAATCTACACTATAGTGCTGCATAGTGATGTCTTGGTCAACCACAGATTACATATGCAAAAGTGGCCCACAAGTTTATAACGAAGAAAAATCCTGACCTTCCAGTGAGGTTGTGGTTGTTATTAACATTGAGCACAACACATTACTCTTGTGTTTGTAGTGATACTGGTATTAACATACCTACTGAGTTGTCAGTTTTATAAAAGTAAAGCATATACAGTTACATGCAGTATTTAATATTTTTTACCTTTTTGAAATTGACAGTAATCCTATTAGTTAAAAAGATAAAAGTTTACTGTGAAACAGAATGCATGTTACCGCAGAGGCAGCCTTACATATTCAGTGTTTATCATGTTTCTTGATGGCTTCAAGAGGTCATATGGATAATAATCAAGAGGAGAACAACCAAGTAGACAAAGAGTTTCAAAGGTCATGGAGGAGGGATGTGTAAAGGGAGCAACTATAGAATAAAATTTACTAAATAATGGTATGTGAATATATGAATGCATGACAATTAATTAAAAAATTTGTGTATGTCTATAATGCACCAATTAATAAATAATAAGAAATAAATAGAAAGAAGGCAATAGAGGAAGGGGAATGGGGAAGGGATGGAGCTTAGGAATGAACAAACTTTGTTATATGAATTTATGTCAAAATGAACCCCACAGATATATATAATGCACCAATAAAAATATTAGAAATTGGCCATGTTGAGAGACCTATATGAGATAGGTTTCTGTAAACATACTCTAATAATCAAATAATGCATCTCTTAGAATGTATCCCTGCTATTCAATGATGCATGCCTGTATTTTACAATTTACCTTAGACTAATTCTGCTGATCAATTTCCTCAGCAACAGCTACTTATCAAGTTCCATATAGGGCAGTAGGCTATTATAGGAAGAAGCCCTCTCCTTATATAAAAATGCATACTACTGTGAAAATACATAAATAAATGTGAAGTGCAACATTATAAGAAAGATATTCCTTCCAATGGAGGTTTTGAAATGGGAAAATTCAACATGAGCTAAAGAACTCAGAGACATTTTCTTAGAAAAGCAATAATTCCCTAGGTCTTGAAATATAAGCAGAGTTTTTGAGTTAGGGACTGTTTTGTCAATGATGGCTGGAAGGAATATTTTTTAGTTTTGTTTTGTTTTCCTGTGTGACAAATACCTGAGAAAAACAGCTTAGAGGAGTAAAAATTTATTTTGGCTCACAGTTTCAGAGGTTTCAGTCTAGAGTTCAGCATCCCCATTGCTTTGAGCCTGAGAGGAAATAGAACATCATGGAGGAAGGATGGGATGGAGGAAGGCTACTGAATTCTGAGATACCAGCCACAAGAATGGAGAAGGAGCCAGGCACAAGATATAGTCTCTAAGGGAAAAATACCAATGACCTACTCCCTCCAACAATGTCCCACCTGCCTACAGTTTCTAGCTCCCCCCAGTTGTCCATTCAGATTATTAATCCATCAAATGGATTAATACACTGATGAAGTCCTATTGCTCAAGATCCAATCATCTCTGAATATTGTTGCACTGGGTAACAAACATTCAAACATAAGATTCTGGTGACATTTTTGATCCGAACCATAATGGAAGGCAAAAAAGAAAAAGAAAGAAAAAAAAAGTCCTAGAACTCAATAATGTTTGCAAATGGAGAGAATATTTCCGGCTCTCTCTAAGTCTGTATTTAATTCCCAAAGCAAATGAAAGGAATGGAAGAAATGTTGAACTTTATATGTTAACAAAAAAGATTAGAAACATTCTAAATTTTATTTGGGATACCATGCTCATTGAGTTAATTGAAGGTAGTTATTAATGACTTGAAGTATGAAGTCCCAAAACTTCATGCTTGAGATGGGCTAAATTTTTCATTGAAATACAGTAGATTTGTTGCTCAGAAGCTGAAACTTTCCTAAGACCTGGTACATCTGACAAATTCCATAGATCTTCTAATTTTTTTTCTCCTGTTTTCAGTTTATTTTCCTTCTGAAGCTTCTTTCAATACCAGAGTTTTTGTATCCAGAGCTCCTCAAGAAATTGAAAAGGAAATGTATTACTAATCATGATCTTTGATGTGAGGGAATAAATATCACAGTCAAGCAGGCATAGATCAAACACAAGACTACAGGCAGGTGCACCCACAGATATCAGGATCTCATGAGGCATGTGAAAAATGCTGAGTTTATTATAAAATACACAAAAGTGTGAGTGTGAATGTTTAATATTGGACAATCTTAACAAGATAAAGCTAAGGAGTAATCCCTCTTCTCATATTCCACATCATTTAGGCCTTAGGGAAATTTATTGTACCAAAAAATTGCTCTACATTCAAAACCCAAGAAAAACAAAGTATCTGTTTTTACTGAGTTTACCCGAAGATGATAGGGAGCCAATCAATGAAATCATTTCACAGTAATGTTGCAGTGAAAGAGTAACTGAAGGAGGTGTGCTGGAGAGAGGGAGAGGTTTGGATAGAGGGTGGCATGATGGTGGTCAAGGGGTAATGCTTTGTATTGCAAATCTGGAAAATTTCCCTGATTAGTTGAAATAATGTTAATATTTCCCAGTACCCTTTTTAAAACAATAGAGCAAAGCAATTGCATTCGTTAGTAGCAACAACTTTTTGATAGATTTTTGCCATAAAAGCAATTTATAAAAGTTAGTATAATTGTATGAATTATAAAACTTAGTGTGTTTTGCAAAAGGAAGCAGATTCATGATAACAATGTTATCAGGGGAATGAACTGTATCATGTAAAAGGTATGAGAAGAACAAATGAATTGCATTAAAATTTTAGAGTTTGCTTGAGAATTCAAAGATTTATGAATTGGGATTTCATCAGAACACAGGGACCTAGCAGTAGTCCAGTTACAGAGGAACAAGAAGAGAAACTTTTATAAAACATTTGTAGAAATAAGACAAGGAAAAAAAATTTAATCATGGAAAGTTTCCAGTTGGATGTTAGTTGATCATTCCTAATTGGTGCCTGTCAGGCACTTTTCACTGCTTTGACCAAAAGACCTGACAAGAACAATTAAAGGAGGAAAAGTTTATTTTGGAGCTCATGGATTCAGAGTTCTCATTCCATTGATGGATGATCCCATCATTCAGGGCCCAGGGTGAGGCAGAACAATATGGAAACAATGTGTGATGGAGAATGTAGCTCAGGTCATTATACAGGAAGCAGGGAGAAACAGCTCTGCTCAACAAAGACAAAATATAACCTTCAAAGGCAAGCCCCCAGAGACCCACCTCCTCCAACCACTTCCTACATGCCTATGCTCACTATTAGTCAATCCATATCAGGGAATTAATGCACTGATTAGGCTAAGGATCTCCTAACCAAATCATATCATTCCAATAATTTCACCACTAAACCTTCTTGGATTGTCTTTCATATGAGTTTTTTTAGGGTACCTGATATTTAAACCATGACAGTGCCTTTGCTAGTGACAAGTAACTGTTTAAATTGGGATTTGGTTTGTTCAAATAGGAAATAGGAATTGAAGTGTCAGAGATGTCCCAGTCTAGTGCCTTACAAGAACTGTTTTGAAATTATAACATCTCATACATACTACACATGTATACAAAAGAAGTGGATAATCTCATTCATCATTTGCACCATGCTTAAAACATTATCAGACACATTGAAATTAATAGCAACATTGGTTATTCTGATTGTGCACTTTGATAAGTTATGTCTCAAAAGTAACTAATCTCTTTAGGAACAACCCAATAAACTAATTGTGCAACATTCATCAGAAAACTATGAAAATTAATAGTCCTTCACATAGAATTGTTATAAAGATAGATCTTGAACCATCAAGAGTTAAAGCGGTATTTAAGTGTAGTTAGTTATATTTAATCTGACTTTTAATTGTTCACCTTGAGGCAAATTACTTCCAAGTGAAAACTGAACATCTATTTCCTCAGTCAGCTTTTGAATAAATGAATTATTTAGTTATTTTCTTTTTCCTCAACTTTAATTGTTGATTCTAAGCTCTGGACATAAATCCCCAAATTTCTAACTGGAGTATTACAGGAAGGCCTGATATTACAATCCCTCAATTTGTAAAGTTCACCAATGTGGAAAGTTTGGATAAAGTTTTGATAGAAAAGCATCAGGGAGAGTAAAAGAAGAAAGGGAATGACTTTATTTTTGAAATATAAGTGACTTTACTCCTTATAATACAACTTACAGAAGTAAATACTATAACTTTATTTTTTAAAGCAGGCATTGAAAATGGCAGATACAAGGATGTTCACACAAATACTCAAAGAAAATCAAGTGGTGTGTTTGTTGTAGGTCAGGTTCAGAGAAAAGCTATGTATGTGAATTTCAAGGGGGCTTTATTAAGAGAGGATTCCAGAAAGTATGGGGAGGGAGGAAAGCAAGATTGGGCAGAGGTTGGAGGCATGATGCTGTTGAAATAGAGACCTAAGCCGCTTCAGGGAGCTGGCACCTGCCATGATTCTTCAAAGGCCTGTTTCCCTTTGAGGTCAAAGTTCCAAGCCCTTATGATGCTGCATCAATCAGTCACTAGACTCAGACTATGCCTCCGAGGGGTCATGATGTTGGCTCTGGTTGAAAACCACCCCTGTAGAGGGACTCCACTAGAACCACCAGCCCTCATTCTCATTAACTAAGGGAATAAAAAGCTGAGTTTGGGCAGAAGATCCAGCCAGCTTTCACAGTAGAGAATTTCATATTACTGGAAAATGATGATATTTGTAAAATCCTTTCTTTGATTTTATTTAAGGAGCTATAATAAAATATACAAATATAAATACAAAAAAAATCATGATAGGAAAGAGTTCATCTCCTAAAAATAAACCTCAAAATATAAGTTCCTGAGGCAGATGATTTCATCTATTCAGTTTACTACTAAAATTCCTTTAAAATAACAATGTCACTTGCAAGTGTGAGGAACATATTCATTGGCATAACAAAGATGTAAGTTATCCTTGGGTTCTTTATGAAATCAATAAATACAATCTGCCATAAAAAACATGCAGATAGTCTCCATTGGTTACTTGGTTGGGGTTTTGCAATCTGCTTTCTACAGTGAATTACTTGTTCTCATTCAAAACAACCTCATGGCAATGGATGCCGTAGCAGACCTTTCAGAAGGGAAAGAAAGGAATCATCCAGAGACAATCAGGTTTTCTTTAGGCTAGAGTTTACATTTACATTGCACTGAGTCGGTTCCTGGTTTCAAACTCAGTCTCAATAATACAATATCAGTGTGACCAACAGCAATATCTCAGTCTCTCAGTCTTAGATACAAAATAAGAATGTTAATAGGAACCTTGCAGACTTGTGTAATTTTTCAATTAAATTGGTCTGCCGAGCTAAAAGAATATTTGGGAAAAATTTTAAATAATTACATCAAAGTAATAGAGAAAGCACACAATGTAGGCATCATAAAGCAAAAGTTTGCAGAGCTTAAATTTACAAAACAAAAAAAAATATTTGCAACATTAGAAGGAAGGCTAATATTTTAAATGTATCAAAGCATTTTATAAAATATTGAAGACAGAGTCAAGAGCCAATTAAAACATGGAAAAAGAATATACAGATATAGTTCCAAGAACACTAAAGTGAATATGAACTGCAGCAGTCTGGCTGGGCACAATTCATGAGCCACTTATCAAGCAGAAACGAACTTTATTTTTAGAACACACACACCACAGGAGCTCTTCGGGAATTCCCTCAGAGCCCAACTGCCACCACCAGCTTCCCACAAGCCTCTCAACCCCCCCACTCCTCCTGCTCTTGAGGCCGATTGGCTGGGTCACATGGGTGGAGCCAAAAAAAGTCCCCCAATGAGCAGCTCTGTGGTCTGAAAGGGTGGGGAAACAGCCCAAGGAGCATCACCACAGAGGAGCCAATCAGCTGGCAGCTAGAAGTTTGCTGGGGCTGCTGTGAGCCAATCATCAGCTGGCAGCTGAAAGTTTGCTGGCAGCTGGAAGTTTGCTGGCAGCTGAAAGTTTGCTGGGACCCCTTCGGCTGTGGCTCTCAACATCTCCCCCTCTCTGTTTAAACAACAAGCATGTGACTTAGGGACTGAACCTGCCTTAGGTTGTCCAATATTACATATGGTCCTTACCCGTTATCGGAGGAGCTGACCTCAAGGCGTCAGCCTCCTGTCTTAGGTTGGTACCATTGCAATTGGATCTTACCTGTCATTGACTACCAGTCCAGCATACAGCCACACCTGTGGATAGGTCTTTGTACCAGTGGGGGGGTGAGGTTCTTTGCCTAACCTTTGTTGGTCCCCAAATTTTAGCTGAACGACCATCACTGTTATAGTTAAAGCTTCGTCCCAGGGTTTCATAAACTGACTTCCAGACCACTCATGTATAATCGAATCAAGCCTTTATTGAAGCACACCGGTGGCCGCTGACCAGAACATAAAGCTGTTCCCCTGATCAGCCTCGAACAATTGCAAGGGCACTCCTTATAAGCCTGAAAACCGCAAAAGGGATGTTCGGGGGGGTCTGGCCAATGCAAGCAAGCCAGGTTACAGAAGCGGGACAGTGCAGTCAAGCGGAGGGAAGCCTAACCAATCACAGTTAGCCCAGTCACCCCAGTTACAGAAACAGAGCCCCGTTACCCTAGTTACAGAAACAATGCCCCATTAGGTAGTTCCAGTTCTTAAAGGTTTCTATAGCAAAAGGAAAAGAACATCTTGCCCCAGTCATGACTCTTCTACTTGGCATGGTTGTTTTACAGGATGAAGTCACAAAACAAAATGGAGTCACATTTGCTCTTACAATCATATCACAAGCAGAAGGGAGGAGGATACACCAAGCCAATTGCTGGCTCCTTTTGGAAAAATTGTACCACCGATGACACCATCAGCAAAAATACTCCAACATTACCACAAGTCGCTGCACCAACAGATAGTTCACAATACATACAAGTGATTTCACAATGCATACAAGTGATACATAGTCCAGGCAAGTTCTGCAAGCAGTTCAGTGATAGCTATTGCAGAAGCTGCAGATTGGTTTTATCTTTGTCTTCACCAGCACTGGGATGAAGATAGGAATTCTGGCAATAATGGCTAAAGAAAAAATTATGTAACATTCCAGAAGGCACTAAAAGAAAACAATTTTCTGAACACTTTACATTATCTTGAACAGAATTATTAAATATAATGAAAAGGAAAGGTGAAAGTAAACAAACAGATCTGTTAACCTCCTTTTTTGTTCACATATTAAAACAATCCTCAACAGCTGTTTACCCAATTTAAATTAAACCATTTAAATCACGTGAATAAAAAAAAAAATATTTGGATCCATTTTTTCATGAGCGCTCATCATATATGATATATGGACATACATACATACATACAAACATACAACACAAAACACAAGTGTGCACACATAATATAATACATACAACACATAACATAATAGTAAAGGCCTAATAACTTTTTACAGGTGAAATCTCCATTGCAATGTTTAAAAACTCTATAGTCAAAAAATAGAACTGATCAGCGAAACATCAACCTAGGTCTCTATGAGCTCAAAAAACAAAATAGAACTTCATGATGTGGGAAAGAGCAATAATAAATAGATACTGAAAAAAGCATCCTGGTTCTGTTGCAGATGTAAGGATAGCCAAACTGGAGTTCTGGATATCAGCTGTTATGGATTTGAGCCAAATCATCTTTTTTTTGGTCTGTAGAAATCGCTTTAGTTAATCTCTCTGGAATTCAAATCAGCTGCTGTTCTCCCTGTGGAAACATACAAACAGACCCCCGACTCCAGACAATTACTGGGTCAGGACCTTTCTATTGTCCTGTTAGAATATCCTTCCAAAGTACCTTGGGCCTATGTACATTTTTTGGACATATATAACTTTCCGCAGCACTAAGCCCTGATAATCCAAATTTAAAAAGTTTAGAGTAAAAAGGGTTATTTTAAGTTTACCTTTGGGAAATATATACCCCTTCCCAATTCCCTCTTTTTGCTTTAATAAGTACATTTTAATAGTTTGATGAGCCCTTTTAACTATGCCTTGTCCCTGTGGATTGTATGGGATTCATGCTATATGAGTATGCCAAATGATGAGCAAAATTGTTTAAAAGAGGTAGAAGTATAACCAGGGGCATTATCTGTTTTTAACTGTTTTGGAACCCCACAGTGGCAAAATTTTGTAAGCAATGAGCTATAATATCTTTAGTTTTTTCTCTGGCATGAGGGAGCCCATCAAAAATCTGGAAGAAGTATCAACTGTAACATGCAAATATTTTAATTTTACAAATTCTGGCAAGTGTGTGATGTCCATTTGCCAAATATGGTTAGGTATCAGTCCTCTAGGATTGACTCCAAGATTAACTTGTGGTAAAAAGGTCACACAATTTTGACATTGTTTCATTATTTGTTCACAAAAGCTTGTAATACTTCATTAAGCTCTACCTTTTGAGCTGATTGTTTGGGTACTAAAAATGTAAAAGTTTGATCTGGTGTAACTATTGCTGCTGTACCATTATTTGACCCATCAGTGAATATATTTGGAGCATTCATGATAGGTGTTTTTCTTGTCATTTTTGGAAAAATTACAGGATGCAATGACCAAAAAGACAATAAAGGATTATATGGTAAGTGGTTATCAAATGAAACATTAGATTTGCACATGATTATTGCCCAAGTATTTAACTCATTAGCTAACTCATCAATTTGATCCATAGTATATGGAGTAATAATTTTATTGGGAGAAATTCCAAACACTCCCTTTGCTGCTTTTATTCCTTTGAGTATTAATTGTCCTACAGCCTCAGGATACCTAGTAAGAATAATGTTAGGAGAATAAGATAAATGTATCCACAATAATGGACCTTCTTGCCAAAATACTCCTGTAGGAATATTTTTTGTTGGTAGTACAATAAATAATAAAGGCAAACTTATATCAATTCTATCCAAATGCATATTTTCCATATATGTTTCAATGATTTTTAATGCCTTTCTTGCTTCAGGCATTAACATTTGGGGTGAATTTGGATCTGATGGACCTTTTAGGATATCAAATAAAGGCCCCAACTCTCCTGTTGGTATACCTAGATAAGGTCTTATCCAATTTATGTCTCCTAATAACTTTTGAAAGTCATTAAGTGATTTGAGTTGATCTACTCGTATTTGAATTTTTGGTGGACGGACCATGGTTGAGGATAATAGAACTCCTAAATAATTAATTGGAAAATTTAATTGTACTTTATCTATTGCTATCTCTAGATTACAATTTTTTAATAAGTTTGTAAGTGTGGCATAACATTCTAGCAATGTGTTTTTATCTTTGTGTGCTAATAATACATCATCCATATAGTGAAATATTTGTAGTTCAGGATTTTGATTTCTAAGTGGCTGGATTACTTTGTTAACATAAATTTGACACATAGTTGGGCTGTTAGCCATCCCTTGAGGGAGTACTTTCCATTCATATCTCTGATCAGGACCTTCATGATTCAGTGCAGGGATAGTAAATGCAAAACGTGGACTATCCTCAGGATGAATTGGAATTGAAAAAAAAACAATCTTTAATATCTATAACTAAAACATACCAGGTTTTTGGCAAAGCAGACAATTGAGGAATCCCCGATTGAGCAGGTCCCATAATAACCATCTCATTATTAATGGCTCTTAAATCTTGCAATAATCTCCATTTACCAGATTTCTTTTTGATGACAAAAATGGGAGTATTATGGGGAGATACAGAAGGTTGTATATGTCCTTCCGCTAATTGTTGTTTGATCAGGTCATGGGCTGCTTGTATCTTTTCTTTAGTCAGGGGCCACTGAGGAACCCACACTGGTCTTTCTGATTTCCAAGTAATTTTTATTGTCTCAGTGACCCCTCCTGAAAATCCAACCCATGTCTGTCTGTTCCTTGATCTATTTGTATTGGTGCTGCTATACCTTGTTCTTGTTCTCCTAATCTTTTTCCTTTCCTAAAACCTTGTCTAGCCATAATAGTGGGCACATTTGGATTTATGTTATTTGTTAATGTTAGTCCTAATTGATCTAGGACATCTCGTCCCCATAAATTTACGGGAAGATGATCCAATACATATGGCTGTATAGTTCCTTCACATCCTTCAGGATTCTTCCAATCTAATACCATTGCACTTCCATGGGGATTAGTCACCACTCCTAGGCCTCGAAGGTTTTTTGCTGATGGTGTCATCAGTGTTACAATTTTTCCAAAAGGAGCTGTCAGTTGGCTTGGTGTATCCTCCTCCCTTCTGCTTGTGATGGTCGGTCAGCTAAAATTTGGGGGGCAACAGAGGTGAGGCAAAGAACCTCAACCCCCCGCTTGTACAAAGCCCTATTCACAGGTGTGGCTGTATGCTGGACCGGTAGTCAATGATGGGTAAGATCCAATTGCAATGGTACAAACCTAAGACAGGAGACTGACACCTTGAGGTCAGCTCATCTGATGACGGGTAAGGACCATATGTATTATGGTGCTGATAACGCCAAGGTCGCAGGTTTCCCCGTATGGGCCACCAAATGCTGCAGTCTGGCTGGGCACAATTCACAAGCCACTTATCAAGCAGAAACAAACTTTATTTTTATAACACACACACCATACCACAGGAGCTCTTCAGGAATTCCCTCAGAGCCGAACTGCCCACCACTGGCTTCCCACAAGCCTCTCAACACCCCCACTCTGCCTGCTCTTGAGGCCGATTGGCTGGGTTGCATGGGCAGAGCCAAAAAAAGTCCCCCAATGAGCACCTCCTTGGTCTGAAAGGGCAGGGAAACAGCCCAAGGAGCATCACCACAGAGGAGCCAATCAGCTAGCAGCTAGAAGTTTGCTGGGGCCGCTGTGAGCCAATCATCAGCTGGCAGCTGGAAGTTTGCTGGCAGCTGGAAGTTTGCTGGGGCCCCTTCGGCTGTGGCTCTGAACAATGAACACATGAAAAAACTGTCCAAATTAATTCATAATTAAAAAATTAAAAAAAAATAAAACAATAATATGATACATCATTTCACTTTCCAAAAGCAAAACTACAATAGAAATGAAGGAAGTTATAGAATGCTCTAGGTTGGTGAAGGTTCAACCTTCAGATTCATGGTTGATGTAAGTGTAAATTATTTTAATATCTCTGGCAAATAATTTTGAAATAGGTATTCAAATACATGTACTTTTGACACAGTCATTTAATCTTTAAAAAATGAATATTATTGATAAATTTAGGCCTGGATGAATATTTGTTGCATCACTGTCTGGAGTAGGAAAATGATTTTTAAAAATCCTCTATTTATCTTAGTAAGGTGTAATTTGAATATTAATTATATATGCATTTACTAGATTATAAACAATAAGAAGGTACTCTCTGTGTTGTTGTAGAAGAATGTAAACCAAATTGTTAAGGGAATAGTAAAAGAAATATATAGAAGACTGTAAAATGTGCTTCCAAATATGTACACAATGATATAAGGATATATGTAAGTATACTTGTTTGTAAATTATATTGCAAAAGATAAATGTGGAAGTTTATGAATATTTTTCTTTAGGAGAGCAAATTGAGGATATAGGATAAGAAAGAGACTTAATTTTTCATTTTGCACACTTTATACAGATTGAATTTATAAAATATATGCATGGATTATTTAGAAATTTGAAATATAGTGACTTAAAATGGAAACTTTGGAAAGCACAAACCTGCTCCACCTCGCTTAATGCTACAGCCCAACACCCTAGATTGCTGTTTAGCACATAGTAAATATCCCATTTGTTGAATGAATGAATATATAACTATTACATAGGGCGATTCCAATCTTTGTTATATTATTTCCAGTCCCAAATCTTCCCTGGAGTTCTAAATATTCATTTCAACTTTGCTTCTCCAACCTCTATTTAAATGTCTCACAGCTGCTTCATACATAACACATTCAAAACTTAGGTTCTTAGCTTTCCTCTAAAATCTGTTCTTCTAAGCTCTTAGTAAAAGTCACTGCAATCTATTAACAGCACACACTAGAAATTGATCCCTTTAAGTTTGTCAGTTATGGACATTAATTTTGCATAAAGGGATGTTTTTGAAGTGCAGTTGTTGTCACGTAACTCCCCAGTTGAAAATTCTTTAATGATCTCCCAAAACCTGCAAGATTGTTGTCCATGACTCATAAGGTGCTCCATGTTTAATTTCCATGATCACTCCAGCCTTATCTATAGATACTTCTACACACACCAAATTGGTTTTATTGTACATGCTACATGTTATTTTGTGCTTTTAAACACTCTCTGCTTTAGATAAACTTGTTCTCCTTTTAATTTCCTAGAAAAATAGCCTTTCATCCCCTAATGTACAGCATAGGTGGCATGACCCTTGAAAATCTATTGGTCAGGTCAGTGTTTTGGTTTGGATTTGGAATGTCCTCAAAAACTCATGCATTGAAAGCATGATTCACAAGACAACAAGATTCAGATATAAGGCTATGAGACCAAAATTAGGGATCTGACCTCATCAGTTGGTTAACCTACTTGCTGGATTAATCCATTGATCGATTAATACACTACAGAAGGTGGGACCTAGTGGGAGGTAGTAGGTTACAGGGGATGTGCCCTGGAAGGGCTTATGTAGTCCCTGGTCCCCTCGTCTCTCTCTTTCTCTGTGCTTCTTTGCTCCTATGAGCTGAGCAGCTTTATTCAACCATACCTTTCTGTCATAACATTCTGCCTTACATCAGGTCTAGAGCAATGGAGTCTGCAGACTATGAACTGAACCTCTGAAACAATGGATCCAAAATAAACTTTCCACCCATTAAGTTGTTTTTGTTGGGATTTTTTGGTCACAGAAATGAAAACCTGACTAACACAACGAGATATGTATATATCTCCAAATGGACTACACATATAAAACACTGAGGTGAAAGGGAAAAGTATGATTTGGCTAAACCCCAGAATTGAAGAGCAACAAAGTTTCCTCTTACATTATAGTGTCCAAGAGAAGAAGTAATAACCCTATGAAAACAGGCTTCCTATCGTGTTTAATTTCCTAATTACTTTCCCCCCAAATTTATATTTTTATAACTTTCTGTTATTAAATGAATTTTTGGTAAGAGTTGCTTCAAATCAGCTTACCATAGTCTATGTCGTTTGAAATGCTTATTTCAAAGTACATTTTGATGAAAGTTAAATGTGGAAAGTCAGTGTTTGTTCAAATCTTTTTCTCTGACCTCTGAAATCTGCTTTGAAGAAAAAAAACATAATAGGCAAGTTACAAAACTGCAGAGTGTCAGTATCACACACAGTTGAATATATGTGCAAATTTTACTTGGTTTATTTCATCCTCGAGGAGCAGAAAATGCTTTATCATGAGCAGAATTATTTCATAAGAGATCATTCATCACTTACATAATACAGGCCCTTTCAGAGCAAACAAGCACATTATTATTTAAAACTGAAAGGCAACTTTTTAAAGGTCTAAAACTGAAGGTCATCTTTGCCCTTCTCATTTTCTAAGTCTTGACAAATTCACCAGGGTTCTAGCATCATTCTTTCCTATTATGTATGTACAAATTAAACCAGAAAGCTAATGACTTCACCTGCAGCACAAATGTAACAGTCTAACATAATATTAATATAAATACAGCTTCCTCTCATTATGTTTTCTGCAATGACCAAGCCTTGATCTAGGTTGATTATTTAATATGCATGCTTAGTAATTGCATGATCTTAGTCACTATCTAAAATAGAGGTTAGCAAACAATTATGTATGGAACAAAGTTAGCCATCTACCTCTTTTTATCTGACACACACACTAGGAATGGTTTACATGTTGGCATTATTTAAAAAAAATCAACCAAGAATGTTTCATGGCCACATAAGAAATATGATATTAAAGTTCGAGTGTCCATAAATAAAGCTTTATCAAAATATAGTTATACTCATTCACTATAGCTGCCTTTGCACAAGAATGGCCAAATTAAGTACTTGTGAGAGAGACTACAATGGTTCAGAAAACCTAAAATATTTGCTATCCTTTACAAAAGAAAGTTTGCTGACTTCTGTTGTAAAACATTTTTTTTAAAGAGAGAGAGAGAGAGAGAATTTTCTTTTTTTTCTTTTTTTTTTTTTTTTTAGTTTTCGGCGGACACAACATCTTTGTTTGTATGTGGTGCTGAGGATCAAACCTGGGCCGCATGCATGCCAGGCGAGCACGCTACCGCTTGAGCCACATTCCCAGCCCCTGTTGTAAAACAAAATTACAGAGCATTTTTCAATAAGAAAAAAAGTTCAAAATGGAAATGCTTTCTCTAAGACCAGTGTAGTGTGGATGGCATTGTCCTTCAAATAATATGATTAAGAATTCATGTTTCATAACTAATCCTTGCTGAGTCTGAGTGACACTAACCTGATAATTACTTCCTCACACTTCAACTTCTGAATGCCCTAAGTAAAAAGTGAGAGAACATGAAAGCAAATAAAACTTTATTGATTATATCTGAAACAATCTGTAGGCAAATCACACACATCATATTACCTAATGATTTTAAAAATTCAACATCTTTCAGCTGGCTATATTTTACTTTTAGTTTACAACTTGTACAGATTTAGCACAAATGATATCTATGACAGTGAACGCATGAAACCCTCCCATAAGGGAATGTGTAGCATATTGTATATGACAAATGTATATGACTTGATAATTTTTGTCTATAATGACACAGGAAAATGTTTAAGCAAAATCAAATGCAATAACACAAATGCATAGGCATCTGAACAAACTTCAAATCCCATTACTTCTGTTCCAGGATGTGGCTTAAACATCTTCATCCATCACTGAAACCTATAGACTCCCAGAGTTAATTTAGACTTGCTGACAGCTGTGTGGGAGGAATGGCGTCAAAAATACAGCCATACGCTTTGCACCTCTTAGTTAAATGTCACTCACGGTTTCCAGCACAAGCCTTTTATTGACTGAGATTTCACCTCCGAGGTGAAGTTTGGCAGCTTGGAATGCCTGGTTGTTTTCGATTGGTTATTTGTTTGATGCAGAGTCAAATAAATGCCAAATAAATCAAGAAGATTCCATGCTTTTGAATTTTCAAGGTGCGAAAAAACTTTGCCTTTGAAAGGACAGCAAATTTAACTTCATATTGCAAGACCCACATCCGTTTCATTAAAAGCACCATTTTTCAAATGGTTCCTATGTAGAAGATTAAACAAAATATATATATAATGAATCCTGGCCAACATTCTGACAAAGTCTTTCCTTAAGGATTTAATACAAAATTGTTGTCATTAGTTCATAATGGGAATTGATGCCACAGGATACTTTTGTGGAAGAAAAATCTTAAAACAAGTGAGATATATCCATCTAAAAAAGCTACAGGCAAAACATGTTATTGATTGTGACAAACTGTGATGTAACTTTTAAGTGACTCCCAATTTCAAGTTCTAATACTTCATGCTTTCTTCTGCAAACTAGAGGTAACATAGTCCTTCATCAAGTAAAAATAATGAAAACACTCATATCAGAATTGTAATTAAAATAACCTTTGCAAGTTGAACAGTACATATAGTTAAATTTATTTTTATGGAGCCAGATATAAATCTTCTATATTAGAGGAAGTAGACTACCAAGATATCAGGCATGTATCATTTTTTAAAAATTTTATTTTAATTGACAAATAATAATTATGCATATTTATGGAGTATAATTTGATGTTTTAATGTACATATTCACTGTTTGATGAGTAAATCAGTCTAAATAGCATAACTTGATTTTTATTTTGTTATTTAATATGCCTTATTATTTCTTACTATGAACAAGGTCTTAGAAACTGATGGTTTTTATTTTACTACTGTAGGTATCCAAGGTCAGTTTATTGCAGTATTTAGGGTTATATTCTGTATTTGTTCCTATCAAGTTTTATGCAAACACCCCTCAGAGTAGTGGAGATTTCAAAGGTTATTTCTGAGGGTTATTTTAACCAGAGTTTTAAGTGCAAGATGATTGATATAAATACACATTCTCTGAACAGCTAGAACATTTGGAAATATCAGATTTTATATAATGGGAAAGAAAAATAATACTATTTACTCCATAAATGGAAGCCAGGTGTCCTCTGTTAGCCAGATGACATGATTGACAGAAGATTTGGGTGGGATTATTCATAATGGTTGATGTTACACTTTGAATATAATTCCGAGTATTGATTTTAAACCCAATTCTAAGATACAGGTTGGCAATCTCACAAGCTGACATAGGCATAGAATAGAAAATATATTGTATGGCCCTTTACTATTAGTTAAATTGAGGGTACAAACATAAAAAATACAGCATCATCTGAAGGCAACTAAAATATCTACTTTTGCATAAAAGTTCTAAGTTCAATATAATAGGATAGAGATGAAGGGGAGGTGAAGGAAGGAAACATGGTTATTTCCTTTCCCATATATTTGGCTCTCTGGAATTATCTGCTTTTCTTATATTTCCATTTATTCTTGTAAGTTTGAAGCCGTATGTTTTCTGATTTATCAATAAGTTGGTCAACCTACGTTGCTGAAATAGAAGTGAGAGAGTACACATTGAAAGAAATGAAAAACAAAATGCGTCCTTGGAAAGAGTAAAGGGAATTGTCCCCTGATGTGAGGGGAAGGGATTGGTGGGAGCCACTGCTTAGAGCGGAGAACAGGAGCACAGTTTGGTGAAAACTCAAGTGTGTTCTTTCCTCTGTCATCTTGGGTGATCATCTTCTACCTCAATATCTAATAACTCAGGCCATCTTGTATATTAATCAAGAGAAGCTTCAAATGCAACAAAAGTTATTTAAATAATTCTGAATATTACGTAAGTAAAATTGTGAGCCTATACTTCTATAGACAGCCAATTTTTCACTTAATGTAAATGTATAATAATAACAATAATAAAATTCTCAAAAATTTTGCAAAGAACCCCACATTAAAACATTTTTGTGAAATATTTCAAATAAATAAATTCAGAAAGCTTTTACAAGTCATATGGAAATAAGGATCATGATATAATTTAAGAAAATTTTTTGCTGTCAGAAAGTAAAGAGTAAATAGAAGGGAAAAACTGTCACCATAAATACATCTAGCAAAATTAGTTTTAGCCTGTGGAAGAAGGTAGGGAAAAGGAGTTGAAAGGTAAGCTAATATACCTAATCAGGAGGGCACAAGTCATCTGTGAACGTGAGAAGCTGGACTAGTAGACTCAAGAATGGATCTTAATATAAAGAGTAGAGTAGCATAAAAATGAAGATACAAAATATAATTTTTGCATTTGCAAAAACAGTCATTCAAGAAAATGAAGTAAAGGAAAAACAAACCTATAAAGATCCAAATCAAAGTTGAAATTCTGTAATAAGATGACAAATTTCTAATATGTAGCTGAAGTAAATTGAAATTTACCATTAGCCAAATAAATAAATAAAAGAAAAATCTAGGAGCCAAAATCTAAATTAAAATAAAATGTAAGAAATTTTCAATACAAAAAGCACAAATGTGATGAACAACAAATTTATGCCAGGAAATTGTGGGAAGGAGAGATGGAAAGAATGAGGGGATAAAGAAAGAAAAGAAGCAGGAAGGGAGGAAGAAAAGAAGAAGAAATGTTAATATCAGGCAAAACAGAATGAAGGGAAAAATAACATGATAGAAGACAATGAGTTGCTAAATTAAAATTATAGTGAGAAGACATAATTCTTCTTATATACAGGAACTCGAAATATAACACCAAATGCACAGTAACCAGAATTGGAGAGAAATAAACCCTCTATAGTTGAGTCTAGATATTCTAGAACTTTCCTCTAAGGAAGGGATCAGATGAAGCTTAAAAAGAGAGTTGGAGAAAATTGGAATAATAGAAGTAAATAATCAACCTGGCAAAGTTCAGTCATTTATGAAAGATAGCTTTAAAGCAATTCAAAGAAAGGCTATTCTGAATGAATGGACATTTCTTTCATGTGCTTAGGTGAAACAACTCATTGAAAATCTTTTAGTTTTTACCAAATTCATTTGAATTTAAAACAATCATGAAAACAAATGAAACAAAGAAGCAACAAGCAGTCGGCCACCATCCCTTCTGTTGTGGCAGAGATTCAGACAGGCAGAGGAGAGCCAAAGTTCTATAGTAGAGAAAAAGGGGAGGCTAGAAGTGTCCTCTGATGGGAGGTGGGTAGCCAAGGGAAGCTGGAGGCAGGCTAACTGAAGCAGCGCATCCGATAGGACTGATGAAGATAACCTATTTGGCTTTCTCTGTTTGTTCCTAAGTTAGAAATGAGGACAAAAAATTAAAAAGCTGTCAGCTGATAATCAGGTCCTGGCTACTGGGGGTGATCGTTACCAGTGTTGCTTTTGGCCTTCCTCAATTATGTTAGAGGTGGTGGCCTGACTTCCCCTAAGTCTGGCTTAGGGCAGGCTGGATTTCTTAGCTGAATATGGAAGACAACAGATTGTTTACCTGGGGCTGATGATGCAGATTGTGTCAGGGTTCAATTTTTATATAGGGTTTGGACGTCATTGTGTATTTGTAAAATGAGTCATTCAAAATAAAAATAATTGGTTCAAATGGGTTTTAGGGGAGATATTGACAAATTTATTCAAACATTTTTTATTGGACATTGAATAAGATAGAAGAAACATTTAACTTTAAAAATGAGCAAAACCATAGGGCTTGAGTTGCAATACATTCTCAGAGTCATGTTAATAAAAACAACTTATTAACAGAACAGTAGAATTTAGCATATAAAGTGGGAAAGATTTCAGGAAAAGTTTCATGTTCAGGAAACTAATATTCCATGAATGAAGCAGTGTCACAAACAGGTGGTAGAGAACATAGTGTCCATCAAGCAGCATGGAGGACAGTATTATTAGGAGAAAATAAAACCAAACTTTTATCTACCCTCATATAAATTTCAAAGATAAATCTGCAAATTTAGTGTAACACCAAAAGAGAAAGTGCCTTTTAAAATAAAACTACAAGAATAGATATTATAAAGTGAACAAGTAAATATGTTACCCAAATCAGTCATCTTTTCTTAGTATAAAAAGGCCAAGTTTAATAAATAAATGAGAATTTTAGAGATAATTCTTGGAATCTTGAATCTATAAAAGTATTTATTAACAAAATCTAAAATGTACCAGGTTACCACGAAGAATAGAATTTTGAGCAAGAAAATTGAAGAGGCATTTTATAGATGAAAATGCCAAAAAGCAAGTACTATGATCTGAATGTGTCCCTATGAAATTCATAGTATGAAACCAAATCACTAATGTCAGTATCAAGAGGTGGGACCTTCAGAAGGTGATTAAGTGATGAGGGCAAAATTTTCATTAGCAGGATTTCTGTCCTTATCAAAAACACTGAGGGGTGTGGTCTTGTCCTCTGTCATGTGAGGATGCAGCAACAAAACCATCTTTGAAGCTAAGAGAGCAAGACTTCACCAGACACTGAATCTGCTGGCATCTTGATCTTGGATTTCCCAACTTACAGAACTGTGAGAAATAGATTTCTCTTATTTATAAATTTCCCCATCTAAAGTATTTTTCTATAGTAGCCCAAAGGTACTAATACCACAATGAAGCATACCAATAAATGCTCACAGTCATGGAGAAAAAAAAGAGAAATTATAACAATACAATGCCTCCCTGACTCAGCAGGTTGGGAAAAAATGTGAACACTACTGGATATTGGTGTATGGGCATGTTGGACCTATGGAAACTCTCCTCTATGTAAATATAATGTGGTACAGACATTTTGAAGAAAAATCTGGCAGTTATTAGTCGAAGTTAGTGTGTGTGTGTGTGTGTGTGTGTGTGTGTGTATGTGGTGTACCTTCTGATTTATTAATCTCCCTTCTTGAAAAATATTCCAGAGTCATGCTTATCTGGGAAGAAACCAATAGAATATGTTCGTCACAGTGTCATTTGTAAGCTAAGACTTGGAGGGCATTTACATAGTCATCATACAGTGAATGATTAAGTTAAAACATGATGGGAATTCACTGTAGGGCATGCCTAACAGTAGAAGGAACATAATAAATGTTCACATAGCAACATGGTAGGAGTATACTGCTAAGTGAAAAGAGTAATAAATTTATTTTAAAAGTTTTATAAATTGCATATTTATAAAATGCATTTTTATGGATTTTTATTTATAAATAAACATAAAAGTAAAGTCAAGGACACCAAACACAGCAGAATGTTTGCATATGGGGGAGGATAAGAGTAAGGATGAATTCAAATGAAATGAGTAAATTAATAAATGGAATGAGAGAGAACTAATTCAAGCCAGTAATGGAAGTATTTTACCAAGAAACTAGAGTAACCCCATTTCCCATTCTGCTCTTCTTGATCAATGAGTAAATATATATATATATATATATGTATATATATATATATATATATATAATTAGCACCTTCTAGCAAAAACTACTCAAAGACCTGAATGAGAGCATGGTGTTGTCATAGTGAGGGTGCCATCAATGCTTCAAGATGGACACAGACAGCAGGGGAATGTTCAATTCCAGAACCTACACAAGAGAAAAGAAGGGAGGAACTGACATTTCCCTACCACTGCAAGAATTCAATGGAATGATTGTTTTCTAGAAACAAAACCAAAAACAGACAAACAACAACAACAACAACAACAACAACAAAAACTGAGAAAGAAACTTAGATCACCTTATCTGATAAACTTCATGCATCATCCAAATTAATAGCTGGTGGATGGGTGCACAAGGAAAGTATAGTCTGCCTATTCCCTCTGAGATCCTCTTAGGCTGTGAATCATGTTGGTCAAACTGATGACTCACTCTCAGCCATTATCATTAATAGCCTTTAAATATTTGCAGGAAAAGACAGATTTTATGATTTTTTTAAAATTTTCTTCCTACAATATCAGTAAAAATTTTTTCACTTCTAAGCAATTTAGGAATGGACTGTATATTTTGCGTAAGTTCACCTGCTTTATTTAAACATTTTCTGTCTGTGGTTGTCTGAAGCAGTTAGTCTTTAATTCCAACAAATATTTAAGAATTGTTTGGGCATGATACCACACTGAGTGCAAATAATAAGACTAAGAAAACTTATGTTCTAATTTCTCAAAAAACTCATAGATACACGTACATTTCATATAATAATTATAATTAAAAGTGTAAATATAAAACTACAACACAAACAAGGGATTCTTATTACCAAGTCAGGAGAGGTAGGTAGACAGATGAACTAATATGTGCAAAAACAACAGTTGGGGAGTTTGACATATTTATACAATGTTGAGTTTATATTTTTTCTACCATGGGAGACCATTTCTTTCGGAGGAGTCAGGAAAATGGAATGTGACTAGTTGTGGGTACCATGACCAGGAACCAAGACCTCAGTAGAAAAAAAATGAAGATATTAACTAAGGGTTTTAAGAGGAAACACTTTGTATTTTTGAACACTAACCTATTAATGAGCCCTTTCTAGGCTGAAAATTAAGGTATAGTAATAAATAAGGGCAGAGGGAAAAATAGGTGCATTTCACTTATGAAGAGAGAGAGTATACTCCTATTATTCCCTGTAACACACACACACACACACACACACACACAACCAAGCACTGATTAACACATTTCTTTAAAAATTGTGTCTTGAAATCTATTCATGTTTCATAGCAATATGAAGTATTAACTATTTACCAAAGCAGCTCAATACAAATTTTATTTTTCTGCTAAGCTATTTTAGGATTTTCTTTTAATATGACTCATATGTTTCACATGTTTTTGCATTTGTTCTGAAAAACTGCAATCAATAATCAGGTTCTTGTATTTGCCATACAAAATTGTTTAACCTTGTGAATGCAAAGAAAAAGTTGGAGGCTTGTGGCTCCATTGAGTATTGTTTAGTTACTTTTCCTCTAATCTCTGCCTTTTACTATTAAGCAGAAAAAAAAAAAGATTAAAAAGGAAGAAAAAGAGAAGCAATGAAAGGAGGGCAAGAAATGGGGAGGAAATAAATGAAAAAAAAGAACAATGTTTTAAAAGAATATCTTAAACATGTAAATATGACAATGTGTATTTAAGTATAAATCTTCAGATGTGTTATTTCATAGTATATCTGAACAAATTTTCTTTTCTACATGGAATTTCAGACAGATTTTGATTTCCCTTTTCTGTTATATATATTTTCTCTTTTTAGTTTTCCTTTCCTTTTTAGAAAAAATAACTTATAGTACCATCAGCTTGAAAGAGACCACTTGATGAGCATTGAGAGATCAATAAGTAATTAGAATGCATGTTATTGGTAGCAAGTTTAAATGTCTATTTGTTTTATTGATAATATATTTATCTCTTTTTAAATCACCTAGGCATATCTCTCTTTAGAGTTTTCTTCTTTGACACCTACTTTATTGAAATCTTAGTATTTTATAAATGGTTATACTTAATATGTCCAGATTTTGTTTTTTATTTAAAGTTCATGAGTAGAACTCATTTAATGTTTTTGCTTGTGCATATTTCATAGCATATTATTTTATGTGGTTCATTTGCTTTGCTGTTGTATTTGTGATCATTGTTCCATTTTATTTCATGTGTATCCTTGTTTCAGACCAGTTCTTGAAAATACCATACACCTGAATTTTATTTTGGCCCATTTTGTCTTCCAATAGTGAAATTTAACTCATTCACACTTATTGTTTAATTAATATACTCACTCTTGAATCTGCCAACTTTTTGTTTTAATGTTAAATTATATTACAAACTAATGCTAATATTTTATATACTAATGTTATATAGTTTGCTGATTTTCCCACTCACATAATTTTTCAAAATATAATTAATGTTTTCTATTTTTTTTAACCTCCTTTCTCTCTGTAACTACTTATTTGCTTTAGAATAATAAAATTTTAATTTAAATTAACCTTTCATCTAATTTCCGTATCAGCACTAAAACATATCAGGTGTTCGATTCAAAATTGTATTTGTCTAAAGCTTTCCTGGAACTTCTTTTGTATCCCACTAAAATGCACATAAAAACTGGGATCAACCCTGCCAGACAATTGGATTTTATAATATTTAAAAAATATCCACTGCTTTCCAGTACAATGTGAATTAAAATCTCTTATGTGTCCTCTGTTACAGTGTAACTCAGAAGAAAGATTTCTAGGGGGAAAAGGAAAATAGAATGTTCAAGAAATTCTGTCCCTTCATGAATAATACAAAACTTCTGAGTCTGAACCACTAGAAAAATTACATGGATGCACATTGAAGAGAGAAGGAAATATGGTACAAATGAAAAGAGGAAGCAGCATTGCTCTTCTAGAAGGAAACATAGATGAAAAATAAATTATCATTTGCAATGTAAAGAAAATAACCCAGAGAATAGGACAATACCCAAATATTCTTTAGCTAAAGAAAAGATTGCATTTGTGAATATTGGGACCAATAGGACTTTGAAAAGTCAGGTGAAATTCTTGTAAAGAAATCAACACATTATTTTTTTCTGGTATTATTTGCAAAAATAAGTATATCAATAAAAGGATAATTCAAGATACTTTAAAAAATTGCTTTACTTTTTAGAAAGGGATTTAATTGCAACCAAATGACCCAAGTGTAATAACAAAATGTATTCCGGGAATCCCAGATTAGTGGCTGTAGAAGTTTCATATTTCAAAGGCTCACAGCATTTGGTTACCAGAAACCAAAAGAAAAAGTGTTGAATAAAGAAGAATGTATTTTGTGACAAGTGACCTTCACTCAAGGGCTCAGCCAAGTTGAGGCAACTTCAGAGTGATGGACACAGGGAAATTCAGTTTTGCTCTCTTCCCTCCCTAAGACTTCCTTCAATGTCTTAAGGCATGATTGACAGGATGATAATGTGATAGATATGTGCATAAGTCAATCTCCTTGGTAAAGAACATGTGGAGAAAGAAGGAGAATTAATTGTGTTGGGCAAATGTAAGATACAGTCTTCAGGCATGTACAGTTCTATATTGTTCTTAACAAATTTCTACTGTGAATGTCAAGTATAGTAATAGTCAATATGGATGATTATTGAGCTTAAAGCTATTTATTCTCATGTACAAAACTAGCTTGAAAAAACACTAACAATTTATCAAGACATGAATAGTAAATATTTTTATTACAATACCTTTTAAACTAATTGGCCTCTTTGCTAAAGGGCAAATATATTCACTTGGAAAAAAAATATGCATTATATGCTGACTCCAAAGGGGATGGTATCATAGAATAGACTGGAAGTGAGCAAGTTAGCAAGGATCAGAACTCTGAATTAGAAGCAGCATTTAAATTAACATAAGTACCCAAAATTGAGTATCTATGTATGCTACTAAAACTAATCAAAAGTTGTGAAGGATAACAAATCCCATGTAGATGATATTCTTTTGGAAAACTGGAAAAAGAAAATCCCTCTCCTGAAATGTGTATCTCAATGATTTTGTTCAGCAAGAACATGTCTCTTAAGTCAATTCCTTAGTGTCTTTCTTTAGAGATACTCCACCAAATGTCCTTCCACATGGGTTGGCTAAGTATGAAACTTGTAGGGAAGACTGAAATGATGATTATGATGAAGATGATAATCAAATCCACTACTCAATAAGACATAGATGCCCTTAATTCTGGGACAAGTGATTTACACATATTACTGAATTAAGCCTTACAATAATTATATTAATATCCTCATTTCACAGATGACAAAAGTGCTTGCAAGAAAAAGTTATTTGAAATAACACAGTTACAAACAAACTATCTAGGAGTTAATGCAAGCTGTTGATCCCAATACAATCCTGAACCTCTTAGCCCCTTGTCAATGTGCATATCACACACCATATCAGGCCATTTATGTGCTTGCTCCAAGATTTGGTTGTGTTCCCACAAAGAATAATGTTGTTGAAAAAAAGTACATTTCCTCCAATGCCCATGAAAACACTTTTTAACTGAGCAACATTTCTGGTCCGTTACTATTAGGAGGTAGAATTTTTACCAAAAAAATAATGGGGTCCCTTCCATTGTCTTTTTCTACACAGAATGTAGTTGTTTTACACTTTTCACTTCTATTTCACTGAAATGTGTAATTCATTTTCTTTTTATAAAATCCTTATAGGAAGACTAGAAAGTTTCTAATACAACTTATTAGAAAAGTATAACTTTTCTATCATTTGTATTCTCACTTGTATTCAAGAACTACAAAACAATCCATTGGCTAAAGTATGAATCCAATTTGATTTTGTTTTATGATCAATAAATTTTTCCTACCTTCTTTCTGCTCTCCACACCATCAATTAAATTGTCCCACATTTGTTTCTTCCTAATGAAACATGATGAATGCAGTACAAATTATTTGTATCTCTTAAGAAAGTCTGGAAAACTATTTTGTAATTAAAAAGAATATCCCTAGGAATGAGTATTTGGGGCGCTATACTGGATTGACAAAAGGGGATACTTGAAACAAGAGAACAATCCCATTACATAAGTAAATACCTCCTTGCAAGAGAAAGTCATGTGTATGACTGTTTGTGGATGACTGAATTTAATGTTTTTCCTCCCCATAGTTAGAGAGAAAAGAAAACCAATCAATATTGGAACCATGTAGACACTATAATAATCTAGTTCTGCCACTTTTGATTTTGAACACAATGATTAATCTTTCTAAGCCTCAATTTCTTTACTATTAAATAAAGGTGATTATATACACAGGACTTGATAGAAGTAGATATAATGAATAAAAAGTACCTAGCACAGGTGTTCTGACTTCAATATACTACTTAGACTAATTTTTAATCCTTTTCCTTGTCTTTCTATTTCTCTATTTCTTCCATGACACTTTCATAATATTATTACATAATTTCCATAAAAACAATGCTGAAGCCTTCTATGTATTTGTGTGTATATTTTACTATAGGCATTCTTTCGCAAGGTAGAGATCCATACTACTACCTCTACATAGGGAAGTCATCTGAACCAAACATATTTTTATGGAGCAAAAAGGACTCAGTTTCCTTCAGCATGGTTGTTGGAAATAGTTTCTCCAATGACAACATCACCAAAGTTCTGGTTTCACATCTATACTACAGTGGTTACTCTAGCCAAGTAGAAGTTATACTATGAGTCCCAGAACAACTGAGATTTGTTTCTTATGAACTAATAAAATCATTAAACATTTATAGGTATAAACAATGACTTGTAATTTAAAAATATGCTTGTTCATATATTACATGAACTCATATATATATACACACATATAATAAGCAAAACTAAAAATATACAAACATATTGATAGTTCACTTATCAACAGTTCAAAGCACCCTGTGATATTTTATTCTAATAAAATGTGTATACATTTATAAATTGGAGATATATATATAGCTGTATTTGGTAAGTCAAATACTTTTTCTTTGCTTGTAAGACACATTTCTGTTATAATAAGCAATATTATGATCCTGTGATGTATTTCTGACAAAGACTTATAGGTTCTTGCATCTGTGACAGTTATCACATGGATTTTGTAATTTTAAGACTTTGTATCATGGTACTTTAATTGAGCAATAGTTTGTTTTTTTTAAATATTTTAGTTGTAGATGGACACAATGTCTGTATTTATTTTTTATGAGCCTCTCAAGTGCTAGGCAAGCACTCCATCACTGAGTCACCCAGCCCCAGCATAGTTTTTAATTGAGGCAAGCTAACCAAACTCACAAGAGATTACTAAGAAAACTAGAATTCTGATGTGTTGTCATATACTATATATGTCAAAAGCAGCATAATATTTTACCAGCTGATACACTTCCATCAGGGAAAAGTTATTAATTAATACACAATCAAATGATTGCTTGTTAAATACCATTTTAGATCAGAGAGAATTAGCAAACTAATTTTGATGACTACTCCTAAAAGTCTGATATATCCATCTCTACTATTAGGTAATATATTATTTTCTTAGGGCTGCTGTAAAAAAATTACAACTTGGGTGGCTTAAAACAACAGAAATTTGCCCTTTCACAGTTCTGGAGGCCATATGTATAAAGTTGGGTTGTCAGTAGAAGTCTGCTTCCTCTGTAGGCACTAGGGAAATATCTCTCCTGTCTCTTTCAGCTTCTGGTGGCTGTCAGCACTTCTTGGACTTCTTGTCCTGTGGCCACATCACTCCCATCTCTGTCCCCACCCCCTTTTTGTTTTTGTTCTTTACTCTTCTCTCTCTCTTATAAGAGCTATATTCTTTCATTACATTATTCCTTGGGCTAAGGGCCCACTCAGGTAATTCAGGACAATCCCATTTGTAGATATAACTTAGTTATATTTACAAAGACCTTATTTTACAAACAAGTGACAATAACAATTGTCAAGAATTTTAATGTAAACATTTTTCTTTGAGGTCAACATTCAACCTATTGTAGACAATGTCTTGGGAATTGGAATACTAATGGTCATTCATCAAGGTACTTGCTAAACTGAAAGGTATAGAAGATGCACATAGACCATGAACATATTATTTTACCTTGACTTCTTCATTTTATGATGTTATATGGAGCTCCCTCATTTCATTAAATTATTTCATTTACTTTAGAGATTGAGAGAAGACCACTGTGATTAAAATATAATATAAAAGGGAATAAATGGCATGGAATGAGTTGTACAGATGAACAGTGATGGAATGATGACTCTTTTTGAAATCCATAGAGAAAAGTGTGGATATTGTTCAATGTGCAATGAAGCACTTAAAACTAATGAAAGCTGTCTACATTTGTTCCCATTTTATCCATATAGATCAGCAAGGATCCAGGTTCCAAAACACTTTGTTTTCTGTCTAGATATAATATGGGCACTATGAATGCTGATCAGGTTGAGAATATGGGGAACAATTTAACATGGAAAGGTATGTTAACAATTTTATGTCTTCATGTCTTACAGTTCTACTTTTTTGTTCATTTTTGCTAACTTGTTTTAGTTGCTGAATGGTTAGTGCTAACTGGTTGGATTTAAAAGATGAATAAGCAGTCCTTTATTCTGGGCCAGGGGAAAAGAACTGTGTTTCCATTTCCAATTTTGCTATTGCTATCCATTTAACTTCTGTATCAACCCTAGATTTGGGTTGGCCAAATGTCATGTCTCTGAATGCCCCTTTTCTGTTCCCCAAAATCCTATCTAAGTTTCATGAATAATAACAAGCCTGGACTGCGAAAGTGAAGAAAATATACATAATGGGAACTAGGGAAAGTTAGTGTTATCCATAGAAAGTTATGTTTTCTTACCTGTACACCAGGACAATTGCTCTTTGGGACGCTGGTCCTATAAGCATACTAAGCATGCTGATGATATTACTGCTTCTGCAGTCTAACATATAAAATCCCTCTCTAAGTTGAGACTAGTAGAGAATGGAGGACGCTATAGAAAGAAAATTTGCCCCTGGTCCATTCAACCACCACTAAACAAAGCGTCATAAAGCATGGTACCCTGAGGAAATCTTGTAGAAGCAGTCACTGGTCTCCTGTAAGCTTTCTCAGTAAATCCTATGTCCCCCATGCTGATTCAAGCACTTTATTTGGCTTTCACACAACCTACCCCACTGTGCTGGAACAACGGTAGATGAGAGAACTTCTGAACTTTATATACTCTATATTCTGTATTGTAGACCCCAGAAAGTGCTAAGTACCTACCTGTCCACTATCTCTCCTACTCCCCACTATATTTTATATACATCTGTTTTTTCCTTCTTTGTGATTATACCATTGTTCTTTCCCCTTCTTTTTAGCCTTATCTCAAACCAGACCCTTCCCCAGTTACCACACAATCCCCTTTCCTCCTCTCAAATGATGCCTAGAATCTCATTCCATCTTTCAACTTGTCAATGATTGATTAAAATACAAAGAAATGTCCCACTTCTATGCTGCTTCTTTATTCCTCTCCCTGAATATCTAAATACTCACGCTCTTGAACTTCCCTTTCACTCATCACTTCACAGAATATACTGATTTCATTGTGAATATGCACTGCTAAGAGTTTATTTTATGTTTCTGTTCAGTGTTTGCACAGTTGTCTGAATGGGGCTCTCCATCTGTCCACACAGAGGACCAGACATTCCACATTATGTCAATGGGTTGTTTCCAGTGACAAGTGGATTCAGATGGAATGTGAAAATGAGGCTGCATAAAGTTTAATCCATATGTGCAAAGAGAAAGGACATTTATGTTAATACACATCTTATTATCCAACTATTTGCAGCATATGGTGGTCAATCCATTCTATGGTGTCAAGAATTTTACAGGGAAAAAGAATACACAGTCTTTACCATTTTGGAAGTTTACAGAATGAGTGAGTGCACATCACCAGAAATAGAAGCTACACAGAGTGAATTAGACAGATCTTAGTATTTGTTGGGGCCAGTACACATGAATTACCCGATGCCAGAAGGATCTGAAGAGTTTTGAAATGTCATAATGTATGTGTGGGGGTCAGGCATTGTGGAAATTTGGCTCCATCACTCATAAATAGGTTTCCACAAATTTCCTGTTTTTATCTGTGAAATGGAAAGGCTGATACTCTCCCTTTGCAGAACTGCTATGAATGTTAAATAAATTTGTATATGTAAAATATCTGGCACATAGAGTAGTTGGTTATATACTTATTTCCTGTCATCCCTACATCTATCATGATGTAAATGTAGAGTCCACGTTATAAATTCAACATCACAAAACTTATATCTTGATCATGACCATGTCAAGGTGAATATAGAAGTCATAGTTAAAAATGATGTCAGGCATCTAATAAGTAATTTGGAGTGGTATCTGTGCGATAGTAATTTTACTTTTGTTTTAAATACAAATGTCAATGACATAAACAGATTAACATACCCAAATGAGTATTTGCAAGTTTGACTTTGAGATATCTTCAAAAATAACGTTTTTGTATCTCTGTTTTATAGTTTTCAGAATTGGTGAGGTTTAAACATTACTTTTTTCTTTTTTAAAAATGTTTCTAAAACAAATACACCAGTGACATTCATGTGTATGATATTCTTCAAGTTAAGTACAAATATTAGGAATTGCTAGTGTAATCTATTTATAAGCAATGCTGGTGGCTGTTATATGAAAGTTCTAGATAATATGCAATTGAACATATACCTTTTGAGGACATAGGATCAAATCTTATGCATTTATTTTAGATTAATTAAACTTGCTGATTCACATAAGAGTATTGAAATTACAGGGACATGAGACCTGAGGTATATTCTAATATATTTTTTAAAGCTAGAGTAAAATAGCTTTTTTGGAAGTGGAAGAGGATACGAGGTTGTGTGCATGGAATGAACTATATATATATATATATATATATATATATATATATATATATATATATATATATATATAAAAATCCAGCATGTGCATAAATTTTCTCATAGATTTTCTTTATGAGTTAAATAAAAGAAACAGGAATGCAATGCATACATGCCCCTCCCTGCTTCCCTCTCTCCTCATGAATCTTCACCTGCTCAGTTTCTAAATCAGCTCTGGTTTCCTGATCTGGACTGGGCACACTTCCCCACTTGCTCCCTCATTAGTATTTTCTCTTTTCTTTTCTTTTTGTCAGACTGGGGATTGAACCTGGTGTCTCTCACACTGGCTTTCCCACAGAACTATAAACCCAGCACTTGTTAGGTTTTCTTTTGAGATTGGACCTCAGTAAGTTGCCTCAAATTTGAGATCCTCCTGCCTTGGGTTCCAGAGTGATGGGTATTCCAGGCCTGCACCATGCCAAGCTGTTAGTGCATATTAGTTGTACAAAATAATGAGATTCGTGGTGATGAGCTCCTATGTGTGTATAATATACTTTGATGGTATCTTACTTCCCTTTGTCCCTCTTCTCTTTCTCTTTCTGTGACCTCTGTGAGATCTGATCCACTTGCAAGATGTTGATTTTTTTTTAAGATGTTGATTCTTAACAACCAGATCCACCTCAGATTTTTCCTCCATCCAGAATTATATTTACAACTGTCCAGTGGGTTTTCTAACCTGGAGGCTTTGGTGAATGTGAAAGATTAAAAAATATATTAAAAAATAGAAATATATTTTTATTTGTTATTTTTAGACATACATTACAATAGGATGCATTTTGACTATTATACATACATGGGTGCAACCCATTATAATTTTGATTCCTTTATTGAGTTTGAACATGATGTGGAATTACGCTGGTCATGTATTCATATGTGAGCATAAAAAAATTATGTCCGACTCATACTACTGTCTTTCCTATTCCCATTCACCTCCCCTTCCCTTCATTCCCCTTGTCTAATCCAATAAACTTTTTACTTCCCCTCCCTACCCTCCCTTGTTATGGGTTAGCATTCACATATCAGAGAGAACATTCAACCTTTGGTTTTGGGGGATTGGCTTATTTCATTTAATGTGACAGTCTCCAGTTTTATCCATTTACCAGCAAATGCCATAATTTTATTTTTCTTTATAGCTGGGTAATATTCCCTGTATAAATATAACAAATTTTCTTTATCCATTCATCCATTAAAGGACAGCCAAGTTGGTTTCATAGCATGACTGTCATGATCTGAGCTGCTATAAACATTGATGTGGCTGCAACACAGTAATATGCTGAATTTAAGTCCTTTGGGTATAAGCTGAAGTGTAAGATAACTGGTGGCTCCATTGCAAGTTTTCTGAGTAATCTTCATACTGATTTCCATAGTGGTTGCACCAATTTTCAGTTCAACCAGCAATGTATGAGTGAATACTTTTTCCTACTTTATTGCCAACTTTTATTTTTACTTGTATTTTTGATAATTGCCATTATTACTGTAGTGAGATGGAATCTCTGTATAGTTTTAATTGTGCATTTATCTAATTGTTAGAGATGTTGAACTTTTTTTTCATATTTTTTGACCATTCATATTTCTTCTTCTGTGAAGTGCCTATTCAGTTCCTTTGCCCATTTATTGATTGGTTTATTTATTTATTTGGTGTTACATTTTTTTTTGAGTTCTTTTTATACTCTGGAGATTAATGCTCTATCTGAAGTACAGGTGGCAAAGATTTTCTCCCATTCTGTAGGCTCTCTCTTCATGTTGGTGATTGTTTCCTTTGCTGAGAAGAAGCTTTTTGATTTGATACAATCCCATTTATTGAATCTTGATTTTACTTCTTGTGCTTTAAGAGTATTTTTGAAGAATTCAGTTCCTAAGCTGACATGATGGTGATTTAGGCACAGGGTCCTTGGTCTAATGCCTAGGTCCTTGGTCCACTTTGAGTTGCATTTTGTGCAGGATGTGACATGGGGTTCTAATTTGATTTTGCCACATATGGATTTCCAGTTTTCCCAGCACCATTTGTTGAAGAGGCTATCTTTTCCCCAATGGATGTTTATGGCCCCTTTATCTAGTATGAGGTAACTGTACTTAGGTGGTATGTCTCTATGTCTTCTATTTTGTACTATTGGTCTACATGTCTGTTTGGGTGCCAATGCCATGCTGCTTTTTGTTACTATAGCTCTGTAGTATAACTTAAGGTCTAGGATTGTGATGCCTGCTGCTTTACTTTTCTTGCTAAGGACAGTTTTGGCTATTCTGGGTCTCTTACTTTTCCAAATGAGTTTCATGATTGCTTTTTCTATTTATATGAAGAACATCATTTAAATTTTAATAAGATTACATTAAATCTGTATAGTGCTTTGGTAGTATAGCTATTTTGACAATTTTTATTCTGCTTATCCAAGAACATGGGATAAAACATATCTTCTTCAATTTCTTTTTTTAAATGTTCTGTAGTTTCAATTGTAGAGGCCTTTCACCTCTTTTGTTAGATTGAGTCCCAAATATTTTTCACTGAGGCTATTATGAATTGGATAGTTTTTCTTATTTCTCTTTCAGTTGATTCATTGCTGATGTATAGGAATGCAATTGATATTTGTGTGTTAATTTTATATCCTGCCACTTTGCTGAATTCATTTATGAGTTCTAGAAGATTTTGGTGGGAGTTCCTTTTTTTGGATCTTCTAAATAAAAATCATGTCTCATCAAACAGGGATAATTTGAGTTATTTTCCTATTCATAACCCTTTAGTTTCTTTCTTCTGTCTAATTACTCTGGCTAGAGTTTCAAGTTTTATATTGAATAGAAGTCCACCATGCCCTTTTGCCATAATGTTCTGCCTCACCTTGGCCCCAGAATTATGAAGTTGTCCATCTATGGACTGTGATCTCTGAAACTGATAGCCAAAATAAACTTGCTCCTCTACGTTGCTCTTGCCAGGTCTTTTGGTCACAGTGACAGAAAAGCTGATTTAAAAATAGAGCTTGTTGTTTTGGGGCAGAATACAGTTAACAGTTACTGATTTATAAATCACTATTTTTATTTTGTTTATTTTTTTCACACATAGTGAATATTGCTTACAGTATGCCTTCTGGCAGATTATTTTCTCTGTTTCTTATTTTTAATGATGTCTTAGTAATATTTTTTCTCTCTACCACAATCATCCAGTTAATAGGAATTCTACCCAATTCAATCACTAGAACTTCAATAGCAATAAAATATTTTCAAAGTATACTGTTAAAATACTTTTTATTATTCTTTCCTTTTCCTTACTGGAACACTAACCTTGTTGAGGCTTTCAATCTATTAGTCATAAGCCTGTCATCTGTCCTGCCTTTTCTCCTCAGAGCTTCACATCCTTATTCAAAATATATTTCAGATTCCAATGTTAGATACACTTGCTTGAGAACTTCTTTAACTTTTTCTGTAGTCTCTTCCAAGAAGCTTTTCTTGACAAACTTAGGTTGCACTGACATATAGCATCAGAGCAATGCTGAAAACAAACAAACAAACAAACAAACAAACCACCCAGAATATCCTGATGGCTGGATTATTTTTAAATTTATAACCACAGATAGCAACACTTAACATTGACAGATAATTCTATTTTACTTATCTGGTGAATTCACTCTCTCATTCTCAAGAATTTTTCACTTGAGTCTCCTTTTTTCCCAATCTTCTGTAATAAGTTTGAGCTGATGACACCACAACACATTTTATTAAGAAAATTCATTATCAGGCAGGCCTACCATAATTTCACCAACTCCATAAATTTTTACTTAAATATTCTTACTTCTTTCTTGCTTCAGTGAATTGTTTCTAGTTATAGCTAACTGAATTAATCAACTTATGCTTATGTATGCATTCTTAACAATTTTCAAGAATGTTTTCTAGAAATTAGCTCCTATATCTCCTTCATTAGGATTTTTTTTTCTCTGTCTATGGTGGGTTATTCACAATGGTGTAAAAACTCTTACCAGGTTTGTCCTCATGTCAGCTCGATGCTACAATTTTCTCTAAAACATCCATAGTAATTATTTGCTTTTCATCACTATAACACAATCTTAATTAGTTGTCCATGCTGGCTGCCTCAATTTCATCTTCTCTAATTCTCAAAATTCTCCAATTGGACTTAAATCCCACACATGATGGGAAGTGATTAATGATAGTAGAAGTGAAAGTTTGGCACTGTTGAACATCTACCCCAACCTTAACTTAGTGAATGAAATATGTTACCTGCAGCCTTTTGTTCCCTTACATATACATATTTGCCTCTTACCTTGATGAATTAGGTCTTTTTTTCTTTTTCAGGCTTATACTCCTCAACCAGATTTCTAAATGTTATAGAGCTCCTGGTCTTCTAATTTTAAAACTCCCTAAGAAATTTTTATCCAGTTCTGTGTTTCAAAGACCATCTGTAGGTTGATGAATCTCCAATTTACCCTTCCCTCTTCCTTGCCTTTTCAATTAATTTCTTCTGTCAATTTGACTTAAATATTAATAACGAGGAAAGGAAGAAAACATCTGAGTGGGCAGAAGATGAGAGTAGACTTTGACTAAAAACACACTAAATTTATGTTGTTTTAATTTTAAAAGTAGCACTTACATGGTGATTCATAAATAAAAGGAATATAAGAAAAGATGATGTCCATAAATTGAGGAAAAAAGAGAATATGAAAGGAGGCCAGAAAGATGGGCAAAGCCTTCAGAGAAAATATGGTACAAGTACTTACTTTGGAGCCTTCAGCCCTTTTTTTTTTTCTTTTCTTGGTTACTTTTAAAGTAATTTAGCATTTAAGTTATTGTTCATTGGGATCTAAGGACTATAAAGTCTTCAACATTTATACCAGCTCTAGGTAAAAATTTACTGTTCTTTTTGAACATAATTTACATAATTAAAAGAAATAAAATTATATGAAAGGTCAAAAAATTCATCTAACTTTCCTTATTACCTAAACTTAACAGGGCACCAAGGCAGCCAAACTGTTGTAGCTTATAAGACAATATAATATTATACTTTAAAATTTATTTTTACTGAGAAGTCATTGAAATTGCAGATTTTGAAAGGCCACAGAACTTAATTGCCAAGTAGAGTTTCAGAATAGGTTTCTAGAAAGAGCTTAAACATAGGATTTGCTAAGAGATGGGGCATTACATTTAAGCTCAGATATTGCTCTTGGCATTTCATGAAAATCAATAAGTAAAAAAATATACCTATATATGAGATTTCAGAAAAATCTTCTTAAGACCATCACCATTTTGAAAAATCTAATAATTCTGCACTTTTGTTCTTTCAATTAATAAGCTTCATTGAATTAGACTAATGAGCCTTCCTACTATTGTGTTTTATTTTTTAAGAATACTGATTCAGTCAAACTCCATTTTACTGGCTATACTTCGGTGTTTGGTGATCGAGATGGACTCCTTGTTTCTTCTGATCCTTGAGAAATACCACTCAGCCCTACCTCTATCACATGAATGGACAGCAGCTAAACACACTCTTTGGGTCTTTGAGGATTTCTTTTTTTCATCTTTTTCATGTTCATATTATTATTTTCTTTATAAATTATTATAATTTATTATAATAATTAATTTATCAAATTATTTTCTTTATAAAAAAGAAGCTGCTTTTCACAATATTTCATAAAAGGTCTTTAGGCCTATTTTGAATCTCTTATTTATTTTCCTAATCTCATAAAAAATGATAAGCACAAAATGTTGTGGTTTGTATTTTGCCCACTCAATGTGAATTTTGGAGAAATCCTTTTGTAGACTAAAGTATAATAAGTAACACAATATCAAAAAAGTTCTAGACCATGAATCAGATTTAATTTAATTAGCTGAATTATTTAAAGAGATAATCCTTTGTTGTACATATACAATTCCTGGAAATTTGCTTTCTAAATCTTGAAACAGAAGCCCATAAACACCTTTGAAATTTCTAAATTAAAAAGAAGATGATGAAGAATAAAAGAATACAAAATAACTTACAAAAAATCAAATTTTTTAACATTTCTTAAATTAAAAAGTTATATTTTTCCATAAATAGATTAAGCAAATTAAGTGAAAATATACAGCTATTTTGTTCTTCATGAAGAAATAATGATATATGATGAAGATAACAATGATTTGCCTTTGTTTATTTCATGTAATCTGCAAAATCCTTTGAGGAAAATCTTATATCTGATTCTGAGAACAACTCTCTGAGATAAGCGTTATTAAATCCCAAGTTCACAAACACAGGAATGGAGATGAAGAAGAAGTTAAGTGATTTAAATTCACAAGCCTTATTGCCTGATAATTATTGAGTAGCAAAACTCATTATTTTTCAAAAACTGAAGGTTACCATTTAATTTATTGACAGTTTCCATAAAGCATTGTATTAATGCTACCACTTGAAGCTAGTTTTTTTACATAAGAGTATATATTCACATATCTCTGTTGAATCATCCTTTCAAGTATTATATTATTTAGGGTCTTGTTGCTGCAACCAAAAATGCCTGACAAGAACAACTTAGCAGTGGAAATATCTATTTTGGGGTCATGGATTCACATGTCTCAGTCTATGGTTGGCACATACCATTGGTGTGGGCCTGAGGTGGGGCAGAACATCATGGTGGAAGTTTATAGCAGAGAAAATCAGCTCATGGTGGTGAAGAAACAAAGAGAAAAAAAAAAAAACAGGTGCAAGATACAGTCCTAACCACATTCCCAGTGACTTACTTCCTCCAAATGTGCTGCATGTGCCTGGAATTACCACCCAGTATTTTGTTCTAATTATTAATGTACTAAGTTGACTAATCCACTGATAAAGTTACAGCTTTCATAATTTAATCATTTCCTCTGAACATTCTTGCATTACACATGAGCTATTAGGGGAACATTAAAATCCAAACCATAATAAATACTCTGGTAATTGAGGTAGGAAAAATTATCTGATATTTCCCATGTTTTATTTCTCCTGATGTAAATAGTCAGTGTGCTATTTTTTGGGGGGTGGGGGCAAAAGAAAGATTATTCTGGTGTACCCTGACCTAATAAGGTGAATCTTAAATAGGGAGATTTCTCTGCCTGATTAGAGAGGAAGAAGTTAGAGAAGCACTTCTGACAGCTTGGAAGAAAATACACATCTGTGTTGTGACCTGTCAATGTAGAATCCATGTGGAAAAAAAATTCTGGATGGCATTTAAGACCTGAAAGTAATCTTTGACTGATAACTACCAAGGAAATGGGTATATATATATATATATATATATATATATATATATATATATATATATATCACATAGGCATAAGGACATATATTCCAACAAGCACAGACTCCAGACAACTAGGACCCTTGAGATAATAAATGTGTTATTTTAAGCTAATTTTGGGGTGTTTTCTTCAGCATCCATGGAAATATATTAGTGATCTTACATGATGATGTCATTATTCCCATCAAATGTTATCTTATTTTCAAATGACTATCAGGTTCAATGTAGAACAACAACAAAAACAACAAACATAATTAAGGAAATATTAGACTAGTGGGTCTATAATTTTTTCCCTTAGCTTTACAAGTCACATTTGTAAGACACATTTCTACAAGTGGTACAAAGATTTCTGAGTATCTTGCTGGAAGCTACTTCATCACTGAGTTGTAGCAGCAACTTTATATTCAAGACTTTCTTCAGTGTGTTTTTCTCTGTATATTTCTTTATCCAGAGATATTTCTCTGGATATCTCTGCTATGTTTTGCTCTTTAGTAAATATTGATTATTAGATATTTTTTTTTCTTTCTTAGTTGCAAGGCATTCAGATAATTCTTTGGAACTTGAATGCTAGAGAAAAGTTTCTGATACAGACGAGTTTCTCTGCTCATCTCATATGCAATATAATCATTCAGTGTTCCATGATGTGTAAATAGATGGCAGTGTAGATGCTTGAATCCTATAGTATCTCTGAGAAAAGTAGTCATAGGATCAGCTTCCTCAAATAAGAGTAAGAATATGGATTTCAATATTAAAATAATGCAGGGTACAGAAAAGTATGAGACATATCTCTTTGTCCTCCAAGAGCTGGAATTCAGGAGTGCCACATTCCTTTTTTAGAGGCTTTGCCCATGAAAAAGGATGCTAATTTTGCTATCTTTTCCTGGGTTAGATAAAATATAAGAAGGCATAGCACATATATTTCACCTATTGGCCAATTCTACCTAATTGGTAATAATGATAACTGATCCTCTTTACTGGGAAGGATTCCAAAACCAAAATCTATGTGTGAATGTGTACAGTCATTGATTAATAATGTCTTCAATTGTCTTGGAATAAAAGACATATCTACATAAATTATATGCATGATAATTTCAATAACCATAATTATCAATCCATAAATTATCTCAAAAATATGTATTGATTATATTATAGCTTTTGAGAAAGAAAAAAACATGTAATTGATGGAAACATTCTTATTAATAAGATTTTCTTCATTTGTTATCTAGATTGATTCAAACCAATGGATACTTGTTATTGCTTTGATCTGGAATGTCCCTTAAATATCATGTGTGTAGAGGTGGGGCTTTTAGGCAATAATTGAATCATGAGGATACCGACCTCCTCCGTGGATTAATCCATTGATGGCTAAATGGACTACTGGGAAGTGGGACCTAATTGAAGGAAGTAGGTCATGGCAGGCATATCTTGGAAGGGCTTATATTCTCTTGAGAGTCTTGCCCTCTGATTTACAGCTGCCATGAAATAAGGAGATGTCTTCTACCATGCCCTTCCACCATGATGTTTCTACAATAGAGCCAGCCAACCAAGAACAATGCCACTAAAACCATAAACTAACATCAATCTTTTTGGGCTAGGGATATAGCTCAGTTGGTAGAGTGTTTGTCTGCCACACATAGGGCCCTGAGTTCAATCCACAGCACCCCCCCAAAAAAAAGGACATCAATCTTTTCTTCTCTAATTAGTTCTTGTTACTATTTTGGTCACAGCAATGAAGAGCTGATAAACACACTTCTTCTTTTTATACAATTATAAAATCCACATAGATTTCCCATTAGATTTCATTTTAAGATTTGTAATTATTTTTCCTAATTGGGTAATTTTCTGAACCTTGTAAAAGTCTTCAATAGATAATGCATGAAGTATCCTCCCAACCTTTGAATGTTTCCTTTTTATAACAATGTCTGGAGGTCTACACATGAAAGTAAGGGCTTGAGGAATCACAGCATAGTTATTGTTTATCATTATGTACAGCTCTGTTTTCCAATTCAACTCTGTGGTTAGAAATTGTAAGGGAACATCATTTGGTAACATTTACTTTATTTTTCTATATTGTAGAAGGAGACCAAATTAAAGCTATTTATGTACCCCTCCATTTAAAGGCTAAGGTGGGGTGGTGGGGCTTATTTATGAGCTATTTAGGCCATGAAATTTTTTAACAATCTGCCTAATATTTCCTAGAGAACATAGGAAAGAGAGGCTACTTATACTATAGTCCTCAAAAGACATTTGATGGAACTTATAGAGAGATGATAATCTCTATAGTGATAAATATGGCCACATATTCTATGGTTTGGACGTACAGTGTGAGTTTCTATAGAATTACTTTTCCAAGATCAATAAACAAACCCATACTATCTTAGCCAAAATATATCTATGGTCCTCACAGGCCGAGAGGTGGCTCATTTTATCACACATGGATGGTCTTGTGCATATGCAGAGATGAACAGCTGTTTCTATACCATGATTGCATAGACCACAGGAAGATTTTCTTCTAGAAAATAGCAGTTGGCCTGATTGTCAATCCAGTGGCACAGTCAGTGGATTGTAAGAACAATTTAAACCTCAATATTTTGGCTGTTGCTTAGCATTATACCTTATTAGAATCCTATCAATTGTAATTCTAGAAATCCCTCCATAATGGATTTTCTTCATTCCCCTCATGTTTTAGTGTAAGCAAACAGCATCTCTTGTATGGATTATTTTCACAAACTTCTATGTTTTTTTTTTTCTTTTTTGGTATCTGGATTGAACAGAGGGGCACTTTTTACACTGAAATACATTCCAAGACCTACTTATTTATTATATTTTTAGTTGTAGATGGACACAATGTCTTTATTTTATTTATTTTTTGTGGTGCTGAGAATCAAAACCAGTGCCTCACATATGCTAGGCAAGCATTCTATCACTGTACCACAATTCCTTCCTCTATTTTCTATTTTGAGACAGGGTCTAAATTGCTCACTAAATTGCTGAGGCTGACCTTGAATGTGGGATCTCACTGTGTGTCAGCCTTCTGAGTTTCTGGGATTAAAAGTATGTACAACTGTGCCCAGCTTTTCACAAGCTTCTTAGTGATATAACAATTAATAATAAGTTAATATTTATTATGTATTTTAGTATATAACAGGAACTGAAATCACTTATTTATACACATTCAATCATTTAATTTTCAAAGCAACCTCCTGAGTTTGGCAATACTTTTATGTGCATTTATACATGATGCAAATGTAAAGGTCACATTGCCAATTAAGTTTTGGAGCTATGCTATGAACCATTCTCTACTCCAATTTGTCACTGAGAGTCACAAAATCAGATGTCTATAGGATTCGGCAGGTAATAGAAGGTCCTAATGTAAGCAGTTTTTAAATAGTTTTGTTGTGCTCAAATATAGGTATTACTTAGTGACATTATCTTGTAAAATATAGTTTTGACCCCCCCAAAAAAAATCAGTACCAAATAAAGGATAAGGGCTGCCAGTTTTCAATTTTTGACTTGCTTCTTTATGTGGTAATCAGTATATTATTAAAACAAATTTAGGCATATGTCCCTTCTAAAACCTTCATTGAGCTCTATGATATATTTAAGATTGAATACATAGGTTGTTGGAGCACAAGAAAGCCACTCACTTTGTGACTATAAGATATCTCACATCTCCTACCTAGCTGGCAAGACAACCCCTGATACAATCACAGCACCCCAATTTCCCTGGTTAACTCTTTCCTTTAATATTTTGTCTCTGCAATTGCTGTTCCCTCTACTTAAAATACTCTTTTTTCATTGCCACCTTGATCATACCTATTCATCATTTAAGATGCATACTCCTCATCACCAGAACTTTATAAAAGTGATTTCTAATTTGCATGAAAAGTACTGTAAGCAGTTGACATCTAGGCAATGATGCTAGGTGAGTACAGAATTAGAGTTTGAGCCCGTCCTTAGAGGGAGAATTGTTTGAGGCAGTTTTATCCAAAGTCTTATCTGAGAAAGGTGTTGAAGAATAAATAACTTGATTTCCAATTAACCTGAAATGTTGTGTGCTCATTTACCTATTTGAAACAAGCCAAAAGATCTTTATTTCTGAGACAAAGATATTAAGGACAAAAGATAAATCCATCATTAGTGCAATGAGAAATCTCATTTATAGACCTCTACTGTATTGGTATTGGGTCTTTGGCACTGCTGGGGAGATACAATAGGGAGAATGATAATAGATAGATAGCTTGATCCATCAATATGTGTTCATGTCAGTGCTCAAAGACAGATTATCTATCTATCTATCTATATTGATTTTTGTATATATACAATTTGGATTGGAAATAAAATTTTAAATATCTGGAAATGTGAAATACAATATGATTCTCTTTTTGAGTTCTCAAAAGAGTTAACATTTGAAAACTTTATTTTCTCAAATGAGCACCAACACAGATCAGAAATATGACAGAAACAATTAGCATTCTCTAATACTGAATCACTATGTACAAAAACAGAAAAAGGTGAAGACAAATTATTTGATAACAATTACCTTTGTTATCAAAGCAAAGTGACCTGAAAAAATGCCAACAAAGACAAAAACAAAACAACCCAAACCCAACAAATACAGTTTGTAAACACAACATAAATAGATTCTGTATTGTAAGATAGTCTCTGCAGGTTGGGAAAAGGGAACCAACTCGCACTTTCACCAAAATGTTATAAAACACATGGGCAGATATAACTGGGTAACAAGAGAATCCTTGTTTCTTGGCTTTATCTTCTACTGCCAGTAAATTTTATGACTATACTTTTTCTTCTCATAGGACTAGCATGTTTTCGCCTTTGTGGCAGATTATTTTTAAAAAGTATAATTACTCTAAATTGTGTTACTACTAAATTTACTTGGTTTTATTTATTTTCTTTTCTAGTCAATATTGGTGCAAGAAAACATTTCAGTTTTCAACCGGGTAATTTACTGCAGAGTCTGTTCCATGGTGGAGTGGGGGTAGAGGGGATACAGACAGGCATTGCTTTAAAGCCTCAATCCACATTAAAGTGAGATATCTCAAAAAAAAGAAGCATATTGGTGATTATTGTTTCCCTTAAAATATATTTCAAGAAATGCAGAGGAAATCATAGAATTTAAAATGAAAATAAAAAGTGCTCTCAGGGGATCTGAAAAAAACAGCACCAAATATAATATTTAAAAAATTAAATATTATTTACAAAAGTATATTTCACAAGCAACTTTTTTCATATATATATATATATATATATATATATATATACACTTTTTTCATATATATATATATATATATATATATATATATATATATATACTTGAAAATCTTATTATAAAGGGGACACCTCTTTTGCACACACCGACCCACCTGTAAATACTCACTTTACCCTGTATATGTGATCTTAGGGTCACAAAAGCTGGGGTAGTACTCTGGGCATCAAGTTTGGTTCTATTTGATTCATGTTAAATCAACCCATCAGCCTGAGACTAATATCCCCAGGGTGGGGGTGGAGGCCTGGGTGCACTTCAGGGTGGTCAAGGCCATATGACCTAGGGTGGTGCAGTGGGGCTGGAACACAAATCTGTCAGCTGGATTCAGTTCAAAATAAAGGCAGCTGCTGGCTGAGGTATAGAACTTCCTGCTTTTCCCTTTCTCACTTCTCCTGTCCCCTTCCCATCTCCCTCCAACCCCTCCCCCAAGTTTAACCAACAAAATCTAGTTCCCTGAACCTACTTAGGGTGAATGCATGAGTTCTTTGGTTATGCTCTGAGTCAATAATTTGGTGAGAAAATTAAAGAATAAACTGACCAAGGCCATGGGTTGATGGGTCTCCATTGCTCAGCTGTGGCCTCTCCAATACTGCTAAATGTTAGATAAGCAAACCACAAATAGAGCTAGTTATAAGAAGCACTTTTGGTTTCACTGACACAAAGGGAAGCCTAATGAGTTGTTTTTCCCCCTGTAGTTATGGAAAAAACTATATTCTACTCAGATCTCTTGCACCAAGTATGCTGCCATTCACCCACTGGCTCAATGGATGGTGACTGGAAAAAACCCAGCAGCTGGGTCTGATTGGAAACTGCTCTGATCCATGCAACAGTCAAAGGCCCCCTCTCCAAGGAAGAACAGTGGCACATTGGTCTCCTGCTCTGCCCCTTGCAATTCTAGGACATCCCATGTCCAGCTTCGGTACATCATTACCTTAAAACTGTAGATTTAAAGACAAAACACCTGCCTTCATTTAACCCCACTTTCTTTTTATGAAAGGCACTCTTAATAGCCAGGATATTTCCTGAGCAAAGGGTCTAATTGAATCCATAAGTGAAGGCCCACTTGCTTCAAGAAGAATAAAGAGGGGAAATCCATGATTTCTGTCATGGCAAGCCAGCTTAGGAATGTGAAAGTTGGAAAATATTTGAAAACTTGGCCCTGGGAGCAGAAAATAAATACTTCTGAACCTCAATCTGCCTTGCAATAAAGTGGGGAGAACAACTTAATCTCTAGGGCTGCTTCCTCGACAAGAAGCCCTGGAGAACAAAATTCAATGTTTTCCCCCTTGGTACTAGGGACTGAACCCAGGGGCACTCAACCACTAAACTACATCCCTAACCCTTTTTATTTTGAGATAGGGTCTCAATAAGTTGCTGAGGCTGGTCTGGAACTTGAGGTCCTCCTGCCTCAGCCTCCCAAGTTGCTGGGATTATGGCGGTATGCCTCCATGTCTGGCCAAAATTCAATTTCTAGAAATCCTTCTGTCTTTAAAGAGGACAGGCATGCTTATTGCCAAACATGTTTTCTGTCATCCTGTCATCTGCCAGTGGCAGGGCAGGACCATGGCTGTCTCAAATCTCCCATTCTACAGTCAGCACATGGAGACACAAAAGGTATTTCCATTGTAGACACCTTTCTTATGAGAATGTCATTCTGTTGCTGATGAGATTCTGAAAATGTCTGGGGGTTTATGGTTTTACTCTTAACCAACTTTATGAATTCTTATCTCCATTAACCCACTCTTTGTGAGGCTGTTAAGGTGAAATTTTCTATAGGAGCAGCCTGCTTGGAGAAATACAGTATGATTCTTGTTATGTGTTTTGCTTTCTCCTTGATTTGTTGAGTATGAGGACTATTAGATTTTCTCTCATAGAACTGGAATAAATTACTGACCTTTTAACATAGTTTGGGAAACTCTCACCATTCAAATATAGCCATTTGCACTAATGCAAATCACAGTATATAGGATACATTAGAAAATCAACTATCTGAAACATGTGGTAAGGCATACCAACCTGAAGAAAATTCATCACGTATAAATATGGAGAGATATTTTGCAATAATAGAGGTTTGAAGTTAATTTTAATTGTCAATCATCACGATGATTTTTGTTTACTTTCTTATTGCACTTCTGCTCTCCTAAAGACCCTCTACTCATTTGATTAGAGGATGGAGAGGGATAGTTATAATATGATGAAACAAAGAGAAAAAGTTAAACTAATATGATTCATATCTACGTATCTATCTGTGTAACTACTTATTTGTATGTATCTAACTTTATCTGTCCTTATAGCTCTTCCTGCATACATACTAACCTACCTACCTATTAAAATAGTCTACCTTCCATGTCTCTACATATCTATTTGTCAATTCTGCCATATACTCATATAGAATCAATTTATCTATTTGAGTATTTTGTCAAGCAAACAGAATTTAAAGGATTTCATCATAAGGACACCATATTCTTTTCTCCTATCCCCTCTGAAGTTGCTTTGTGAGCTACTTTTTTTCTCTGGCCCATAGATAAAAATTCAGCAAATATCATGACTTTCCTAGTATCTTATTTATTTACTTGTTTATTTTTCATATTTATAATTTCAAAGTAGTTTCAGTTTATGAACTCTGATTAATGCTTTGGATGATGGAAATACTTCCCAGGTCCCTTTAAGTAGCTCTGGTGTAGTAATTTAAAATGACTAATTTCACATTATTATAAAGATGTCAACCTTGATTTAGTTTAAAATGATCTTCCCAACTCAGACCTGACTACCTGCGAAGTCTGCAAACTTGAAGTGGAACATGACTGGGCTCTTCTCCCTCCACTGCAACCCCCCTCCTCCTGTCCTTTCTTATTAACTAACCTTTAAATTTTTTCAGGATTGGGTTAAGGAAGAGGAAGCCCTTATTTGTCTGACTTGCACATGAAGATCTAATTATGGTGCTTTCTGATCCTGACAGGTCCTTCAGATGTCTAAAATCTACTCTCCCCTGAGAATCATCATGGATTTTCCAAAGAGCCCACAGTCTTTCTCCATAGAACTGAATGTCCCTGGCTGTCAGAATTTTCCTTTGCTGATCACAAAGGAAACTTAATTCTTACCAGTTGATTACTCCTGGGTCAATGCTAGACATCCAACAGTGCTTTCCATTTCTTTTTCATTTATGTTCATCTCACTCAGAATCCCTTTGGACAGACCCCAAGACAAACTCATTCTGGTCTCTATCCCAAGTGGCCCTCATGTAGTCTAAGTATGATTGACAGACACATTCAGGCAAGCAGTTCTGTTTGAATTTCAAATATGCCAGTAATAATTGTTTGCATAATTATGCCACGTAATATATGTATATCAAACTTGTTTACATTGTTTATCTGAAATTTAAATTTTACTGGAAACCAGTCTTTTAATTGCTAAGTCTTGTAACAATGTAAGAAATACATTCACCTAAACTTTACCTTAATAAATTAGTCATACATACCTGAAATAAAAACTTTTTGTTTGCTTCACTATAGGTACTAAACCAGCTTATTTTCCTATATGTGATTTCCTAGACAGGAATCAGACACCAACTTGGGAGTATAGGACTCATAGCATACAAGAAGCATTTTTCAAGCAACTTTAATAATTTAAAAATCTAACACTCCCAGCAATCAAATAACTTTATTCTAATTTTCAATCTCTGATCATTTTTTCTTTAACGTGGTGAGGGGTTAAAAGACAATAACTGGTCTTCATATAGCTCCCATGTAAATCCAGTATCACAGCTTCTTATTTCACTTTGGAATGCTGATTCATGGTTTGTTACGTCTGATAAAACTTTTATTTTGATATCCAGTTTGAAAAACAACAACAACACATCTGCACGCACATGCACGTGCACACACACACACACACACACACACACTACTAAACATGTTTTTTACTGATTGGGGGAAAATATGCTTTATATTTTTCTCTATTTGAATGCTTTCCACAGTGATTATATATTGTTTATTATCCTCAAAATTATATAATGTAAATGAGTTCTCAAAAATACAGTAATGATTGATTTATGACAAAGAAACACAAGATTTAAACTTTGAAAAGTATTGTATGAAAACTATGACAAAATGTTAAGTAATAAAATATAGTAAAACCAATACATAAATGTATATATAACTGCTCAAGTTTTCAAATGGTTGTATATTAGTGGTGGAAATGTGGAGTAGTTTTATTTTCCTTATGTTTATTTTTTTATAATTTTGAATTATTGTATATTGTTTTTATAATCATAAAAATGTCAAAAATATTAATGGTATAATGTAGAACTAATTACATCTCAAACTTACTGACAATGTACTAGAATTACAGCAACATGTGACTGATTGTGCTAGTTTGGTTTATTGAGCTTAACATTCAACACTCATTACTTTAACAAAGTAATGAATCATGTAGTCACTTCTCCACCAATTTTCTATAGAAAAAGAAAATTCTGAATTTTGGAAACAAATCTATAAATGGAAGTTCGCTTTAGTTTCTTTTTCCTTCCCCAGAGTCAGTGAGCATTTTTTTTAAATATAAAAGTTAATCTTTCAACTTATTTTTTAATACTTGAAATTATTCACAAATCAAACCTACATATTATGCTTTTAAATTATAGAAACCCTCCAATGGTGATGAAGATAACTAATTTAGGTGATATTTTTGTTATGGAATTGATTAAAGTAGACAAAGAATCTGTTGATTGGCTTCTCATAGTTTCACATGAACCCAAATAGCTCATTGTCCCGTGTAAGAAAAGAGATTCAATTTCTAGCCATTTGAATTATATATATATATATATATATATATATATATATATATATATATATATATGTATGTATATATGTATATGTATATATATGTGTGTGTGTTTGTTTATATATATATATATGTGTGTATGTATATACATATTTATATATATAATTTTAACCTAAGTGCTGGACCAAAAAAATCTCAAATTCCACATTATAATTATCATAGATCTCTTTATCAGAGATGGTGAAATGCCTTTGAAAATAATTTATTCTGTCATCTGAAAAAGAGATTACAATATTGTTTATAATTTGGCTTTTAAATCTCCTAAGATTTTCAGTCTGGAATTTCACATATGATTCTAATGCAAATTATTTTATTTAACTCAATCTCCCTCTTATTTTTCCATTCAATAGAAGAAAAGGCAATAATAATGCTGAATGTAACCCAGAGGTAAAGACTGAAGAACTTTTAAATGGTCCCTTTGCTTTCTTAGGTAAAAATTAAGGCAAAACAATTTCTTACTACCATAGGATAGCTTTATTGTTTTGATGACTCTAAAGACAGAAACAAGGACATTATTTCTTGTATTTTTAATTACTGGGAGAGTTAAGAAATGTCCTGATCAGAGAAAACCAATAATGGACTAGCAAGGCCTGGTTTTATTGATCACCATCTGGGGAACTGGATTAATCCATTATTTTACCATCTAGCATTTGTTTATTTGCTTGCTGTAAATGGAGATGATGAGAATAACTATTTGGCTCTTCTGGATTTCAAATTGAAAACTTTACTGAAAGAATTACAAACATTGCAGAAAGTGCTTTCTTTTTAATTTAATACCTTCCAAAAATTAAACTTCCATTTTTTGTGCTCAAACATAGACTAGGCCAAAAAAAAAAAGTACACCAATATTCTTCAATAGTTGGAATTATTTTTTCAATGTGACTTGAAGAGTCATCAGTAATACTTTTCTATGAATCAAAATGATCTCCTTGAAGTAATATTATTAATATATTATTAACATCTCACAATTCTACTAGTATGCATTTATTTCTCTAGTACCTATTATTTACTTGGGTCAGAGCTTAAACCTCTGTGTTTTAATAATAAATGCATAAATGATAACACTTGGTATTGTGTGCAACTTATTGCAATGAAACCTAGAAGACATTTTACTCCAGAAAATTTTAGAATTGGAGAATCATGGTAATAGGATTTTTGCATGTTTCTGATAACATGTGTGATGTTCTGTTTAAGGAGTGGGTAGAACTATAGAACAAAGAAGAAGGATAAAACAGATACAAGTGAGCAACATTACATCCATTCATAAAGAATACTGATTTGTCATCACAGATTGGATCCATATACTTCAACACATCATTGAATCTCTCCAAATTATAATTTTTCCATTTTAAAAATAGAGATATGAACATATATATTTTTAAAAGTTAAAATTTATAATAATATTTCTTAAGCATTCACTAAAACTATTTACTATTACTATAATGAAGTACATATTTTAAAAAAAATTGAATTCTTCCCCCCCACCAAATTGTCTAAGATTGTTTGCTTAAGATGGATCTCCTGCTAGTGATCTTACTTGGAGCTCATCCAGAAGTTTTCAATTATGAGCAAGAATTTTTTTTTTGTAAAACCATAGGTTTTTATAGTCATTTTCCTATAAGTTTCATGTACTCTAATCTTTCATAAATTTTTGTAATGATAAATTATATTGACATCACCTGGATTTTATCTGGAATATGTAATTAGCATTGACAAAATAGTTGGAAATTAGAGTCCATGTCTTATTGTAAAAAGAGGAAGCATTATGTAGGCCTAAACTATTATTTATCATCTATTCAATGTTAAGTGATGTTACATAGGAAAAAATATGAAAATTATAGAACAAGGAAGGCACAGATTCACCATGTCTCAGAAAGACAAAGACTTTCCTTTACATCACTTGACATTGTTATTACAGGTCATATATACTTGTCAAGTGTTGAAAAGTTCAGGTAATTAACTGTGGCTCTTAACAGGTGCCATTTATTTGTCTTCATTTTATCCTAAATGGAGGTCATTTCATTAATATCTCACTGAGTCTGTGAGCTCTTCTGGCAGTTTTTGCACTGTATATTTTTGGAGTAAATTAATTTCTATTGGGGAGTGTCTGAATTAAAACTATGCCTACTCTCATAATCCTAGCAGCTGAGGAGGTTCAGACAGAAGGATCACAAGTTCAAAGCCATCCCCAGTAACTTTACTAGGTCCTAAGTAACAGTGTGACCACCCTGGACCCTACCTCAAAACAAAGAATAAAAAAGGATGGGGATGTGGCTCAGTGATTAAATGCCCCTGGGTTCAATTCCCAGTACCAAAAAAACAAAACAAAACAAAAGACTATGCCTAGTCTTATTTGAGGGGGCAATCTCAGTATTCTAGGCTTTGTCCTCCTGAGCTTTTGTTTACTATGCATACTTGATTTGACCAAGATGTTTTATATAACTTATTTCCCATGGCTAACATTTCATACATACATGATTCCAATATGGGGGAAATTTTTAATAACTATAAAGTCATATGGGTCAAGTTCTACTTCTAGCTTGAAATTGACAGTTATGAGAAAAGTTCTAGCTGTCTTTGCAGATGAGGATATCTGCAAAGGATACACTGTGTATTCTTCATTTTCTTAAGTTTTAATGTAAACTAGTACAGTTCAACCAAACTAAGGAAAAAAAAAAAAAACCTCAATCCCATTTTCAAAATATTACACACACAGGCACGCGTGCACACACACACAGATGCACATGAAAAAACAAATTTCAGCAGGCTAAAAGACAACCCAAATTTTCATCTTTGAGGATACAAGGACCTTTTCTACAGGGTCCTCACTTTCCCTTTTAATGACACTCCTCTTTATTCTCCTAAAAATTGCATCTTGCCAGTGACAGACGCAGTTGCTCGCAGTTCCACAGTTGTGAGCTATCAATGAGGTAATGCTCAAGTAAAGTGCTTTCACACAATATAAAACATGATATAGTTTATGAGCTATTATTATTATTATTTATTGGTCATTTATTTTATGATGTAGGTCAAGTCTGATTTCTTCCACAAAGCCTTTCCTCACCAGCCGAGGTCACAGCTATTAATCTATTTTTCTGAATTCCCATAGGAGATGTGGTACTTCTCATTTGCCACTTAGAATGAGTCACGGCCTAAAGTGGAGTGCAGGTTCAGCAATCAGAGAGGCCAAGTCTCATTTATCTTTGAGTCGCACATTGTCAGGAGCAAGGTCTCCAATACTGTAAGATTAATGCATATTTGTTGATGACTATGTGCAGTACCCAGATGTCAATTAAGGCCTTTCATTTAATAAACAAGCTACTCATTTAAACAGTTTATGCATTCCACTTTAATATAGCCTCTTCTTTTAATTTCCACGAAGTTTCTCATGTGAAAATAATTCACACCAAGAATAATATGTACCTTCTCCTCACATGCTGTACTAGACATGAGTGCAGTTTTAGGGTTCTCGCCTCCATCACCTCAATATCTGATCTTATTCTCATCACAAATCCAGTCTGATTTCACACAGTTCATAACCTCATGTTTTTCTGCTTTCCAAATGCTTGAATGTGGAGTGTGGATAAAATTGATCAGGTAACAAACTGGTTCAAACAAAAGAGTTTTTTTTTTTTTTTTTTGGTACCTGGGATTGAACTCAGGAGTACTTAACCACTGAGACACATCTCCAGTCCTTTTTTTGCATTTTATTTAGAGAAAGGTGTTAGGTCGGTGGCAGCGACTTGGTGGCGACTTAGTGGCAACTTAGAACAAAGCAGCCCTCACTGCTTTGAACATCAATCAGATACCAGCGGAAACGCCTGTCAATCAGCCAGATCTCCTGACTAACGCCTGTCAATCAGCAGGACCCCCTGGCCAATCCTGGAGTTCAGCCAACTCCCCTGACCAACTCCAAGGGGGCAAGGGACCCTAGAGACACCTTTTCCTGTCCCAAGCCCTTCCCTTCCTGCTGTAAGCCCCATAAAAGTCCAGTCCGGTCTAGCTTCCACTTGGTTTCTCCTCAGACCCTTCCCCTGTCCCCTCTGTGGGTCTGATCGAGTTCCGCCCTGGAGTGATATCTCAATAAAGCCTGTTCAGCGGCCCTTTTAAATCTGCCAACTTTGGTTGCTGCCTGCCCAGCCTGATCTGACAAAAGGGTCTCACTAAGTTACTTAATGCCTCACCATTGCTGAGGCTGGCTTTGAATTTGCAGTCTCCTGCCTCAGCCTCCTGAACCGCTGGGATTACAGATTTATACGACTTTGCTGGGCAGGAGTTTCTTAATATTATTTTTATTTGAAAACCTTTTTCTCTTTTATGGGTGAACACTATTTTTAAAAAATCAATCCAAACTATTCCATTCTTGATATCATGTTTTTCTTTTAATGAGGACCTTAAGAAACCAGAAATTGTATTTCATATTGAAACATCCCAGAGGCCTTCTTCTCTTTTGTATTTTATTTTTTCTCCTGTAGTCTTTCCAATCCCTTTCCTGCTGTCACTCCCTCTCAAGGCCAAACTAATAAACAATCCTTTTAAAATGTAAATATTGGTACTTGAAAAAAAAAAGGAATTTCTTTTGTAAATGGAATTGTGAGATTTAGAGGCAAATGAAAATTTGATCCTTGGAACAGCCTAAGGAATTCTGCTTCCTTTTCTTTCTTTCTTTTTTAAACAAGATTGAAGAAGTAGAAGGAGATAGTTCCTTTTATACATAAACAGTAGGTGGTTTTACCACTTATCTCAAGTTAGAATCAGTCCCTGTGTAGACAAGTACAGACTGTATCTTTTTAAGAAGAATATACCATTACAGATATATCACTAGATTAAAAAGAGTCTTCAAACTGTATTTAAAATTGCCAAAACATAAGATCTTTTATCATTATAGTTTGATATAAACAATATAGTTTATCATAGCTTTTTAAATACTAAATACCAAAAACTAATTCAATTTTTTTATAAAACTTCAGGAATTACATTTGATCAGCCATTAGTTATAAACTATCTTTTATGTTCTTTATCCTTTAAAACATACTGGAAATATAGAGGTTAAGATGTCACCTTTCTTACTCTGAGGATTGTATAGAATTGACGAAAGAAATTTCTATCTGTCAGACTTCAACACATAAAAAATTTTCCAAACTAGTTTCTGGACAGAAACAGCCTTACCTCCTTTGTCACCAATGGGTTGCTTGTGGTTAATCTTCTTTTCATGATGTTGTTACTTCAAGTATCACCAGGGCAATAAATTTTACTTGACATTATTATGATGGATGGATTACTAAGACATTATAAATGATGTAAACATCTCAATAGCATTAAGAAGTCAAAGTCAAATGTTTATTGCAGAAGATGTGTAGTATGTCTAGACATAACAATGCAATGAAGAGCAGCAGAGAATAAAAATTAATCCTGTTCAAAGCTAATCGCAAAAATTATGCAGTAAATAGGAACAAATAACTGCATTTGAACTGAATTAAAGTGAGAGTAGTAAAATTGTAAAGTTTTGTGCTTACTGTTTGAAATTGTTAAAATAGATATGAAGGGCGAATCATAAGGATGGAAAGGTTAGCTATCTAAAAAGTATCCCTTAAATAAGATGAGCCTTACAGTATTAGTCACACCAACAAAAATTTATCTGGTTTGTGGTTCATTATAGAATTTCCATAGAACAAAAGTTGTATTTGTATGTCAGGCTTTGGCAAGGAAGAATTGTCCTGAATCAGGCTTCTTTCTAATTCATCAGCTCTTATTAAAGTATTCTTTTGTGTTAATCTTTAGATTGCTTTGTACAAATACACTTAGTGGATTTTTGCTATCCAAAATCATAGGAGTTGGCCATGCTCTCATATTGACCGCAGTGGAAAGTAATGCCATTCACCAATTATACTAACTAGAGTGAAAATTAAATTTTCGGTTATTTCAAATCATTTAAAATTTAAATAAATATAGTAAGTAACTAGTTATGTTTACAGTAAAATCCCTTTCTCATATGCTTCCACTGGGAAGATAAAATCTGCATGAAAAATAAGTAATTCAAAATCACAACCAAATGGTGGCTTACTTTAAGTCATATTTAATGGGGTAAAGGAGTCCAATCAAATAACTTGGATAGATTCTTGGAATATGTTCAAATGTTGTTGAATTCTCAGTATACCTCATAAGAGGCAGTAGCTTTATCTTGGTTTGACAATGTAATACACACATATAGAAGTTAGTTTAAAATTAACTAGGGATAGCTTGGGGAATATCATTTTGATCAAATGCAACCTCAGACAATTACATAAGGCAAACCAGTCATTTGGGACTTGGATATGTGTGGATGTCAAAAGAATGGTAGTTACAAATTTTGTCTTTGAATCCAGATTTCTTGCATTTAAATCTTGGCTTTCTTAATGACTAGTTATGTTATCTTAGGTAGGTAGTTTAATCTCTCAGTGCCTCTGTTTCATCATATAAAAAGTTGGAGTGAGATTAGCCTTCATGTGTGGTTTGTGCATAGGAGAGCACTGGGCAGAAGGGGCATTTCATGTGTTTACTCTTAAAGGTATGACATTTTGTTGTGATAATATCCATAGCACTTTTCCTTCATACATCCATCAGTCTTGGGCTCAAACCAGAGTTCCTTGTTTTTTGTTTTTTTGTTGGTTTTTTTTTTTTGACAAAAAAAAAAGGATTCAAATTACTGTCCTTAAATTTTCCAATGTTGGTATATAACTAGTGATATTGAAAAACCAGCCTGTATCTCAGAGCAAAGACTGTCCAAGGAAGGGACATGGCCTTTGTCCTTGGAAAACCCACAGATCACTCCTAAGCACATTCCCACCCTGCTAAGTTGTTTATCTACAAGTAACAGGAGAAATCTGCTGCGCCAGATGTCCCTGACTCAGTCAGGCTAGGTGGGGATCCATAGCAACCCCCTAGCAGCCACCAATCAGCATGAGACAGGGAAATACCTGGGATGCCAGATAACCCTCCCAGTAGTTTATGGTGGTTGATAACATGTTGGGAAACCATGTAGTTCAGCACGTACACCCCTCTTGGCTTAAACCAATCAGTTCAAATGAATACCCCTTTTGTACTGACCAATCACCCCTACCCAACTTGTTCCCGCCAGTGAATGTGGTAATCATGTTTTAGAGTTGTTATTTGATTTTCCCGCAGTGTGTGATGATTAGCTAAGAGATGCTATGATGTATGTGAAGTCCCTGCCCTCTCCAAAGAATGTATAAAAATGCTGCAAACCCTGGGCTCGGGGCCTCTCAGCGTCACCAGTTGCTGTGTGTGCGCGCAGAGGACCAAGCTAGCTCACAATAAACACCTCTTTGCTGCTTACATCAATCTTGGGTCTCTGGTGGTCTTTGGGGGTCCCGAATTCGAGCATAACAATATTCTAGATGCCCAGTAGAATGGTTGTTTCATCCCATACAATGGATACTGAGATAGGCTAGGAAGTGTGTCTCTGCCCCAAAGAAAAAGAAATCCTTACATCTTTATCATGAGCTGAATTGTGTCCCTTCAAAATTCTTGACTTGAAATCCTAAAGGTCAGTACATCAGACTGTAAGAATGGATATATGTTCTACAGAGAGATCATTATTTTAAAATAAAGTTATTAAGGTGGCCCCTAATCCAGTTTGACTAGTGTCTTTCTAGGAAGATATTAGGACATAGACATATATAGAGAGGAGACTATGTACAAACACAGGGAGAAGATGGCCATCTAAAAGCCAAATGAGGAGACTTTAAAAAAAAATCAACCAAGTTGACACCTTGAGCTCATGTATCTAGAAAATACTTGCATTGTGAGAAAATAAATTCATGTTGTTTATGCCACCCTGTTTATAACACTTTGTCAAGGCAGTCTGAGAAAACCAATACCCAACACGTTGGAAACTATATTGTGCACATCAGTATATTACTCTTCCAAGGTAATCAAGTTCTTTTTTGAGAGAGAGAGAGAGAGAGAGAGAGAGAATTATATATATATATATATATATATATATATATATATATATATTTTAGTTTTCGGCGGACACAACATCTTTGTTTTTATGTGGTGCTGAGGATCGAACCTGGGCCACATGCATGCCAGGCGAGCGCGCTACCACTTGAGCCACATCCCCAGCCCATCAAGTTCTTAATTTTGTAAAATTGCAGAATATCGTCGCATTCTTTTTTCTCTTAATATAAATGTTCAGTGAATGAAGCTACACACATTATATGGTGAGAGTCATCCTTATTTTTGCATGTCCTTGTAGTTTATTTGTTCAAACTACTATACAGGTTGGGAGGAGGAAGCTCGGCGCCAAGCCAAACTACTATACAGGTTTAATTCAATGAATATATCACGGTTTATTCTTCATTCAACTCTTGATGGATATTTGAGTTCCTTCAAGTGTTGCTGCTATCAACATCTTTACAAATGACATTCAGTGAACATACATAAACATTTTTGTTGAATATCAATCTAGCAGTGGGTTATGTGTATGTTCATTTGGGTCAGTATCAATTTGTACTTCTATCAGCAGTACTTGAGTGTTCTGTTTTTCATGATTTTTTTAATGATTAATAGCCATAAACCATAATTGAATTAACTTGAAGAATTAATGATATAGAACAAATTCTACCAATAAATGAAGAATGTGATAGGTATAGATATATTTATCCAGGTCAACATCCATAATTGCGATCAAGTCCACCATGCCCTCTGTAATTGCCTGTTCATTCCTAGCCATGGATCTTTGCCACAGAAGAAATCTACTTTTACTAAATTTTCATATAAAATATAACCTTAAATTGTATTCTGTTTACTCTTCTTCTTTTTTTTCCACTCAGCCAATTTTTGTTATCCAATCTTTTTGTTGTATGGCTCAATAGTTCATGTTTGTCTGTTCTAAGTAGAATTTCATTGTAAAGATAAACTGCTAAGTGTCTATTTTTCAAATGTTGATGAGTGTAAGCATTTGGGTTGTTTACAGTTTGGGACTATTACAAGGTAACATTTTCATGAACATTCTTTTGCAAATATTTATGCTACCTATTTTCACCTTTCATGTGATAATAGCTAGGGGTGGAATATTAGTGTTTTTTGGTGAATATTTCTAGAGTTTTACGACTCAATTTTCAAACTCTATTTTATAATTCAATCTCTGAATTATAAGAATATCTCTTATAAATTGCTAGTCTTTGCTCTCACTGTTAAAATTGTGATATATATAAATTTTCTATATGGAGACAAGTTTTCTAGTTTTTTCTTATGCTGATATCAAATTATTTCAGTATCATTTGTGGAGATGTCAGTTCTGTCCCTGAACAAATGCTTGTGCACCTTTATCAAAAAGCAAATGATCGAACTGGGGCTGTGGCTCTGTGGCAGAAAGGTTACCTGGCATGTGTGAGTCATTTGGTTTGATCCTTAGCACCACATACAAAAATAAGCAAATAAAATAAAGACATGTTGTCCATCCACAACTACAAAAAAGAAGCAAATGACCATATAGACATGGAAATGTATTTCTAAGCTTTTTTTCTTTTGTATTGAATATATGTGTGTCTTTATATTTGTGATATATATGAACACATATATTTTTGAGATACATAAAAGTATATATGTATATATGATATATAAAAGAATGTATATTATATAATTGTGTCTGCCCTTTTTCATATAGCACGATGCTCGTGAAATTCATTTATAATGTTGCATATGGCAGTGTTGTTGCTGAGCTATTCATTACATGTTATGCAGATAAATTACAGGTTGTATATTCCAATGCTGAGGAACATGTGGGTTGTTCCTTATTTCTGTTAATAATGAATTACTTTCCAACTAAGATCTGAGGAGATAGATTTTGGTATTCACTCTGAGTATTTCCTTTCTCTCAGGGATCACATTCTTGAGCTGTGTGTCACCCAAAGACAGAGAATAATTGCTTTTCAAGTTTTTGCAGTCTTTAGTAGGTTACAGTGAGACAGCAAGGCTGTCCCAATTATTTCTATTCTGGCTAGAATTTGAACTTCTTCATTTTTGTTTCATTTCCATTTTCATAATGATTAATTATGTTGAGAACCTCTTTTAAATGTGTCCATTGGCTATTTGTGCATGTCTTATTTTATGAAACACTTATTAAATTGTTCCTCATTTATATACTAAATAGCGTGTCTTTTTCATATGGGTTGTTCAGATTTCTTTTTATATTCTAAACACAAGCTCTTTGACAGCTGTATGTTGTACAAATATGTTCTCTCAATCTATGACTTACTTTTTAAATTTTTAATGCTATCTTTTGATGACATGTTCTTAGGTTTAATAAGTTTTACATTGACCTTTGCTTTTTTTTTTCTTTGTTAGCATTTCACGTTTGTAAGAAGTCTTTGACAACTTGAGGTCACAAAAATATTTTCTTATGTTTTAGTTTAAAAGCTTTATTGTTTCACCTTGCTAATTTATATTTATAATCCATCTAAAATAGACTTTTATGTATGATGTGCAGTAGGAGTGGAAAGGCAATTTCCCAGCACCATTTAATAAAAAGGCCATTCCTTCACCACTGAATTTGTTTATCATATATATATATATATCATATATGTATGGAACAAAATAGATGGCCTGTATTTCACAAACTGTGTTAATAGGTTATTCTTTTTTCCTCTTTTAGTATTAGTAAAATTGACAATATTTTAAATAAATGTTACATCTGGTATATAATTTGGGGGGTTTGGTTTATTCTTCTCTTTCAAAATTGTCTTGCATATTTGGGCATCATATATTTCCATCAAATTTAAAATCAGCTAATTTTCATGTGCAAAATAAAAACCAAAACACAAACCAAAAAACAAAAGCTATGATAATACATTGACTATAGATCAGTGAGAAGAGATTCCACTTTTTATTAATGTTGAAAATCTAGTACCCAAACATGTTACATTTCTCCAATTATCTTGATTTGTAAAATTCTCTCATGTTTTACTAGGATTAGTTAGACACTTGAACTTTCTTACTGATGCTGTAAGCTGTGTATATTTCTCAAAATTTTCATTTCTATTTATGAGTGGTATAAAAAATATAGTTGAATTCTACATTTACCCTATAACTGGAAACCTTGTCTAATCACTTATTGAAACTCACAAGTTTTTTTTTTTCATTTTTTATTTGCACATCATGCTAAATGCATATTGTAAATGTATATATACAGAGCAATACAAAACTATGGTAGATAATATAAATGAAATATATAATTATATTATTTATCGCAAAACATATAACACTTTAATTTGTAATTGTTCATTGTGAATATTTAGATGTAAAATAAAGTTTTGAAGAATTAACTTGTATCCCATGAACATGAAAAATAATTTATTATTTCTAGAACACTTTACTGTGGAATCTTCATATATTTTAAGGCAAGCCCAACATTATGACAATAAATGATATTTTGTTTCCCAATCTGTAAGCATTTTATTTCTTATTTGTTTTTCATGAATTATTGTACTGCCTAAAACTTCTGTATAATAATTCATAGGAGGGTTGAGACAGTATAGCATTGCCTTATCATATTGTTATATAATGTTAAGTATGGGTTTTTGTAGATTGCTATATTCAGCTTCATTTTTAGTTTTCTGAGCATTTTTATCCTGAATAAATATCAAATATTTTAAAATGTTTTCTACATCTTTTGGAAAGATTACTACTCTTTTAAGTCTGTTAATACGCTGAATTATGTTGATTGGTTTTAAAATATTAAAAGTCATTTATTCTAAAATTCCTATCTGATTATTTTGAAGATAAGAATTACCCAGATAAATTCTTCATATTTCATCAATGTCTTCGTTTTTTTCTAAATTCTTAAAAATATAAACATAGTTCTTCAGTTCTTTATAATTTAATCCAGTGTCTAGAACATTTGCTGAGTGCTCTAGTTGTCTGTTATCTGTTAGATTTTTGGCATGCTGCCTATACTGACATGTGGAGTAATTTTTTATTGAATCTGAAATTGTGCATTAAAAGTCATATGTCAAGTTAGTCCTTTTCCACAGAGAACATTGCATTCAAATTTGCTAGGTTTCAAGTACAGAGAATTCTCCCATTAATCTAGGTAGAGACAGTGCTGAGTAGGGGCCAGGTTGTTCTCTCTGTGAAGCTTGGTATCCCCATGTCTGTTCAAGGACCTGCCTGTCTCTTACCTGACTGTGCACATTTTCAGCAGACAACCTGGAGATTTTAACTTAGCACCTAACCCCAAATGAGTACAGAAGTCTCATCTTTGTTCAGGAGACAATGATGGTTCTGCTCTTCCTTTTAAAAGTCATTCTTTGAAAAATTGTAGCCTTTCAAGCTGTGCGTGCTACCCCCAAACATGGCCAGCTGTGTTCTTAGGCCTGCCCTTCAATGTCTCTCCTGAACACCAACCTCAGCCCTCTGAGGACAATTCTCAGTTTTTCTAATGAAAATGTCCTCAGTGCAAAGGTAGCTGCAAGTGACCAAATCACCTTCTAGAGTTTTTTCCCTTTCTGGAATCTTGGTCCATCCAGTTTTCACTGTTTCTGTACTTTTATGTTACCCTCAAACAAATGATTTTTTAATTCTATGTAGATTTTCTTGTTGTTTTTGATATTTGTAGTTTCTTTTAACAGGAGCATTGGTCTGTCACGTAGCATTCACATCATCCACAGATTTCCTCCAACCACAAATTTCCTCCATCCACAGATTTCTTCCATTTTTTTTAAACTTTACATTTTACCATGAGATCAGGCCCTTCTGTATCTTCTTGAATATTCTCTCTGATTTCCAAATCATAAGAAGTTTCTTGCAGAAAGTGGATTCTTATTGAGTATCTACCTGGTGGTTGAATAACCAATATTTTTCCAACAAAAAGGCATGCCCATTTAAAAATGTCACATTATTTCTGTTTTATTTGGGCGGGTGGGGCATATAGATGATTGAACTCAGGAATACTTGACCTCTGAGCCACATCCCCAGCCCTATTTTATATTTTATTAGAGACAGGGTCTCACTGAGTTGCCTAGCAACTCCCCATTCCTGATGTTGGCTTTAAACTCGTGATCCTCCTGTCTCAGCCTCTTGAGCTGCTGCGATTACAGGCACGTGCCACCATACCCAGCATGTTGCAATATTTCAAATGAGACTGTTTAACTCTGAAAAACTAAAGTTTACATTGCCAATATATCCAAATACTATTTGATGTTTATTATTGGTTTAGTTGCTCAATAATCTTGGATATTTCATTATAGTACCTAGAAGATATTCTGTCATTATTTTGTTTAATTGTGGATATTAAAAAACAGTTTAAAGGGGCCAAAAACCTGCAATAATAATAGATACACTTGTTAAAGACATCTTATAGAGTATGTATTAAACAAATATTTGACTTAGACATTGAATTAAAAGAAATGATTTTCCTGAAATAGTTATGGTGTCAATATTTCCAGAAATACCAATATTATCTCTAACAATTTTTGTGTAAATATAAGTGAGAAGGAAAATCAGAATCCCAATGAATATCTCCACCCAGAATAATATAATATGTAAATAGTGCAGTTTTTTAAAAATTTCTACTTATATCTTGATGTATTTTGCCAGCATAAACTTCCACAGCAGGAAACAGACAAAATTTGTTCCTGGAATAATTTTCCAGTGTATTTTTGAAAGCATCATTTAAATCGATTCTCCTGAAGGTGACTGAAATCAAGGGTTGGGATCAACTTAAAATTTTGCTCACCATTAGGATAAAAAAAAAATCGTTTCCTGCAATGTTTACTGCAGGGCCTGAAATAAGCCCAAGAATCTGAAAGTTATCTTGAGTTTCCAAAGTAAGCACATCATTTTTGTGTTGCTTACATTACTTTTTATTTGACTGTGAGTTGATCATAAAAAGAATACTTATCATGGAAGAGTGAATGCCCACCATTAGACAGAAAACAACTCAGTGGGAGCAGAACTCACACCACAAGGAGCCCTGTACCTACCAGTTATTGCTAAGATTTGATCATTTCTTGTTGTGGGCTGTTGGGAGATGTATACCAGTGTGCATGTGCTGATGTCTATGTTTGTACGATCCTTTGCATGATGCCAGGAAGAGATGCCCAATCATTGTTTTATTTTGATTTAATTTGTTTATTCTCACTTTACCGTCATCAATGACATCATTGGCTTATTACTGAATTTGATAAAATAAATAATAAAAGATCTTTTTCTAGATTGTGCAAGTCATAAAAAAAATTCTTCTGAAATCAGCTCCCAAAAACTAGACTGCAAGCTTTACATGACATTTCACAGCATGAAAGAACAGCTTTAATCTCTCAATCTGAAATATCCAAATGACCCTAGGCTGCTCATTTTATATTAAAGCATTAATAGTCCTATTGCCTGTGGCTGTACAACTTCATTTCTCACTTGTGTGAAGCAGCAGCCTTAAAGGGGCCATGGTTCTTATTTAAGGACTTTTCAAAAGGAAAGCTGACACCACCAAATAAACACATTTAATGAAGTGAGATTACTAGTCACTAAGGCGCTAATGAACTGTAAGATTAGCTTCAGCAAACAAAATTTCTCCCATGTCCCCTCCTGCCAATATCAAGGACTCTGGCTGGGAGATAAGATGTAGAATTATCCGGAGTTCAATATTCAGACAGCTGAGGTAGGGTCCTTCCTTTGGGGTTATATGCTGTCAAAGTGACAGCAGAGTTCTAGGTCAAAATTAATACGAAATGAGAGGTAGGGAAGTTTGATTTGTTGGTTTATTTTACTTTTATAAAGAAGAGTTCCTCCTTAGAGTCATGGAAATACACAATCTATATAGCAATATACATTTTTTTCCTGATTCTCCAAAATTCTTTCGTACCATGTTATAAACATATAACATTATAGCTATATGTGTATGATACATTGCAAAGTCATCTAAGCCTGTGGTAAGCAAACTATTATGATGAAATTAGACACAACAAAATAAACAAGCACAGATTACATCATCCCTTTTGTAAGGGATGGAGGGACAGAAAGAAGAAGAGTCAAGGATGAACATGAAAGAGGGAGGAAGCATGAGGAATTCACAGAACAAGAGTTTTAAAAGGCCTACTAACCAAATATAAAGGCATGGTCTATTGACCCACAGCCAATAAACCAAGTGCATAGTTACAATGGTAGTATTCACAAAATATTCTTTGTAGTCTTTATTTTTTGCTGTCTAAAGAATTGCTGCATCACCAACTCAGCTGCAGCAGTTTGGACTGAAAAATAGATAAGCTGTAGAGAGGGGCCCGGATCATTTGCTCACGTGAGCAGTAGGCTTTTCGGGTGGTGCACGTTACTCACTGATACCCAGATAGTGTTGCACAGCCATCTCCTTTCTTTCTCTTAACCTCTCTATTCATACCTATTGCACTGGGGCTCTTCTTCAGGAGCAGCACCATGAGGCTGCTTAACATCATAGCTTCAATACATTCTGGTCAAGGAGGGACAGGGATAACAAGCTCAGCATATTCTCCCTGTGGGATCAGATAGGCTTTGTGAGATTTCAACGGTTCAGTTATTTTCAGCCTCCTGGAAGAAATTCAATGTCAAAAGCACATTTTTTAGTATACTGTGCTCACCTCCCACCCTTGTTCTGAAGCATCCTGCCTCATCCTTTCTACATCTGCTTTTATTACATCTCTCGATGGTCATGAATTTCAGCTTATTGTGTAAAGAAAAAAATCCTTACCAATGTGAGTCATTCCGACATCATTTACAAAAGGAGATGCTCAGAAAAGCCCTTCTAGAGATGGAGATAAAGAATAAGTAAAATAGGCAGCAAAGGAGAGTTTTAATTTGGACTTCATCTCAAAGAGTGTTTGTATGTTTTTCAGCCACATAAGCAATGACGGCAAGCTCTTGCTTCTTTTACTCTTTTGTTTTTTTCTTGTACTATACTTATTTTATAAACAATCACACATCAAAGATTCTTTCTAGAAAAAGAGTGTATGTATGCAAATCCAGTTTAGACAGTTTTAGAATTCACAAAGAACTTTGTATTTAACCCTTATCAATTATGCCCCCATAAAAAGAGTTAGTGAAATTCAGAGATACACTATAATTCAACCTATGTCACTTTGGAAAATTTAGAAATTAAAGTCCTTTAGAAACTAAAGGTGTTCTTATTTATTTATTTATCTATCTATTTATTTACTTATTTATTGTTTTTAGTACTGGGGATTGAACTAAAGGTTTTCAATGGACTCTAATCACTTCAGTAGTTCAGCTCTTTTTAACTTTTACAAATCTCCCCCAACTCCAGTTTTTACAATGGCAGACAGAGCGGTCCATCACCCAGTCCTTGTCCCATCCGCTGAAACTATTTTCCATCTTTCTGTACTTTTCTGCAATCTTTTCTTTCTGTCTTTTTTTTCCTGGTACTGGAAATTGAACCCAAGGGTGATTTACTACTGAGCCACACGCCCACAGTTCTTTATTAAATTTTTAAATTTTTTTATTTTGACACAGGTTCACTAAGTTGCTAAGGGTCTCACTAAATTCCTGAGGCTGGCTTCAAACTTGGGATCTTCTGTCTCAACCTCCCAGGTTTCTGAGATTACAGCCATGGACCACCATACCCAGATTCTGCAATGTTTTCTAAGCACACAAAATTTCCATTTAGTTCTTAAAAATGCCCTATTTCTTATAGCCATTAATTCTGCTTTCTGTTCCTTCCTGGATCTAACTCAATTTCCCCTCTGCCTGGATAACTATTTCTAATTTAAATAGGTAGCAACATGTAACCAGGGCGGCTAGTCTTGGTAAAGATCTCATCACTTCACTCCCAGCTGTGCAACTTCTATTAAGTGAGTTCAGCTGTCTGTACCTCAGTGCCCTTGCTTGCCATATGAGGTTGGTGACTACACTGTCCTCATAGGGTTGCTTGCAGGGTAAATGATTTAATCTATATAAAACAGGACAGTTCCTAATTAACCAGAGTCCAGATCAGTGCCTAACTTCTATATGTATTTCACATATCTCACAACAAATTACTATATTCTGATACTATTTCCTCTTCTAAATTCCCTCTGCCAGTACTGTCATCCTGGTCCTTATCACTAATTGGTTGGATTTATGTAATATTCTCCTAAGTGCTCTGAACTAAGGCACATCCAAGATATTCTCTACATCGTTGCCAGTGTGGTCTTTTTAAACCCCACATCTCATCAGTTCACTGACATGCTTAAAACTTCAACAACACCCCATGGCTTTCAGCTTATGTGCTTAAACCTCTGCTTTACCTTGTAATGCCGTCCATCTAAGTGTATCTTTATCTCCTGTATTAGTGCTCTCCAGAGAGACACAGGCAAGAGGATACATATATAGATAGGAGAGTGGATTTATTAGGGAGTTGGCTCACATTGATCCTGGTGGTTGAGAATTCCAGTGACAGGCCAACTGCAGGCAGGAGACCCTGGGGTTCTCATTGTGTGGTTCAATCCAAGTCCAGAGGTTCATATCCAAGGAATATGATGAAGTAACTTTCAGTTCTAGGTTGAAAGTCTGAGAACTTGGGTACTGCTGGTGTAGGTCCTGGAGTCCAAGGGCCAGGAGCCTAGAGTTCTGATGTTCATGTCAAAAGGAAAAAAAAAAAAAAAAGAATTTATCCCAGCTTTCAGAGTAGAGACCAATTCATCATCTCTTTTTATTCTCTACTGGCCTCTGGCCTGTTCCACTCAGACTGCTATGTTAATCTACTCTGCAAACATTCTCACAGAAAAACCTAAATTAATGCTTTAACAAGTTTTCAGGTATTCCTTAATTCAGTCAAGTTGACACGTAAAATTAACCAAAACTTCTAATTTGCAGAGGGTGCTAAATAAAAGTAAATGAATGGATTAAAATGTTTGACTGACCATCAAGTCATGGTATAAGCATATCCACTGGACACTATAAAATATGTCCTTTTGGATCTGATCTCTACAAAAAAAATTATCCACTGGACACTATAAAAGATGTCCTTTTTGATCTGATGTCTATGAAAAAAGACACAGTTTATGTCCTAGGCAGGATTAGAGCAGAAATTTCCATGATCTAACCTACTAAAATGTGTTGGCTACAAATAAAATGCTTGATCTTGCCTTTGGGACCAGTGATTTCAGGATCTGGGGAGGGGAAAGCACAGGTGACTGAAAACTACCCCTTTCCCTACACAGTGTTTCTTTCCATTTGTTTGTAAACATACTACCTTTGGGAGTCATGGACCTCCCTTGCATTCCTTCTTAGTGTAGGAATCTGATATTTCTCTCACTATTTAAAAGTTAAGTCTAAATCCATGCACAAAGTTTAAAAATGAACTTAGATTTATATTTCATGGGTTTTCACATCTGTCTCTATCTTTGTCATGACCATCCAAAGGAAGATGAGCACTGCAAGCACCCAAAGATGCTTCCAAGTTCTCCATCCAAGCGAATACCCAAGCACACTACAGAGTCCCCTGACTAGCCTGGTTTCTCCCTCCTTTAGGCAGTTGTTGAGTCTTTCTAACTTTATATAAATGGGATTACATAATATGTGTAGCCTTTGTGTCTGGTACCTTTCACACCACAAAAGATCTATGAGATCTATCAAAGATCCTTTGTATGACAGCAGTTGGTCCCTTGTTATTACAACATAATATTCCACTGTATAAATACACCAGAACTTGTTTTCCAGTCTCGTGTGGATGGATATTTGGTGTACTCCCAGTCCAAGGTTATGATGGATACAGATACCTGCATTTCTCTCTTGCAAGAAGTTCTCAAAAGTGACTTAAAAGTGAACCTCTTGGATCATAGGGGACTATGACTCTTAACATTTGTGGGGTTTTTTTTTTTTGCACATTTCCAATTTTTTTTTCTTCCTACGTTCTTATATACTAAACAGCTAGCTCTTCCTGAAATTTTAATCTCTATTGGAAAATTGTATTATTTTTCACAAATGTCCTTTCTTTACACAGTGTCCATTTCTTTTTAAATAGGCAGCCAATTCTATACAATGAACAATTTAAAGATTTAATAATACAAAGAATATGTGACAAAAAAACAACTTGAGGGGTTGGAGATTTACATTTTCATTTTGTTTGTTTTCATATCCTTGTACTTTCGAAGGACATTCTGAAGTATTACAAACCATTATGTGTACATAAAAGTTAAACATTTGTTTGAAAGTTTTTTAATTTGGAATTTTATCTATGTATACTAATCATTAATTTCGACTCTTTAAATAAAGATCCTGGCTGTTAATGCAACTCATTTCAGATTTTTATGTTGATTATCTCGACACTTTGACAGGTGAATGAATGTTCCTTACATATTTTCTATCCTTCACTCTTTTTCCAAAGGTTCTTTTTGGTTTTCTTTTATTCTATGTCTTTTTTTTTTTTTAGGTTAGAAGCATTAACACTTGTGATTGTATCCTGAAACACTTCTCTTAGATTCTTAGCCTCAATCCTTTCAGTCTAATTCTAAATAGCTAGGTAGGATATTCAGAATTATCAGTGCCCTTCACCTCCTTCCTGTCTCCAAAACAACCAGTTATATGTTCTTGTGATTCTCTGATTTTTCTCTGGAAGATTCGTAGTGACTTCTGCGATGAAATCTCCAGCTTCACTTTAGCTGTAACAGTTTTGGAAGGAAAACCTAAGAACTAAAGAAAAAAATGCTTCAGCAGAATTGGAAATAAAAAAGGGAAAAATGGGCTTTTAGAAGGTTAAGACGCCAGATAATAGTGCTTCTTTGTTCTTTCTGGGAAATGCAAGTGATAAATATCAGACAGAATGAAGCATATGATAAACAAGAACAAAATCTAAAGCAAGAAAGTAATCCTTGATGCTGCTGATAGTGGCAATAAAATCACACTCACACTTCCAAGTATGAGGGGGAACTCCTTAATAAAATATAGGGATTAGAAATCACTCAGAATTTAAGCTTAGTCAGATGTAATGAAACTTTCCACACAAAACCAAAGATTATCTAATAAAAATTCATTTTCTCTGATTTACCCAGGACAACTTGAAAGCACTGGTATCTGGTTATCAGTCTAGCAAAAGCTTTGCCCTAGCTCAGATTTCTAGAGGATCAAACTAGTACTTTGGTCTCATATTTATACTGGCAAGGTTATCAAAACAGATTCTATGTGTCCTTCCTTTTTTCATTGTCTGCCTGCGACCAATCATAACTTCATCGCTAAGAAGTGACAAAGTGTCCAAGGAATTTTGAGAATCTGAGTTGCTAGGAGTCCACAGAAGCCTTTTCCGCCAGGCTTAAAGCTCCACACAGATCTTACCACTTCTTCCCTTAGCAAGGTCCTTATGTTTTCTGTGTTGCCGCAACTTGTCTCAGACAGTTCAAACACAATTAGAGACATAATTAAAATGGAGAATATCATCATCCAATGTTTGTTTCCAAATTTACTTCCCCATTGTGAAAACAGCATTACCCTGGGATTCAGACAGACCATAGTCCTCTTCTGAGTCTAGCCTACTGGTTATGTGACCTTGATTTGATTAGATACAGTCTCTGAGTCTTGGCTTTCCCTTATCCATAACACAGAGCCAATTATGTCCCCATCTTACATAAACTATAATTGTAATTAAACTAATAATGAATATGGAAAACCTGGCATCAAAATATAGTAAGATTAGTTCCCTCACAACGATAATTTGACTTCACATGATTAAAAAATGAGGTAGATACAGGGAACACAAAGTGACTTTGGAGGGCAGCAAGCTACAGACAAAAGAAAAAACAAAATAAACAACCAAAAAACAACCATAACCAACATAACAACCACAACTTACTCAGGTTGTGGTGACAATCCACCACTGATGTTTGAAAGTTAGTTAACCTTTTTGAATATTACTTTTTTTTCAACAAAAAAATGCATGTTATGATGACTTAATGGGATATTTTGAGGAAAAGATCAAAAAAGGTGATACACAGGAATGATTCTGGTATGATGCACATTGCAATGGCTTAAAATATTCTGAATGCTTTTCATAATGGGGTTAAAAATATGATGGTCCTTAATATACCATAAGACTTCCAACCACTTAGAATTACATTACACTCCTCTTTTTGAAGGGTACTTCCTGTCTCTAAGCCCTCATCTTCCAGCATCTTCTGTGTTGGCTCTGATTCAACCAGCCCAGCCTTTTTCCTGGTCAACACACAAGCCAAGCTCATTTTCAATTTAGCAAAGTTCCTGTGGTTTCACTTCCTTTGATTGAAGGTTCTCCTCCCACCGATTTTTAAGGCTCATTTCCTTGTTTCATGTATACCTCACATATCTACTCCACCCTATGTGACATTGGAATTCATTCATCATAAGTGAGTTCTGTCCTAATCAAATATTTCAGTTTTCTTTAACTGTTTAGTCACCGTCTTCATTTCTCTTTAGCCATTAATGCTAAACTTTAATAGGGTTGTCAATTCCTTAGGTTTGAGAGAGAATTTCTGCACAAATATTCTTCTATATATTCCAGTGAGTGATTGAATGCCAACTCACTTTATTTGGGAAACTGGCAGAAAAATGATATAAAACAACAAAACTTCTCTAAAACAAGAATAAAACAAGGAAAGAAGAATAATGAAGAATGAAACTCATTAAAAACAACTGTAGAAAGTCCATCCATTCACATAGGACATATGAATGTTAATATAAAGGTTTATTTGTGGAAATCAATAGCAATTATTGAACATCTATCAAATGAGTTGCTCGCAAAGTGATTAAGACATTATTATTTCCATGTTAGAAAGGAAAGTGAAGGGTGAACAAGAAAACAGGTATTACATTGCAGATTGAAGACCTGATCCCACCTCCCCTGTTAGTATAAGATATACTGCTTTTGAAGAACTTATAATTGAAGATGAGAAATAGTAAAAACATCAATATTTATTTATGAAGGCAAAACTACAGAAGTCTCAGGGTACCATAGAACAATTCCTGTGAATGAGCCAATGTGGACTGATTTCACGTGGTGGTGGTGGTGGTGGGGAAGTGTGGTGTGTACAGCCAGGCCTTGGAAGATGCATTCAATTTGCTTCATGATTTCAGGTTGCATCTACTGAATGCTTCCTCTGTACCAGGTAATTTTTCACTCATCTTTTATCAATTTATCAATATAATCTTTGCAAGAACTCTATGAAATGTGTACTGTGATTTTTTTTCCCCCACTTACTGTATAGGAGATTAGGCAGAGTCAAAGTAAAAAACTTGCCCAAGACCAACCTTGCATTGAGCGTCAGAGCAAAGGATTGAATCCAGATAGTTTCAGCAAGAACCTGTATTTCAAAACAATATTTTATTTTCATAAGGAAAAGAAAAAAAAATTATCCTTTTTTTTGGGGGGGCGGGGGGCGAGTACTAGGGATTGAACTCAGTCATGGGCACTCACCCACTGAGCCACATCCCCAGCCCTATTTTGAATTTTATTTAGAGAGAGGGTCTCACTGATTTGTTAAGCACTGCACACCATTGCAAAGGCTGACTTTGAACTTAGTATCCTCTTGTCTTAGCTTCCTGAGGCGCTGGGATTACAAGCATGTGCCACCACACCCAGCTTAGGAAAAAGAATCTAAATATGTATATCTTCATTTGCTGTCTTCAGTTCCTCCTCTTTCATTCTCACTTTAACTGACTGTTCAGCCTTTTGTCCCCTAACTTCCTTAAGATGGCTAGAGCCAGTAGCAGCCCTGGCATTCACAAAGCTGACCGGGTTGCACCAACCTCAGGGCTTTTTCCTAACATCTCAGGACTAGTTGCTCCAGTCTTTCCCTCTTCTTCAGTGCTTTTCTACTTTTCCTGGTGTATAACTGCTTGCTATTGTATTGTTTTCCTCAACTACATCTGGTCCTGTAAACTCTGATATCAGGCTGTCACAGGGTCAGTCCTTGTACCTCTTCTCTATAAATATTCATTTCCTAGTTGATTTGTGCAGTCTGAGAGAGAGAAATAGTATTTACATGCTGAAGATCCCCTGATTTTGTCCAGACTTCCCCCTGCACTGTTCTCTTACTTGACCTTGGATTCTGTAACAAATCCTCCTGTTGTTTTTTGAACAAGCCACTGGCACTGCATTCCCATCGAAGGACTTTCATGTTTCATTATGTCCTTTGACTGGAGGACCCTTTTCTAAAGACTTCATGGGGCCGGCTCCCCTGCTGATGTCAGATCTGCTCTCTGTGCCAGAGTTTAGATTGCTCTCTGACTTAATAGAGAGAGAATCAGTCCCTGACACAGTGCCTACACAGCCTGATATGGAATTCTGCTTTCCTCTCTCGGGTTACACTTTTTTCCATTGGACATATAACATCCACCTATGATTTATATTTCAGTTAATTTCTGATTCCTTGAACTCTAGTTTAGATCATAATTCCACCAGATAATCATATTTTGTGGCTGGTGATGACCAGTGCAATCTCTTAAGACCTAAAATAAAGTCTGACATGCAACAGGCACTTCCTTAACATGTATAGATGAATCAATGAATAAACCAATAAAATGAAAGTTTGATGCAAGGAAACACCTAACAACCAAAACTTTTAAGAGTTGTTAGAAAAAATTTGTAAATCAATTTATTTGAAAAAAAATTAAGAGACTACCCAAAATAGTAGTGGAAAATACATCAGGAAAAAATCTTCCCCTCGTTTTTAAGGTTGTACACTTCAGAAACGGTCCAAAATATGAAAATTATTGACATAAATATTTAAAATTTTTATGTGAATACTTTTTGTGTCAATAAATTTTTATGTAGAACTATAAAAATTTTAATGATCCTTTTTATTGTTTAACTTCCCTATCATACTTTTTTTCTATAAAATGGGGAAATAACCATTCCCAATCATATAGTTAGTATGATATTAAATATAGTAGTAAATGAGTATGTGTATAGTAGTAAATGAGTGAGTAATAAATGAGTAAATGAGTTACTAAATATAGTAGTAAATGAATGATATTAAATATAGTAGTAAATGAGAGTGTATATATACCCAAATATTACTTGGAAAATAGTAAAATACTAACAAAAATAATGTAATATAAAAATTCTTTTTTATTGTTAGTTTATTAGTAAAATAACCATAAATCCTATAAATCACAGTTTAGGCCACTTTGAACATGTAAGCATCTAAAAGAAGTAAACATAGGGTTGGAGTCAGCCCTTGATGGGTGTAACAGTTTTGTGTTTTGTGGTTGGACATCACAGACTTAATGCTGAATTTCAGAGTGTTTTAATTTCTGGATGTATTAGCTTGGTGAATGTGTTAAAAATCACCCCATGGTCAAACAAGATCTAAGACATAATCAGGAGAATCACTGTTTTAAATATTTAGCTGGAACGTTTTACAATTTTCATTACATAAATAGGTCCCATATATACCAGGTTATCTATCAGGTACTAGGAAAATTTTTCATTGGATTCTTTATTTGATCAAGTTGTATTAAACAGGATCATTTTCTTTCAGTGATTATTAATGGATAAATCTCAGGCTTTTTCTTTTCCTTAGTTATTGCTTGACAACGTGCATAAGAATGAAGAATCACTTCATAGCTGAAATATATTCACCTTGGAAAAAACTAAAATGACTCTTTTATGTGATTATTTTAATGGTGTGACTCCTTTAAGAAGAAGAATATTCTTTGGCCTCTGACATTTTCAGAATGGGGTTGGCACAATAAAAAAGAATCTTGTTCTTTCCTCTTGCATATAATTCTCATTTATGAGAGTCTGGTGTTTATAACTGGTTCTATAGAATATAGGTATTATTCAGATGAAATGTGAATAAAATAATGTCTGGGCAGAGAGTGGACAAAATATTTATATAATTTAGATGAGTACACGGACTCGTAGACCAAGAGCTATCAGAGAAAAATATTTTAGCAGAATTACCGTTGTTTGATAACTCTTAATGGAACACAACATTACATTAAAACCATGAAAATCATAAGTATATATGGATTTTCCAGTAACTTTGAATTAATCAAGAAAGCAAAATAGTATGCCATATGGATCTCAAATCAGTTGGTTACTGAACAGGAAATATTTAACTTTCAAAGTAGTGTCGGTTAACAGAAATATAAGGTAAGTTGCATATGTAATTAAAATTTTTCTAATAGCTACTATAAGAAAGTTTAAAAAAAATTAAATTAAAATCAATAATATATTTTTTTTCAACATGATATCAAATATCTAATTTAAGTGCATTGAATATAAAATTCCTGAGATATTTCATATTTTTTCATACTAAATATTTGAAGTCATATACTTTATAATTATAACACTCCTCAAATCAGAAGCTAATATTATATTAGAAATACCTTAGCTGTATAAGATATCTTACAATTTTATTTCTAAAATTAGGTACACATTCTTAAGATGGCTAAGTATTTCTAAAAGTATTCAAATAACTGAATTGTTCTGTCCAAATAATTTCCCTTTAGCATTTGTAATCAGGTTGATAAAACTGGTTTCTCTTTTGTGGAAGAGTTGAATTTTAAATGAGCATCTTATTAGTTCCAATCTTTTTCTGTCTAAGGTAGACTCTTTTGTCAACTCAGTATTGTTAATATTGATCTCAAAAAAGAATTGTCAAAATTAATAAGCAATTCTTAAATTATGAATGCCAATACTTTTGTTATACTTTGGAGTCCATTTACATAATAATGTGATAAAATTTAAAATATTTAACCTATTGATTTTTATTAGAGGAATTTATGAAATCGTCATTATAGGTGTATATGTCCAAAAGTTTCAATTTCACCCAAAGTTCTTTTTACCCATTTAGCTGGTTGACTAGATTTTATTTTCTTGCTTGGAACTTCAAATTTATTTATTTTTATGTAGTATGCAATTGTTGAGGAAATATAACTCACATTCCCATTTTTACTATTATTGTTAGAATTGGAGAAACATCCTTTTTCTGTCAAGAAAAAATTAAATTTTAGCTAAATTCAACAAATCTTTGTAAAAGTCTCCCATGTCTCATTTAATAATTATTGTTAAAGAGCAGTATTCACTTAATTCTTTCAATAGTTACATGACATTCATAATTCTTTTCTATATACCTAACAGTTTAACTGTATCCATGACACTCATAATTTGTTAGGAAAACTGAGAACACAGTATTTCCCTATAGTTTTTAAAATATACCACAATGGATTTCATCAATTAAAAAAAGCAATAAGATAGAAATTAATGTATTTCATATCTATCTAAAATTCTTATATAACTGATAAAAATTAAAAAAAAATCTATACCACAAATGCATTTTTTCTAGATATCAAAATGAAAAAATTTCTTCATGCATTTAAAAGTTGATTTAGTCAACATATACATGAAACCGGGCACTATGTCTTATATCACATAACTAATGTAAATCCAAAAAGAGTGCTTACATTTTTTTCAAGTTTTAGGTAAATTGGCTAATACTGTTAATAATCCACAGGATTTTGATCACTAAAGATATTTCTAATTTTTTGAAGAACTATTTTTTAGCATTTTCTTCATTATCTAGTTAAATTTTCACAACAGAATAATAATTTTATTTACTATCTTTACATCTAACAAAGACTTTTTTTTGATGTAAGATTTCAAATAACTGGCTAAAAATCCCTTAAATAATTTTGTTAGAAATTTTATTTTGATTTCAGAAAATCAATTTTATTTAGATTTTTCTGACAGCTGAGACAATATGTCTTATAAAATTCCTATGTGCTTGAATAAAATATTTCTCAACATCGTGTTTTATTATGTTTAGTTTTTTCCATTTTTTATGAATAAAAAATTTGTTTTGTTTTTGACAGAAAATTGCTAATATTTTCATGGTGAAATTTGTAACACATTGTTTGAATCACTTTTATTCTGCCTGTCTAGTCATATTAGATTCTAAATCTGCATTTAATTCTAAACTGGTAAGTTTTCTGTTCACAATTTTAGAATTTTTCTATACTTATTATTTTGGGGGATAAGGGTACTAGGAATTGAACTCAGGGGCACTCAACCACTGAGCCACATCCCAAGCCCTCTTTTGTATTTTATTTAAAGATGGAGTCTCACTAAATTGTTTAACACCTCATGGTTGCTGTGGCTGGCTGACTTTGAACTTGCAATTCTCCTACCTGAGCCTCCTAAACTGCTGGTATTATAGTTGTGAACCACTATGACAAGCTATACTTATTTTTTTAAATTAGAAAAAATATAATAACAGTAGTCTCTACCTATCTGAGAGGGACATCTTTTAAGAACCCTAGTAGATTACTGAGGATAGCTTCAAAACATACATACACACACACACACACACACACAAACATTGTTGATTTTTCTATGTATAAATATGCATTGCCTTAGTCTGTTTTCTGTTGCTATAACAAAAGTACCTGAGACTGAGTGACTTTCAAAGAAAATACAGTAGGATGAATGAGTTAAGGCAGACCTTGATTGGCTTCTAGTGAGGAACACCTAGTTTTGACACATCATGGCAGATGGCAACATGGAGAAAGTTAATTTGAAAGGGAGATATCATAGGCAAGACAGGAAGCCAGACATTAAGAGATCAGGTTTGCTTTTTTATAACTACTCACTCTTGTGAGAACTAAGCCAGGTCCCCTGAAAACTACCTTAATCCCTTCAAAGTACAGTGCCTCCATAACCTGATTATCTCCCAATAGGTCCCACCTCTTCAAGGTTCCACTTGCTTCCTTTATATCAAGAGCCAAATCTCCAGCATATAAACCCTTGGAAGACAATCTACATCTAAGTCATAGCAGCTATGATAAAATTCAATTTATTAATTAAGCATAGTGAGAAGTTAAAAATAATGGTCAATGACAAAATATAACAATTATAATGATATACTACAATAAATTGCTAACATCACACTCATGCGCTTTGGGGTCATTTTTATATTAAATAAGTGCTATTTGCACACACATACATTCTGATACTATGACAGTTGAACTGATATCTGCCAAGATAGCTGCTAAGTGATAGCTGCTAAGTCCCTGGACAGGACAGAGTGGGATCACACAAGATTTCTTTGTCATACAACTTAAAATTCACAAATTATTTACTTTAGACATTTTCCATTTAATATTCCTGGATTATTCTGAGGATAGGTAACTTAAACCAAAGAAAGTTAAATTGAGGATAAAAAAAGAGCACTTACAACTAAAAATTGGCATTTTAACTTAAAATGTCTGTATTTCTTCATACATAATTCAAATAAACTCTCTAAAATGTTACCTCAGCCTTTCAGCAGATGAATTCTGCAATCTGTATTTGGGGTAAAATTGGGAGTTCATAACCAACTTGAATCTAATGTATGAAATATGATATGTCAAGAGCTTTGTAATGTTTTGAACAACCAATAAAAATAAGAAAAAAAAAAGAAAAAAAAAGAAAATGTGGCATATATACACAATGGGTTATTACACAGCCATTAAGAAGAAAGAAATTATGGCATTTGCCAATACATGGGTGAAACTGGAGACTATCATGCTAAGTGAAATTAAGCCAATCCCAAAGAACCAAAGGCCAAATGTTCTCCTTGATATGCAAATGCTGACTCACAATAAGGGGTTGAATGGGGGACAATAGAAATTTATTGCATTAAACAATGGGGAAGGAGAGGGATGGGAATAGGAAAGACTACGGAATGAATCAGACATGACTTTCCTATGTTCATATATGAAAACAAGACCAGTGTAACTCCATGTCATATACAACCCCAAGAGTGAGAAGTTATACTTTGTGAATGTATAATATGTCAAAATACATTCTACTGTCATGTATATCTAAAAATAATTTTTAAAAAGAAATAAAAAGTTATATCAGTGTGTAAAAAATTAATTTTGTGAAATCAGTCTATTAACACTGACTAGATCAGTGATGTATTTAAATACAATACCACATCCAACACAAGCACATGACTCACACACATATTATAAGGATACCTTTATGATGACACATTAAGAGAAAAGTAATTTACTAAAAGTTGAGCTTTATTTAAAAAAACTCATGATATTTAAATTTTTAAATTTAAATTAGTTAAAATTAAATTAAAATTTAGTTCATTAGTTATATAAACCACGGTTTACATGTTTATCAGTCAAAAATGTTTTCTACCACACTGGACCATGGAGCTCTAGAAAACTTAGATTTAAGAAGCACTTAAAATTTTCACAGGATGGAATTAAAATTAAAACATATTTCTTAATTGAAATTTCAGTCATTAAGTCATAAAAAGATTTATGGAGAAGGACACAACCATGCCCTTGATAGTCCTTGAAGTAAATCTTCAACATTGTATTTGACATGGAGGTTAAGATCAAAGCTTCTGAGGGTGTTTCCTGAGTTTCTAAAGCACAGGCTTCCTACTTAACCCAGGATAGATGGTTAATCTACCATTTGATAAGTGTTCAATAAAAGTTTTACAAGTATAATTGTTGCAGTATTATTGCCAGCATTACTTCAGTGATAGGCAAGAGATGCCTTGATGGGATCACTTTTGTTCAGATTTTAATCTTGTGTAAAAGCAAAGTATCAGAAGATTATGTAAGCACAATTTTCCTCTGTTCCAACACAAATTTATACTCCGAATTTGCATAACTTTCCTTTTTTTTTCTTATAACTCTGCTGATTTTCTCACTTTGTTTTTGTTTAAAAATAGCTTGGAGCTGGGGTGGTGCTCAGTGGCAGAGCACTTGCCTCGCACGTGTGGGAAACTGGGTTCCATCCACAGCACCACATAAAAGTAAACAAGTGAAATAAAGGTATTGTGTCCATCAGTAACCAAAAACAAAACAAAACAGAAAACCAAAAAATTAAAACAACAACAACAACAACAAATAACATTAGGTGGCAAATTAAACTAAATATAATTGTTTAATTCTGATTCTTTTTATTGTTTTTTGAAATATTTAACCTAGGTAGGATAGACAAAGTGCTAGATGGATAAAAATAAATGGGGGGCAGCAAATGGAGACTGAAAAATGTCTAAGATGCTACGTGGCAACATTTTTACTTGAAGAGAGAAGTTCTGGGACTTGCATGATTAATAGATCTCATTAGATCACAAAGGCTGAAAATCAAGGTTATCTAATGGCCAATTCAATCCACAGTGAATTCCTAGGTAGAATCAATATGATAATGATCATTCTTTTCTTTTCTTGGTTGAGAGAAGTGTTGAGTGCAGCGATTGCATGTGTGTGGTGGTGAGGGGAGGTGGTGGGTTGGGATGGGTGCAGAGCAGAACACACCCAGGCATGGCTTTTGGGCTGCCTTTGGTGAGATTTTTCAAATATTAGACACTGCCTTTGTCTTCTTTGAATCAAATTGCTGTGGAACATATTAAAAATAGAAGATAATGGAAATATAGATCTCTTGGGAAACAGGAGGAAAAGTGAACACAGAATTTTATTGTTAGACAGAAGGATGATCTCTGCAACTTTAAGAAGCGAGGGCGATCTCTTAAATACATGCATTCACTTTTATGCTCTCTAAAAAGTCTTTAATCCAAAATAGGATATTGAAAGACAATTGTTACAAAAAGACAGAAATTTGCATAAAATGTTTTCACAAGGTGTCAAGTAGTTTTAGAACAAAGGAATGAATATCTATGTTAAAATATGTCTTACTTAACTGGCTATCTTCATCAAAATACGTTCCCTAGTCTTTAATTTTCTTTGAGGTATATGTATAAAAATTGTACAAATTATGTAATGAAGAAACAGATAATAACTAATGTGTTTATTTTATAGTGAATATTATTATGAACAAATGTCCCAACTGAAATATAAAATGGCATTTAAATCAATATAGTATATTATATATACATACAGATAGATATAGCATATAGTATACTACAGTTTATCCATTATGGAAATTTTCCATAGTATTAACTATAATTTTAAAAAGCTTATTTTTTCAGGCCATGTAATGTGGTGGCAGGACATCTACCCATTCATTTGAAGTCTTGATTTCCAATTTTGCTCCATAATTTATTATTTTTATGATGTAGATAACCAATTTAACTTTCATTAGCCTCAATTTCACCTCTGGAAAAAGTGATGAGGCCAATAATTCCCTTTCTGGCTTCCTATAGAGTGTTCTTAGGATGCCTGGAATAAGAAAGTAGATAATAAGGTGCATAATATTTATATAAAATTCTATTTTAAAAGTATTATTATCATAAATTTTATTATTAGCTAAGGATAGACAGTTAGAAGTAGGGTAGCTAAGACAAAAATTAACATGGTAATTAAAGAATTATAAAGAATATAAGAATGGGAAGGGAGCATGCTTTCAGTTTCTTTAAGTCCTGGCTGGTATAGCTCATAGCAAGTACTAGAGAGGGAATCAGAATGGTTTTAGATTTTAAATTCAAGTGCTGTGACTAGCTAATGGTCTACTGGGTATAATACCTAGCTTACAAGGTTGTTTTAAAAGTAAAAGAAAATGTGTTTTTTAAGCATGTAATACAGCAGCTGGCACATAGCTCTCAATAATTGTAACTAATAAAAATTAATTATGGAGTAATTCTGCTTGAATATTAAAAAAATCTAGAGATTTACCATGCTTTGGTCAATAAAAAGGCAGAGTTTCAGAGATATGTGGATCATATGGCAATATCTGTCCCAGTGATTCAGTATGGCAATACAGTCAATGCAACTCTAATAAATTAAAATCAGATTCATCATACCTCTAAAAGTAAATACAACAACCAGCAATAATGACAAATATGAATCATACTGTTAAAGTCCACCTCTGAATTGAAATTGCTTGGCTAGGTATCACATCATTAATTCTCTTACCCTCAAGATAAATGGACCAATTTTATAATCTTAAGAGCACTGAATTATATTTCAGAGAATAATCAGAATTATTGCTAGAAAAGAACATACTTGAAATCTCTTTGATTCCCTAAGGTTTTTCATTTTGATGCAAACCCAAGATATTTTAAGAAGTTGAGTTCTGTTTATGGTTTGAATTTTTTTAAAAAAATCTCTATCAAAGAGGAAAGAGTGAAAATGCTTCATAAAAGGGCACATCGAATGACTCTCACTTGGCTATGTTTTTATGATTTTAGTATGAATTAATCACAGACATAGAGGTAAAATTTTCCTTGACATACATATGGGTATTTTTAGTTCATGAGATAATATGCTGGGGAAAAAAATTGCCTTTGGAGAAGGCAACCAAAAGATTTAAAATATTTTCAAACAATGTCTTGTGCCAAAGGAGAAAAACAAAAAAGAAAGGAAAAATATATTTTTCAGACATAAAGCCCAATACTTTCTGAGATTTTTTTTCTAAGTAATAATCATTTGGATTTGCTCCTAGAACTTAATGATTAAAATTGCCCTGTGTATGGAAGAATATCAAAATTGTCTAAAACCTGGGCTAAATTTGATAATGTGCAAGTTGCAGATAGAGTTCTAGGAAGACTTTGGTTTTTTGAGGTGCTTGTATATGGGGAGCTAACAAAAACTGTAGTGGGGTGCCGCAGTCTGGCTGGGCACAAATGCCGCAGTCTGGCTGGGCACACAATCACGAGCCACCACACAGCTTGTAGATTCAAACAGCAACTCTTTATTCCTGAACTCACACCAGCTGTCTACAATCACGTTCTGGGGAAATCCACGTTCTCTGCCCAAATCCACCTCCACTGGGCTTCTATCTCCAAAATATACTGTCTGAATCCCTTGAGAACTCAAGGGGAACTCAGGCAGCAGGATACGCCCTATTCCCAGCAGGAATAATCTTAAACCTTAAACCTGGAACCTAAACCGGGAACGCCCTAATCCGCCTTGGTCCTTGAGCAAGGTCACCTACATTCAATGTCACTGCAACATGGGGTACGCTGGCAAGGAAATTGTCATACCTACTTGGCTAATGGCTCCCAGCATCTCCCCGCTTCTGATTAATTAAACAACAAGCAATGTGGCTTAAGGACCGTGCCTGGTAGGTTGTCCAATTCAACATATGGTTCTTACCCGTCATCGGAAAACTGACTTTAGGCGTCAGCCTCCTGTCTTAGGTTGATACCACTGCAATTGGATCATACCCGTCACTGACTACCGGTCCAGCATAAGCCATTGGCCCCCAAATTTTAGACCATCACTAGCAGAAGGGAGGAGGATACAGAAATGCCACGACACCAAGCCAATTGACGGCTCCTTGGGAAAAATTGCATCACTGGTGACACCATCAGCAAAGATATGTCAGCACTACCACAATTAACATGGGGTGCGCTGGCAAGGAAAAATTGCATCACTAGTGACACCATCAGCAAAGATATGCCAGCATTACCACAATTCGCTGCACCAAACGATAGTTACATAGTCCAGGCAAGTTCTGCAAGCAGTTCAAAGCAGAGGAATCTATCAATATGTCCATTTCCTCCCAAAATCCGTTTCCTCCCAAAGTAAGTTGACTCTTTGAGCATTACTTGTTGAGTTCTTCACCGGCACTGGGATGGAGATAGGAATTCTGGCAATGATGCTAAAGAGACATTATCCTGAAAAGAATTATTAAATATAATGAAAAGGAAAGGTGAAAGTAAACAAACAGATCTGTTAACCTACTTTAAAAACAATCCTTAACAGCGTTTTACCTAATTTAAATTAGTAAACAAACAGATCTGTTAACCACCTTTAAAAACAATCCTTAACAGCTGTTTACATAATTTAAATTAAACCATTTAAATCACGTGAATAAAAAAAATAATAATAATTAGAATCCATTTTTTCATGAGCGCTCCTCATATAAGAAATATGGACATATGCACATACAGACATACAACACAAAACACAAGAGTGTACACAAACGTACAACACATAAGAAAATAGTAAAGGCCTTGTAGCTTTACCTGGGTGAAATCTCCATTGCAATGTTTAAAAACTCCACAGTCAAAAAATAAAACTGATCAGAAAAACATTAACCTAGGTTTGTATGAGCTCAAAAAATAAAAATAGAACCTTATGATGTGGAAAAATGCAATAATAAAATAGCTATTGAAAAAAGCATCCTGGTTAATCACTGTCGCAGATGTAAGAATGGCCAAGCTGGAGTTCTGGATATCAGCTGTTATGGATTTGAGTCAAAGCATCTTCTTTTCGATCTGTAGAAACTGTTTTAGTTAATCTCTCTGGAATCCAAATGGGCTGCTGTTCTCCCTGTGGAAAAACACAAACAGACCCCCGACTCCAGACAATCACTGGGTCAGGACCTTTCCATTGTCCTGTTAGAATATCTTTCCAAAGTACTTTAGGCTTATGTACATTTTTTGGATACATATGTCTTTCCGCAGCACTAAGTCCTGATGAATCCAGATTTAAAAAGTTTAGAGTAAAAAGCGTTATTTTAAGTTTATCTTTGGGGGATATATACCCCCTTCCAATTCCCTCTTTTTGCTTTAATAAGTATGTTTTAATAGTTTGATGAGCTCTTTCAACTATGCCTTGTCCCTGTGGATTGTATGGGATTCCTGTTATATGAGTAATACCAAATGATGAGCAAAATTGTTTAAAAGAGGTAGAGGTATAGCCAGGACCATTATCGGTAGTTTAAAGGGAAGCTAGAAACAAGCTTGTAGGTTACTATAGCTGAGAAAAACGGGAAGAGAGCCCTAAAACCATGAAACTTGAGAGCATCATATACTATCTGTTAAAATGACTGAATCTCCATAGAAAATTTTTATTTTGCAGCATAAAATGGAAGGGCTGCTCTGCCAAATAAATTTGAAACCCACCACATTTTAAGCAAACATCTATGAAAAGTAATCCAGGATTGTGGAATACAATTAGGGTTGAATTTTGAAACTGGAGAAATTCTGTCAAATTCATTACACACTTATGCTTTAGAAACTTTTCTTGGTGATAATGATGATTGGGCATTGGTGAGGAGAAGGAAGATGCTGGTGATGTCAGTGGTCATGGTGATGAGAAGAATGTTATGTGTGTTCTTACCTGTGTTAATGCATGGCATGTCTTTTGATGTTGACATTTTTTCAAACATTCATAACTTTTCTTACACTGAGAAATTATGTAGCTGTTGCCTCAGTTCATACTATTTTGAGAATGCTCAAGCTGTAAGCTCAAAACTAAAGATTTCCAGTGCCTTATCTTAAATACGTTTTTATATGGGGAAAGCCTACTTCAATCACTAGGAATATCACATTCACTAGGAAGAAGATGCCAACCCCCCAAATTCTCCCCCCATTTTCCTTTCATTTTTAGATCAGCAAACAATCTGTATGTGTTGGTCAACATTAGGACCAGTATGACAGTAATCTCTCTATTTTGTGAAACTAAATTACCATAATTTCATGCCAAGAGTTTGTCTAAACTTAGAGCCTTTGATAAATGAGCTATTTCAGAAGACACAGGACATATTTTGTTTTCCCATCTCTAGAGATCAAGAAATCATAGTGTTGGGTTTCAGTAGACATTAACCAATGGATACTCCCTTTCCATACTCTTATCAAAATTGATTGTGTTCTTCCTCTTCTCTTCTCCAACCATACTTAGTAAAAAAGTTCTCATAGTATAAAGCATAATTTTTTCTAGAACTAGCCGCATTTCTGAGCATTAGTAGTAGAGTAACTTGGTGGGGAAAGGCATGATCAGCGAACTCATTATCAGGGGAAAATCTACAAAGATCTGGATTCGATTCATGCTCAGAACTGCTCATAATTTGATACTCCATGTGTATACAGAAAATCATTTAACTCTATGCCTCAATGTGGCTTGTTTCGATGAACAATCTGTGTGAAGATGCTAATCAAGTCTTTGAAGATGACAAGTGCTTAATAAACAGGATGGCCTATGACATCCACCACGTTATGACTGAGTGGCAGTTACAAGCACTGACTATGGATTAGGGAAATAGAATGATTCCCACAATTGGTTTTTGTCCATACAGATGAATTCCTTGTTGGTTTGAAAGAGACTAAACATAGATTTTCTTTCTTTTTTTTTTTTTTTTGCGCTCTATCTTTTAGATGAAATCCGCCCCCCAATGTTGGGATCTAATTGAATTCTCCATTGTAGGAAAACTGCTCTGTTTGTGTTTCTCTTTACACTTAGCATTCAAAAACTGCCAGTACCTGGAAACTCTATAAGCCCTTATAATCTATAGACATAGGCCTTTCTTCAATGAAATGAGTTTCTATTATATTTTGTTCTTTATGATTTCTGTACTGTGGAACACTGTTTAGAGATACTACATTTTCTATAAATACCCATTAATACTTTCTTCATGATTTTTACCTCTTTATATCTACGTTGACAATGTTTTTCTATCCATCTGATAAATTGATTTAATGGAAAAGGTGTTTTTGATGCTATAAAGAGGAACTTTCTAGGAACAAGGAAGAGGTAAATTTGAATCTATAATGTCTTTAGCACTCTTATTAGTTTCCCTTTTTAACTTTACTTTGGAGTATAAAATGTGCAATTGTAAAGGAACAACTAAATCAATTTTTACATCTATCTATCTATCTATCTATCTCTTCAAACTGTGGTAAAATCATCCCGGATGCTTCCTTTATTCTCTCACATATTCAATACCCTCTCCAAAATTACTTTTTGACTCAGCCATCAGTGAATTATTTTGTCTGTGTCTGAGTTCCTCTCTCCCTTCCTCCCTTTCTTTCTTTCTTGGTGGTCAGGTATTGGGTATTGAACTCGGGGCACTCAACCACTGAGCCACATTCACAGCCCTATTTTGTATTTTTTATTTAGAGACAATGTCTCACTGAGTTCCTCAGCACCTCGCCATTGCTGAGGCTGGCTTTGAATTTGTGATCCTCCTGTCTCATCCTCCTGAGTGCCTGTGATTACAGGTATGTGCCACCACACTGGAATATCTGAGTTTCTTATGAATGCAATCATGGAATCATATAGTAGGTCCTCTTTTATATTTGGCTTATAGAATTAGGTTTACAAAAATCATTGATGTCACTCTGGACAGCAATTATGTATCATTGCTATGCATTACCCCATTATAGAAATTCACCATGCACTAATACACCACTATAGAAATACACCATATACTAATAAAATTCTAATGTTTAAGGACTCACAAATTGCTTCACATTTTTCCCCATGATAAGTAAAGTGTCGATGAACATTTTGCACATATTTTGCATAACACATATGTAGTAATCACTACTGTTGGAATTCTGGAGTAAAACTTCTAGACCAGCAAGGATAGATATTTTCACCTTGAGAAAATATTATCAATTTTATACTATCGTTGTACCAACTTTAATTCTTACTAGCAGTGGATAAAAAAATTACAATTTAATTGATAAATATTTAAATAATTTTAGTTTGATTTTAATTTCTGTTTTTTCTTTGAGTTATTGTTAATCTAGTATATTTTCCATCATTTCTGTTAGTCAGCTTTCCATCACTGTAAAAAAATACCTGAAGATAATCAACTAAAAAATAGATAAAGTTTGTTTTGAATTACAGTTTTGAAGGTTTTTAGTCAATGATTGGTTGGTGCTGTGTTTTTAGACATGTGGTGAGACAGAACATCTTGGTGGGAGCATGAGGCATAAGTTGCTCTCCCCTCATTTCAAGAAGGAAAAACAGAAGGAAGAATGGGCTATAGTCCTAATATTTCTTACATGGCCTAGCATCCAATCCCCATACATCCTTCCACGAGGCACCACCTCCTAAAGTTGAACCACCTCCCAACAGAACCCTGGGTTGGGGATCAAGCCTTTAATACCTGTGCCTTTGGGGAACATTCAAGATGTAGGCTGCAATGCTGACTTTTCTTTTGCTGTCAAGAATCTTCAATGGGTTACTATTATTCCTTGCTCCCATATAGGATTCTCTGAGTGGTAGTTTCTAAAGGAACTGTAGAAAAGAATTTTTCTTTTTCTATATGAATTCTTGATAGAAACAGGTCAATCTTATGACTCTAAAGCATCTGGATGGTTCACATCAATTCCACAACTACTGTTACTCTTCATAGAGAACTTCATGGAGAACTTACTGTATATTAAGTTTATTTTGCTCAGACTGATTTAACTCACATATACAGGCACAATGCCAATCTTCCCAGTGAAATCATCAGCTAAATGCATGATGAAGACCTCCCATTATGAGATTATGTCTTCAAGCCCTCTTCGTGAGATTTTAATTTTGAAACCTGAGAGTTACCCATATTCTTAGGCAACAGAACTGTACACTATTTCCACTTAACTGCTGTAAAACATTCAAGTCTCTTAGAGCATATGTAATTCAGTTTTCCAGAAAGCTAGTTACCCTGGCAAAACTGTTCCATCTCTCTAACACACATTATGTTCTATATTTCTTTCAAATGACCTGAAAATTTCATTGTTCTCTTTGCATTTTGTACTAAGGAGAAATAGTATCCTTTGTCATACTTAGTAATTCATTCCAGTTCCTATTAAAATGAGTTGTTCTTTTAAGAGACAAATAATGAATTGATGTGAAAAGGAAAGAAGAGAAATTCCAATTAGCACCTTCTACCTGATTGATTACCCATACTATGATTGACAAGCAAAAAACATCTGTAATATCCAGGGTATTTGGACAACCAGAGAAGGATGTCAATTGCTAAGTACAAATGATAATATTTGCTTGATATTAGCCTAGGCTGTCGAGCTAGTGGCTGACTTTTTAATAATACTGTATTATAAACAAAATACAGTTAAATGTTGATCTCTGGAGCCACTTGAGGTTTTTACAGCTTTCTGAAACCTATCATAAAATACAGACTTGCATATTTCCCTTGATATATATTTTGTAGTTCAGTTTATGGATAGCTTATAAATCATCATATATATGTACAGAAATATGGATGAATTATAAGCACATATATTCCTTCTCCCACTATATAATTCTAAGAGTAATTTAGCCAAAGCTCTTTACATGAGTTTCAGATTATTTTTACTTGCAATAATTTTTGTTTTAGACTATTAATTCAAGATGTTCTTTATTTTAGTCTTCTCCCAAGAGGAAGAATTTCTAAATCATGAGCAGGCAAACTTGAAACTATTCAAAACAGTAAATTGTTAATCATTTGGTCAAAAAAGCATATATATATGAAGAACAATAATCTCAAGACTCAATGAAACCCTGAAGTCACCTACACTGAACCGCCACTTCATTGCTCAAATATTCATAATTCCAGGATTCTGTGCAAAAGTGTAAATGTATGTTGAATAAAGTTCTGATTGAGAAAATAGTTGCTCTGTTCCAAATTGTACCTTCAGAACCACACAGCACAGCATTAAACTATCTTCCACAGACAACTCTAGGAGTAGTTAAGGACTACTGTCGAATCGTCACTGTGAAATTTAACTTTTTGGTTTCTTTCCCTAGTTCCATCAACTATTTCTCCTACATTGGATTTTGATTCCCTCCCTAAATCCCATGTCTGTCTTCCATGTGCACTTTACTTTGTGGCAAAAATAAATGATTGCATGTTTAGTTTTGAGCTGGACACCAGAAGCAGGCCTTCATTGTTGACCCTAGACAATTTTGAAGTGGTTTACATTTGTATTAATATTTTTAATTCTCTCCATTCTCTCTTTATCCCCTCCCACCTAGTGTGTGTGTGTGTGTGCATGTGCAATATTGCTCACTAGGCAATATTGCTCACTAGTGTGAAGATTATTATTAAAACATCAAGTCTATTTTACATATGTTGTTATTCATTATTATAATTTAGGAAGCTGTGACATGTTAAGGACAGCATTAGTGGGTGGTAGATTGGGAACATACTAAATACATACATATGTCTAATATTGTAAATCTTTTGAATTCAATCCATTGTTTAATTCTGTCAAGGTCTTGGTGAATTCTGATTGAGTTCTTCTTCCAGTTTCTTGTCATCCAGGAATTTGAGCAGCATTTATGCAGTGTTCTTGTTTAAATCTTTGGTTTCAAAATTTATTGAGAATTTTTAATCATATCCAATATGATATAATCCATATTTTTTGAATAAAACCAATTAGTCAGGTATAAATTTATCCTAGCTACATTGAGAACTGAATTTTGTAAAATATTACCCAGCTCTGAGGCAGTCTCATGGCGACAACACAGGACACTGAAAACCTGTGGTCCCTGGTGGAGCTGATCACTAAGGAGAAGGCATCTTTGCTCCTCACAACTTTCTACCTGTTCCTCCTCAGGTGGTATGTGCTGTGGAAGAAAGCAAAGTTCCAAACACAATAACACCATCAATGCCATATATTTTTTATCTAGAACATTTACATAATTGTTACAGTCTGTAAACAAGTGAGGATGGCACCTGGCATTTTGCCAGGGGGAGTGGTTTGTGAAGTAACACCAGCGAGCCATTAAGTGTGGAGATTCCTTATTGGTTGACTGCTGTATCTAGTTTATGCTAATTAAGATAAGCTGTGTGGAATGTATAAATACCTCTGTTGTCCTACAATAAACAGCTCCCACTCCTGCTGTATCAATGTACACAAGTTGCTCGTCACCCCCCGATTATTTTGCTGCAGCCGGACTGCGGCACATAATTATAAAATCGAATGCATTAATATTTACATATTATGCCAAATTACCAGAAAAAGTATGGGTTATTAATCTGGTCTGACTTGTTCTTATTTCTAAGTTTTCTTGATTCCTCAACAACAATATCAACAACCAAAAAACATGTTGGTCAAAAAGTTTAGACATTTATTTAATACTGCTAGCATCTGAATGTGTCCTCTCTAAAATTCAGGTGTTTCCAGTGTTACAGTATTAAAATTGGTACCTTTAAGAAAGTATCAGTCTGTGTGGACTGCTCTCTCATGAATAGGATTAAAGCTGTTATAATAGAGGTTTTGTGCACAATTTGGTTCTTTTGCCCTCTGCATTGTTCCAAGTGAGATCAGAGTATTCCTCCTGTCTAAGAGGCACATCCCTCACCAGACAATGGAACCTCCTGATACTTTGATCTTAGACTTCTTAGGCTCCACAACTGTGGGGGAAAAAAATCTCTTCTTTACAAATTACTCAGTCTTTGTAATCATGGTATAGCAGCACAAAAAGGACTAAGAATATTTGGTACTAGTGGGGTGTTGCTATCACTACCTAAAATGTGGAAATGGCTTTGGAACTGGGAAAGGGATAAAAGGAATCATTTTGAAGTGAATGTTGGGAAATGTTTATTTTGCCATTATAAGGAATGTTACGGTAAGGGCTGAGAAGAAGAGGAGAGCTGTAGGAAAAATCAGACTCTTCTGAGAGATTACATAAGTGTGGCATCAGTGAAAACTCCTAATAAGTTCTCAGACAGAAATGAGGGATGGAGTACTGGAAACTGGAAAAAGTCCTGACCTTGTCACAAAGAGGCAAAGAACTTGGCTGAATTATGCCTATTTGGAGTCATCTATCCATCCGTATTTCTATATCCCTTTAGAATACCAATGATCCCACAGAAGAATTACTTCAGCTTTGTAGTTTGAACTTCACAGTTTCGAAGTACAAATTCTGGGCTCTGGGAAAAGTCAATATCAAGCTCGACAGTGAGGAGCTGAACATTGCTTTAGTCAGATTTTTCACTGCTATGATTAAAGATCTGACCAGAACAATTTTATGGGAGGAAATGTTTATTTGGGGGTCTCATGGCTTCAGTGGTCTCAGTCGACAGACAGCAGGCTTCATTCCTTGGGGCTCAAGGTCAGGCTGAGAGTACATGGCAGCAGAGTTGGCAGAAGGGCATCCGCTCACATCATAATCAGAAGGAGAGAGAGAGAGAGAGAGAGAGAGAGAGAGAGAGAGAGAGAGAGAGAGAGAGACTCCACTTGCCAGATACAAATACATACATCAAAGCCACATCCCCAATCCTCTACCTACTCCAAACACATCCCACCAGTCTTCTGTCACCAGTTAATATCATCAGGGATTAATTCATTGATTAGTTTAAGGCTCTCACAACCTAATCATTTCCCTTCTGAATCCTCTCGCATTATTTCATGCATGAGCTTTTGGGGGTCATCTCACATTCAAACCATAACATTCTGCCCCTGACTCCCAAAAGCCCAAACTCATCTGACAATGCAAAGTACATTTAGTCCATTCCCAACAGTTCCCATAGTCTCGATAGTTTCCAGATTGATCAAAGTTCAAATCCAAAGTTTTCTCTGAGGCTCAAGGCAACCTTGCATTGTGAGCTCCTGTAAAATTAAAAGCGATTTAGAAATATCCAATATATACTGAGTAAACATTTCCATTCATAAGAACAGAGGCATAGAAAGAAAGGATGAGACCAAAGGGAGACCAAAATCCCACTGGGCAAACAGGTCCTGTAGTACTGGGTCTGGCATCTGAAGCACATAGCATGATGTACTCTCCAAAGTGCTTGTGTTGCTCTGTCCCTGTGGCCTCCTTGGTTGCAGCCCAAGTGGCTTTTCTGTTGGCTTGTCTATACTCAATTCCTGCAGCTTTCCTAGTACAATTTTCCTTGTTACTGGCATTTCTTAGTCTCAAGGGTCTCCACTGCAGCTTTGGCTTCCTACACACGTCTCTACACTTTGACTTCTTATCGGGTGCCCACAGAGATTCTAATTCTGCTGCACATTGCCTAGCCTTTCAGGCCTTCCTTTGAAATCTTGGTGGAAGCCTCCATGACCCCCTAACTCCAGTATTCTGCAGATCCAGCACCATGTGTTTGATGCCAAGGTCTGCTGCCATCTTGAGTAATAGCCAAGCTTCCAGGGACCATAGCTGCAGAAACTCTGAGTCTCTCAGTGTCTGAGCATGTTGAAAAAACATTCTAGGCTCCCTCTTGCAATAAGGATTCCCCAGTTGTCTTAAGAGAATTTTCACCTTTCCTTCCTTGAGATTGAGATGGATGTGGTCTTGCCAGCTCCTGAGCTGCTCTAAAACTATCTTTCTTATTGTCTCTGGGCAAAGTCTATAGCATTTCTTTAGTGGCAGTAATGTCTTTAACAACTGCAACTTCTTTAGCCCCAGTTTTACTTGCCTTTAAGTTCAAGATTTTCAAATATTTCCACTCAGCTTTCTGTTCCCAAATATCACAATAAATTTGGCGAAAAGCTGCCAGCAATATCCATGCCACTGCCTGAATGCTATGCTGCCTAGACATTTCTTCCACCAGATTAAGAAGTCCATTGCTTCTAAAATCAGCTTCACAGAAAGTCTCTGGACATGGGCAAAAATGTAGACATCGTCTCAGCAGAGAACATATAACAAATGGCTTCTACTCCAAATTGCAATATAGTCCTCCTCTGAATTCTCTTAAGCCCTGTCTTCATTGTACCTGGTCCTATCCTCATTCAGGTCTTCTGAGCTCCTACCAGAATCAGCTATTATCTCAGCTTACAACAATATAAAGCATTTCCAGCTTGCACTGCTGAGCATCTCAAAATTCTTTCTACCAATTCCAAAAAGCTCAAAAGGCTTATGATCCACATGGTCTAGTTAGTCACAGCAAAGACCCAACTCTTAGTATCCATTTCTGTTTTAGTGGATAGCAAGCTGGATTCATCAGGGCCCAAGTAGAAGCTGAACATCATGGTGGAGTTTGGCACAGGGAAGCAGCTCATATCATGGTTAGGAAGCAGAGAGAGAGGTACTCAACTCTCCAGATACAAAATATATACCTCATAGCCACGCCCCCAATGAACCACTTCCTCCAGCCACATATCACCTGCCTCCAGTCACCACTCAGTTAAACCCATCAGGGATTAATTGATTAGCTTGATTAATTTAAGCTATAACCAATCATTTCTCCTCCAAACCTTCTTTCATTGTTTCAAAATGAATTTTGGAGGACACTTCATATCCAAACTATACTTTACAAGTTTAGCCAAGGTTTCAATGACTATTCTGGATATTGTTTCTAGAAAGACATTCTTTTCCAAATTGGCCAGTTCTGATCTATCTGCACAAACCTCCTCAGTGAATCAGCCACCACTAGGATTCATTTCTTTACAGATTTGAAGCCTTTTGATACTTAAAGTTGTATTAATCACTCCATTTGGCACTGAGTAGACTCCAAGGGAGAAAAGAGGTCATCAGTGAAACATATGGACAACAACCACCCCAGGGAGAAAACAAAACAAAACAAAACAAAGCACAAAAATAAGTCCTAGAGAGAGAAGGAAAACAATGGGTTCTGGATTTTCACAAGACCTCCCCTCCCCCGTTCTACCCCCCCCCCCAAACTGCCCAACCTACCTACTCTGCTATAATTCAGTCTAACTAAACCTATAGAACTCAGACCTCTAGTGTAACCAGTTGCCATTTTCTGTCTTGAAAATGTGCCCCTTCAGTACTTACTAAAGCATCGCTAATCCATTGATGTCTATCTCTGTTTCTTTAACTTTCTCTTTCATTTTGTTTTTAGTCAACGTTTCAGAACTTCATATTTCTAAAAAATGTTGTGTACAGTACTATTTATTGGAACTTCATGAAGCTAATTTAGTACTTATAAAGTCCCAGGCATTCTTTCAGATCTTTTGCATCTTTTAACTTTACCCATCCTAGGTAGCTATTCATTTCTCTAACTCATAGAAAAAATAAGATTTATGGAGTTTATTGACAATATATTTTGTTTCAAGATTGTTATCTACTAAATATTGTAACCAGAATTTCTTAGGAGGTTTATTCTTAATTTCAAAATCTCTTCTCTATCTGGGAAACATATGGACTTTTCTCTGGAAGGTCTGCATTATCCATGAATAAACCATGTCATGTATTTTACAGCTATATCACCACAGATTCTATTCCTTTTACACTTAAGAGCCATTTCTTTAAATATCTGCCAACCCCTTTGCATCAGTTTTGATTTTAGGGTTGGAAATCGACCATTTATGAAAAAAAAAAGAGAATAGCTGAGTCTATCAGAGGTTATAAGCTGCTTGCATTTGTTCACTGATTCCTTTGCTGTCTCATTATTTGGGTGAGTATTGCAAAATCACCATAAGACCTATGAGAGCAGCTTTGTGGTTCAATCCTGATCACAAGTTCTTATAAGTCCATATCTCTTTCAACAACTCCTGAAGAGGTGAGAAGTTTCACAAAATTCCCATAAAGCATTGTGAAATCCTGTCCTCTAATGAAGTGCAATATTAGAATAAAGAAAAATCTAAACCTGAAATGTTATAACATACAAATTTTAAGCCCTGGTAGTATTTCTGATGCAAGCAATTTAAATGGTCTGTCTTATAAGTCTTATTGAGAAAAGCAGCAATGCCCTTCACTACTCACTCCATGTTATCAAATTTAACATAATATATCCAAATAAATTATTAGAGAAGTGTTTTTCTTACTTATTTTTTGGAATTTTAAAAATTAACTAACTGCTACATCAGATGAGGTTTTACTTGTTCCAGTTTTTTAATTTTATTATCGTTCTTCACTCTTCCACCACAAGACAAACATTCCTGTACCCAATATATACAATTTTGGCTTAGATAAATATTTAACCTTTATATTACCATATTGCAAAGAATGGCATATATTACTAAACTGTACATTATAGTTTTTTTCAATCTTAAAATTCCATTTTGCTTAGTATTTTTTTATCAGTAAGTATTACTAGACTGTCTTTTAATTTTTTTTATTGTCTTCTCTGAAGATTCAAAATTGTTAAATAATCTCTCAGTTTTTTCTTGCACAAATCTTCTTTCTGAGATCCTGTTGAGGGGTAGCAAGAGGACTAGTTGCCATCTATGACCCATTCACCGTTACCATTCAGGACTCTCCCTTGAACAACACCACAAGAAATTGTGTCTCCCCTCTTGCTTTGGATGTTCTGTTGTTTGGCTTTCATGCTTGCACTGTGCAATTTGCTTTCTTATGGTAATTCATCTTGTCAAGCAGATTCTTGAACAAGTTGCATTGTACATATGTAATCATGTCTTTTGACTCTCTTTAAAATTAATTGGTGAATTTCTTTCATATAGAATTCTATATTTTGTCCATAAAATTCCCATCTCCCTTTGCTCTCTGTTTCTTCCACTTCTTTTGTTTTGTTTGCCTTTGTTTCTATTTGTTATACAGTGTGAGTTTTGTGCATCCTCAGCAATAAGTGTGAAATAAGTGCACACAGACGGAAGTTGTGGATGTGAGAAAACAGTAGAGTAATCCAGAAGCCAATTTCACTGGGAACATCAGATCTTTATTACGTCAAGTCTTTTCCCAGGGATTTTCGAGATTGGTGTGTTAGTATAGTTTTATTTCTCCCCCTCTCTCTCTCAATTAAAAAAAAAAGGAGATCTCCTTACCCTCAAACTAGTAAAGCACATAATTGAACTGGTTTGAAATTGACATGACAAAATGGCTGGGAGTGAAATCAAAAGATTCAATAGGAAAGCTATACATGGATTCCTCTTCCTAAGTGATGTTCTTGGAGAGAAAGTAAACAATGGAAAAGTGTGGTCAGATGGTGCATTGCTCAGAGTGTTTCTCTTATTGTAAAGATGAGTGATGTTTACCTGCTTCAGTTCAGTTAGTTCTGTCATTATTTTTCCCTGTAATTGGTTAGACCAACTTTGAATTTAATCACTACACTTCAGTTAGACATTTACCTAAAACCAAACTTTTCCTGTTTTTTTTTCTTCCACATAAGAATTTAAATCCATAAGTGAATAGATTTAGAAAACGTGAACAAGACTAAACTCTATTAACTTTGCTCACTTTCTCCATTCCAAAGGCAGTAGTAGAGAAAAATATTTAAATAAATAGATACATATAAAATTTTATCAAAATTACTAATTATCTTTAGTGGTATAACTCCATGATTTGAAGAGAGATTTCTCTTTAGCCATTAAGTGTTATAACATGGATTTTGTAGCTATCGGTAGTCTTGGACCAGTTTCTGTAGCAAGAAAAATATGATCAGTGTCTTTGTGCTACTGCTCTATTGGAAAGTACAATTCCAGGAATCAGAGATGAGGAGGACAGGGTGTCTTAGTTTTCTAGGGTTGCAATAATAAAATGCCACAGACTGGAGGACACACACAACATAAAATTCTTTTCTCCTAGTTCTGGAAGCTGGAAATCCAAGATCAAGATGTCTAAGGTTTGTTTTTTTCTGAGGTGATTCTGTGTTTATAGAAGGCCACCTTTTCATTTTGTGTCCTCAAATGCTCTTTCCTCTCTGTGTATGCATCCCTAATATTCTTCTATGTGTCTTAATCTCCTTTCCTATAAGGTCCTCATCCATAAGAGATTAGAGCCTATCCTAATTGCTTCTTGTTAATTTCATCACCTGCTTAAAGATCCTATCTTCAAATACACCATATTCTGATATACTAAAGATTAGAACATCAAAGCATGAATTTGGGAAAGACACAATTTAACCCAAAACAAGATGTATAGGGAAGGAAGACAAACCAATAAAAGATGCTGGCCAACACTAATTTCCTTATTTTATGGCACTTCTTTTGAAAGGCTGTTATAAAGAAAAATGTCTTTTCAGGACCCTTCATGCTGAAGAAGGACAAGGTGATAGCATATCCCCCAATGCCTCTCTTCCATTGGTTCATGTTTTGTACCAGGACTGATGACTTCCCAACACCTTCTGGGTTATATATGCTTGGTGCAGAACAGATGCGAGGAGGAGCATACCTTAGGGTCAATCTGAAGCACAGTGATGGTTTTGCATGAGGCTGTTTTAGGTCCCTACTCAGCTGAGTTTGCTAAGGCTGTTTGGGCGCCTTCATTGCTGGCCAATGCGAACAGTTTGAGGAAGTAGAATCATCTGAGCTCAGGAGTGCTAGGTGGTCAGGTATTAGGCTGAACAATTTTCCACTCTGGACTGATCTTGTCATGTAGAACACTGTAAGTGGAATACAAGAAACTGGCAAAGGGCAGGAGGCAAGTGAGGTCAGGGTGCCTGAGATAATCTCCTACAATTTTAATCTTTTTAAAATCTTCATTTCTTTTTTTCTGTAAAATAGGGTTCTTGTGGTGATTAAAGCAGCTAATACATGTTAAGTGCTTAACCTGAAGTCTGGCACTTTAAATATGTTGAATAAATGTGAACTAGTGTTATTGCTAAAGTCCCTGATCTATTAAATTGAAAGAGTTATTTGTTGGATTAGAGACAATATATGCAGGGTACAAAATAGAATGTTTAGAATGTAGTTGAAGCTAGGTAGCTTATCCTTATGTTTGTCATTATTACCATTCACTTTTATTATTATTAAGCTTTACATACATTAAAACTCATCTTCTATTAAGAAATTTTGAAGATTCATAGAATTAAAATCCATTAATCAAGTTTCTGATGTAAAGTCAGAGAATGACAATTTAGAGGAGGTATATTATTTTTAAAAGCATTCCTATTTTTCAAAAAATCAGCAGTATGGTAGCACTTTTAAAGATTGATGATCTGTTTCTTTCTACATAGGTTAAGCCAAAATAGATAAGTAAAACACACCCATATTGCCAGGGGTTCCTGGCAGAGTATAAATTGCCATTCACATCTAATCAGCACTCTGGCTTCCAAAGGAGTTTTCTGTGTGATTATTAATAGCATGGTGATATTTACATGGTATTCACAGTCTGGCTTAAAGGAATATGAGAAAATAGGCAGACACCTTATCATGGAGTCCCAGACATGGATAAATGGCTTACAGGAAGCTCTCAAGCAAAAAGAAATTGCAATACCTATCCTTTTGTACAGTATTGTGTTGCTTACCAGAAGAAATTGTTTAAATATACTACTCAGCTGTCTATCAAATAGCTTTTATCTTGTGAAGTCTGTTTAAAGAGTATTTTGTAATGTTTTACAAAATACCATCCAGAAAACACTAAGCAACAGTCTCTGCACTATAGACTTGATATCTGGAGATACAGCTATTAAAAATGGCAGTTATGAATAACCAAACACATGTACATGATTACTATTAAGGTAGAATAAAGAGATGAAACAAAAACACCCCATGAGGAACGAAGAGATGGAGTGCTATTGTACAATTAAGAGCACAGCTAGGAAAATACTTTCTAAACAAGCTCCACAAACAAAGTTCCCTAAGTTTTTGTATCTTTGAAGTATAAGAATAGTTCATTTTTGATAAATGGAACACACACTCACAGAGCTTCTTAAATACAACAGAGGAAGGAGAAGAATTTCATAAAACTTAGAATTAAGTTTTCTGAGAAAGTATTAATTTGGGGAGAGAAAATTCATGACAATTATTTACAGTGGTTGTTACCTTAAAAAGACTTGATTTATCAAAACAATTATTTTAGAGATGAAAACTATACAATGGTTTTGAAAATATCCTTTATGATCTGTCCATTATTTTCAATGTAGATGTTAAGACATTTTGAATAGAAATAACTGTTAAGTTGAAGATCTAAAAATAATGCGGATTTCTTTTTTTTAATTTTATGCCATTATTGCCATATATGTCATTTGATTATCTTCATTGTTACCCAAAGTCTTTGATGGTAAAATAACAGTTGAAAATCCCCCAAACTATCTCTTGAACTGCAAGTATTATTGCCATTTTTTTTTGTTTTTCTTTATGTGTCATTAATAAATGAATTAGTTAATATATTTATTTAAAAATAGTTTGATTCTTATGGCCATCCCTTAAATCCCAAATTTATAAAGACCACTTATAAATGATTTTTGACAGAATAAATTTTCTTTTTGTGGGGAAGTTATTAGGATGCATTATAGTATATATGCTATAACTCTTCAGGATGAAATAAAATCTTCAAAACATTATACAGTAGTTTAAATGTTTCTCTATGTACTTTTAAAACCTTTATTCTATAATCATCTGAAATTATATAAAAGAATAAAGAAGAAACATGTTGGTTTCATGAATGAATAAATAAACCAATTTATTTAGTTTTTGATCTCATTTAATTCTCAATAGCTATTGAAAACCCCATTGTGTACATGAGGAAACTAAACTAAGAAGCATGCTGGTGTGTCTTTCAATATGTAATGTTGACAAATCTGATTCATGTTTAATTCTCCATTTTGAGTTTTGACCATCCACTTGAAATATATTTATCATTAGATATTTTACATTAATCTTGCTTAAAATATATAAGGAAGTTGTCTGTCTCCTAACCTACTTCTTGAAGAAACATATTTCATAAATTGTCTAGTTCAAGTTATCTCAAATCTAGTGCTAAATGTAAAATTTCAATGCACTGCATGAATCAAAACAGTTTTCTGATCTAGTACTATTTCTTAAATTTGTTTATTTAGACCTTATGTTTAAAGAATATTTCCCAAGAGATTAACAAATAGCAAAATGAATGGGTAGGTTAGAAGCACTGTGTTCTACATTCAGTAATATTCAAGTAAATATATTTACAATCATATGAGAAAGATCAGGTACTACATAGATTCTACTTTTCTTTTTCCAAAATATTTATTCAAAAATTGGTACAATAGACTCCTACCTGGAGACTTTGCCAAGAAATGTGTCAAATATAAATTCAGCAGGGTGAAGCTGAATAGTAAAAGAAATACAATTTTATAAAAAAGACATTTTTCCCCAAAACAAATGATAAATCTTTGCATATTCCTATAAGAATATCTACCAATTATTTTTGACAATGAAATCTGAAATTCCTTAACTGTTGCTCATATGTTGCTCACAATTAGCATTTGATCAAAATTCAGGTTTTGCCGACTGCTGTGTGTGTGGTACATGCCTGTAATCTCAGCAGCTTGGGAGGCTGAGGCAGGAGGATTGCGAGTTTGAGAACAACGTCAGCAAATTAGCGAGGTCCTAAGGAACTCAGTGAGACCCTGTTACAAAAAAAAGGGGGGGGGGACCAGGTATGTGGCTCAGTGGTTAAATGCCTTTGGGTTCAATCCTCAGTACAGAAGATGATGATGATGATGATGATGATGATGATGATGATGATGATGATAAAGCACTTGTTAAACAAGAAACTTTAGTTTAATCATTCCAATTATACATAATTTGGTAAATGGATAATTTTAGATCATGATATTAGTCTTTAGCTTGCATCATGTACCATCTGCTGAAAGAAGGAAGGAAGAAGGAGAGGGTATAGGTGAGCTATTTTATCATTACTGGCATACAAATAAGAATTTAATGTTATAATTTGAAATCAAATTCTATATAAGCTGAAGATTTGGGAATTTATTAGATTTTACATGTTTTTGATCACAGAAAATGAAATAATTTCTTGTGAATTAGTAAAAGGGATACACCTAACCACTACTGGTTATCACATTTTCTGATTAAGTCTCTGGAATCTTTGCTCTGACAATTACAGAAGATTTGAAAACTTTAGAGAAACTCAAATTGTATTTCTATTTTCCAAATTCCTCATCAAATAGTCAGATTTTTAAGGCAAATATTTCACTGTATTAATTGCAAACTATTGCACATTTAATGAATGATATCATCCATAAAGCAAAAATTTGTTGAAATTCAATGTTGCCTTTCATTACTCAGGGACATACATAAACCAGATGATTCATAAATGTACGTAATACAGATAATTCAACTTTTAGCACATTTCCTTTAGATAGGTATGGTTCACTTTTAAAAGATGCAAAAACAAAAGCTTGAGAAGATTAAGAATTTTGTTTGAGTTCTCATATCCCTGACTGGTAAGAGGCAACACTCAAGCTCAAATCTATCGGATTTCAAAAACAAGGCTACTGGAACAACACAGGGATGCCCACTGTCACCAATTCTATTTAATATACTTCTTGAAACTTTAGCCAGAGCAATTAGACAAACAAAAGAAAATAAAGGGATATGGATAGGAAAAGAAGAACTCAAATTATCGCTATCTGCCAATGATATGATTCTATACCTAGAAGACCCAAAAAACTCAATAAGAAATTTTCCAGCACTAGTAAATGAATTCAGCAAAGTAGCAGGATATAAAATCAACACCCATAAATCAAAGGCATTTCTGTACATCAGTAACAAATCCTCAGAAACAGAAACTAGGAAAACCACCCCACTTATAATAGCCTCAAAAAAAAAAACACCCTAAAAGCAAACACAACAACAACAAAATCACTTGGGATTCAACTTAATGAAAGAGGTGAAAGACCTCAACAATGAAAACTACAGAATGCTAAAGAAAGACATTAAAAAAGACCTTGTTCTTATATAGGCAGAATTAATATTGTCAAAATGACAATACTACAAAAAGCACTATGCAGATTCAGTGCAAGCCCAATTAAAATCCCAATGATATTACTTATAGAAATAGAAAAAGCAATCATGAAATTTATCTGGAAAAATAAGAGACCCAGAGTAACCAAAGCAATACTTAGCAAGAAGAGTACAGCTGGTGGCATTACTATTCCAGACCTTAAACTATACTACAGAGCAATAGTAACAAAAACAGCATGCTATTGGCACCAAAATAGACCTGTAGACCAATGGTACAGAATAGAGGACACAGAATCTAACCCACATAACTAGAGTTATCATATATTAGACAAAGGCACCAAAAAAGTACATTGGAGAAAAGATAGCCTCTTCAACAAATGGTGCTGGGAAAACTGGAAATCCACATGTAACAAAATGAAATTAAACCACTATCTCTCACCATGCGTAAAACTCAACTCAAAGTGGATCAAGGACCTACGAATTAAACCAGAGACCTTGTGCCTAATGGAAGAAAAAGTAAGCCCAAATCTTCATCATGTGAGATTAGCCCCAAACTTTCTTAATAAAACTTCTATAGTGCAATAATTAAAACCAAGAATCAATAAATGGGATGGATTCAACTAAAAAGTTTCTTCTCAGCAAAAGAAACAATCAGTGAGGTGAATACAGAGCCTACAGAATGGAAGCAAATCTTTACCACAAGCACATCAGATAGAGTACTAATCTCTAGGATATATCAAGCACTCAAAAACCTTAACACCAAAAAAATAAATAACTTAATCAAAAATGGGACAAGGAACTGAACAGACAGTTATAAGAGGAGGATATACAATTGGTCAATAAATATATGAAAAAATGTTCAACATCTCTAGCAACTAGAGAAATGCAAATCAAAACAACTCTAAGATTTCACCTCACACCAGTCAGAATGGCAGCTATCAAGAATACAAACAACAATAAATGTTGGCAATGGTGTGGGGAAAAAGGCACACTCATACATTGCTGGTGGGACTCCAGATTGGTGCAGCCAACCTGGAAAACATTAGGGAGATTCCTTGGAAAACTTGAAATGGAACCATCATTTGACACAGCTATCCCACTTCTCGATTTATACCCAAAGGACTTTAAAACAGCATACTACAGCAACACAGTGATATCAGTGCTTATAGCAGCACAATTCACAATAACTAAATTATGGAACCAATCTAGATGCCCTTCAGTAGATGAGTGGATAGGGAAACTTTGGTATATATACACAATGGCACATTACTCAGCATTAAAAGAGAATATAATCATGTCATTCGTAGGTAAATGGATGGAGTTGGAGAATACAATGCTAAGTGAAGCAAGCCAATCCCAAAAAAACAAAGGCCAAAATTTTCTTTGATTTGAGGATGCAGACTCATAAGGGAGATTGGGTCAGGGATGGGGGGATTCGGAGCATGGGAGGAATGGAGGAACTTTAGATCGGGCAAAGGGGAAGGAAGGGAATAGAGGGGGCAAAGGGGTAGGAGTGATGGTGGAATGAGTTAGACATCATTACCATTGGTACATGTATGAAGACATGAATGATGTGAAAATACTTTGTGTACAATCAGTGACATGAAAAATTGTGCTCTATATGTGTAATATGAAATGAATTGCATTCTGCCATCCTATATAACAAATTAGAATAAATAATTTAAAAAAACAAGGCTGAAAAAACTACACTTCTGCTGGAGTGTTATACAAAAATGTGTCTTAATCTTATTCAAACTAACATGTAGGCATATCTTCTATGACTGAATTATAAGCATTCCTCAAAACATTGATTTAGGACTAATTAAAAATAAAATTTTGTATTCTTTATTCATGTAGCTAGGGAGTTTAAATCTATAGTGAAAGCAGATCAGTGGTTGCCTAAGTCCAGTGAGATGGAGTCATGGTGAAGGCCAAGAAAAATAGACAACAAAGGAGCAGGAAGATTCACTTGGGAGTGATAAATAGTGTCTCGATAGTACTTATCATTTCACAGGTGTATGCATATGTCAAAACATATCAAATTCTGTATATTTTAAAATGTGAAGTGTATTGTGTGACAGTTACATATCAACAAATCTGGTTTTTTTAATAAAGACAATCCTTAGGGAATGAAAAGAAAAGTTATGAACTAGAGATTCCTGTTGCGAAAAGGTTTGCATTCAGAATAAACTTAAAAATTCTCAAAATATTAGAAGTGAGGTACATAATTGAACAGACACTTTGAAAAAGGGATATGTATCCTTGATATTAATAATCATTAAATTCATACAAATGAACACTAACATTCGATATCCTTATCACTAATCATTACCAAAAGAAAGAGAATGGATAAGGAAGAAGGGAAGGAAAGAAAGAAGGAAGAAAAATAAAGCAAGAGAAACCTGACCATATTAATGGCTGTTGAGGGAGTAGGAGAATTTGAAACTCTACATTTTGCAAGTAAGATTGTAAAATAGTACAATGTATCCAACACATTGGTATTTTCTTCAAAGTTAAAGAAATGCTGAGCATATGGCCCATAGATCCCAATTTTAGGACTTTACTCAAGTGAAATTAAAGCTTATGTTTATATGTACACCTACACACAAACACTTATAATAGCTTTCATCATAATCTCCTGAAACTGGAAATAAAACAAAGATTCTTCATAGTCGAGGAGCAAACTGTAAAAGTGCACAATAGAATACTGTACAGTAATAAAAATGAATGAAGATGCACACAATGAGATGACTGAATCTCAAAGGCAATATACAAGGTAAGACACAAGGGTCGTACTGTGTGATTCCATTACATAACATCATGCAATAAGTAAGATATTATGGACAGAAAAAAGATGTGATTGACAGTGCTTGATGTTGGAGATGGAGGATGACTATAAATGAGCATTAGAGAATAATTTGGGGTGATGCAACTGTACTACATTTCCAATGTATGGTGGTGACATGATAATATGTGTGCAACTCAGAACTATATTCCAAAAATGATAAATTTTGCTATATGCAAATTACTCAATGCAACATGCACATGTTCCTATGAAATCTAATGCTTCAGACTAATGGAAAAGACGGATGAGCATATTTATTAGTTACATTATTCTTCCTTGTATTAGCTTATAAGGGATTCTATAACATATTGCCACAAGTCTGGTGACTTAAAACAGCAAAAATCCATTCTCCCAATTCTGGAGTCTTAGAAGTCTGAAATCAAAGTAGGTATCCACCAGGCTATACTTGCTTTGAAGATTCTTGGAAGAGTCCTGTCTTGATGCCTCTAGTTTTCAATGTCTCCAATGTTCTGGTAGCATCATCCCAACCTTCACCTCCTTCTGTACATGACTTTCTTGTATGTGTCTGCATGTCCCCTTCTGTGATCATAAAGACACTACTTATAGGACTTAAGTCTCATTCTAATCCAGTATGATTGCATCTTAACTAATTATACCTATAAAAATTTTATCTTCAAGTCAGGAGCACTCAACCACTGGGCCATATCCCCAGCCCTATTTTTGTATTTTATTTAGAGACAGGGTCTCACTGAGTTGCTTAGTGCCTCACTTTTGCTGAGGCTGGCTTTGAACTCATGATCCTCTTGCCTCGGCCCCTGCGCTGCTGTGATTACAGCCATATGTCACTGTGCCTGGCTCTTCAAGTCATATTCTGAGGTTTTGAGTGATTATGAATTTAGGAAGGGGAGAAGGTGCTTTTTAACATCTAGAAACTTCCTTGAAATTGTAAGGATTAATTTTTTGGGGGTATGGTTATCTTATGCAGATATTCCCAGGAATTTTTCTATACAATTGATAATCATAATAAACAAACTTCAGTGGTTGAAATTCATATATTTTACTTGTTTATAACAAATTTTAAATTGATGTAGAATGTGAACAAGAAGGATGGGCTCAAAATCAAAGGGTACCAGCTGGGCATATTTGGCAAAAGATTAAAAGCCTCTAAGCAAAAATTATAAACACATCCTAAGTCATTTTAGCTGTTTTATAAAAAAGCCAGAGGACCATTTTTGTATTTTGTCAGAGTTTCTCTATATCTTTTGTTGAGGAGCAACAATTCCAGCAGTACTGGTTCAAATGACTTCATCCACTAATCCCCCCAAATCCCAGTTGGTTCTAGAATTTTGGCAAATTACCTACAGGAAAAATAACTATGGTTACATAACACATCCCTGAGAAAAAGTAGATAAAACTTCATTCCTAATAAGAATACAAACATTTCCTTCTATTCATCAAACAAACGCCTATTAACAATCATGTTTACTGTGCAAAAAGTTCAACCCTAATTCCTCATCTTTAACCAGTGACGTGATTAAAATTTCACCAAATGATGTTTTGATAAAATTCAAGAATATTTCTCAAAAAAATAGCATATGCTTTATTCTTTGGAACTCAGCCTACACAAATCAAGACTAGTTTTCTGTGCATTGAGAGACATAATATCTATTTATCACTTCATCCTTAACCTGGATGCTATGGTTCATTCATGTAATCCAAACAACTAGGGAGGCCGAGGCAGGAGGATCACAAGTTCACGGTCAGTGTGGGCAATTTAGCAAGACCATGTCTCAAAATTAAAAATAGAAACACAGACATACCAACCAGTCTATCTAACATCAGCCAAACCTGGCACAGGTCAGCAGATCTACCCAGCCTACTCACAAACATGAGAACAATAACGAATGCTAATTGTTGTAAGGCACATGTTTGACAGTGGCTTGTTGGTAGCATGCATATTGATAGAGTAGGGTTAAGAACTATCTACAAATACCATAAGAAAATATTTAATGGGATTGCTGGCGGGGCTGTGGTTTCTGTGCCGAAAATCCACTCCGCGGGAGCCGCCATTTGCTTTCTGCTTGCTGTCTTGATGGCTCCGTATACACTGTCCGGCAGCCGCACCTAGAGGTTGCAGCTGGGCTGCGTGCCGAGCCCTGTCCTCCGAAGGCTGGACTGCAGCCTCGAGCGTCTCTGTGGCCTGTTCGCCGCTGCACCTTCGGGCAGAGCCTGCTCTGGGGTCGTTCTGCACCCCCCTGCCAGGGGACCCGTGCTCCGGAGGAGGGGGATGGAGAGCCGCGGCGGCAGCCGCTTGGGCCCCTGGGGCCTGGCACCGGGCTGAAGAGCTGCGGAGGCCAGGGCGGCTCTGCTACGGGCGCAGACAAGCGCGGACGCTCGTCAGCGCGGCCCAGAGTTTCATTTCTAGAAATCTGGACTGGAAACAGAAGCAGCAGTTTGTATAATCCCAAGAACTTGCTTATACCAGGAAGCTGTAAGGGCAACATGAATATTACTGAGGAGATGTAACATGGTGGCAGGCGCAGAGAGATCAAGTCTCTGACATCTTCAACTGTGAGGGCATAGGGAGCCGTAAACTGTCTAAATGCTGTTTGCTCAGGATCACTAGGCAATGCTGAGCTGACGTGGATCTGGGGTGTACAGGCTGGGCCCCTCAGAACACACACACAGAGCCCGAATCGGAGGCAATTAAGCTCCGGTTCGCCTGCTTCGTGTGACTCAGCACTAACGATCCCGCTGAAATAATTGGCCGGCCCTTAGGAACTTACAGAGGTAAAAGCCAACCGAGCCTTCATAGGCAGTGGCCACAGGACTGAAACGGGGATTGGGAGAGACAGTCAGGACCCACCCGTTGCATTGGTCATCCGGCAAAGGGAACAAACGGTCACCATTTGCATGGGATATCACCATGGCAGAGAAATGGCGTCATGGGCGGAGGAGATAACTGCAGTGAAACCAGCGCGACAGGTGTGTAATCCCCTAGCCATCTCTCTCCACACAGCGGGGAAACCTTAAGGGCCACTCCCAGCTCTCCTGTGAACGCAATAACCAGACCGAGGGAACCAGGAGTGGCGCAGGACTCGCGGCGCGGAACTCCCGGCTACCGCTCCCACCAGTGCTGACAACTGAGGTCTCTTGCACCAGCTACCGGGGGCGTGGCTACAGGAGGGCAAGCAAATTCGCTGGGGGATCTCAGCCCCAAGCTCTACAAACTTAGGGTCTGAGGGAGGCAAACAGGGAGAGTGAGCCCAGGTATTCATGAAAACAGGGCTCCCAGGAGCAGCAGACCTGGCGTGTAGACAGTATTGTGGTGAGCGCCACAGGTGAGCACGGCCTGGCTTGAGGAAACACAAGACAAGGCCCTAGACACTCAGGATTGGAGACCCGCCCAGTCTAGGAGAAAGAGCTGCTGCACAGTGAATGGTTCCCACCTATTGACAGGAGAAGCTTGGCCCAGTGGGCACAGCTCCACCTACTGGAAGAGAAGTTAATAGAACTCTAGGACTGCATTTATTATTATTATTATTATCATTTTTTTTCTTTTCTTTTTCTTTTTTTTTTCTTTCTTCTTTTTCTTTCATTTTCAATTTTTATTTGTTGTTGTTCTTTAATTTTTTTTTTTCAATGTTTCTATTTTTTTTAATTTTTTTTATTTTATTATTATTTTTTTTTAATTTTAATTTTCATTTTTTATTATCACTATTATTTTTGTTAAAATTTTTTTTCCGTCTTTTCTTTCTTTCTTTATTATCTAATCTTTATTATTCTTGTTTCTTTTGTCTTTTCATTTCTTTTCAATCTTCTTATTCCCCCTTCCTTGAATTCTACCTGCCTACTCTCATTCTCTTTAGTGACTTCTTCCCTTCCCTTCTAATATCTTTCCTCTCAAGCATCAAATAAATCTATAAGAGTAAACAGTAACTCAGCAGTCAAACAGAACAAGAAGTAACATGAGCAGCATAAAAAAGCAAGGAAGAAAAGGAGTACAAACAATGAAGGACAGCCTAAATATTCAGGAGGACCTAGAGTCAGCAGAAAAATGGTCATATAAAGAACTCAAGGAATACCTTAGACAGATGGAATGGAACCTTAAAGAAGATACGAGACAGCAAATCCAAACAGTGAAAGAACACTTTGAAAATGAATTACATAGACAGATAAAAGAAGAAGTTAAGCATCTTTATCAGGAGATTGAGATTATTAAAAAAAACCAAACAATAATTCTAGAAATGAAGGAAACGATAAACCAAATTAAAAACTCAATTGAGAGTATCACTAACAGAGTGGAGCAAGTAGAAGCCAGAACATCAGATAATGAAGACAAAATATATCATCTTGAAAAGAGCCTAGCCAACTCAGAAAGGCTGGTTAAAAACCACGAGAAAAACATCCAAGAGATATGGGATAACATAAAGAAACCAAACCTACGAGTCATCGGGATAGAAGAAGGTACAGAGATTCAAACCAAGGGAATGAGTAACCTGCTGAAAGAAATAATTACAGAAAACTTTCCAGAAATAAAAAAGGAAACAGATATACAAATTGTAGATGCATACAGGACACCGAGCACACAAAATCACAGTAGACCAACGCCAAGACACATTGTTATGAAGATATCCAATATACAGAACAAAGAGAAAATACTAAAAGCTACAAGAGAAAGGAGGCAGATTACATTCAGGGGTAAACCAATAAGGTTAACAACGGATTTTTCATCACAGACGCTGAAAGCGAGAAGATCCTGGAACAACGTATTTCAAACACTGAAAGACAATGGATGCCAACCAAGAATTCTGTATCCAGCAAAATTAAGCTTCAGGTACGATAACGAAATAAAAATCTTTCATGATAAACAAAAGCTAAAAGAATTTGCAGCCAGAAAACCAGCATTGCAAAGCATCTTGAGCAAAACACTACACGAGGAAGAAATGAAAAACAATAACCAAAACCATCAGTGGGAAGTGCCTCTATAAAGACAGAGGGTGGGGGGAAAGCTAACCATGGAGAAACAAACTAAATTAAAAAAAAAAAAAAAGAAGATAAATAATCAAACATGGCTGGAAGTACAAACCATATATCAATAGTAACTCTAAACATTAATGGCTTAAACTCTCCAATAAAGCGACATAGGCTGGTAACATGGATTAAAAAAACAAATCCAACAATATGCTGCCTCCAGGAGACACATCTGATTGGAAAAGACATACACAGGCTGAAGGTGAAAGGTTGGGAAAAAATATACCATGCACACGGTCCTCGTAAGCAAGCAGGGGTGGCCATCCTCATATCGAATAAAATTGACTTCAAGACTAAATTAATCAAAAGGGATAAGGAAGGACATTATATACTGTTAAAAGGAACCATTTACCAACAAGACATAACAATTATCAATATTTATGCACCAAATAATGGTGCTGCGACGTTCATAAAACAAATTCTCCTCAAGTTCAAGAATCAAATAGACCACAACACAATAATTATGGGTGACTTCAACACACCTCTCTCACAATTGGACAGATCCTCCAAACAAAAGCTGAATAAAGAAACTATAGAACTCAATATCACAATCAACAACCTAGACTTAACTGACATATATAGAATATATCAACCATCATCAAGTGGATATACTTTTTTCTCAGCAGCACATGGATCCTCCTCAAAAATAGACCATATATTATGCCATAGGGCAACCCTCAGTAAATATACAGGGGTGGAGATAATACCATGCATTTTATCTGATCATAATGGAATGAAACTGGAAATCAATGATAAAAGAAGGAAGGAAAAATCCTACATCACATGGAAAATGAACAATATGTTACTGAATGATCAATGGGTTACAGAAGACATAAAGGAAGAAATCAAAAAATTCTTAGAGATAAATGAAAATACAGACACAACATATCGGAATCTATGGGACACAATGAAAGCAGTTTTAAGAGGGAAATTCATCGCTTGGAGGTCATTCCTCAAAAAAAGGAAAAACCAACAAATAAATGAGCTCACACTTCATCTCAAAGCCCTAGAAAAGGAAGAGCAAAACAACAGCAAATGTAGCAGAAGGCAAGAAATAATTAAAATCAGAGCGGAAATCAATGAAATTGAAACAAAAGAAACTATTGAAAAAATTAACAAAACTAAAAGTTGGTTCTTTGAAAAAATAAATAAGATCGACAGACCCTTAGCCATGCTAACGAAGAGAAGAAGAGAGAGAACTCAAATCACTAACATACGGGATGAAAAAGGCAATATCACAACAGACACTACAGAAATACAGAAGACAATTAGAAATTATTTTGAAAACCTATATTCCAATAAAATAGAAGATAGTGAAGACATTGATAAATTCCTTAAGTCATATGATTTGCCCAGACTGAGTCAGGAGGATACTCACAACTTAAACAGACCAATAACAATAGATGAAATAGAAGAAGCAATCAAAAGACTTCCAACCAAGAAAAGCCCAGGACCAGATGGGTATACAGCGGAGGTTTACAAAACCTTTAAGGAAGAATTAATACCAATACTTTTCAAGTTATTTCAGGAAATAGAAAAAGAAGGAGCTCTGCCAAATTCATTCTATGAGGCCAACATCACCCTGATTCCGAAACCAGACAAAGACACCTCAAAGAAAGAAAACTACAGACCAATATCTCTGATGAACATAGATGCAAAAATCCTCAATAAAATTCTGGCGAACCGGATACAAAGGCACATCAAAAAAATTGTGCACCATGATCAAGTAGGATTCATCCCTGGGATGCAAGGATGGTTCAATATACGGAAATCAATAAATGTTATTCACCACATCAATAGACTTAAAAATAAGAACCATATGATCATCTCAATAGACGCAGAAAAAGCATTCGACAAAGTACAGCATCCCTTTATGTTCAAAACATTAGAAAAACTAGGGATAACAGGAACTTACCTCGACATTGTAAAAGCTATCTATGCTAAGCCTCAGGCTAGCATCATTCTCAATGGAGAAAAATTGAAGGCATTCCCCCTAAAATCTGGAACAAGACAGGGATGCCCTCTATCACCACTTCTATTCAATATAGTTCTCGAAACACTGGCCAGAGCAATTAGACAGACGAAAGAAATTAAAGGCATAAAAATAGGAAAGGAAGAACTTAAATTATCACTATTTGCAGATGACATGATTCTATACCTAGAAGACCCAAAAGGGTCTACAAAAAAACTACTAGAACTAATAAATGAATTCAGCAAAGTGGCAGGATATAAAATCAACACGCATAAATCAAAGGCATTTCTGTATATCAGCGACAAAACTTCTGAAACGGAAATGAGGAAAAACACTCCATTCACAATATCCTCAAAAAAAATAAAATACTTGGGAATCAACCTAACAAGAGAGGTGAAAGATTTATATAATGAAAACTACAAAACCCTAAAAAGAGAAGTAGAAGAAGATCTTAGAAGATGGAAAAATATACCCTGTTCATGGATAGGCAGAACTAACATCATCAAAATGGCGATATTACCAAAAGTTCTCTATAGGTTTAATGCAATGCCAATCAAAATCCCAACGGCATTTCTTGTAGAAATGGATAAAGCAATCATGAAATTCATATGGAAAAATAAAAGACCCAGAATAGCAAAAGCAATTCTAAGCAGGAAGTGTGAATCAGGCGGTATAGCGATACCAGACTTAAAACTATATTACAGAGCAATAGTAACAAAAACAGCATGGTACTGGTACCAAAACAGGAGGGTGGACCAATGGTACAGAATAGAGGACACAGAGACTAATCCACAAAGCTACAACTATCTTATATTTGATAAAGGAGCTAAAAGCATGCAATGGAGGGAGGATAGCATCTTCAACAAATGGTGCTGGGAAAACTGGAAATCCATATGCAACAAAATGAAACTGAATCCCCTCCTCTCGCCATGCACAAAAGTTAACTCAAAGTGGATCAAGGAGCTAGATATCAAATCAGAGACTCTGCGTCTGATAGAAGAAAAAGTTGGCTCCGATCTACATATTGTAGGGTCGGGCTCCAAATTCCTTAATAGGACACCCATAGCACAAAAGTTGATAACAAAAATCAACAAATGGGACTTACTTAAACTGAAAAGTTTTCTCTCAGCAAGAGAAACAATAAAAGAGGTAAATAGGGAGCCTACATCATGGGAACAAATTTTTACTCCTCACACTTCAGATAGAGCCCTAATATCCAGAGTATACAAAGAACTCAAAAAATTAAACAATAAGAAAACAAATAACCCAATCAACAAATGGGCCAAAGACCTGAACAGACACTTCTCAGAGGAGGACATACAATCAATCAACAAGTTCATGAAAAAATGCTCACCATCTCTAGCAGTCAGAGAAATGCAAATCAAAACCACCCTAAGATACCATCTCACTCCAGTAAGATTGGCAGCCATTATGAAGACAAACAACAACAAGTGCTGGAGAGGATGTGGGGAAAAGGGTACTCTTGTACATTGCTGGTGGGACTGCAAACTGGTGCGGCCAATCTGGAAAACAGTATGGAGACTCCTGGGAAAGCTGGGAATGGAACCACCATTTGACCCAGCTATTGCCCTTCTTGGACTTTTCCCTGAAGACCTTAAAAGAGCATACTACAGGGATACTGCTACATCGATGTTCATAGCAGCACAATTCACAATTGCTAGACTGTGGAACCAACCCAGATGCCCTTCAATAGATGAATGGATAAAAAAAATGTGGCATTTATACACCATGGAGTATTACGCAGCACTAAAACATGACAAAATCATAGAATTTGCAGGGAAATGGATGGCACTAGAGCAGATTATGCTTAGTGAAGCTAGCCAATCCCTAAAAAACAAATACCAAATGTCTTCTTTGATATAATGAGAGCAACTAAGAACAGAGCAGGGAGGAAGAGCAGGAAGAAAAGATTAACATTAAACAGATACATGAGGTGGGATGGAAAGGGAGAGAAAAGGGAAATTGCATGGTAATGGAGGGAGACCCTCATTGTTATACAAAATTACATATAAGAGGTTGTGAGGGGAATGGGAAAATAAACAAGGAGAGATATGAATTACAGTGGATGGGGTAGAGAGAGAAGATGGGAGGGGAGGGGAGGGGGGATAGTAGAGGATAGGAAAGGTAGCAGAATACAACAGTTACTAATAGGGCATTATGTAAAAATGTGGATGTGTAACCGATGTGATTCTGCAATCTGTATTTGGGGTAAAATTGGGAGTTCATAACCAACTTGAATCTAATGTATGAAATATGATATGTGAAGAGCTTTATAATGTTTTGAACAACCAATAAAAAAAAAATTAAAAAAAAAAAAAAAAAAAAAAAAAAGAAAATATTTAATGATCACTTATTAGGTTACTGGAGATATGTTTCCACATTTTATTCCAGTAAAAAAGAGAGTATCTTCAGCACTTTATTAATGAGATCAAACATCCCATAATCAATTACTTCCTAAATTAATATATCCTGTGGTCAGTCATTTGCCTTCAGTTAACTGCTTGATATCTGATTTTTGTTAAACTGAGATTCTGTAAAATGTTTAATTTTAATATAGTATCGATTTTTTTCTTTGGTATAGTTTTCTGTATCTTCTTTTACTGTTCAGAATATGACCACCACAAAAGACTGAGTATTCACTGTGGCAATATCCACCTGAAGCATTCAATCAGCTGCCAAAATTATTTCATTCACATTACAGGATGAAAAGTTCCCATACGTATGGCAGACATATGATCTTCCATGAAATTTGCTGCGTCTCTTTTTCTTCTCTCCAGTTGTCTAAAAGGTTTGACTAACTCCTTTCCCTGCTCACGTTTCCCCTGTAATTTCTTCAGCCAAAGAATCTTGCTCCGGTTGTGTTTGTTTTTGATTTGCTTGGACCTTCTGGGTGATGTCAAAATCGTAGCCACTAAATTGTTTTTTTAGTTACCTTAATTCTAACACAGATCATGCCTTCTGTCCACAATCCTGAACAAAGAAGATCACAAAATTCACTAGATAGTTTTTAGGAAAGATCATTCAACTTCATTGTAATGTTATAAGTCAGGAGGATAGTATATAAAATTGAAGCCAGAATACAAAATTATTTTCACTGGAAAACTGGCTTTCTTTGCGGTATATCATTTCTGCAAAGAAGACCAGTTTTAATTTATAAAAAGAGCATTATTAATTTATTAAAGGATACTTGGGACAAAAAAATGAAGACCTACAATAATGACAGATTGATGATGAAGTCATAATAATATATTTTTAAAAATGTTAACCCAGAAATATAAAGATTTCTATGAAAATAAGATTGACTTTTATGTATCAATTAATGTCAAACCTTTACCTTTTTATAGTAGCTCAAATAAAAGCTACACATGTTTAAAGGTTAATTATCATTTGGTGATTATGGCTTGACAAATAGACTTTGTGCCTTTTTCCCATTTTTGACAGTAATTGACCCTTTTGTGACTTCACAAAGCCAATAGCCAAATAAACCTTGGGAGTGGGCTTCATTTTTATCACACATGTGGTTCTTTGCTTTACTAGTAGACACAACTTGTAAGTTTTGGGCCTTATTCCTACATGCAAAGTGTGGAAAGAATGAAAATCACTTTTCTGAGGAGAAAGAACATCAATATCTTATTTGAAATCATGATTCCTCTAGGGCTGTCTGTTGTGTATTTCAATTCTCCTTAACACTTATGAAAATGTTTTCAAACTCTATTCCTATTTCCAAGGATTAAGGTTTTCTATTATAGGATCTATGAATTTCAAAAACTTTCCTGCAATTTTTCTGAAAAATAAAATAATCCAAGTGTATCCCGAGGTCACTATCCTATCTTTCTGTGACAGTTATCAGCTCCAGCCATTTAAATCCTGCCACTTAGCTCTGATATGGCTCCAGAAATGCAGATGAACTTTAGAACATGAAAATGGAAATAACAGAGTAAAATTAATCCTCAGCTGAGAGCAGCTGTCTGATGCAAACTAGAGAGATTCGTAGAGGTTGGTCTCAAAACAATTTTCCACCGATCAAAGCTCTATCGTCTTGACTGGATCCAAGACACTTTGTGTCAGAGTTGAAAAGTTTTCACAAAGGTCCAATATGGAGCCACACTCTGAAAACACTGTTTTGGGAACACTTTAGAAAAAATAGAAATCATTCACAGTTTGCGGTACAGTTGTTAATTTCCCTCTATTTCTCTAAAATCTAAATTGTTATTTTCTGTCATTCCCTAACTATTTTTTTCTCCTTTTGGCTATTACCTCTTCCCCCATTGCCTGCAGCATTATGCTTTTAAAAAATACACTTTTGAAAGATTGGCATAAGTTTTCTTTAAAGAATTGTCTTTCTTTTAATTTGGGGGTATTTCTCTACTTTGTTTAAAATTCTGAGTACATGTAAACAATATAAAAGTAATCCAAATAAAAAACAACAACATTAGAAAAAATCTAGAATAAATAATTTGGAACATTGCTGTGGAGGTAGATCAATTGTTCTTTTTAAATAACAGTGAACTTTAGGTTGTTTGAGATAGTTATAGGATAAATTGAATGTTTAACAATTCAAAGTTGTGAACTGTTGAGGATCAATAATAAAAATAAGTTCAGTTCCAACATAGTATTCTTAGTATGGCACTATGGGAAGACATTATGGTTTAGTTATGAGATTGTCATCCAAAGTTCATGTGAGAAAATGCAAGAAGGTTTAGAGGCGAAATGATCTGGTTATGAGAGCCTTAATCCAATCAGTGCATTAATCCCCTGACAGGGATTAACTGAGTGGTAATTGAGGGCAGGTAGGCTGTGGCTGGAGGAGGTGGGAATTGGGAGCATGGCTTTGTGTATATGTTCTTGAGCAGAGCTCTCTCTCTCTCTCTGTGTGTGTGTGTGTCTTTCTCTCTCCTTCCTGTTATGATGTCTCAAGCTGCTTTCTTCTGCTTGCAAATAAACATTTCCTCCTCTACAATTGTTTTTGTCACGTCTTTTGGTCACAGCAGCAAAAAAAAAAAAGCTGATTAAAACAGAGGACATAGTTAATTTGGAACACAGTTTCCAAGAGCTGGTATGCTTTAGATATTTGTGAAAGTTTTCTGTTTATTAAAGATTTGCTACCTGAAAGAGAAGAAATTATTTATTGTGCTCTTCAGCTTGCATTTTGGAAATAATTATAAAAAATGTGTTCTCTAAACTGCTTGTATATTACTAAAAAATAGGAATTCATTTTTAAAATGATATGTTGGACTTCTTAGTTCTTCCTGTTGCTCTTGAGAACTAGCAGTGAAAACTCAGAGCACAGAAAAAAAGAGTTCTGTGTTCTTGCTGAAAGATTATGTACCATTCATGTAACTCCATTAAGAAATAGAGCCAAGTCTACAAAAAGAATATGGTAAAATCTGCACAAATTTGTTACATAGTTGTATCTGTATTCCCAAATTTAATATGGTCCCCATCTATAGTGCAATTGGAGATGAGGAATATCACAAATTAGATCAGTCTTCAGATCAAGTGAATTAACATGCTTAATTCTTCATTTTTCACCTTTAACTTGCATGCACTTTGCAGAAAGGCAGTTTATAGACCAGTCCAAGCTATCAAAGTACATCTAAATATGTGCAAAGAGTTCAAATTCTCTTAAGTGCCATTTATTAGATATTTTAACTTTTAAAATTGGATTATTCCAGTAAGAAAATTTTTGAAAAAGAAGGTGTTTATTTAGTTCTTCTTGCTGTAGAAGCTTACCCTGAGTGTAATACTAGTTTGCTACTCAAAAATTCATGATGAATCAGCATACTACAGTGACACAGCCACATAAATGTTTATAACAGCTTAATTCTCAATATTCAAACTATGGAACAAACCTAGATACCCTTCAACAAATGAATGGATTTTAAAAATGTGGTATAAATACAAAGGAATATGACTCAGCCTTAAAGAAGAATGAAATTATGGCATTTGCAATTAAATGGATGGAATTGGAGAATATCATGCTAAGCAAAATAAGCCAACATGTTTCCTCTGATGTGCAGATACTAATTCATAATAAGAGGGTGGAGATAGGCAAAAATAGATACTTTGGAATAGAGAGAGGGGAATTAAGGGAGGGGAGGAGGTATGGGGATAGGAAGGATAGTAGAATGAATCAGATGATATTACCCTATGTGCATATATGACTACACAAGGAGTGTAATTCCACATCACGTACAACCAGAAGAATGAGAAGTTACACTCCATTTTTATATGATGTGTCAAAATGCATTCTACTGTCATGTATAACCAATTAGAACAAATACAAACAATTCATGATGATTTACTCTAGTAGACATAAAAAATATTCTTTCTTAGTTTGTTGCTATTTTTATCATGTAAACAGAGAGAAAAAAAGTGCTTTAATTCATTGGTAGAATCTTTGCTTTATCCATTAAATCAGATTCATTGACACTTAGTTAAGAAATTAAATATATGTTATACATACACACACACACACACACATACACACATACACACTTTCAGAATTGGATTCAGAGAAGATTTACAGAGTCCTGAATACACTGATTATTTTATCTTTGTTTACATGTGAAAAATATACATATTAGTATATAAAAACAGAATTTAACAGTCCTGGTTTATGGTTAGAGTTGTACTATAAGAAACTAATTCTAATATGAGCTCTAATACTAGTTATAAATTATTTATCAAGAAATCTAACTTGTTTCATTAATAAAAAAATATTTCCTATTAATATTTTTTCAATGCCATGAAACAAATATTCTAAAATATTGTATAAACTCAAAAATGTAATATATGTGTATTGGTATCAATTCTTATGAGGGCTATTATCCCTCAAATCTAATAGCATACCCTTGGGGGAACATGTTTCTTGAATCTGAGATTCCTTCATGCCTGGTACTGTCCACATGTAATTTAGTGTGTATCTGCTCTGCTATGAAAGCACTGTCTTGATTTATATATGGACAGTTTCCACAAATCAAGGGCTACCTCTCTTAAAGATGTAATTTGCTAACTATGCACTATAGTTTGAGAAAAATGCATGTGAATTTTTATAATTGAGTAAATTAGGCTTTCCTTAAATTCTACTCTTTCTTTATTACTTTGCTAATCATAAGATTAAGTCAATCTAAAATAGGTGGTAGAGACCAGAATTATAAAAAAATCTGTAGACAATTGAAACGTGAACATAAATTCTTAAGAGTATACAGAAACAAGAAGTCTATCATCAAAATTCATTGTAGACATTGTCAGTTAAGGCCAAGAGATGAAATCAGTGTCTCTTCCAATAAAACAGCACATTGCTTCATGTCATTAAACTGTCCAGGTAGAACCCCACATGCCAAGTTAATAAAATATGTTGGGAGAAAATCAAGCAATTCAAGTAACTTTTACAAGTCAAATTAAACTTCAGAGAAAAATCAATCAAACCCAGATGTGATATACCTCATTCTGTCAACAGAATCATGTGGCCTAGAAATGAGAAGGGAACATTAATCTTTCATATTATGGAAGAACAGATTAATAATGGAATAGTTAATAAGAATATGGGCTGTTTGTGCCTGTGCATGTGAAGGCATGTGTGTTTGTGTCTATATGTGTGTGATGTTTGAATTTTCCCTACAAACTTCTTTTATTTAGCTTAAAATGAACAAATCTGCTTTCTGGGGATATCTAAAATTTATTAATTTCTTGTTTGTCATAAAAAAAAACTCAGGGCTATTTTAATTTAGTTAAGCTGAAGGTCCAATTTCAAGAGAAAGCAAACTTAAGAAAGACAGATAATATTAACCAATGGATTTAATAAAAATTAAAGCCAAAACTTTATTTGGATGGAGTAGACATGAGCAGCTGGATTGAATCTGGTAATTCTCATCCAAAGACAGAACTGCCCAGTGACCTTAATATCAAAAGAGGTCTCTGGATGGAAGAAAGAATTAGAACTCATCTTTGAAATTTTGCTTGACTGACACATCTGTGAGTGTCTCTCATGATCCAGCTGACCCACCTTGATGGAAAGCCCAGCTGTATTTCCAGGATCTAATGAAAGACGGTTATGTTGCTCTTCTAAAGGTGGGAGCAATCTTTCATTTAATAGTGTGGGTTAAACAGGGGAGAAGCAACTGTTGGAAGAGACTACAGTTTTTGTTTCCAAGACTTATCTTATTACTTGCCTTTAAGCTGTTGAAAGAAAAACTTAAAGATGATTTTAAACTTTTTATAGTTTGTCTGTAACTTTGACCTTACAGATGGGAAATCATTGCAATATTGTTTGAAATTATTTTCATTTGACAATTTCTTTCAGTATAACAAAGATTACAAGGTCTCTGTCTGCATTCCATGTACATAAATCTGCAGGAAACCATTCCAGAAAAATTTAATATTTAACATGTGAAATTAATTAATTAGAATAGTGTTTAGGTTATAGCTGGTAGTTGTGGTGATTGATTCTGAAGTTCATTTTTTACTGTGTACAGAGTTTTGTTATGTAAATTGAAATTAGAGCAAAATGATTCTACTGTATACTTTTTACTTCTCTCAAAGAAGGCATGTTAGTGGCTGACGCCCAAATTCTGATCTGCCTTTTGGCTTAAGTCAAAGCTTATTTTAGTAGTAATGCTCCATGGATATTATTTTCACTCCTTTCCATCTCCTTCTTTTATTTTCCATTTCAAAGAGTGTCCTAACCTTGCAGAAAACTGTATATTGATGTATTCATGTCTCCTGTGGTCCATATCTAAAGTGTGAAGATGTTATTTAATTATTGACTCTTGAAGGAGACTTAAGAAACCCATTCAAAAAGACTGAGATATAACTAGTCACCTGGATTAAGAGCCTGTGCATAAGGTGTCTAAGAGATATTTACCCTCTGGTCAACACACTGGGGGAATTTAAAAGAGAACAAAAACAATGGGCCTTCCTAAATTTCCCCTGCAGAATCTCTATCCAATATTTCTTCTCCATGAGGTATTGCCTATAAATTGTTTATTGCACTCCCAGGGTTTTTCTGTAGGGTATTTATCCTATTATGGGTCCTTGGAGGATCCAGTACACTTGGTTATTCTTCTGATGACAGTGACCAACTAATTGGATGTCTTAGTCTTTGGAGCCAGGTAGTCTCTCTGAGAAAAAGTGTTCCTTTTAAAGAGTATAGTATTATAAGACACACATTTTATTCAACTTACTGAAATTTATGGAAAACAAATCATGCTTACGTTCTCCATTTATTCCCTTTAATACTATTTTTAATAAAAAATGTGAAACCTATTTCATATCTTTCTGAAACCGTGTAAAATGAGGAAAGGTAAAAGGGATTCATTAATATTTATAGCTATATTGTTTAATAAATCACAAGGTTATTCTCTTCTCAAATATTTTAGACAACTACAAAAATAAAACTTTTTATTTAACTAATTTAGTAGAGATCATAGCACAATGAGTCATTTGTTAATTTCATGCTTTTTTGAGAGTCTTATCTTTCAGATTATCATAAAATGAAACATATTCTCTTATATATGTTTAGCAATTGTTCACAAAGCACTATGCAGCATTAATAAAACTACCAGACATTTATTAAACACTTGTCAGGCAGAGTATTAAGGGCTTTCTAAGCATTGGCTTACAAGATCTGCCAATTTTATCATGAGATACACAGTCCTTATATTAAAGATGATGAAATTGTGACTTAGCCATGCTAAATAGTTTACTCCACATTTACCTGGTAAGGATGAGACAGAGCTGCTATTTAAACCAGATGTGACTCCAGGTACCAGGATATCTCTCAGTGTGCCAGGCCCACTGTTAAATGTGTATATCCAAGCTCGAACCAAGTAGAATGGTATCAACTCTTAAAACACTAGGTGTACTTAAGAAAAGGAGAAAATAAGAAATAGGACAGATAGGAAATTAGAAATGGTGTGACCAGGAGAAGTATGTATGCCATATGGGAGAAAACACAGGAGAACCTCACCTGGCTTAGGGATCATGGACAGCTGCTAAAGGGAAGTGACATTTATACCAAGAATCAGGAAGCAAAGGATGAGCAGGATTAGCCAACAGATTAGTTGGGAAGGAGGGTTGAACTGATTATGCTGAAAGGGCAACAAATGGGTCTACAAAATAAGATAACTAAAGGATAATTTGATAAAAAAAAATGATATTTAGAAAATGCAGGTATAGTGTCAGGAACTACAGCCAGAAGAATAAAGCCTTTGTCATTAACCTGCAATTACTAGTCCTTTTCCCCACTGACCAAGACCACCAACAAGCAAAAGGCACAAGACCTATAGATGTAACTGAGCAGGACATGCTCTGGAGGCACTCAACAGAGAGAAGCGCCAAATCTAGCACAGGAGTACATGAGAGCTATTGCAAGTTGATAAAATAACGCATGATGCTGGAAAATGGGAACTCTGCATATCTTAATCAAGAACATTAAAGATATTAAGTGAGGTAAACATAAAGAGTGCTTGAGGATGGGTTGGTGCAGAATTTTGATTCCACGGGACATGGTTGGCTATTATAGGATCAGAAATTTCTGGACTCTAAGGCCATGCAAAAATGTTTATATTTTATCCAAGGAAAAAGGCAGAGACTGTGAAGGATGTTGAGCCCAGGAAGTGACATGAATCTATATATTAAAAAATTCACTCGGGTGACAGCATAGAGAATAAATATGAGGGAGTAAAATCAGGATGATAAAGAGTCCATTTAAACAAATATTTTAATACAATAAGAAATGATGTTGGCATAAATTGAGGACAGGCCATGAAAAAATAAATGTTATGTGCTCATTTCCACACATTTGAATTCATGTGCTTGGCCAAAAAGAAAATAAGAAAGCAGATAAAGGAAAGAAGAAGAGAGAGGGAGAGAGAGAGAGAGAGAAATAGAGAGAGAGAGGCAGACAGACACATGGTGTGTGGGGGGCCAATATAAATCAGAGAGCATGCCATAGAAAGTTAGAACAATTTAAAGAGTGGTCAGATATGACAACCTTTATGAACAATTAATATTTATGCTCTGAAGTGAGTGAGATGGGAGATATAAATCTAATGTTCATTAAGTCACTTTTAGTTTCTCTACTTATCTAATTGAACAATTTTTTGTCATGGTTAGAACTTAACACTGTGAAAGAGGTAAGGGGCAGGATCAATTGTTTTGATGATTAGGTATAAGGGATAAAGGAGGAGGAAGAGTTGATGGCAATGCCTGCTTTTTGGCCTAGACTACTTGCTGGATAATCATGCTTTCTGATATTAGAGAAGACTCAGGAGGAGAATGCATTCAGTAGGATGAAAATACATTAAGTCTGGATACCAGGAATTTGATGTACCTCTTTGACTGCCACATAGAATGTTCAGTCTGCAGTTGGCTAGGTGGGTAAGTTGGTGAGGCGCTGGGAAAGAGCTCAGTATTTCAAATTGATATAGAGCAAACCATTAGCGTTACAGGATAGCAACACTATACCCAGGCAGCTAAAGTATTGTTAAAGAGTTTTGGAGCCAGTGTGCAGATGTTAAAATTTTAACAAAATGGATTTGGAAAATGTTTTCAAAGAAATTTGGGAAGAAAGAGGTCCTAGGAAACTCCTGATATTTATATTTGCTATGTCTTTCAATTTCTGAAATTATCCAAATTCATAAAAATGGGTGTATTTTGCTAGCACTTTTTTTGTGGGGTACTGGGGATTGAACTCAGGGGTATTCAGCCACTGAGCCACATTTCCAGCCTTGTTTTGTATTTTATTTGGAGATAGCATCTCATGGAGTTGCTTAGTGCCTTGCTTTTGCTGAGGCCGCCTTTGAACTCTTGTTCCTCCTCTTTGAACTTTCAAGCCTCCCAATCTGCTGAGATATAGGCATGCAGCATGCAGCCAGGTACTAGGACTTCTTCCTACTTAGAAATCTCTCTACTGAGAATCCTTGTTGAGTAGCATAGCTTCCATGTATATCCTTAAAGCACAACTTCAGCTACATTGTGTTCACTTGGGAGGCAAAACAGTGTGTGGAATTTGGTGTTGGAGAGACCTAGGTTCCAATCTCAGCTTTATCAAATATGAGCTGAATGACTGTGGGAAAGTTCTTGAGTCTCTCTAAACATTTTTTGGTTATCTAATTCATAAAATAGGAATTGACTCTTGGGTTTGTTATAAAACTTAAATGATAATGTAGCCCCTATTAATTCAGGAAGCACTTTCTATTGTAACAAAGCAAGTCTATTTTTAGCTCACATGGCTTGAGAGCAGTTGATATGTCACCAGACTCACTATCTCTGTGAAGCTGTATTTGTGTCCTGAAGAACACTGAGAGGTTCCCATTTTTCAGTAGTGTTGGCTGGGAGACTCCCACTATCTATTTTCCCCATGGAGTTTAATTAAAAGCCTTGCTCATCTGGGTTAATTTGAGTGACTGTATTCTCTGAACCTTAAAAAGAAAAGTCCATTGCCTTTCAAATATTCCTCAGATGTGACGGAAACCCGGACCTCTTGGTTAATTCCTTGACAATGGACTCTCCGTTTAGATCAATGCCAAGCATTTAGCTAAGAAGCATGCTGTTAAACCTCATGGGCATTTGTATGCTCACCTGGGTAGTTGAAATCCAGTGTTAAATCCACAAATGTCAATATTCTGCAGTACTTTTAGCCACTTTTTTTTGAGAATTAAAGCTATTTATACAAGGGCTAAATAGTCAACATTGTATGTGATCTTGAGACGTGTATAGCTTATTTCCTCATTATGAACTAAATAATAATTTGATGGATGTACTGATTTTCAGTCATAAGGATATTTGCTAAATGTTAAGCTTAGGTTTCTTTCTTCTTCCATAACTTCACTCTATTGATTACATCCTATAAATAAAAAACATTTGCTTAGGTTTCAGAAAATTTTAGATATTTTATGAAGATTTGTTTTCTAACTCTTTAGCCTTTTAATGAGATGTGATTTACACAGATTAAGAATAGAATATATATTTTTTTAAAAAATTTGTGCTGGATTTTGAAATTTAAGTATTAAGAGTAATTAATTGAAATTCAGAGATAATACTGAAAGCATACCAAGTGAGCATAACATGTATGAGGAAATAGAAATTAAGACAAAAGGAATAAACACATCTAAATAAATACAGCTAAAATATGTAGAAAGAAAGCAGAGCTGGCCTTGGTTATGTTTACAATCTTGCCTAGAATTTCATGTTATATAGTACCTTGGTTTGTCATTTAAATCTTCATGGTTTTAGAAGATGAGCAAAACAGGGATGAGAGTTGACCAATAGGTACTAAGTTATAGTTCGAAGCAAGCAGTTCTGATAAGCAAGACAGCTTTAAAAACCAGATATCTTTAGTCCTCAAATGAAATTGTGTGCAACTTGAATATCAGTTGAGATCTTTAGATTTTCTGGAGAAAGATCTTTTTCCTTCTCTTTAAAAATTGTTCTTTCATGAAAAACAGCTTCAGAACTCCGAACATGGATGAGAATTCACCAAATGACTGCAGTTTCATAAAAGGCTCCTTTTCATAACTTCAAGCTTGGTTTTGGTCAAATCTATAAATTATCATCAGTTACTCTCTTAATTATTTTTGTATCTGTAAACTGACAAATATGTTTTTGATTCTGCCGATCTATCATGCAAGAATTTGAAGACAAGATATTTTTCTTATTATCATAATTTGCTAGGATACAGTTTCCCAGATGTTAGCTGAAATGGACTTGGGAAGTTGAGACATATATTAAGCAGACCTAGCATCATGTGGATTTGGCATTGTTTTGTTATTCTTCTCTCAAATATTCCAAGTGAGATTTTGGACTAAACCTCTCTCAATTTTCTTTTCAGTCCATTTTATTCTGCCATGAAAAAATACCCGAGTCTAGGTAATTTATAAATAACAGAAATTTATTTCTTCACATTTCTGGAGGCGGGAAGGTCGAGATCAAGGTACCAGCAGGTTCAGTTGTGTGGTAAGAGCCTTCTTTGAAGTGAGGGATGGAGGAGAATGGAACTAACTATCCCAATCAAGCTTTTTTACAAAGGCACCAAATCCTGTTTACAAGGGGAGCAGCCCTCACGACCTGATCAGGCTCCACCTCTTAATACTATCACATTGACCGTTATTTTTCAAAATCTGGATTTTGGAAGGGGCACATTCAAACCAAAATCTTCAAAATATTATGAGATGACCAACTCACATACTTATTTCACTAATTCTTTTATTTGATATATATAACAAACTTAACAAAGAGTAAGGCCAGTTACCAATAAAGTCTTTCCCTGGAGAAAATAGACAAAGATCATTGTGATTTTTATCCATTCATGTTCACTTTTAAATAAAGTCTTAACATTATATTATCCTATTGTTTTAAAATGTTTATCTTAGGATGTTCATATTTAGATCAAATTAAATGTTCATTTTATCTTGCTAAAATTCACAAACATTTAATTGGCCTGTACTCTCTGCAAAGTGCTTTATATTTTTACCATTTATTATTATTTATAAAAACATTTTTTGTGTCTATGAGATAGTCACGGGAGTAGATCAACCAACTCCTAGTTATTAGCAGTTCTGCATGATGATTTCAGTAGAACCTTGATCACCTGGTGCAGACATACCAAATCTTAGTGGACTCACCCATGATGCTGAGTAATTGAATCATCATCAGCTACTGTCTCTTCTGTTCAGAGCGGGGAGTATAAAGAGGCAACAGTTTCTGCAGCATGAACATCAATCCTATTTCATTTTATGTTGCTCTTTACCAATAAATAGTGTAATCATTAGTTTTTATATTTCTCAATATTTTTCCCTTTCCTTTATTTTCATTATTTTACTTCTTTACTAAATATCTGTTTCTCAGTATAAAAAATGCCACCTCTCTGTTGCTTTATTTTCCCATAAATATGTTATTTTTCCCTCTACCTCTTGATTGAACTTTTGTCTCAGCCCTTATATTTTATAATCACTGAATTCAGAATCTCTACTTTCTTCTTTACCTGTTACTTAATTTTGTATTCTGTACAGATGATGAGCATTATGGAAATATGAATATATAAAACTGATTGCATATAAGATGCTTCATACTAAAATATCATTTATTTTCCACTGTACAAAACACTGGCTCTTATTGGCTATAAATCTAAACTCACCTTAGGGACAGGGTTTTAGCTCATAGTAGAGAGCTTTCCTAGCAAGGGCAAGAACTTCTGTTCCATGCCCAGAAACCATCACCACCAAAAAACAAACAAACAAACCCAAATACACTAAATCCCATTAATGATATAGCAATGATTAGCTTCTAGATCTTTTATTCAAATTAAACAATCATTTTCAAGCAGATGTTAAATGCTGTGTGTGGAAGATGGGTGAGGGAGAGGAAAATCCCTTCCTCCTCCTGACTTAAGTTTTCTGTGTGGATTCATGGGAGATAATATAGGGCCCTAGGGCAGCAAGGCACAGAATGGTTTGGTTCAATGACCATACTACTAAGATCCTCTTCTCTTTCAATTAATATAATGTCTTGTACTAAACTTAGCTATCTTTGCTACACACTCATCCAAACTTCAGTGCCAACAATGGTACATATTTCCATCTCAGAAATATTCATGTTTTTAACGGATTAGAGAAAAGAGATGAGATTCAATCAATAGTTACTAAGTTATAGTTAAGAGCAAGAAGTTCTAATGTACTATTACTCCATGGGATGATTAGAGATGATGATAACTTACTATATACTTTTAAAATTTGGAAGAAAGGATTTTGAGTGTTTTCACTGTAAAGAAATGATTTTTGACATGACAGATATGTTTAAACTAATTCAAACATTACACAATGTATATATGAATCAAAACCTCATATGGTGACCCATTAACTTGTACGTTTTATATTTTAAAAGTTTTTAATAAAACAATATTTTAAAAATTAAGCATCAAAAAATAGTGGCAATGTTTAACATATTTATAAAATGTTGTGATTACAGGGGAATTTCACTCAAGAAAGAGATCTATCCTCTGCCTTTTGAGATTCTAGTTGTTTGTGTCACCATTCTGACTTTCCCTTACAACTTAATTGCTCATGGAGCACAGCAATATATTTTTAATATAAGTTAAAATCTTCAGCAAGTGGTTCACTTGCCCGAAGTGCTACTATACCAATAATACTCCCAAAGCCTTGGAGTGTGACCAAAGTAATTAAAATTTGTGAAACAAATTTAGGAATAATATCTCCTTTACCCTAAAGCAAATTATAACCTTGTTGATAAACTGAGTCACTACTTTGCTGTATTAAATTGGTGGTTTCCAAATACTGTACTAACAAAAGTGAATTATTTCTTCATTATATGAACACTTTATTATATAAATATTCTTATTATCCTTGTGATGAGTAATATATACTTACTGTATAAAAATGATGAAAAAGTGTAGAAAAAGAAGTGAGAAAAATTTAGGTCATTCCAGAGTTTTTAACCAAGTAAAATCATGTTTCTGTTGCACAATTCTGTGAGGTTTGACAAATGTATGGGGTAGCAGAAGCACGAACCACAACCAAGCAAAAGGGAAGGTCTCCTGTGTGACCGGTATCCTAACAGGACTCCCAAACAACCAGTGATGTTTTCTGCAACTGTGTAAATTTGCTATTTTCAGAATGTTTTATAAATGAAATTCTCTAGCATGTGACCTCTTGAGTCTGTTTTTTTTTTTTTTTTGCACTTAGCATATTTAAGATTAATCCATACTGTTGCATGGGTCAAAACTCAATTATTTTATAGTACTGAGTAGTATTCCATTGTATGGATGTGTTTAATTACCAGTTCAACAGGTGAAGACATTGGAGTTGTCTTCAGTTTTTGCCAATTATAAATAAAGCTGAGACAAATGTTCATATACATTGTTTTCTATTACTCTTGTGTAAATGACTAGAAGCAGGTTGGTGCATCATACGGCAATTATATATTAAATTTGTTAGAAAATAGCAAACTGCTTCTTAGAAGAATTGAAGAATGTGCATAACTGCTATTTTAGTGAGAGATCCCATTAGTCTGTTCATGCACTATTTGCTGGTGTATTTATTTTAAGCCACCCTAATAGATGAATGATGGTATCACATTGTAGTTTTAATTGATATTCTCCTAATGACTTGAGATTTTGGACGTCTTTTCATATGTTCATGCACTATACATATAGCTTATCTAGTAAAGTGTCTGAACAACCGCCTTTACCACTTTTAAACTGAGATTTGTGTTTGTTATTGTTGTTGCTCTATTTCAAAATTATTTACATACATTTTGAATAAAAGTTCAATGTTAGAAAAGCAATTTACAAATATATTATTCTAGTCTAAGTTTTACTTTTCCAATCATCTAACAGTGTCCTTCAGAAGAATATATTTTTAATTTAGATGAAATACAATTTTTGTACCCCCCCATGAATTATACTTATTGTATTTCATCTAAAAACTCTGTGCCTAACTTACAGTCACGTTTTTTTTTTCTAATTTTCTTATAAATTTTAGCATTTTTCATCTTACATTTGGTATGGGACCCATTTTTTAATGTTAAAAAATAAAATTTGTTGGCACTGGGTTGTGGCTCAGTGGTAGAGTGCTTGCCTGGTATGTGTGAGGCACTGGGTTCGATTCTCGGCACCACATATAAATAAATAAATATAAAAAGATTCATTGACAACTAAAAAATATTTTTAAAAATAAGGTTTGAGATGGCAGTCAAGGTTCATTTTCTTATATATAAATAACAAATTATACTAAAATAATTTGTTTGAAAGGCTATCTTTTTTTCCATTGTATCTCCAAAATGCATTGCATTGACAAAATTTTGAGGTGTCTATTTCTATGTTCTGTTTTCTGTTAATCTCTAACTGTATCTATCGATCAATCAATCAATCTATGTATACTTTTGTCAACATTACACTATTTTGTTTATTGTATTTTTATAGTACATCTGAAAATAGAATTCTCCAACTATAATCTTTTGGTAACATTTATTATATTATTTTTCCTTTCAACCAACTTTTTAGAACATTTTTGTAAATGTTGACATAATCTTACTGGAATTATGTTTGTAATCATGAGGAAACTATGAATTAATTTAGGCAGAATTGAATCACTGCAATTCATGAACATGATGTATCTCTACATTTATTTTAATATGAATTGCTTTGTGTATTTAGTTTACAGCATCAAAATCACATTTTGTTAGGCTTATACTTATTTATGCATTTTGCATTTGGTGTTATTATAAATGATGTTGTTTACTGAATTTCAGAGTTCAATATTCATTGCTAGAATAGAGGAACAAAATATATTAGTCTTATATCTTGTACCCTTCATAAACTCAATTAGAAGTTCAAGAATATTTACATTCTTTGGAATTTTCTATATAGACAATGACCTTGTCTGAAGTGTACAAGAGTTTTATTCCTTTCCTACAAATCTGTATGCCTTTTCTTCTTTGCCTTATCTTATTTAACTTGCTAGAATGTCCAGCATGTTGCTGATTTACAGTGCTGATAATAGAGATCTTTGTCTTATTACCAATCATGGGAATAAAATATTCAGTCTTTTACTATTTTGTTTGATATTATCTAGTGTTTTCTACAAGTGATCTTTGCAAGTGAAAGTTTGTTTCCTTCTGTTTAAAATTCTGAGAGTTATCATGAGTACATATTGAGTTAGAAAAAATTACTTTTCTCTTCAAGTTGACCTAAGTTATTTTTATTTAATTTTTTATGAGTTATATTTATGATTTCTTATGTGAATTATCTTGGTATTCTCAGTATAAACTCTATTTTATCTAGATGCATTATCTTTTTTGTACATTTGTGGATGTATTGGAGATCATTTCCCTATGTTTGGGAAGGGTATTGGTCCGTGCCTTTTCTATTGCACTATATCTTTCATCAGGGTAATATTGACTTCATAAATTGAATTGAAGAGTCTTGGGATTACCTACATTCTGGAAGAGATTGTGGAGACTTACTATTATTTTATTTTTAAATAATTTGTAAACTTTACCTTTGAGCAATGATCTCAATGAATTTAATACCTAGACAGCAACTTAACAACTTGTGTAAATTTTAATAGAGTTTGTCTATCAATGAAATGGCCCATTTAATCAAATTGTATAATTATAGGCAGAGAGTTGTAATTATTTTTCTTCTTATTTTTAGAGATGTATATTCTATAGTAATTCCCCTCTTTCAATCCTAACAATGATTAAGGTGTATCTAACTAAAAGTTAATTTATTGGTCTTTCCAAAAAAAACTTGCTGTGGGTTTCAAATATTTTCTCTACAGCTTTTCTGTTTTCATTTTTATTTATTTTCATTTTTATGTTATTAAATTCATGTATCTTCATTTTTTGGATAAAATATATATATATATAAAATTTATTTTTATGTGGGTGGTGAGGATCTAATCCAGGTCCTTGCACATGCTAGGCAAGCGTTATACCACTGAGCCACAAACCCAACCCCTATTTAATATCATTTCTTTTTCAAATTTAATACTGTAGATACTTGAGAATGGCTAAAGACATTTCCTGCAATGTAATCTTTAATGAAGTGAATTTTATTGAGACACTTATTTTGATATGTTACTTGATTATTATTCAGTTCAAAGTATTTCCTAATATGTTTGAAAATTACTCTTTGTACTGATGTGTTATTTAGAAGGATTTTATTTACTTTATTAAGCAATTAGAGATTTTTCTGTTTTGTTTCTGTAACTCACTTCTTAAATGTGGTATAAAGAACATATTTTTTATGGTTTATATTCTATCAAATATGTTAAGGTTTATTTTATGGATCAGATTATGGTGTGCTTTGGCATGATCAATATGCACCTGAGAAGAATTCTGGACTTGTATAAAATGATCAAAAAATAAATTCCATTAGTCAAGTTGGTGGATAGTGTTGCTTACATCCACTATAAACTTGCAAATTATGTTTTCCTTTTGTAGCAATTCCTGAGAAAGGAATATAAAAGGACTCATAAATAATCATGGGTTTTCTTTTTCTCCTTTAAATTCTACAAATTTTGCTTCACTTATTTTGATACTTGGCAATTGAAAGTTCAAACCTATTTTATATTGTGTTTTCTGGCTTAATTGATCTTTTTATCATTTTGTAAGACTCTATTTTTCTATGAGTAATGTTTTTATCCTGAAGTCTTCTCTGATATTAATACAGTAATATCAAACTTTTAAAGATTTCTGTTCACATAGAAATCTTTAAAAGTTAGGATGTGTTCTTTTTAAAACAAATCTTTCCTCCACAGTTTTTTTTTTCCATTTTGTGTATTCTGCTCCTGAAATAATTCTGTTTCAATTTGTTGTTGATTATATTGTTTAAAGTCAGACATTGTAATTGTTATTTCTAATATTTCCATCTGGTTCTTTTAAGTATTTTTTTGCTTACCTGCCAAGAAATCTGACCTTTACATTTATTTTTAATTTTTTCATCTTTTCCTCATGGAATACATTTTTTATAGATATAATAAAGTCTTTGGTTAATAATTTCTATATCTTACATCATCTCAGAATTGGCTTAGAATTTGTTAATTATGGTTTTCCTTGAGAACTTGAATGAGGTAAAACTATATGTGAATGTAGTCCTTTTTCTTTAAATAAGTTGATCAATTTTGGATTTTACCCTGGATATCGATAGTCCTTTTTGAGGCTCTATGTATTCTTGCAATTCTTTGTGACTGTTGATTTGGTTTTCTTTCAGAAGTCCACTACATTGGTTGGGTTTAGGCTGTATTTCTGCATTCATTTTTGTGGGTGGTCTTTCCAGTATTAGTTCAGTTTTGGAAGTATTGCTATTCTGCTTTTGGTCTTTCCTACGCATCTAGAAATCAGGCATAAAATCCCTTGGTTTATATAGCTTCCTATACAATATTGGGGGTACTTTTCCATTCCTCTCCAGGAATGATTCTGTATCCTTTTTCCTAGTCCTTTTCCAAAAAATGCCAGGGTTTTTTGTTAGAATTTCAACTTTCAGTACCACTCCACTGTGATTGGGACTGCCATCTGGACAATGGAATTCCAGAAAAAAAAAAAAGAAAAATATAAGAGATTCACTCAAAGCCTTCAGTGCATAGGTTATATGCATTTTAGAATCTCTATACAGTAAGATTTTCCACTTTCAGGATGAAACAATGTCTGCTGTTCCTGAAACCACAGATCTTCTACTAAGGAAAATCAGGAAGAGAAAGCAAGGCAAAGGGACTTAGTCTTTTGCTTCTAGAAGTTCCTTGTCCTGGCGCCAAGCCAGAAATAGATTGACACTACAGTGCACACTGGGCAGTTCTGCAACGGCTGTGTTTAGACCAGAATTGGTTAACAGATAATGATGTTAATAACAAGAAACTCACCACTTAAAAACACTATTCAACTTTAGTTCCCATGTCCATTCTGCCTGACTTCTCAGAAACCTAAGGGAGTTGTTTTTATATTTTATTCACAGATTTAAGGTCTCATTTGTTTTATAATAATTTTTATTCTATTACATAAAACTTAAACAGTTTGACCCTTTGATGCAACTGCTTATGTCTGCTTTTCAGTTTTATTCTCATGCATTTGGCTCAATAAAAATTCTTACTTTTCTATTTGTTTTACTTAGTTACACATGACAGTACAATGACCTTGACATATCATTCATTTGAATCAGGTGGGATATAATTTCTCATTTTTCTGAGTATATAGGTTGCAGAATCACATTGGTCATGCAGTCACATATATACACACAGTAATAATAATGTCTATTTCATTCTACTATCCTTCCTATCTCCCCAAGCCCTCCCCTCCCCTCCATCAATTCTAATCTATGGTAACACTATTCTTTTTTTCTCACATCTTCATACATGTATTTTGTATAACAATGAGGGTCTCCTTCCACCATCCATGCAATTCCCTTTCTCCCTCCCTTTCCCTCCCACCCCCTTTCCCTATGTAGAGGTAATCTTCTTCCCATGCTCTCCCTCTCTTCCCCATTTTGAGTCACCCCGCTTATATTAGAGAATATATTCGGCATTTGTTTTTTTGGGATTGACTAACTTCACTTTGCATAATCTGATCTAATGCCATCCATTTCCCTACAAATGTCATGATCTTATTATTTTTTAGTGCTGAGTAATATTCCATTGTGTATATATGCCACATTTTTTTAATCTATTCATCCATTGAAGGGCATCTAGGTTGGTTCCACGGTCTAGCTATTGTGAATTGTGCTGCTATAAACATTGATGTGGCTGTGTCTTTGTAGTATGCTCTTTTTAGGTCCTTAACTCAAAATAGATCAAGGATCTAGGAATTAAACCAGAGACTCTGCATCTAATAGAAGAAAAAGTAGGCCCTAATCTCCATCACGTGGGGTTAGGCCCCAATTTCCTTAATAAGACACCTATAGTACAAGATTTAAAACCAAGAATCAACAAATGGAATGAATTCAAACTAAAAAGTTTTTTCTCAGCAAGAGAAATAATATGTGAGGTGAATAGGGAGCCTACATCCTGGGAACAAATTTTTACCCCTCACACATCAGGTAGAGCTCTAATCTCTAGAGTATACAAAGAACTCAAAAAGCTATACACCAAAAAAACAAATAACCCAATCACCAAAGGGCCGAGGACCTGAACAGACACTTCTCAGAAGAGGATATACAATCAATTAACAAATATACAAAAAAAAAAAATACTCATCATCTCTAGCAATCAGAGAAATGCAAATTAAAACTACTATAAGATACCATCTCACTCCAGTAAGAATGGCAGCCATTATGAAGTCAAACAACAACAAGTGCTGACAAGGATGCAGGAAAAAGGTACACTCATACACTGCTGATGGGACTGCAAATTAGTGCAGCCAATTTGAAAAGCAGTATGGAAATTCCTTGGAAAGCTGGGAATGGAACCACCATTTGACCCAGATATTCCTCTTCTCGGACTGTACCTCAAATCCTTACTTTTAACATAGTCAATCTATTAATAATTTCTTGTATTGTTTCCATTCTGATGTCACACTTAGAAAATCCTTACATCCTCCTAATCAGGATTGCTTGCAACTAAATTGAATGATGTATGTGTAAGATAAAGGTTTAGTTTTATTTCTGTATTGTCCAAAAGTGAAAGCTTTTTTCTTAGGTATCCATAGTTATTTATTGGTCAAAGTGTACATAATAACATATGCTAGTTGACTTCTAAGAGTCATAATTAAATTAGAGCTGTTTGGAGTTGAAAATGTTCTAGCTAAATATTTTTTAAAAAATGGATTATAATCTAATGTTGGATTTTGTTGAGAGCCACAACCAGGTTGAGATGGCGCCTGGCATTTTGCCAGAAGGAGTGGTTGAGAAGTAACGCCAGCGAGCCATTAAGATGATGATAATTAAGTTAAGCTGTGTATAATTATTAAGATAATGACTGATTGCTGTAACTGGATGATGCTGAATTGAAGCCAGCTGTGTGTTCAGTTGTGTATATGAACCTCTGCTGTCCGGCAATAAGGCGGCTCCTGCTACCTCGGGTGCCCGCTACTTTTGAGTTCCCGTTGAGTTCCCATTGGTTCTCGAGGAGTTTCGGGGGAGTTCCAGTGGAGTTCCCGTGGGGTTCGGGCAATAAAGTAGTTCCTGTTTGAACCTACAAGTGGCTCGTGATCTCCCGGTTATTTTGTGCCCATCCAGACTGCGGCAGGATTTAATGTGTTATTTTTGGCAACATATTCTGAAATTTTAAAAACGTCACTCAAATTCTTATTGGTACCTGTAGAGTCCTAAGAGATATTACTACTTTGGTTTCGCGAATTTGGAAAGCACTAAACTAAAATGGTCCCTCTTATTTCTGAAAGCAAGTATGTAATTTCCTGAGTGGGGCAAACTAACAGGCAGAGAATTTTGTTTTGACAAATAAATATCAGGATATTAAAATATATGAAAATCATATTCATTTAATAGCATTTTAAATGATCTTCTCTCTTACACACTTAAGAAAAAATTCAAATTATCTACCATAAAAGGGAAGCGAGAAATTCTCTGATCATTTCATAGGAAAAAAAAACTAAAAAAATTGAATCATGACTCAGATTTTTTTTTTTTGACAAGACCAGACAATAGCAAGGAATCTGTACTGAACTTTGAGGAGTAGAGTGACCTTAGTAATTATGGGTAGTCTTCAGTACGGTCTTTCATATTCTGGTGCAATGTAGACATTTGGTTCTTGCTGAAGGCAGCACCTTCGACTCCTGGACTAGGATTTGACACGTCACTATACTAAAACAAAAGGGAGGAGGTGAAGTGAATGGAACCGCAGGTGGAAAGTAACTGGATTCTGGCAGATGTAGCGCCATGGGTGCTAGGGGCCAAGGGCTGAGCATCCCATTGAACATCATATTTCTGATGATTCCATCCTATTACTGTAATGAATCAGGTTAATATATGAACAGTTTTCTTTTTATTGCTGGGCCAGTCTCATATGATGGTTGGGATTTTAATATTATATTAATATTGCTATAGATTCAGAACAGGAAGAAAATGAGGAAATAACTAACCCTGAGAATGACCTAGTCTTGGGTGATATTCACATATAGCTTTACCTGGAATTCCACTGAGCAATGTGCAAAAGAATGACTTATATGTAGGAAAGAGAACAATTGAACAAGTGCTTCCACATGGTCTAAGGCTTAAATTAAGTCTGGACAGTCAAGATTGACGAAGGCAATTGGAACGGCACAGTGTATCTTATTTGCACTGAGTCTGGAGAGCTGGGAATTAAATATTTCTAAAGTGGTTTGTGAAAGATAAGTATAAGAAGTCCAAACCAGAAACATAAAACTTCTGCCTTAATTTGGCATGAAAACATCAGAGTACAAACTTGGAGGTTGCCAGATTTAGCAGATGTAAATACAGAACACCCTGTACTCAAATTTCAGATAAACAATAAATGATGTTAGAGCATAAGTATATCTCAAATATTACATGGGACATATTAAAATATTTGATGTTTGTCTAAAATTCAAATTTAACTGTGAATCTTATGTTTGGCAGTTATACTCCCAATCAAACACAATTTCCTTGTCAATTTATGATACTCTGAGTGAATAATCTGGGATGTTCTCAGAAACACTGAATTCTTGATATTTTCACATTCATCATAAAGGGGAATCTACTGATGCTGCATGGGTTAAGAAGACTAAAAGATTCAGCACAATTGCAGACCTTAAACTTCTTTTAGGAAAAGTGAAAATTTGTAAGTCCTCTAATTAACTTAACCACCCTGGTCTTATAAAAATATTCATAATAATAAAATACTCCAGTCAGAATGTCAGTTATTATGAAGACAAACAGCAATAAGTGTTGGTGAGGATGTGGGGGGAAAAGGCACACTCATACATTGCTTGTGGGACTGCAAATTGGTGCAGCCAATATGGAAAGCAGTATGGAGGTTCCTTGGAAAACTGGGAATGGAACCATCATTTGATCAGCTATCCCTCTCCTCAGTCTATACCCAAAGGACTTAAAAACAGCATACTACAGGGACACAGCCACATCAATGTTCATAGCAGCACAATTCATAATAGCTAAACTGTGGAGCCAACCTAGATGCCCTTCAGTAGATGAATGCATTAAAATAAATGTGGCATATATACACAATAGAAAATTATTCATCAATAAAAGAGAATAAAATCATGACATTTGTAGGTAAATGGATGGAGTTGGAAAAGATAATGCTAAGTGAAGTTAGCCAATCCCCCGCCAAAAAAACAAATGCTGAATGTTTTCTCTGATATAAGGTGACTGACTCATAGTGGGGTAGGGAGGGGGAGCATGGGAGGAATAGATGAACTCTTGATAGGGAAGAGGGGTGGGAGGGGAAGGGAATGGGAAGGGGGTTAGCAATGATGGTGGAATGTGATGGACATTATTATCCAATATACATGTATGAAGACATGAATTGGTGTGAACATACTTTATATACAAACAGAGATATGAAAAAATGTGCTCTATATGTGTAATAAGAATTGTAATGCATTCTGCTGTCATGTATTTAAAAATAATATCAATTAAAAAATACCAGGAATTTCTTCTACAGATTATTTCTACAGGGTCCTCAGTATATAATAAAACAAAGAGGCCATATCTTCCAAAAAATACATTGTTGGAATAATCAAGTAATTGAAAATGTCCAAAATCATTCCATTTTGACCTATGGATTCCAACCAATTGATGTCTCCAGATAAATACCTTTTCCACCTCATATTATCTGTGAACTTCTGTTTTTGATAGAAAAACTTTTGATATTACTTTTATTCTTCATAGTAAGATATGCATATAGTCATGTGTGAAATAATTTTGAACATCTTAATGATGATGTATCATCCCATGTTCACTGATAGGCCAGTGATTTTTGACAAATGCATGTAAGTGATGATAGAACATCAGAGTAACTGCATCTTCACCAAGTTTGGGTTCTTGGGTAAAAACTTTTTGAAAATAATTAATCTTCAAAAAATTATATGTCATGCCATGGTGTTAGGTTAGAATGAGTAACATGAGATGAGGTTGAAGTTTTGGACAATAGTCCTTCCCCTGAACCTGCCCTGCAGCTTTGCCAGGTGTCTCTAGTCCAGATGTGGATACTGTATCCTGCTGCACCTGGGTATAGAGGTCTGTAGAGCAGATAATAAGTCTATAGTATTCTTAGGTTGAGACACAGAGCTGCATTTGCCACCCACTCTGACTATTCTGATTGAAAGGACATTCTCCCTGGTGGCTCAGTCTCAACTTATTGATGATGATATCACTTATCGGATTTGGCTGTAATAAGCTGCCTTATTGACTTCTATGCCTTGTCACTCCTGCTGCTGGCTCCTTGTCACAGGCACCACTGCTTTGCATCAGTGTGCCTTTGCTTTATTGGCTTATTGATAGTCCCATCCATCTTCTTCAAGTAGGTGACAGACTGGCATTTGACTCTTCTGTCTTCTCATGATTTTGCAGCCTGCGGGATGGCTTCCTCAAGTCCCTGGAATTTTGCCCAAATGGGCAGGATGCAAACTGTTCCTCTCTATTACACAAAGGTATTTTTACAAATCTATCATTGCAAAATATATGAAATTGTTGACATTTTTTTTCTGTGAGTATTAAAGTGCAAGGGGAAACTAATATTTGACCTAGTAATGGTGATAAACAGCTTCAGACAGCTTTTCCAGGTACTCCCCATGAGAGTTCTGTGATGGTTGCACTAACAGAGTCATATTTTCCTCAAGGTATCTAAACAGAGCCAAATAGCCACAGGGGTGTGAACTGATTCCTTTTTCACTTTGTAAAACATCAAAACCATGTCAGAGGAACACTGATAACAAGATTCTTTGTTACCAACCGCAAGAAAAAACTCATCCCTGGTACTAACCTCATTCAATTTCAAAGATAGAATAATAACCATCTGCTTTTCTTTTTTTAACTTAAGGTCAATGTTTATGCCTATGGCATGTGAGTCAATCATTTGATTTGTAAACTGAATATGTTTAATTTGAAACCATCCAGAAAATGATATAGCATGATATAATGGGAGCTTTTATAGGAATAGAAAACAAAGATTATATAATGGGAAATCTTTCATAGATGCATGCTGCTATATATGATTAAACATTCATTTTTTGACCCCATTTTTACTGGATCTCTGCACAAAAATCATCTGGGTAACATCAAGTGCAACCAGGAGTCTAGTCTTGTGTGTGTGTGTGTGTGTGTGTGTGTGTGTGTGTTTACTCAAACTAGTTGCTGTAGGAATTTGCAGCACTCTATGGGGTGAGCTTCACACCAAACCCATAAAACATGCACTTTTCATTTGGGGAACTAAAATGCCTCCTGAGAGGGTGGAGGAAAGAAGTTGTTTTTTTGTTTGTTTGTTTTTTAAATACGAGAACAAGAGCTTCCATTGATGGGAAGATGATTATTACACTAAAGTCTTTACTAAAATCTTTACAAGGTAAAGTTTAGTTTCGCACTATTAGATGAAGAAATCGAGGTATCATAAAGATAACAGAGTTGCTAAAGTTGACACAGTAAGTGAGTAAGATAAACTAGGATTCAATTCTGTTCTCTCTCCTTCCAAACCCAGTCTTACAAATGCTGCATGACTTTATCTGCAGCCTGTGCATACATATTTCTATTTTTTATCCTTAATGTTTGAAACAATAAAATCCAGATATCTTAGGCAGTCTCTGTTATGTCTGGGAGCAACAATAAATATAAACTTTAAACTAATTTGATATTTCAGAATGATAAGGAAACAGTGAAAATAAAATGTCATTATGAGAAAGTGGTAAAATATCAATAGAGAAATCTTTATTTTTTAATCTAAAACATGGCAACATGAATTTACATTCAACCCATTGCTCCGTGACTTTATATAAACCACTAAAATGTCCCCACCCTTCCTTGCTGTGTTTTAGTCTCTCTCCATTGTAGGTTTATTTCTTGCTGTGATTCTTTTTGTGATATAAAATTTCTATTTCATACTCACTCTTCTCTGTTTGTGGAATAAATGTTTACGACTTTTTGACAATTTTTATTATTTTCTGATAGATAGCATAATAAGGAATTTTCAATAGCTTAATGTGCAGAACAAAGCAGTATTGTCTGTGAATACCTAAACATTCAGAGCAATCTGAAATCAACATCATATCTTCAACCACCCACTTGAAGTGAAGAATGTTAGAAACCAAATATTATTACATGATAATGCTTCACAAAACTGATAAACCATTACAAGGAAAACTCCTTGTTCCTTAAAGTGGGTAGGGAAGATCAACAAATGGCTGACGAATACAGTTATTTATAGCCTCAACAACCTTGTGGATTGTTAAGTATTCACATAGAAATCTCATTTTCTTATAAAACTACAGTTTTCTTTTTATAAAGAGAGCGCTGAATTAGAGTCAAGCATTCTATATTTGCTGTGGTGTGAGTTTATGTACCCCCAGAACTCATGTGATAAATTGTAACTTTCAAGGACAGAATTAGAGAGTGAGGGCTTTTGGAAAGTGAATAGTTCTGAGGACAGAGGTCCCATCATTGGGATTAATGCCCCTTTAAAATATACCCAAGGGAGCTTATTCATCCCTGTATCCATGTGAGGACACCATGAGAAAGCACCATCCATGAAAAAGCATGTCCTCATCAGACAATGAATCAGCACCTTGATCTTGAACTCTCCAGACTCTAGAATTATGTGAAGTAAATTTGTATTGTTTATAAGCCACCTCAACTATAGTTTTGTTATAGCCACCCAAATGGACTAAGACTGATTTATTTTTAGGGTTTCCATAATAAATTATCATAAAGCAAGTGGTTTAACACAACAGATATTTATTCTTCCACAGTTATGGTAGCTAAATATCTGAAATCAAAGTGTCAGCAGGAAGGTTCTGGGTAGGATTATTCCTTGCCTTTTTCTTCTGATAGCCAGCAATATTTGACCACTTCTAGGTTTGTACCAGTCCAGTTTCTTCCCCCATCATCACACGGCTGTCTTCTCCATGTGTGTATCTCCATGTGTGTATCTCAATGTCTACCTTTTATAAGAATATCTGTCATGTTGGAGATTATGGCCTATCGTAAAGACTTGACTTCAATTTGGTTACTTCTGTAATGATCCTATTTCCAAAAGGGATCACATTCTGAGGTGCTAGGAGTTAGGAATTCAACATTTTCTTTTTCTTATGAACCCAATTCAACTCATAACACATGCCATAAGATGCAGAGTAAATATATTTAATGACCACAGTAAAAGTGCTTGAATTACACATCGGTAAGAGAAGAAAGTAGAAGAAAATGGGCTTTTCTCCAAACTAGTGAAAGATACTGTCATTGGACACGAGGACAAGCCAACTTTACTTAATTTTGTTACTCTTAGAAACTCTTTGTTCAAAATGGTTATGATGAGCTCTTTCTGTGTTCTCTGCTCTCCATCAGCAGTTGAGCAGACGCCCTTCGATGACCAGCTGCATAACAGTCCATCCCTTTGTCCACAAGAAACATGCTCCATCAGCCTCCTTAGTTCTTCTCCTCAGTAAGAAATTCAGCAGTCACCATTGATTTCAGCTTGGTACCCAGAAGGTTTTAGGGATGGACAGTGTGGTGACACTTGAGAGAATCACTCACCTCTGACACCCAATTGCTCCTCAGTTCAATTGTGATAACAGGATTCTCAATTATGTTGCTGAGAAATAATCACTCCCAGATGTACAGTGGTATCTGGATCATTTAACTTGAAGAAATAGTGGAAAAAGAAGTTACTCTGCTTAATCTAAACCAGACTAAAATGGACTGAATTTGACCTCCAAAACATGAAAGAGTAATGCACTTTATTGTGATTTAATAGTAGGCATGGCAAGCATCTGTACAGAAAAAAAACAAAACAGTAGAGAACCTTGAGTTCTGCATAGTCTCCACTTACCTTTCATATGGGTACTGTACAGATAGGGATCAAATTAAATATAATTTCAAGATGTCTTCTTGCCAGGAGTACATTATCATTTAGTAAAATTGAGTAAAGCAAAAAAAAAATTTCATTAATAATCCTGAACTATAATTTTATTTGGAAAAAATGACATTATTTAAAAAGAGTTAGGTAATTCCATTTCTTTTTCTTCATGTTTTTACATCCCTTTTTAATTTTTTTAAAACATATATTCAATGTCTAAAGTAATATTAGCTTAGTCCCTACTATGTTCCAACTGACATACTTGGTTGGAACATAGTAGGGACTAAAGCTAAAGAAAGGTCTCAGCTTAAGATTGCATATTTTTATTTTTACCATTTTGTACTTTGTAATGTCAATATTAGGTACTGTTTTAAGGGCAAGAAGAAATAACATTAACTGAAGACTCACTTATTAAATTAAAGAAAGATCATATGCATGGATAATTTCTGTTGTTAAGTGGAGCTCTTGCAATAAAACTAAACCACTCTATAGAAATTTTTAGACATTGCAAATAAAGCAATGATTTTTCTTTAGATATTTTTTCCTCTTCAGTGGTCTAGTGCTTTGCAAGAATTTTCAAACCCTGAAAGGTATTTAAATTAGGTTTAAAAACAATGTTTCTGATTCTTGTGGAAAATTAAACAATCAATAAGATAACACCATTATTATGAATTTTTTTCATTATCTTTGTTATTGGGTGATAAAAATGTTTTAAGGTATGTCCTTCCCATTAATGTTAATTAGGGCTATAAAACAAACAAGTGGCCATAATGTCATGCATTCTCTTCTCCATTAGTAAGAGCAACATGCACTTGAGGAAGTGAGAGGAGGAAGGCTATTGTGCTAGATGACCTGGGCAGAGGGCAGAAGGTCCTCCCATGGGTTAGGAGAGGATTTGTGTAGCTCACATCAACTCTCAGTTGACCCCTCACCTACACGTCTAGTCTTTGGGAATAAAGTGAGCACTGTTCTCCATATACCATTCTTCCTTCTTGGTGGAACTGCTTTGGCAGAGATTTGTGAGTTATTATGAAATCATTTACTCCCATGAGTTTTATCATGTATTATTCATATATTTTCCATAAAATAGAGTTGAAATTGTCACAGTGTCTCTGAGCAGTGGTTTTTGACACAGCCAAACCCAAAATTTACCAGCAACCAACTTTCTGTATTTCTCTATTATGTATTTCAGAGTTGGCAGAGTGTACATTGCTCAAGGAGTCTGTTTCACTTTCCATTCTGCAGTCACAGATGGGGTTTTTGGGAAATAGGTACCAGATTTAGTAGGCTATTTAAACTTTTTTAGTAAATCTAAACAATATAAATGGGAATTTGGTTGATTTGTTTCTCAGGTTCTAATAACAGGATCCTGGTCTCCTTTGACCTATTTGAAGTTGAGACTAGCTCTTCATCCTGAGACTTTTGTTCTTTGTTATGATTCTGTTCACAATTCAAGAATTTACAGGGGCTGGGGTTGTGGCTCAGTAGTAGAGCGCTTGCCTCGAACGTGCAAGGCTCTGGGTTCAATCCTCATACTCACATAAACATAAATAAATAAAATAAAGATGCTATGTGCAACTACAACTAAAAAATAAATATTTAAGAAAAAAAGAAAAAAAAAGAATTTACAGAAACACATTTATTAGTTGGAGTATTTGCTCCTCATAAAACACATGACGGATAAACAACTTTTTATTGGTAAAAAATAATATTTCTTTTTTCTTATTCCTAGTATAACTGCATCTTCTATTCCTTTCCTGTTTTAATTTTTCTCATTAGCCAAAATATCACTAACAGTCTCTTTTGTGAATGTTCATGATAGCCAGTCTCCTAGAGATTTTCTTGTCGAAAGCATTATACTGGTAAGAGTTCCTGGCCCCAAACCAAGAAGTTCAGACCTATTAACTTAAGAAGAAAGAGTAAAAATGATCTCACATACATTAAGGAAAACCTGGAGCACAGGAATCAGTGGTGATTAGATATTAAGTACCCCAGCCCTGTCACCTGCAGAGTGACATCATTGTCAATGTTGCTTGACTCCAAATCCACTTGGTATCATCACCATGGCAGACAAAAACCCCTGTTTCCATGTGAATATGGGTTCTCTATTTTTCCTTGGATAATTCAATAAATACAAAATTATATCCCAAAGTGTCCAATTAATCAAACTGTGCCCATATTCTTACAGTCAGTGTTATAGTCAGCTTTTTATTGTTATGACCAAAAGAATTAACCAGAACAAAACTGAAAAGAAAACATTTATTTGGGGTTTATAGTTTCAGAGATTCAGTCCATGGTAGGCCAACTCCATAGCTTTGGGCTAAAGGTGAGGCAGAACTCATGGTAGAAGTGTGTGGAGGAGGAAATTAGCTCAGGACATGCTAACCAGGAAGAAGAGAAAGGGAGAGAGGAGGGAGAGAAATGCAACTCACCAGGACGAAATACAAACCCCAAAGGGGTTTCTTAACCTATCTCCTATACCCACAACCTACCTGCCTACAGTTGCTACTTAGTTAATCTGTATCAATGGATTAATAAACTGATAAGATTATTTGCTCATAATCTAATCATTTCATCACTGAAAATTCATGCATTGTCTCATTCATGAACTTTCAGGAAAAACCTCATCTTATCTAAATCATAATAGCCAGGAACCAGGAAAACACAGAGGCAGGCTTTTGTATTTTTTTAAAACTGGCAGTGAAATACTGTCTTCCATTAAGAATTATACAATAATTAATTCCCAAGATGTAGAAGAATATCCTACTCTGAGCATACAAAAAACAAAAGGGCAGATTTAATTTGCTGGAAAAACTCTATAACATGGGCACATAACACAGAAATAACTAGGATATGGCTTCTGTCATTGAGAAATTCACAATACATTTAGACAAATATTGACAAGTCAAAACATGGTGTTCTTTTATATAACAAATATGAGATATTTTTTCACAGATTACTAGATTACTTTAGGATCAGAGCAGAAGGTGCAAAGGGTTTTTCACATAGTCATCAAGAAAGAAATTTTCACAGGAGATGCTATTTAATGAATAATATTAATGCCTATTTAATAATTGCTATTGTTCTTAAATTATCAATATGTGTATTTTTCACAAACATCAATATTTTCAAATCTTTTTTCCCAGCATTTAAAAGCAGATATTATTGTGGCTATTCTGAAGACAGTGACCAAAGTGGTATTGCAAGGTTAAACTGTCAGCAAATGATTAAGTCAGAATGTAAACTCAGGCTTTATTGATACTCCTTATCTTTTAACTACCATATAAGTATGAGAAGGAAAACAAAGAATAACCAAGCTCAGTGCTCACGATGGGGAAAGGTGAGATCTATGAAAAGTCTGTGAAATTTTGAGAATTATGAAAGACCAATAAAATAATAACTGAAGCAAGCTATAAGCTAAATCTAGATTCAAAGACTTTTCATGTCCTGCTCATTTAATACTTACACCAACCACAAACTGAGTATTATAGAATTCCAATTTTGCTAATGGAGAAACTGAATACCGATAAGGTCAAATGATTACCAACGTGTCAGAGTTAGGATGAGTTTTTGCAAGCTATTGTTATAAAACAAACCAAACTGAAATGCAGTGGCTTTAATGATAGAAAAACAGCATTTGTGTTAGTAATTTTCTTTTTGTTTTACCCTCACCAAAATTGCAAACTTAGATGAGGAAAAGTTTCATTTGGGTCCATGGTTTCAGAGGTTCAGTTCATGGTCAACCAACTCCATCATTCTGAGTCTGAAATGAAAGCGGAGCATCATGGCATAAGTCTGGGCAGGAAAGCTGCAGAACCCATGGCAGCCAGGAAGCAGAGAGAGAGGAAAGGCCAAGGATACATATGGCCACACCCACTGTGAACTGTTGCCTCCAGTTATACCCTACCCTCCTGTAGTTACTATGTAGTAGTGCGTTCAAATTCTTAAGTTATAGCTTTCATAATCTACTCATTTCACCTCTGAACATTTCTACCTTGCCAAACACATGAGCTTCTTAGGGGATGTTATAAAGATCCAAATCATAACAATATTTTCTTTTCTTTCATAATGGGGATCAGCTGGGGCATTCTTTCAACATGCATGAGTTGGAATGCTCAAAATGGCTCACTGATATACCTGGTGACTTTGTGAAGATGGCTTGGAAGGCTGCAATTTCCTCAACCTGTAGTTTCAAGACCTCTTAATCTCCAGTTATACTCTGGATAAGCTTGGTATGTTCCTGTGCTCTCTTGTGGGGGATAATTGGACCTTTTAAAGAGCTATTTAGGGCCCACAAAAGCACAGAAGCAGAAGCTATTAGACTTTCTAAGGCTTATATATGAAAGTGGAATAGTCTCACTTCTACTGCACTCTATCAACTATAATAAGTTATAGGCCCAGAGTAGGAAAACATACAGGAGTATACATTTGTGTGTGAGGGAAACATACAAGAATATGAATTTAGGGGAGGCAAAGTGCATGAGACTACTTTGATTAAAAACATCTACTACATTGTATCATGTATTTAGGGTTGACAATCAGCTTTCCTGATTTTGGAGCTTATTACTTTTTAATGCCAAGTTTGTGGAAGTTAGAAATGGAAGAGGGTGGGAGAATGAAGAAGAATGATGTAATATAGTCATAGTCCTAGGTCAGAAAAAATAAAAAGGTACTATATGCCAAAGTAAGCAACTTTTTCCTTGCTGAGGTCAGAAAGCAGAGGATCTATATAGCAATCTGGGGACTTTTTCTTTCCTGTTTACTTGACCACTTGTAGTTTGTGCTTAAACTTTTGCTTCATAACTGTATGATGTACAGGGGATGAGAAAAAAAAATTTACATGCTTTAAACAAAAATCGTTATCTTTTTCTTCTAAATTAGAAGCATTGCCCCCCTCCCACCCCCATTGTGGTTCATATTAATGGAGAAATGTCCTGGATGAGAAGAGGGAGAAGGTGAATCTTTACTGAGAAATCTGTTCAGAAATCAGACTTTAAATTTAATGTTTCTTTTGCTGTGAAACAAATGTTTGTGTCCCCATCCTCATCCACATGTGGAAAATCTCACTCCCAAAGTGATGGTATTAAGAGGTAGGATGCTCAAGGAATAATTAGGATTTCAGGGTGTAATCCTCAAAATGGGATTATTTCCCTTAAAAATCACACTCAAGACAAATCCTCCATCCCTTCCGCTTTGTGAGGATGCAGTAAGAATATGCTGTCTGTGGACCAGAGAGCACACAGTCTGAAGACACAGAACCTCCTTTGACCTAGGACTCATCAGTCTCCAAAAGTGTCATGAATAAATTTCTGTTTTTTATTAAGCTACTATAAGAAAACTATAATAGTAGTCAAAATTGACAAAGATACTCTTAATCTGTTCCATTTTTCACTTTTTTCTTTTATGATATTTAATTCCAAAAGCAGCATAAATTTGTATTGCTATGTTTCCAAAAATTAGTGTACTATTCCCCTGTTGTTTCCTGAGATATCTATTGGTATCACACTGAGGAATATTCATTTAAGAGATTTCACAGGGGTGAAGTGACAACATGCCAAAGAGCAAATCAGAAGTGTGTGTGTCCAGGGAATCAATGATTGACATGACTCCTGTTGAAAAGCAACAATGCAGAAGAAGTGTTGTAGTTAGCTTGTTCATCACTGGACCAAAAAGCCCTCACAATAACATAGAAAAGGGGAAATTTATTTGAGGCTCATGGTTTCAGAAGTCTCAGTCCATAGATAGCTCCATTGATCTGGGTCAGAGGTAAGGCTGAATATCATGACAGAAGGGTATGGCAGAGGAAAGCAGAGGGTATAGCAATCAGGAAGCAGAGCATGCTTTCCTCACTAGGAACAAAATACTTACCCCGAAGTTACAGCCCCAATGATCTACCTCCTCCAACTACACCCTACTCACCTATTGTTACATTCACTTAATCTATTCAAGTGCATTAATATACCAATTAGGCTAAGGGTCTCATAACCCAGTCATTTTACCTCTAAGTTTTCTTGGATTGTCTCACACATGAGTTTTGGGGGGGACTACTCATATATAAAACATAAAAGAAGGACAGAAACACAATTAAGTTCAGTTGCCAGAATGTTTAGAAAATTTTGCTGATGGTGAAATTGGTGTGTGGCTCTGCTAGAAATCTTCAGAAGTCCAAAACTTTCACAGCTGAACATACTTTGTTTTCAATTACTGTCACCTGCTGACTCATGATAACATTTGCAATTCTTCAATACCGAATTCCAAATTATCACAAATGAAAAAGGAATATTTATAAATTAATCAGCAACCACATTCCAAAGCATTTTTATGATTTTTTTGCCATTGTCTTAGTTCATTTAAATGTAATAAAATTTGCATTCTTTAACAAGATATGTGATTATTTAGTAATTTCTTTCTCATAGAAAAGTTCTTCTAAATCTTATATTATAAAGCAAGAAAACTAGTTTATTATCAGGAGACAAAGAAAGTTAATTAGAAGTAGTTTTTTGAGGTCAAAACAAGTCTATATATAAAATAGAATGAATTTGAAAGAAAAAGCCAAACTTCCATCTTTGTGAGTTTCATATTAATGAACAGAATATTAGAAAAAGTCTTTGGTAATTCTTTCATTGTTTAACAAGTGACTTTAAAATAGCTTCTCTTTTATTTTTAAGTACAATTTTATGAGTATAGATATAGGTCCATTACATTGGATAAAACATGCCAATCAAATACAATGTTTTTTCAATAGTTATTTCCTAAACTACAAGGGGTATAAATGATTTATTAAGTTGTCAGTGGTAAAACTGGAAGTTAAGGTAGGTACTAAAGTATCAATTATGTACAGAGAGGAGGTAGAATTTATTTTTTCATTTTATGGTACATATTTTGTTCCACACTTTTTCTCAATTCTTGAATTTACTGAATTAAGATGCCTTCTGGCCCCCAAAACTTCATTCTGTTGTTTGGTAATATTAATGACTGTATTTTTTCTGCCTTCTCTAATTTCTTTACTGCTGAGACAAACTCATAATGTATAATAGAATAATGGCAAAAATATATACCTATATCTGAAATAATAGTCATTTAATAAAGTTCTTAAACATTTGGGTTTGGAATCAAACAACTTAGATTTAATATTATGTTTTCCTTATACTGATGATCTAACTTCTCCAAACTTGATACTCACCAGTCTCATCCATAAAAGGGGAATAAAGATAATACCTACATACTCTCATTCAATCACCTAAAATTACAGAGGGTATATATGATGTACCTACCACTATTATATGAGTCTGCAATACAGAACAAAATACAGTCGCTTCTTTCAATGTCCTTATATTCTTCTGGCAGAGACAGTCAATAAGTCAGCAGCAGCAACAACAAAAGTACATTGGACATCAAATATTTATAAACATTATTTTAAGCCAAGTGAAGGACAAAATGTAAGAAAATGTGTGATAAAATAGCATGGCCAAATATTCTTTCACAATAAAAATGACCAAAAAAAATGATAAATAGAAAGGAAGAACACTGACCCAATAAAGTTCATCTAAGAAAACCCAGGGAATATCATACTCATTAGTGAAATACTGCGTATTTTCTCCTTGAGTTCAGGAAAAAGGTAGAGATTTTCAGCCTCACCACTTCTGCTTAATATTGGACTGGGTGTAGATCCTACCAAAGCAATTAAACAAGAAAAATTTTAAAAAGTCATAATAATGGCAAAATAAAAGTTATATATCAGAAGATATGGTCTTGTGTATGAAAATACTATGAAATCCAATAAGAATGATAATCACAAACTAAAAATCTATCAATGAAATGTTCAAGAAAGTTGCAGAATGCAAGATCAATAAAAAAACAAACATATTTTTATACCTTAAGATTAATAACCCAAATTTTTTATATTTATTTTTCAGTTTTCAGTGGACACAACATCTTTTATTTTTTTATTTTATATGGTGCTGAGGATCAAACCTAGCGCCCTGCGCACGCCAGGCGAGTGTGATACCGCTTGAGCCATATCCCCAGCCCCAATTCAAAATTTTTAATGGAATTAAGAAATCAATGTCTCTTGAAATATTGATATCAAAAAGAATAAAGTACTTAGAAAAAGTTTAACAAAAGAAAAGTAAGACATGTATACTAAAAACTACAAAAATCATAGAAAAAAGTGGAAAAACTATTCACCTTGATGTTCTAGAGGACATGATTTTTCTTAGATGGCCTTTATCAAGTTAAAGTTCTTCTTTTCTATTATATATTGTTGGACACTTTTTATTGGGCATTTTTATCAAGAAAGCATATTTTGCATTCTATTTAATATCATATATTTTCTTACATTTTGTCCCTATATTGGTCAAAATAATGTTTATAAATATTTGATATTTAATAATCATGGATATAACAACCTCATATTATCAAATGGTAATATGTCCAAATTGATATATAAATGCTTCATAGCCACAATCAAAATTCTAACCATTGTTTTTGCTGTTGTTATATAAATAAAATTGCATGCCTACTTCACAGAATACAAAGAAATTAACTCAAAATGAATCATAGACCTAAATAATTGTAGGAGGTAAAGCTGTGAAATTCACAGAAATAAACAGGAGTATATCTTCATTATTCTTAAACATTGTGCCTAAACCACAAAACAACAAATAACAAAAGAGATGATGGACTTCTTCAAAAACAAATCAAAACAAAAACCCAAAGCAAATTCAAAGAATTCCATGGAGAAAGTGAAAAGTCAACAACCTACCTAGTGAGTGATAACATTTGCCAATTACATATTGGATGAGGGAGTAATATCCACAATATCCAGAGAACAGTCACAATCAAATAATAAGAAAATACAATTAAAAATTAGGCAAATAAACTTTTATTCAAGGAATAAATGCAAATGTTTAATAATAATTAATCCATCATAATTAATAAACCGATTAGTCCAACATTAATAGTTGCAAAGGAAATAATAATCAAAACCACAGGTATTTTTTTCACATCCACTGTTTTAGTTAGCTTTGTTGCTGCTGTGACTAAAAAATCTGACAAGAACAATTTTGCAGGAGGAAAAGTTTATTGAGGTCTCATAGTTTCAGAGGTGACAGTCCATAGGCAGCTAGCTCTATTCCTTGGGCCTCAAGGTGAAGTAGAATTTCATGGCAGAAGAGTGTAGTAGAGAGAAGCAGCTCACATCATGATCAGAAGGCAGAGAGAATACACTCACCAGATAAAAAATATCTGATCCCAAAGGAATGGCCCTAATGACCCACCTCTGCCAGCAACACCATACCTGGCTTTTGGTTTCCACTCTATTAACCATATCACAGAATTAATTCACAGATTGGATCAAGGCTCTCATAACCTAATCTTTTCTTCTCTAAATCTTGTTGCACTGTTTCACATATGAGCTTTTGGGGGACACCTCACATCCAAACACTCTAACACCCACCTTAACAGCTATACTCAAAAAGGCAAATACTAATAAATGTGATGAGGAGGTAGAGTAAAAGATTCCTTATAAATTGCTAATGGTAATATCAAATGGTATAGTAAAATTTCCAAACAGTTTGGAAGTTTCTAAAAAAAGTTAAAATCAGTTATTATATGACCTGGCAGTTCCATTCCTGGGTATATTCCTAAGATGCATGAAATCATACATCCAAATGTAAAGTTGTCTACAAATTTTCTTCCCAGCATTATTCATAATTGTTGAAAAGCAGAAATATCCTGACTGCCCATCTACTTATGAATGAATGAATACTTGTAGAAGATGTTTAATGGGATATTGTTCTGTTAACAAAGAAGTGATGACATATACTACAATATGGATAAATCAGAACCTTTCAACTAAATGAAAGAAACCAGGCATAAAGCAGACACATATTATGGTTCTGTTTTGCTTGTTTGTTATCTTTTGGAAGTCACTCTCAGCTAACCGATGCACCAGCACTCCCTGCCACATGCTCCCTTTCATTTTACAAATCAGGACCAAAGAAATTGCCAGCATCAAAGTTTCTCACACCAAATATTTTTCTTTAGAAAAGGCTTAGGTTCTCTTATTGGCCTCCTCTGACAGCTCCCTGGAAAATCTCCCCATCCATTGATTTGAAACCTTAATCATATCTCATTCAAAATTTCTTTAACCATGTAACAAAAAAAAATATATTTTATCTCATCACAAGTTCTATGCCCACTCAAAGTAAGGAGATCACAAAAAGTCAAGCGTATTAGGGAGTCATTTCAGATCTATGCTTACTACAGTATGTTTGGTTGTGGGTTTAATAAACATTTGTTCCACTACTATGAGAAAATTCTGTACTATTGCTCCTATTTTAACCCTGCATCATGAAACCACTATCTTAATGCAAAGAGCATCATATACAAGAAATGAAATCTGCTTACCATTTACTATCATATGACTAACAATAATGAGTGAAGAGTTATTATGGAATACATAAACTACAAAAACACTTCCAGGCTCCAGAATAGGTACTACTAATTCAACAAATACAGGCTAAATCCTCAATAAATGATAGTAAATTCCAACCACCAGAATAATCATAGGATGTTGACAGCAATGATACTTTGTAATAAAAGAGAATAAAATCCAGAATTAGAAATAAATTGATAAAATTTTAAGATCATTTCTAGAAATTCCTCTGACCACTTTATACCTTCTTCCAGGTGGATGGGGTTGTGTATCAGAGTGTGGGTGAGCTCAGCTCAGAGGACTGACCTAAGGTGTCACCTAAGTTACCAATCATTTTTTTAAAAATTATCATCCATACTACTAAGTAACCTGAATCATCTTTCCATGCTTTTACAGAAAACATTATGAAATCACTGTAAATTGAAATGGCATGAAAAGATTATGTAGATAAAAACATATAGAAAAAAATATGCTAAAGATTTGATCTAAGCAATTAACTGATGATTAATATAATTATAATCATGGGTTAATACCATGCTTCTGGGTTTTCAGTGTTTGTATATTAATCAACTTAAAAATACATTTTTTGTATAATATCTTATTTAATTTAAAATAAATATTTATTTTGTGTCTAATTTTTATTTTTGCATTTATATTATTTTTCTTAAAACCAAGCTCTAACTAAAATGTATAATGTACAAAACCTAGAACTAAAATAGATGCAGAAAAAGCATTTGAGAAAATAGAGCACGCCTTCATGTTCAAAACACTAGATAAAGAAGGGATAGTAGGAACATACCTCAATATTGTAAAAGCTGTTTATGTTAAGCCTAAGGCCAACATCATTCTTAACAGAGAAAAATTGAGAGTATTACTTTAAAACACTGGAACAAGACAAGGATGCCCGCCAAAACCACTCCTATTCAACACATAATCCTTGAAACTCTAGCAAGAACAATTAGACAGAAAAAGAAATTAAAGGGATAAGAATAGGTAAACTACCTATTTGCTGATGTCATGATTCTATATTAGAATATCGAAAAAATTCCACCAGAAAACTTCTAGAACTAATAAGTGAATTTAGCAAATAGAAGGAGATAAAATCATCAACCATAAATCAAACACATTCTTTTTTTAAAAGAGAGAGGGAGAGAGAGAGAGAGAGAGAGAGAGAGAGAGAGAGAGAGAGAGAGAGAGAGAACTTTTAATATTTTATTTTTTAGTTTTCAGCGGACACATCTTTGTTTGTATGTGGTGCTGAGGATCGAACCCAGGCCACAAGCATGCCAGGTGAGCGCGCTACCGCTTGAGCCACATACCCAGCCCCAAACACATTCTTATACATCAGAAATTAATTCATTGAGAGAGAAATTAGGAAAACTACCTGTTCACAATAGCCTCAATAAAATAAAATATTGGCAATCAGTCTAGCAAAAGAGGTAACAGACCTTTGCAATGAAAACTACAGAACACTAGAGAAAAATTGAAGAAGACCTTAGAAGATGGAAAGATCTTTCATGCTCTTATATATAGGCAGAATTAATATTGTCAAAATGGCCATACTACCAAAAGTATTATACAGATTTAATGCAATTACTATTAAAATCCCAATGATATTCTTCATAGAACTAGAAAAAGCAACCATGAAATTCATTTGGAAAAATAAGAGTCCCAGAATAGCGAAAGCAATCCTTGGCAAAAAAAAAAGTAAAGCAGAATGCATCACAATACTGGAACTTAAACTATGCTACTGAGCTATAGTAAAAAAAAAAAAATAGCATGGTATTGGCACCAAAACAGACATGTAGCTCAATGATACAGAATAGAAGACACAGAGACAAACCCACATAAATACAATTATTTCACACTAGAGAAGAGGGCCAAAAACATTCATTGAATAGATAGCCTCTTCAACAAATGGTGCTGAAAAAATGGGAAATCCTTATGTAACAAAATGAAGTTAAACCCATATCTCTCACCCTGCACAAATCTCAACTCAAAGTAGACCAAAGACTTAGGCACTAGACCAGAGACACTGTGCCTAATAGAAGAAAAAGTAGGAACAAATCTTCACCATGTCGGCTTAGGAGATACCTAAAACACAAGAAGTAAAATAAAGAATCGCTTACTGGGATGGATTAAAACTATAAAACTTCTTCTCAGCAAAGGAAACAGTCAATAATGTGAAGAGAGAGCCTGCAGAATAGGATAAAAACTTTTCCACACGCATCTCAGATAGAGCATTAATTTGCAGGTATAAAAAGAACTCAAAAAACTCAACACCAAAAAACAACAACAACAAAAAATAATAACCCAATTAGTAAATGGGGTAAGCAACTGAATAGCCACTTCACAGAAGAAGCAACATATATATATATATATATATATATATATATATATATATATATATATATATAAATGTTCAACATCACTAGCAATTAGAAAAATGCAAATTAAAACTACTCTAAGATTTCATCTCATTCAAGTCAGAATTATCAAAAATAAAGCAAAAATAAATGTTGGTGAGGAAGTGTGGAAAAATGTACACTCATACATTGCTGGTGGGACTGCAAATTGGTGCAATCATTATGGAAAACAATTATGGAGATTCCTTAGAAAACTTGGAATGGAACCACCACATGACACAGCTATTCTACTCCTTGGTTTATACTCAAAGGACTTAAAATCATACTACAGTGACACAGCCACATCAATGCTTATAGCAGCTCAATTCACAATAACCAAACTATGGAACCAATATAGGTGCCTTTCAATAGATGACTAGATAAAGAAAATGTAGTTTGTATACACAATTTCTCAGCCATAAAGAAGAATGAAATTATGGCATTTGCAGGTAAATGGATGGATTTGGAGAATATCATGCTAAGCAAAATAAAGCAATCCCAAAAAACCAAAGGCTGAATGTTTTCTCTGATATGCAGATGCTAATTCACAATAATTTTGGGTGGGGTTTAGGAAAACCGAGGTACTTTGGATTAAGCAAAGGGGAGTGAAGGGCGGGGAGGGAGTTTATTGGTAGGAAGGATAGTAGAATGAATTGGGCATTATTACCCTTTGTACTTATATGATTAAATGACTGGTGTGATTCTACAACATATACAACCAGAAGAATGAGAATTATACTCCATTTATGTGTGATGTGTCAAAATGCATTCTAATGTTGCATACAACTAATCAGAACAAATAAAAAAGTAGATCAGTATGTAAGTATTAGAAATACCTTGTCTTTTTGTAGTAAAATAATGACAAAAATATCCCTAAAAGGTTATGTTTTAAGCTTCAAAAAAAAATACCACAATAAATTTTATCAGATTTATGAGGATTTGCTTTTATGCTAAATTACAGTAGATTTGACACTTGAAATAGAATAAGTTGGTTTTGATTCAACATCTTGGTCAGTGATAGTATGGGATGGCACTATGATTTGGGGGAACATAAATTTTAGTAAAATTTATAGAAATAAACTCTTGAACTCTGTTCATAATGTTTTCCTTTTTGTAACTCTTCTTTAACATCCATATACAATGAATTATCCTGGAAACTGTGCACAGTACTTCCCCACCCAAGAGTGCTCAGTGATGCTTCCTCGGTACCTTTAAAAATTACATCTTTCCAAAGCTATCGGAAATATGTTCTTATGTCATTGGTATGTCTATGTTCTTTTTATTCTATAAATTTTATATACATGTATGGCTTGTTTTTTTAAAAAAATAACTGATATAACTTAAATAGTGCTTTGCAATTTGGATTTTAGCCCATAAAATATAGATGTGGCATATTTCTGAATTTCTACGTGCAAGGTTTTGACAGACATTTTAAAAGCATTCATCTGTTGACTATAAATCTAAAACTTTAAAAGTTTTGTTTTTACATCCAGTGAAATAAAGGGTGTTACTGTGTATATGTCATATCTAAATAAGTTATGAAATGAATGCTAAAAGTGAAATAATTTGAACCATGTGACTTTTACATGTTCACATTTTCTAGTGTTCTCCAGAAAAATACACAAATGTGCCTCTCCCATGACATTCTCTAGTAATCGTTGTCAGTTATTGTCTTGCAGATTGGTAGCTGAAAAGTGGAACCATGCATTTTATCCTAACTTTTCATTATGAGATTTTCTTTTTAAATACAAATTTAATAGATACATTAAAATTATACATATTTACACAGCACTCTGTGATGTTTCAATACAATATGTACACTTCACATGTTCCACTCTGGCTAATCCTAACTATTCAGATGTGTATAACTTCATCATGGTGAAGACATTCAAAACCCTTTCTTTTAGATTTTTCTTTTGAATTACACAGTACATTATTCTTTCTATATTCACACTATTTTGCAATAGAACACCAGGACTTCGAAGTTTTCATACATGCAGAGTAGTTGAAAGAATTTTAAATGAGTTCCCATACAATCAGTACCCAAAGAGCTGTATTGCATATTCCTATGAAACTCACTAAAATATGTGGTCTTACCTTACATTTTGTTTTATTGTGAGAAAAAAGAAAAAGGATTAATCTCCAGATTATGAAACTGATTTTTGTGCTCCATTTCCATATCCATTTGAGTGTATCTATTGATTTCATTTTCTCTTTCATTAAGTGCATATAATTTTAGTTATTGAAAATTTAGAATTTATATTAATATTTATTTATTAATTTTCCTTGTCACTTCCATTTTCCTGCTTTATGAACTTTTTCCTGACATTACTTCATCTTTTTAAATATTATCTTTAAGACCACTTAGAAAGTCTAAGCTAATTTTTGGAAGAATATTGTTAAATTTTTTGATACAGATTTACAGTGGAAAATTGGCATACTCATGTGGCTCAGTTTTTTCTATTAAAATGATATACCTTTTATTTGATGACCTTTTTTTTCTTTTTGTCCTCCCATGCCATTTTATTATTATTCCTAGGGATTTTGCACTTTCTTCATTTTTTTTTGTCTCTCTCTTTTTTAAAGTTGCTACTGAAAATGTGATCTTTTATTTTTATCTTCTAATTGTTTCACCCTTTACTATATTCATACTATTTCTTTCTGTATATTGATAAACAAAGCATTTTTCTAAATTTTATTTTTATAGATCAGCAGTTTTTATTGCTAAGATAGTTTATGTAAAAACTGTATATTTTATTTAACTTTTAATTTTTATCATTCATTTCTCTCTAAATGTGTCAAATGCTATGTTTCTAAATGTGTTAACAGATACCCCAGTATAATATGACAGTAGTATAAACATCCAGTTTTAATTTTGGACACTCTGTTCTAGTAGTTTTGCTATTGTACATATTATTTGTTTGGGATTGAGATATATATATTTCTTAGTGATAGATAAGTATATAAATAAAGTTAGAAAGTAAGTTTTACAAACAAATGCATAGTTTTATGTACAAATGTATACATGTAAGGTTCTATTTTATATATATATATATGAAATCATATAGCCATATATGTGGCATGAATATATTGATAGTATTTATATGTGCATATTATCAAATAAGCATATATTTAGAAATTGAAAATACTATAAAAATTAAGAGTTAATACTGAATTCAAGTACCCTTTCTCCATCTATGGAGATAATAAATATTTTCAAATTAATCTATTAATAAAACAGGCACTATATATATATATATATATATATATATATATATATATATATATATATATCATATCCGTTGAAATATTTTGTTTCTGAAAGAAGCCCCATTAAGATAAGTTATATGGTTCTTTTAACAGGCCTCTAAATTATGCCTTAAAGATTATAAGTGATTTCTATGTCAGTGTTAAATTAAAATTTGTCTTCAGTTTCTTTTGTGTTATTTTTGTAAGATCTTGATAGCAATGTTATCTAGGATTTTCAGAAAGACATTTCTCTTACATTTGACTCTGTGAAATAATATACATATACTTCAAGTCATTGGTTTCTTTTTTTTAGCCTTTTAAGAAAATTAATATATTTATTTTAATTAGGTATATATATTACAGCAGAATGCATTTTGATTCATTGTACACAATTGCAGCACAACTTGACATTACTAAAAATTTTTTTCTAGTCATTTTAAAAATTTATTCTAATTTGTTATACAAAGTCATTGGTTTCTTAAAAGTTCAATGAACAGCTGAGCACAACTTGTGAGGACCTTACTTTTCTGTTTGTTCCTTAGTAATGACTGTTTAGAATTTGTATCTCTCACGGGGCATGGTGGCAGATGCCTACAATCCCAATGACTCTGGAGGCTGAAGCAGGGGGATCATGAATACAAAGCCAGCCCCAGTGATTTATCAAGGCCCTAAGCAACTTAGCAAGACCCTGTCTCAAAGTAAAAATAATAATAAAAAGGACAGGGGATGTGGCTCAGTGGTTAAGTGCCCTTGGGTTCAATCCCTGGTACAAAAAAGAAAAAAAAAGAATTTCTACCTCTCATGATTTTGATTATTCATATCCTAGTGAATCATATATATTTCATTTAATTGGAAATTAATTTACATAAAGCTAGGAGAACTAGCCCTTATGATTTTCTAATTTCTCCTGGATCTTTAGTTGTTTCAAGTTTGTAATTTCTCATTTTGCATATTTATGCTTTCTTCCCTTTTCACGTTTTACCATTTAAGTATAGATAACTCTTTTTCTCCCCACAATGAACCATGTCTTGGATATTTTCATCCGAAAAAATTTTTTTTCATTCTATGCTGATTCATTTCTGCTTTTATCTGTATTGACTTCTCCATTTATCCCTTCACTTGTTATATTTTACAATGCTAGAATTCTACTACATATTCATATATTTACTTTCTTTCAAACTTATTAATATATGCATTTAGAATAATTATTCCTGCAACCACGTTTTTTCTTCCCACATGTTCTGATTTATGATGTCTTCATCATTGTCATTTTATCCATATTGGGCAGTTTTGATGCTTTTTTATTTTTATTTTTTTTAAATCTGCTAATTTGGTATTGTTTATTTTTAAACAAAGACTATTAAAATTCCTATTTATGATAACGTGTTAGATTTTACCTCTTCACATTTATTTTTTTTTCCATTCTGTTAATTATTTCTGATTTTATTACATGATGACTAGAGAATGCTGGCCATGTAATTTTTCCATTGTGGAAATTTATTTAACATTAGCTTAATTGTCATTGCTATTCTTTTCAAGTTTTCTGCTTCAAGGATAAAACGTTCAACAATGAAGGGTGTCAATCTAAGACTGACTGCCTAAAAAAGAGAGAATTTTGGTTGAAACAAGGCTAAACGATTTTTGAGGCAAATGTTCACCATCCACTTCTGTCATACCAGCTGCAGCCCATGGTGCAAGAGAGCAAAGGAAATGCCTGGGCTCTTGCTAAGCAGTTGCAAACTGACACTGAAAGAACATCAAATTCACAGCCAATGAAGACCTTCCTAGAAGGGAAGGTCGTCATCTATCTAGAGATGTGACTTGACTTTGAGTCCCAGATTTGTGAGTTTTTTTCCACTTAAGAAGGAGCACTTTAGTTCTCAAGCATGACACCGCAGGGCAGAGCTTGATTTCCCAAGATCAGAGAATATTTATTGTCCCCTTGTCATTCTGTCAACTGTGTTTCATTACTTGTCTCTGTTTGAAGAGAGAAAGAAATAAATAAGGACTGTGTGATGATACCTGAAAAGTGTGGTACATTTTTCTCTCATAGACCTAAGTGTAAAGGCTTCACATTGTGTTTTACTCATATATTTAATCTTAACTAAAACTTTGTGCTTCTGTGACCCATGATATAATGCAGTTCACAAATCAAGGATCATAGGAACATGCTGAAAAGGTCCAACTAAAATTTGAAATGCTACCTTATAAGGGGAGTTTAAATTCATACACATACACATTTGCATGCACCCCCACACACACTACATCAACTTTCACTTAGAATCACCACCCCCACATATTACAGTTTTCACTGTTACAAGCATCCTAGATTGAGCTGGGCATGGTGGCACATGTCTGTAATCCCAGTAACTCAGGAAATTCAAGCAGGAGGATTACAAGTTCAAAGCCAGCCTCAGCAATTTAATGAGGCCCTAAGCAATTTAGGGAGACCATGTCTCAAAATAAAATAAAATAATAAAATAAACAAATTAATAAATAAATAGGATTGGGAATGTGGGTCAGTGGTTAAGTACCTCTTGATTCAAACCCTGGTACTAAAAAAGAAAAAGAAGATAAAATAATTTTAGATTGAGCTAGAAAAATAAAATTGGGTCTTAATTACTGAAGAAGACATTAGCATTGCCATTTTTTCTGAGATAGTAGTCTGGTTTACTGATAACCTTCTTGGCTGACACTTTTCATCTTAGGGATAAACTGGGTGAGCCAACTGCTTACCGTACATGGCTACAAGCTGTATTAATGAATGAAGGAAAAATGATCAATACTTTTTAATCTGCAAAATATCCAGAGACTGCAGACAAATTGTTTTCCATATTCAATACTTTGGTGTCCAAGTTTGTCCTCCTTCAACTTCACATCCTGATAAATCCCATTTCCATGACCCCTTGAAGGCACAATATACTTTGTGACCTTTAAAACCAAAGAAAATCCAAAATCTGTTATTATCTTCTGGCCCTCACAAAGGGCTCCTGTGACTTATGTAAATATAATAAACATTTATTGAGGAAAGTTTTAGCTTAGAGTTTTAAAATTTCTCATGTGAGATTTTATTAGTATCATCATTCACATATTGTAATGAAGGACGATGATTTCTCTCAGAAATTGTTCCCAGTGAGAACACAATTATTAAATACCATGATCACTGATAATAATTAAACTTTTATTATCTCAGTTTCAAACCTGTCAGATCAGGCTCCCCAGAGGGGTGACTGTGTGAGAGGTTTTAGAAAACAGTAGAGTGAGTAGTACAGCATTAGAACTAACAGGAGAACTGAGAGGGGATATAGTGTGGCAGGCTGAAGGCTCTAAGCAAGTCCTCTTTGGACAGTCTATGAGGTTTTTACTCATGACAATTCTGATACCAAGTGAATGGGTCTTGTTACACCAAACTATTTTCCAACTCTTCAGACTGTACCTGGGCGTCTATGATTTCACTTGATTCTGACACTATCTGCACTCAGCCTCACAGAACTTCCCCTCTTCAGAATTCATTGGCACTTTGAGTTATCATATTCCTGACCCACTGGTGGTAATTCTCACCAGCTAGCCTCAGGTTTGATGATTTATGAGAACAACTTGCAGAACTCAAGGAAGACACTTCTTACAAAATGGCAAATCCACTTTGTAAGAAAGAATGGGTGCTATCCTCAACACCACATAAAAATAAATTAATAAAAAATAAAGGTATAAAAATGAAATAAAATGTATTGTGTTGTTTTTTGGTGGATTTGCCACTTTGTAAGAAAGTATGCCACTCAAGGATAGACAAAAGGAAGACATGCCCATTGCAAGCTGTGGGGCAGACAGAATAGACTTCCTGTTCTCTCCAGTATGCCACTGCCCACCATCTTGCTATATCCAGCAACCCAGGAGCTCTCTGAACCCTTACATTTAGGGTTTCCAAGAGGTTTCATCACTTGGGTGCAATTGATTAAAACATTGGCCTTTGGTGATTAACTTTTAGTCTTCAGCATTTCTCTCCTCCTTTCTTACTATGGAACTGATAATTCCTACAGACTTATCAGGTGATGGGTGTCTCTGGCAACCAACAAGCATCCTGAAGCTATTTAGGAGCCACCAAGAGTCATCTTTTGAATATAAACTTGGGGATTTAAAAGGGGATTATTATAAATAACAAAATAAATTCCTCTTATCCTATCACTCAAGAAATTCAAAGAGTTTTTTAAAACTCTGGTGTTGAAAACTGAGGATGAAGATAAAATATGTATTTCTTTTTTTAAAATTTTATTTTATTTTTATTAGTTGTTCAAAACATTACATAGCTCTTGACATATCATATTTCATAAATTTGATTAAGTGGGTTATGAACTCCCATTTTTCCCGCGTATACAGATTGCAGAATCACATCAGTTACACATCCAAGTTTTTACCTACTGCCATACTAGTGTCTGTTGTATTCTGCTGTCTTTCCTATCCTCAACTATCCCCCCTCCTCTCCCCTCCCCTCCCATCTTCTCTCTCTACCCCATCTACTGTACTTCATTTCTCTCCCTTGTTTTTTTCCCCCTTTCCCTTCACCTCCTCTTATATGTAAGTTTGTATAACAATGAGGGTCTCCTTCCATTTCCATGCAATGTCCCTTCTCTCTCCCTTTCCCTTCCACCTCTCGTCCCTGTTTAATGTTAAAATTCTTCTCATGCTCTTCCTCCCTGCTCTGTTCTTACTTGCTCTCCTTATATCAAAGATGACATTTGGCATTTGTTTTTAAGGATTGGCTAGCTTCGCTTAGCATAATCTGCTCTAGTTCCATCCATTTCCCAGCAAATGCCATGATTTTGTCATATTTTAGTGCTGAGTAATACTCCATTGTGTATAAATGCCACATTTTTTTAATCCATTCATCTATTGAAGGGCATCTAGGTTGGTTCCACAGTCTAGCTATTGTGAATTGTGCTGCTATGAACATTGATGCAGCAATATCCCTATAGTACCCTCTTTTAAGGTCTTTAGGGAATAGTCCAAGAAGGGGAGTTGCTGGGTCAAATGGTGGTTCCTTTCCCAGTCATCCAAGGAATCTCCATACTGCTTTCCAAATTGGCCGCACCAATTTGCAGTCCCACCAGCAATGTACAAGTGTACCCTTTTCCCCACATCCTCTCCACCACTTGTTGTTGTTTGACTTCATAATGGCTGCCAATCTTACTGGAGTGAGATGGTATCTTAGGGTGGTTTTGATTTGCATTTCTCTGACTGCTAGAGATGGTGAGCATTTTTTCATGTACTTGTTGATTGTTTGTATGTCCTCCTCTGAGAAGTGTCTGTTCATGTCCTTGGCCCATTTGTTGATTGGGTTATTTGTTTTCTTATTGTTTAATTTTTTGAGTTCTTTGTATACTCTGGATGTTAGGGCTCTATCTGAAGTGTGAGGAGTAAAAATTTGTTCCCAGGATGTAGGCTCCCTATTTACCTCTCTTATTGTTTCTCTTGCTGAGAAAAAAAAACTTTTTAGTTTAAGTAAGTCCCATTTGTTGATTCTTGTTATTAACTCTTGTGCTATAGGTGTCCTATTGAGGAATTTGGAGCCCGGCCGCACAATATGTAGATTGGAGCCAACCTTTTCTTCTATCAGACGCAGAGTCTCTGATTTGATATCAAGCTCCTTGATCCATTTTGAATTAACTTTTGTGCATGGCGAGAGAAAGGGATTCAGTTTCATTTTGTTGCATATGGATTTCCAGTTTTCTCAGCACCATTTGATGAAGATGCTATCCTTCCTCCATTGCATGCTTTTAGCCCCTTTATCAAATATAAGATAGTTGTAATTTTGTGGATTGGTCTCTGTGTCCTCTGTTCTGTACCATTGGCCCACCCGCCTGTTTTGGTACCAGTACCATGCTGTTTTTGTTACCATTGCTCTGTAGTATAGTTTGAAGTCTGGTATTGCTATACCTCCTGATTCACACTTCCTGCTTAGAATTGTTTTTGCTATTCTGGGTCTTTTATTTTTCCATATGAATTTCATGATTGCTTCATCTATTTCTACAAGAAATGCCGTTGGGATTTTGATTGGCATTGCATTAAACCTATAGAGAACTTTGGGTAATAGCGTCATTTTGATGATGTTAGTTCTGCCTATCCATGAACAGGGTATATTTTTCCATCTTCTAAGATCTTCTTATATTTCTCTCTTTAAGGTTCTGTAGTTTTCATTGTATAAATCTTTCACCTCTTTTGTTAGGTTGATTCCCAAGTATTTTTTTTTTTGAGGATATTGTGAATGGGGTGGTTGTCCTTATTTCCATTTCAGAAGATTTGTCACTGATATACAGGAATGCCTTCGATTTATGCGTGTTGATTTTATATCCTGCCACTTTGCTGAATTCATTTATTAGCTCAAGTAGTTTCTTTGTATTTCTTATTATATCCAAATAACACAGTTTGTGGTACAATTCTCTTTTTCTCATGCTGTATTTTATCAAAGTCTGGGAGAGTTAAGCTGTTCCCAGTGAGGGATAAGAACACTAGGAATGAAATATAAAACAGATTAAAGGAAAATTATCAAAATGATTGTTAAGAGCGAATGAATGATATCCATTGCTTTCAAACATCAGCTTAGTGCTGGACACTTCTTTTGAAAACACGCAACAGGAACTGAGACAGAGCTACTGAAAATAAGTGGTTTTCTGGAAATTTGATTAGTTAATTATTGGAGAAATTATACAAACCCAGGACTACCTGCTTCAAGGTACATGATTTTTTAAAATTGTTTGTTTAAAATATATTGTGTTGTTTGGGGCTGGGATTATGGCTCAGCGGTAGAGCGCTTGCCTAGCACATGTGATGCACTGGGTTCCATTCTCAACACCACATAAAAATAAATTAATAAAAATAAATGAATAAAAAATAAAATAAAATGTATTGTGTTGTTTTTCACTGGACAAAGGAAGAAAAATATACATGTGGGGGAGAAAACTGAGCAAGAATCCATTTCTGTGCCGTTGGTAGATATTTGGCTGTATTTGGCTGTATTTGGCTTTAAATTCCCTATTGAACTGTGCAATACTTATCCTGACTGCCTTGAGGATGCCTGGACTAAGATCGCTAAAATGAGGGAGGGTTATCAAATTTGTGAACTCAAAGAGGACATCAGGTGAGCAGGGAGAAGTAAAGAATGATTTTGCACTCCTAGAGTTGAAAAGATAAACTACCCAGATTTGCTGGTCAGTGGAGTGTCAGTCTAACCTACTGTGGCCTCGATTTCACCTGACTATTCCAAGGTACAGCAGCCATAATCATCTTACCTTCACATTTCTTACAGGTGCAGAATTTAAAAATTGTCCTATTCGCTCTTAAGTATTGTGTTTCTCCTCATTGTTTTCCTCATTGGAGTTGAATTTTTTAGATCTTGATTTCTTAAGTTTCGTGGAATTTACTAAATGAATGACTGAAAATTCCAACCAAACACAAATCCTCAGTAATAAATCTGAAGGATGAACTAGCAACAGGTCAATGAATCAGGGGCTGTGGGAAATGGAAGCATTTTTCATGACCTCCAACTTCAGTTATTCCTCGATCAATCCTAATGGGTTAAAATAGAAGAAAGGAAAGAAAGTTATAGATGGCTTGTGGAAGGTGCAGAGAAGTCCAAAATCACAATGGAAAAAAGGAAGAGGATACAAGAGGATGCAGAAAGAAGAGATGGGGAAAGCAGGGAGTGAAAAGGAAAAATGTTGTGTTCAAATTTATAATTCTGGACCGTTAGGTGTGTGGTAGTCAGAGACGCAAGGTTTAGTAAAAGAGGAAAAGCTGTCCCAAGAAAAGGTCTTAAAGCTAAGAGGAAGAGGTGGCCTTCTTCTGAGGATGTCTGGTCCCTGATATCTGAATCTGGGAGGCACCATCTTTGTTACCTAGGGTTGTTCTCCATTCTAGCCTTGTTGAATTTTGCTCCAATCCTGAGCCTAATTCCCTATCTCTGAAGAATGAGAGCTATGGTTTGTTCCCAGGAAGACTGAGCTTTCATATTTGTCAAGGATGGTTTGGGAAATGATTTGCTTCTGTATTTATTTGCATACAATGTTTGTTTTGAAGTTCCAGAGAGTAAACTTTTTGTTCCTCAATGTTTGAAAATTTGATTTGTACTAATGTTATCACAGTTTGATTCTACTCTCTAACCTGTATCTGGTTAATATTACTTAGATCTCTAAAGAAGTTCTACTCCTGATCATGTGGCATACAGTTGTCATTTACATTAATGGAATTGGGTAGTCATCGGAAAGATAACACATCCTGTAGGAAAAGCTACTGAACTTACTTTATAACATGTCAAAACCAAAGTCCCTAAGTAATAACAAAGACTGACCTTCTGAATCTCCTTCGAAATTTTTGTCAAAGTCAATGGCATCCAGAGGAGGTGTTCAGATGGTTACTCTACTATCTGAATTTCTTCACATGAAATCAAAAACTATAGCTATATGCACTTGATAATGAAGCTAAATTAAAGTTTGAGGATCCTCATCTGCACAGACTCATTTTGGGGCTAGATACAAAAATTTTAATTTGTAAACATTGCATTTTTCATAAAGTGGTTCTCTTAAAATACGTGAGTTACAAGTAGGGTTGACAGATTTTACAAAAACCAAAAAAATCAAACCAACCATAAATGAAAATCTAGAACATTTGGTTAAATGTAAATTTCAGAAAAACAAAGAACTATGTGATATTTGGGGAAATTTCATACTAAAATATGCTTGTTTATCTGACAATATTTACAAGCACTGGGGAACCAACCAGAAGTGAACACAACAAACAATGGTGTTATGTTTCATGGAATTTATAAACAATGAACCAATAAGTAAACTGTGCCATGTTTATGATACTCATTCTATTTTGTATTGATTGAAATAAGTCAATAAGTGCTTCTCTTTAGGAATAAGAATGAAGAAAGAGGAAAAGGGGGAATGTCAATCAATATCAAGAGGAGGAGAGGAAGGAGGACCACTTACAAACAAATGTGAAGGCAATATGAAAAACTGAGAGCAATATGTTATTTTTTGAACTCAACTTTACTTATTATAACACTTTTAGGTTTGCAGCAAACTAGAGAAGAGAGTACAGAGGATTTCTGTATCCACCATACTTGGTTCCTTCTATGAAATCAAAACTGTTGCAGAATGATCAAAAAGAGCAATCATCCTTTTCTGAGACTCTTAGATTTGCTGATGGGGTCAGGATGCCAGAAGCCATGTTGAGAACTGAATCTGCTGGAGAGAACAATTTTCTATAATCTAACAATATCTTGCAAGATTTGGGAGATAATCTGAGTGAGAAATTTGCTTCCTGACACAGACATCCCAATGGACTTACAAAATTTACAACCACCCTAATTTCCATAATTTTTCAATCACTGGACTTGCTTCATTCCTCTTTATCTCCCCTGCATATTCTCACTTGTAAAAAGTACATCATTTTCCTATTTTGGAGGGCTCAGTCACTAGCTAAAATTGTATTTTCCTGATTTGCGAATGTGCCGTGTGTCCAAATAAAACTTTTATTTTAACCACATTTGTGATTTCCTTGGTTCACAATACACATATACATAACTACTTCTATATGTAATTGTTTGCATATATATTAAGCTAAGTTGAACTTTGTAATGATGTCTCCAACTTGAATTTATTATCTCATAGATGGTGTTAGTCGGCTTCTCTTCTTTATCTGTAAATTCCCACTCTAGCAATGAGAAGAAATCTGACTCCCACATTGGCCATTCATTACTCAGTTGTTCAGTTCCAGTGCATATATTCAATAGTCTCAGAATTCTTAACTGATATCCTCTGAGGATATAACTTTATCAAACAGAATACAGTGCTTATGTGCAGCAATTCTCTGCATGTAGACTCTCATCCTTTACTAAGTTACCTAAGTCAGTATCTCCTCACATTCCCTTCCTTATATTTGTTTCAGATATTTGCAATGCAATTAGATGATCTTGAATGTCATTGTTCCTTCCTATGATTTCTTGACCTCCAAATTGATTTTTTTTTTAAATTTCAATATTAAGGTTTCTATCTTGTGCTGTGAAGTTTAATGTATTTTGACAAAGACATTACATCACCTACCCACCAATTCATCATTATATGAAAAGAAAGGATTTGCTGCCATAAAACAATCCTATGTTTACCTATTCATACCTACTCTTAAACCCAACCTCTGGCAATCATTTTGCTGTCTGAAACTTTTGACTTTTTTGGGGGGATGACAAATAGTTAGAATTCTATAATATGTACTCTTTACTTTCACTTACCAGTGTGCATAATGCAGTCTTTTCTTTCACTTAGCAGTGCTCATGTAAGATTCTTTCATTTTTTTATGACTTGATGACTTACTTTTTTATCACTGAATAAATATCCCATTGCCTGAATGTACTATACTTTGTTTATCCATTTACTTATTGGAGGACATCTTTGTTGTTTTAGTTTTTATTTTTGTTGTTGTTGTTGTTGTTTGGTCAGTATGAATGACAATTTTGACCAAGCTGCTCTAGAGCTCCTGGGCTCAAGAGATCCTCCTACTTCATGCTCCCAAGTTTGGGGGTAAGAGTAAGTCTGAATAGGTAAACAGAGTGTGTTCAAATAAACATTCACATGCAGGTTATTGTATGCGCATAAATTTTCAACTGAATTTATTAAATAGCAGGAGCATAACTGCTTGATTGTACAGTAACATTATGTAGGTTTGTCAAACTGCCAAAGTAATCTGGGCATAATGATGCACACCTGTAATTCCATATCACCTACCCACCAATTCAACATTATATGAAAAGGAAGGTTTTGCTGCCATAAAACAATCCTTGGTTTATCTATTCAGACCTACTCTTACCCCCAACCTTGGAAGGATGAAGTAGGAGGATCTCTCGAGCCCAGGAGCTCTACAGCAGCTTGGTCAATATAATGAAAGCCCATTGCTAAAAAAATAAAATGAAGACACTTAAAAAAACAATAAATTGCCAAACTTATGATCTTCTAAAATGATTGCACCATTTTTAAATCAATCCCACCAGCAAAAAAAGAACTTTTATTGTTCACATGCTCTATAGATTATTTGATTTTATCCAGTGTAATAGTATTAGCAATAGCTCAGTTTTGCTTTGCAACTTCATGATGAGAAATAATATTGAGCATCTTGAAATTATAAAACCAGTTTTAATAGATATTTTAGAGTAAAGATTTGTAAAAATAAAGGGATACCAAAGTAAAAACTAATATCCTCGTCCTCTTCCTCCTCCTCCTCCTCCTCCTCCTCCTCATCATCATCATCATAAACTTCAGGCTCTAGAATTCCCTTTTGGCAATTGTGAAGGTAGGGAGAAAAGTCACATACTCAATTGTTGTAACAAAAGTGTTGCACATTTCAAACTTCCCTGCGTAAAGTACTCATATATAGAGAAAAAGAGAAATTTAATTGTTTTTATGTGAGGAATGAGTCAGCTAGAATAGTTTGGAAAGGTTAGCAATAGTCACCCAAAGTTTATTTGGTTGTTAAGAAAGGCTTCCTTTAACAGAAAGCTCCATTTTAGTGCAGTCTTTGTGCTGACAATAACCTTTATTTCTATTTATAGAGCACTTACTAGATGCCAAGATCTCAGATCAACCTTCTCTATGCATTAAATCCCCACATTATCTTTTATGTGGGGCACCTATTAAAACTTAAGTTAAGCAAAAAATGTACTACATATGGCAGCATAGAAATAATTATCATGTTTTAGAGGTTTATTATCTTGAGAAAAGTAATAGGTGAAGGATTAGAGTGTTTTAAAATATTTGTAAATACACTGTGAAAATGGCATAAACTTTTCTACAAAAGTCAATCCTACTGAAAATTCAATTCAATAAAATATTATACACATCACTGATATGTAATACAAGAAATGCCTTCACTGAAGTATTTTCTGTAACTATATTGTCGTGTCATTTTGAGGAATGCACTGTATTTCAAATTTTCAATGTTGTCCTATGAATAGGACACAGGGACAATGTGCACTACATAGTGACATAGTGCACTGTATTGATGCCTGACAAATTCTAACATGTTGCTACTGTGGTCATTTATTCACAATTTGAAACCTGTGTTTCTATACACTAAAGAATAAATTGGAGAAAACAGTATACTGAATGCTTAAGAAAAGTAAAATTTGAGGTAAAATTTTTGTGTCTTTGATAAATTTTTGACCATGAATGAAATAATTATCAGATGTTATATACATAGTTCACCGAAGTAATTTATAAAATTTGGTTATAAATTCTAAGCTCTGCCCAAATTATCAAGATATTGTTATAAAACTTTGACTTATATTATGGAAAAAGTGCTCAAAAAGAATTCCAGGATGATCTTTTGCATGGTAGTCATAGTTCTACAAATGTTTGAAGTGTTATAAAATCCATGATTATACTCTAGTTTTTTTGGCAATCTATTCATAAATGAAAGCTTATTGGTACACCTTTGAAATATTGGATTCCAAACTATAGGCACCATGAGAGAAGACAGACTAAACAAGTGAGTTCTGAAACTGTCAACACTGGCAAGAAGCAAGATTGTTATATGATTGCAGATTTGATTGATATAACCAAGGAAATTATCTTAAAATGGCCAGAAATGTGCCATTGTTGGAATGAACAACACAGAGGAACTGCTTGGCAAAGTTCAATGATGGAAAAAAGAAAGTGAAGTCGTTGTTTCTGAACCAAAGGTAGTGGGTACCTATAGCAATTTCAGTTGTGGTGTGCATAAACATGATGGGTAAGTCTCTAACTATTCCACTTCTGTGAGAGTAAAAAAAAACAATGGTATTGACATTTGTATGCACAAATAATTTATAGGCATATCATAAGTGCATGGATTATTAACAGATTCATGAACAAAGATAAGGAAGATAAATTTGTTGGATTTCAAAAGAGACATCAACTGAGCATAGCTAAAAAGATGCAATGCGAATCCATTAGGAGAAAGAATGCAATACTCCCAGACCTGCTACTGTCTACAATGATTTCAGACTTAATACGGGAAGCAATGTTATTCTCAAAGAGCAAGAACAATGACAGTGTCAAAATAAGTCACATGCCATACCAGCAATATATTGTCAAAATGTAATATAACCCTTTGTTTGGAGTATGGTGTGGTTTAGATGTGAGGTGTTCCTCAAAAGCTCACGTGTGAAACAATGGAAAAAATTTAGATTTGAAAATAGTTATGAGATTTTTAACTTAATCAGTGTATTAATCCCCTGATAGGAATTAACTTGGTGGTACCTGTAGGTAGGTAGAGTGTGGCTGGAGGCGGTGGGTCCCTGGGGGTATCCTTTTGGGATTTATATTTTTGTCTTGGTGAGAAGAGCTCTTTCTCTCTCTGCTTCCTGGTGCAATGTCCTACATTTCTTTCCTCTGCCACACACTTCTGCCATGATGTCCTGCCTCACCCCAGGCCCCAAGAAATGGAGTCTGCTGTCTATGGACTTGGACCTGTGAAACTGTAAGCTCCAAATTAAACTTTCCCTCTGAAATTGTTCTTGTCAGGTCTTTCACTCCCAGCAGGGAAAAAAAAAAAGAAAACAACTAAAGAAAAGTATTTTGCTCCTTTATACCAAAATTAATTTTTAAACAAATAATGGAAGTCACTTCTTTGGACATAATGTAATGTATAAAGAATGTCTTATTTGCCCCATGTCCTATTGAGAGGCTTATATATATAAAATATATTATGTTGTCCCTATGTCTTATCTATAGGAAAATCTGTATGTTTGTTCTTGATGATATTTAAAGGGTATATTAACTCCAGATTAGTATTTCCTTCCCTTTTTAATACACCTATGAAATATTCATAGAACTAAAAACTTGGAAATTAATGGATTAATAACAAATTGTGGAGAGACCCTTGAAATTAGGTTCTGTTAATCTTCCCATAACTTTTGACAAAAACTAAGGGACAGACCAGCTAAATATCTTTCTAAAGTCCCCAGCAATGTGTGGCAAAGCCTGGATATAAAATCAGAAAATTAGGTATAGACTATGGCTTTTGTAAAATCTGACTTTTTTTTTAATCAATGGTATAGATTATATGGAATGGAGGGTTTCCTTATGCCATATTCATGCATGAACATAACATAATTTGATCAACTTCACTCTGACATTTTGGTCACAGCAAATCCCCTATCTCACAGAACTGATCCTATCACGTGTTAGGAGGAAAAGCTGAGCAATAGGAGACCCTTCTCAAAAATGGAGTTGCAATCACCCCTTCAAGAAAGACAAATTCTCAGTTCAGTTGGTCTTTTGTGATTATAGAAATTCAGAATTTGAGTTCTGGAATAAATCCTAAATATCATCCTAATTTTTTTTTCCTTTTAATATATGAGGACATATTCATGTCATACCTAATAATTGCAAGAGTTCTCCACAACGAGTAAGTTTTTCTACTTCATCTTACTTTTTATATGAACATTACAAAAATGATGGATTAACCATTGTTTCTTCTGGTCAGTTTGTCACTTTGTAATCAGAGCCTCTGCTATGGCTTGCATAATTGTCCCCTAAATGTTCATGTATTAAAGGCTTGGTCCCCATGATGGTGCCATTGGGAGTTGGAACCTTTAGGAAGGGAGAGGCTGTTGGTGACTGGGAGTATGCCCTCAATGAGGGTTGTAGGAATCAAGTCTCTTCCTTCTCCTTTTTACTTTCTGACTGATAATGTAGCACTTTTGCTCTGCTACAAATCCCTGTGCTGCCTTGTCAGAGGCCTGAAGCTTTATCTCCCTTCCCACTAACCCTGAATCTACAGATTCTGTCTGGAAACTCCTGAACATGAATACAAATAAACCATTTATCTTCATAAGTTTAATTATCTCAGGTATTTTCTTATAGTAATGCAAAGCTGAACAATACAGCCTCAAGTGCCTTAATGGCAAGTTAGAAACTAGAACTCCACAGGCATTTCTACTCTTCACAAACTTGCTGCATGCCTGGCTGCCATCAGAATCTCTTATGCTAATGATCACTTCATTTAAATATAAATTCTGTTTTTCCTTCTAGAACAAGTCATGTAAATCTTACAGAGAGTATTTGTTTTCTTTCCCAAGTGAAGCATGCAGCAATGCCACAGTAATTTGAGCTTGATTAGTATAATAACAAAGAAAACTTGTGAGTGAGGTTATTTTTCTTTTTTTAAAGAGATCAAGCAAAAGGTGATCCATAGCTATGTGACTTTGATTCCTTTGGTTGCATCCTGATCTCATTACAAGACCAGAAAATGAGAGAGAGGTAGCTAGAAATAATGAATCTAATTATTTTGCTATTAAGATTTTAGGGGTGGAATAGGGAGGGGAAATCAACTAAGAAAACAAAGCTCAAGTTAATTCCAATTCATAGCTTTCATAGCATTTGATAAATCTTCCAGGGAAATAAATAGTAGCAAGAGACAGAGAGCTGGGGAATCCTTTCAGTTTGTTTTATAAATGGGGGTTGGAGATTGGACAGTAATTAAAAGCTTTAATAATGTAATTAATGTAATTTTGGATGTGTTTTTTACTGGGTATTAATTATCCTGTACTTACTAGAACAGATAAAAATGACATCATTCTTTGTGGTTAGTGTGGGATGTATCTTCCACATATGAATACAGTATAACCAAGATAAATTGATTATCAAATTAAGCATTTTTCAAAATATCAAATACCAGCTTAAGGTGTTGGAAAATGGTAGAATCTGTTAATGAATCTCCTTTCTCACTAGACAGTGTTTATGAACAATCCAAGGAAAAATAATCAATAAACTTAGGTGGAAAAGAATATGCCATAAGAAGAAAAAAATCTTTAAAATTAAATAAAACAGAAGGACAAACTGAATTAGGAGAGAATTATTGATAGTATATAATAAAAACTGAAATAGAATATATGAAATATTAGCAAGATTAATAGAAATAAAAACAAGCAGGTGATAGACAATGCTTAATTCTGTCTATGAGTCAGTTCAATTCACAATAAAGCCTGTGTGTTGTGTTGGATCTCTAGATTCCCTAAGGTTATTGCTCCAATATGCCACCTATGTCCTGGAAAGAAGACCTATTCATTGCATTCTTGACATTGTACAGTTTCCAAGTTTAGCTGCTTTTTAAGGCAGGAAGACATGACTGACACACGTTTCTAACTGTGTATCTAAGCCAGAGACTATCTTGAGTTATGCGAAAAAAACACACACTGCACTAGATGTGTTGGAATGCCAAGGCTGCCAAATAAATCACCCAAAACCTCAATAATACACGATAAGAAAAACTGATTTATCATACATGTGCTGAGTTCACCACAAGATTGTCTTACCAAGGCTGCATATAACTGGATAATTCTTTTTCTAAAATCCCTTATCCTCTTCCTTAACTAACCCAGTGGACCAGTCCAGGCTTGGCCATCTTTTGACCATGGCAGAAGTGCAAGAGTAAATCTAACTGCATAAGTACTTTCATTCATGCAAGTATTTTTTATAGTAGCAACATGCCTGCTAACACATTATTGGCCAGAAAACATCATGTGGTTTGGCCTAGACTCAAGGAGTGAAGACATACTTTTAACAGAATAGTGGGAGTTACTGAAAAGTCACATGGCCCTTAATGCAGTGTAAGGTAGGAAGAAAGCAGTCATATTGAGTGTAAACAGCCAAGAGTAAGATTAAAGTGCTTTTACAAAATGAATTCTATAATTTAGGTTAAATCTGCAAATCACTCTATAATTATAGTCCTTAGTTATCCTCTCATTGTGTTAGTGTCAATTGGAACTATCTCAAGATTGAAATGACTCTTGTGGGTAACAGATATTCAGAGAAAATAAGTATGACCTAATTTTGTCCTATTCTTTCTACAATATGATTTTTTTAACCCTACTTATCTTCATGAGATAGCTGCTCCAGAATGCGAGATTAGTAAGTAATCAGTATGAACTCTAAGAATCAAAGTCAAAGTAAAAAGTAAAATCTTAATATTATAGAAGTTCTCTCCTACATTTTCCAGATGATATTACTAAAATACAAAGTGGATGTATAACTTGCAAATTCTTAAATGAGATACTTTGGAGCAAAAGACTCTTAATTAGTGGTAAAATATCACTTTATATTTCATGATTCTTTTCGCTTTTGATCACTCTGACCAAAATGCACAACACGAACAATGTAGAGGAAGAAAAGGATTTGTTTTTGGCTCACAGTTCCGAGGTTTAGTCCATGGTGGGCCATCTCTGTTGCTCTGAACTCAAGTGAGGCAGAAAATCATGGCCAAAGGACATGGAGGAGGGAAGGTGCTTAGGAGGTGGTAGTCGGGAAGCAGAGAGAGGGAAAAAGCTTTAGGGAAGATGAACCCTTTCAGAGTACATCCCCAGTGATCATACCTCCTCCAGCCGCCTCCCACCTACCTATCTACAGTTATCACTTGCTCTATATTAGGATCAACTGATTATGTTAAAGCTCTCACAATCCAATGATCTCACCTACTATCATTCTCGAATTGATACAGAAGTTTTTGAGGAGCACCTCTTATCTAAACCATAACAATAGTTTCCTGAGCAAGTTGATACAAAACTAATCCATTTTGCTTCTCCATTTTACTTATACTATATCATACATAACTCTTAACCTTCAAGTAAATGTCTACAAAAATTAACTAAAAATGTGGACTGCATTTTATTCCTTCTTATCAACACAGTTTTGATTTTTTTCCTATAAATAATCTTTGCTTTTTAAAATATTTCCTATACTTTGCCGCATTTAAATATAATTCTCTGTCTAAATAATTGTTGGGGATTGTGGATATGGGTCTAGTCAAGACCATTTGTTTATATAAGAGACATATTTTGTTGATATACACCCTCAGAAGTTCCTGAGGGAGAAGGTATACAGCAGGTCAAATTGGGACACTTATGTGTTGAGATTTTGGATGTGGAAGATCCATTCCATTGAATCTGAGGTATGTGTATGATTGAGCTGATAACTCAAAGAGCACTAATTCTAAGGATAGAAATGTTTCCCTGGGACTATCATTGCCCCCCGCAGGTCACTAGAATTCCACCAGTATTATGAGAAACCCATAAGTAATAGACAAAATCCATAGCGATTTTCCCTAGACCAGAGCACTGGATTCCAAAATAACCATGACATGCTTATGTACCTCCAATTATTTGCCTCTCATATTAAGACAGCAGCTGTTGAAATAATGATACAAAAAAAAATGGTCCAAGTTTTTTCCCCATGACTCAAGTCAAGCATTTACATTATTTAGACACTCAATGTCTCTTCTGACTTATGATTGCCTTACAATGTATGGAATATATTTAGTGTCCCTGTGGAAGCAATTATGCATAGAGCATCAGCATATATTTATATAGTAGACAGCAGTTTCATGGGTCCCTGCAGTGTATTTTAACAGTAGTGGAAACTAAAGTTTTGGAGTAATGTGTTTTATCTATCATTCAGATCGAAGAATATACAGTACTTTTAAATTTTAGAAAGCATTTGAACATTGGATGAAGTTGTAGAAAGTATTAAGGTGGTAGAAATTCATTAAAAATTTTAGGATGGATATATAATAAGAAGATGTAGTTTTAATGGTTAGCTTCCATAAAATGTTATTTTAATTTTTAATATAATCCCCATAATGAATTGGTAATCAAAACAATTTTCAGGTAATTTATGCTTGAAAACATTTATTACCCCTCAAATCCAGCATTAGTTATTTACTGTATAATAGATTTCTTTAGATTCTTGTAGAATTTGGTGAATCTAAAATAAAATGAGGATCCAAAAGGTGGAATTATCTCAAAATAATGAAAACTTCTCAATTAAGGATTTACACTTTTTTTCTGATAATTTGGGAATTATTGATTATTTGAAAAAGCACTTACATCATGAAATTCAAATAGAAATAACACTTTGGCATTAAGGCCTTTCAATGTGGATATCTGATTGATGTGAGCTTTGGGTTATATTTTGCCTGGAGTGGGTCACCAAACCCATCCCCAGAAGTTTTAGTGCAATGAAGATAGCCCTTCAGGGATCACAAAGGAAGAAGTTTTGCTACCTACTCTTACAACATATTTGCTATAATGTACACAAATTTGGGCTTTACATCAATAAAGAGATCACTGTTAAAAGATACATTAGATGTTTCTGGCTCAAGAAAAGTTTTTTTTTTTTTTTTTTTTTTTTTTTTTTTTTTGTGTGTGTGTGTGTGAAACTAAACTGTAGTAACCCCAAAGGGAATTTAGTCTCATTTGTTATTCTCTAACAATATTAAAAACGTTTATTAATAAAAGTTTAAAGATATTAAAAGTGAGCAAGTAACAGAAAATGTCTTGTATATAAAAATATTGAGAAATGGTGTCTTACAAAATAACTTTGGCGAAAAACTGAGTAATTCACTTGATAAACTTCCATGAATTAGATAGACCTTTGAAGGTCTTTCAGTAATTAATATTCTCTATGTAAAGAGAACAGAATAAAGAACAGAAGAGTTTATATCCTTTGTTCCAATTTCAAGAATAAATTACTAAGGTATAATTAATTTTTCAATGATTTAATCACAGATAAACCAATGCTATTTATTCTCAATATAAATATTCATTTCTAGAGGAAATAAATGAATTGAGTATATCCATACTAAGAAATACTATGCAATTATTAAAATAATTTTTATAATTTCTTAAAGAAAATAAATGAGAAAAATGTTGTGTAGTTTATTCATGATATTGGTCTTGAGATAAAAATAAGTAATACTATATACAGAGTAGAAGGAAATGAAATAAAATATCCAAATTTGTGAAGTTATTGTAGACTACTGTTATTTTCATTTGACACTTTCCTATTGTTTTTACACTGTATCTATATAGTTCTAGGATTATCTTTTAAATCATTGAAAAATGAAAATTATTATATTTTCAAATGTCTAAAAAAGTGAAGTTTGTATATGTTGAGAACTAGTATACGTATTTTCTATTCGAAGCTTTATTTTTCTATTTTGTTTTTAAAATACTGGATTGTTATGTATTGTTATTGAATGCAAGAGATTATTTAAGTTACTATTATTACATGCCTTTTAACAATTTGGAAATTTTTTTTTGAGAATCTAGTTAATTTCATGTCTTGAAGAAACCATCTTCACATGTCTAAACATGTCTCAAAAACAGATTTGCCATGATTTTTTATTAGCTGTCCAAGGAACCCCAAATAACTTTATACCAATGTAGTATTTTTAGCTTGCTTACTGCAATTTTTGGTTTAAATAATACTTTTTTTTAGAATTAAGAATGAATTATAAGTCTTTAAAAATGCTTTTTAAACAAGTTCTTATCTTCTTAGTCAATTTTCCACAAGATAAGAGAGTTTTACATTTTTTTTTTGCCTTGATTTTAATTGTCTATCTCCTTTTTGAAACATAGATGCATTTTGGCAGCATACCTTTTTCAAGCATATTTGCAATTATAAGGGAATTAATGGTGGTTTTTTTTTTTTTTTTTTTCAGGAAAGAGGTGAACTTCTGTCTGAACCAAAACCCAACAGAAAACTTTACTGCACAGAATCCCAAAGATATCCAAGCCCTTCCTACTCTCCAAACTAAGTTTTTGCAGATTTCCCAAAGTGTGAATATTTAAGTTAGTTTTCTGAGATGAGTAGTAGAATTCCAACTTTCCCAATTCAAGTAACTTCAAAACCCTTTCCACTGAGCGTTGTTTCTATCCTTATGCCGGAGCCTCCAACAACCATCAGCAGTCTGTTGTTTTGTAATGTAATGCGTGACAAAGACAAGATGAGATGGACAAAGGAGAAATGAAGTTGGAAATGTGAATGGTAACAACTGGGGCCAACCCTGAAGTTCGTGGAGAGAAGGGACAGAGGAGATGATCCTATTACAGCATCATTCCACGAAACAGCATTTTCATTATTGTATGACGGGATTTTCTGTAATTTGTCATATGTTTCTAAAGTGATCCGAAGACTACATAACTCTCAAGGTCATCCCAGGAAGCACTGGGAGGAAATGGCTTCTGAAGAAAACATCCTTAACTCCTTTTGGCAGAATCAGAGAGAGCTTAGAGAAGAAATGCCCTACAAGCAAGGGGATTTTTTATTAGAAAGGACTTATCCACTTGGAATGAAAACAGTATAGCAGAAGCTAACATCACCAATCACAGAAAAAAGGATTGTAGAGTCAGAACAGAGAAGCACTGTAATTCATCTAGATTTTTCCTCAAGCTCCAGAGAGGTTTATAATTAATTCAAAGATTGTGAACTAAACAATTCTGCTAACTCTAACATTGACCAGTTAGCTTCCCCGTTATAATTTTGCATCCAATGCCATAGATTTTGTGGACATTTGATAGCTATTGATTATTACTAATGACTCTATATCTTGAGTGAATTATTGACCTGCTCTAAAATTCATTCAGTGTCTGTTCTAAAACTTTTCTTTGACAACTAATTTAGCCTATTTTATATTTGTTGTAAATGGAACATATCATAAAAGGAAAATGATGAATGGCCTCTTTAGATAGTAGCTTCTTATATACAAGGTCATATCATGGCCACTATTTTCTCTGAGCTTTAAATATTTACTATTCATCTCAATTTTTAGTCCATCATTCACTCCATCTTCCATGAAATCAATGCCAGTAAAACATCACTGAAACTTATTTGTTACAAAATATTCTCCTGCACTAAAGTCAGGGCATAAAAGGAAAGCCATTATTTATATTTGTATTAATAAAATTTAAGGAGGCCCTTTTCTGAACCTTTTAACTGTACACCTAGAATTTAAATTCTATTTTTCCACCCTTATTTATCACTGTGTATGCATCAAGAAGGACACTTGGAGATTTAGAGTAGGCAATATTGTACCTTCTTAAATCATAAATTGAACTGGCAATGAATTTGGGTCTTCTTAGATATTCTCCATGAACTGAATTACTAAATCTGGCTTTTTGCTTTTCCTACAGTTCATGATGTGATCGGAGAGCAAAGGCATTTGGCTGTAGATAATTCTGAAATAATGTAGATATATTTGAGTGTTTTGAAGGTACTTCAAAGGAAATTTGTTTAAAAAATTGTTCAACTGTGTTACATAAAACAGTATTTCTACAGATAGTTTAATTTTTAACACCTTCAGGAAGAATCCATCCCTAATGTTATTATAAGCATAGTAATATAACTTAATAATGACCTGGGTATGCCCAATGAGAAAGTATTTTGTCTTTGTAGATTACTACTAGTAAGTGGAGATATAGCCTATCTTTAATCGTTTTGAAAGGAATGGGAAAAGGTGATTTCCATTCATGCTTATAAAACTCTTTAAGAGCCAAGTACCTCTTTACACAGAAATTTATGCAATATATAAAAGACATATAAAACAAACCTGGAGGGTGGACGTGATATCTGGTCATATAGGTAAAGAGGTTCATCTAAGTCAAGTTTGGGGAACTATATTTAGGAAATATATTTAGGACTGAGAAGTAAACAACTTTGTTTAACGCCAGATACAATCAGAAAATTTTGCAGTTATATATTATATGCTTTGTCTTAGAATCATACTGTACATTAGCATATAAAGTCTATGAATGGTTCTACAGAAATACAAGAGATTAACTTAATTAGTGAAAGAATCTGTATTATATTTAAACTTTTAACATCCTATCATCAAAACATTCCTTGAAAGTGTTTTTAAGAAATTTATTCTCACCCAGCCTCTTTATTTATAAGGGAAATAAAAGAAGTTACTGGTTAAAAATTTCATCCAAGTTTATACTTGGTAACTGGCAGAAATTAATGTCAACTCTGATAGCCTGAAATATATATATATATAAATAAAATATATGTAATATATTCATTCATATATATTCATTCATTCCCTTTATTGCCCTGTGTTTGTAATGATTACTCTGTAATTGCAAATTAAGTATCTTTTCCAAATATACTAGCATTTACCAAAAAATTATCCCCAGGTTGAGTAGATAGCTAAAATGGCTTAAGAGTTTCCACCTTTTAAAAATGTTATTCTTAATATATGCATAAGTAAATCACATTCAATGAAATTGATTGCGCTCTATGACAGATAACATAATGTTTTTCTAGTGAATTTCATAAAGCATAAACTTCAAAAAATTGACTCAAATGAAATTTCACTTAGCCATAAAGAAGAATGAAATTATGGCATTTGCCCATAAATGGATGGAACTGGGAACTATCATGCTAAATGAAATAAGCCAATCTCCCAAATCAAAGCCCAAATATTCTCTCTTATAGGTGATGCTAACACCCAATGGAGGGTGGACAGGGATAGAAGTTCCTTGAATTAGAGAAAAAGGAATGAAGGGAAGGGAGGGGGAGAGGGGACTAGGAAAGATAGTAGAATGGATTGGACATAACTTTCTAATGTTCATGTATGATTACATGACCAGTGTTACTCCACATCATGTACAACCACAAGAATTGGAAGTTATATTCCATGTATGAACAATATGTCAAAATAAATTCTACTGTCATGTATAACTACAAAGAAGAAATAAAAGCAAATTTTAAAAAATTGTCTCAGTTCCCCAAACATGACTTAGATGAACCTCTTTACCTATATGACCAGATGTCATATCCACCATCCAGGTTTGTTTTATATTTCTGCTTTCCCTATTTGTCCTGCCTTCCAATAATCTGTGGTGTTAGAATTTCTTTCTCTTCAGAGTTAGAGTAATGACATCATTATTTTATTTTATTTTTTTGGTACTTTGGTATGCTTACTGCTTGTCTTACAATTTGTTCAGCTGAGCAAAATTTCCTTAAAAAAATAAAGTGGAATTAATCTTCTTATCCATATGGGTGGTAAAATCATCCTCATTGCTCAATGAGGGTACATTTTAGGGGGAGTCATTTGTACACCCTCAAAGGATTGATTTGAGGATCATGCCAGCCTTATTATTGGATGCCTGCGATAAGACATTATTTTGCACAGGGAGATATGACATGCAAGTCCAGCTTTCCGAAAGCTCATATTTTCAGAAGGAAGATAAGTTACACAGATAAGTAAATAAAATATGATATCACTTATATTATCACAGAGTGTATACAGGATGGCCAGAGAACAGAGAGACTCTAGAGGAGCTAATTTCAGGTCTGTGATGGAGTTCAGCACCACTCATCCATATTTTTTTCAACTTTCTTTTCCTTTTTTATAAAGGAAATGCAAGAAAATGTGATTAACATTTTTTTCTCTGAAATTAAGGGTGTGTGTGTGTGTGTGTGTGTGCGTGTGCACTCACTAATAACCTTTACCTCAGTCTAAAAATATATTTTGTTGGAGCAAGTCCCATAAGTTTTAGTGCCAAAATGATGCCTGTGTTTCAGGGGCCATTGGTTCCTTCAGTTATGTACTAATCTGCATATAAAAAAGCAGTGGTGGCTGGGGGTTCCATTAGCTCCATCACAGCCCTAATTTGTCAGTGCTCACAGAGGATGCCCTTTCCTTTCTTGCCCCAAAAGACGCTCATCAGGAATTTTTTTTAAATCTTCCAGAGGCTACATGAAATATAGAGGGACCTAGGAAAAGGCTCTAATCTTCTGCCTTACAATCCCATAAACACTCTGACCAATCATTTACTTAGCTTGATATTTTATCCTCCACTGCACTAACTTGCAGCTAAAATTCAGAACAGGCTGCCAGACAAAGTCAAGCAAGCTCTGAGAAGCAAAAGGATTGGCTGAACCTCTGAGTTCTGCTAGGTCTCCCTGAACAAGAATCACTTAACAGATTTTAAATCATCAGATTTTTAATATCAATCTGTCCTGTGGTTAATTATTAGGAACATGAACAAGCCTCAACTTAACCATATAAAACTTGAAAACAGATCATAAAACTCATGAGAAAAGGACACATAGTGAAAAAAAAAATTGAGATAAATTTCTTTTCATTCTTCTTGTAAATATCTAAATGTACTCATTATGATATTCAACAACTAAAAGTAAGTGTAGATGATGATTTCAGCTGCAAACATTCAAATGACCTATGAAATTCATGACATTGTTTATGAAGGATTGGCAGTAAACTGCAGTATCTGTTCTGAAATTCTGTATTTTCCCTCTATCTTCCAATTTGTGATTAAAACACCTGGAATTAAAATAAGCAAATAACCCAAATCAGAGCTCAAGTTCACCACACACTACTTGACCAAACCATCAAATTACATTATATTTCACTGAAAACTGAATCATTTGGACTTGATGTGTCTTTCCCTACTAGAAATAATGCTAATAAGCATAAGCAAATCAAGGGGAAAATTAATTTCATCAGCCGTTTTACTACTGTGATGGGCAGATGAGATAGACAAGGATTTTACCTTTTCTTTCACAATCAGAATCCCTTTTCACACCTCAAGTATATCAAGGTTTTTCATAGTAAAAAAACAATTACACACACACACATATATATACACACACATATATGTGTATATATACAAACATACATAATTGAATAATATATATAATGTATAATGTATATACACACATATATGTATATATACACATACATAAACTTATAGCCTTATTTTTCCTTGTAAATGATCAGGTGTTGATAATTCTGAATCTCTTTGTATTCCTTCTATCAGATTTACCTAGGATTTGTGTAAAATTTAATTGGTCATGTTATTGAAATTGTCTGTGTAGCCTGTTGTCATGTAATTTATTGATATACTTCAAGCCTGTTCCACAGTTGTAAGGTTATGTTTCGGATTGGAATGGTTCACACACACACACACACACACACACACACACTACACCTCTCTCAGAGAGAGGAAGAGAAAGTTATTTTATGTTGGTGGCCCATGTGATGTTGGAGGTGAGAAGGCCCTTGACCTGTTTTCTGTGAGCTGGAGGACGAGGAACGCTGGTGGTGTGGTTTGAAGTTCTCAGAGCCAGGGATACATGTTGTAGACTCCAGTGAGAGGATTAGAGGTTGAAAGCTGGAGGCCCATGGCCAGGAGGAAGCTGTCTTGTAGCTCAAGCACTCAGGCAGAAAGCCAGGGAATTATCTTTCCCTCTACCATCTTACTGTATTCAGGCCCTAGATGGATTGAAGGATGCCCATGCCCACCCACTTTGTGAGGGATGATCTGTTTGATCTAGCAATTCAATGGTAATTTATTTGGGAAATACCCTCACATTTAATCCAGAAATAATGTTTTATCAGATATGTGGGCTTCCCACATTTCACTGGGGTCTCTACCATGATTTGTAAAAGACCATGAAAGCTTTATCTTTGTCACTTTTCCTTAAGAACCACTAAATTGTAGGACTCCTAGTTGCAATAATACATATATATATATATATATATATATATATATATATATATATATATATATTAGTTGTAGATGACCCTTTATTTTATTTATTTATATGTGGTGCTGAGAATCAAACCCAGTGCCTCATACATGCCAAGCGAGTGCTCTACCACTGAGTCACAAGCCCAGCCCAGCATAATACTCTTTAGATAATATTGGCAGCCTATTGACATGGATCCTGCTATCTCTGTGTCAGAGTGATGGCTTTATGATCCGAAAGAGGTTATTGTCTGATGAATGGGATCAACAAAGTTATATAACAGACCAATGTTCCTTGCCTACAAGATTACTGAGAAAAGTAAAGGATTGATTTATTGTATATGTAGCCCAAATCTCATATACTATAATCACATTGCCTTGGTCATCAATATCAATGGTATCATCTATATCACTAAAATCACAAGAAATGTGGTTATCATTGGGGACATATTAATGCAAATAAATATTGACTCTCTGTGCCCTTTCTTCATATGGTCTCATTTTAGTAAATTGGGAGGAAAATGTAGATCTTTTAAGTCTAAAAATATCTGGTTGTATCATAGGGGTTGGTTTTCTTAATGATTTCCAGGTTCAAATATTAAGTCTCCATATTCTAGTTTCTATATTCACCATAAAGTATTTCACTTTGCTTCATCATATACTCAATATTTATATTGTTTTTTTTTTCAAATGACAGGTGGTAGATAGCAAACTCACTGCCCAAGTTCACAAGGCCTCAACTAAATTGAATTCCTATTGTGTGTATTACCCAGAGGTTCCCAATTTGTGTTTCTATTTAGTGGAAATTCACTGTTTTATCACTAAAATTATAGAAGTCCTCAAATATCAGCATCACATCACTTCAAATAGTGACCTTACCTTTCTACCAATTAACTCATTCAAATGGACCTTGGCACAATTTGAAGAGATAAAGGTCAACAGTACAGGATAAGTATATAATTATTGGTGATAAGGCTGAGGGTTAAAAAGTTATGAGGACAAATAAGGCAAAAAGAAATTGAATATGATTAAGACAAAAATCAATAATGTTCAGTGAAACCTGAGTAGAGAGTTAAATAGAGTCAGCTATAGTATGTGTGCATTTCTATAAAATCATTATTAAGCAAGGAAACACCAAAGGTTCCCACTGAATGTTATTAAAAAGATGTATATAATATTATCCTTCCACTCTGAAATATATCTGTTCTTCAATGAAAAAGGCCTGAAGTTTATCAATAAATGACCTAACAATAGACTACATAGACAATCTTAATTAATATGACCAATTAAATTTCATGTAAAAACAAAATCCAATTAAAGAAATATATACAAATCCAGAATTGTCACCCCCTCATTTTTACCAACAACAATAACAAAAAAGTCATGTTCCTCAGGAAAGAGAGACATGACAGAATAAAATTTTAAATAGGACACTGACTATGAATTATTTATCCTAATGTCCTGCAAGTCTTATTAAGCTTTCTTTCAAAGGAAAGATGATATATTCATTTATATCATGGAATTTATTTAATTTTTATACAAATTTAGTTATTACCAAGGAATCTGAAAAAAAAAATATTATGGTTCCAACTTGCTTTCACATATGGCTACTCAACGGATTGTTTAAGGACAATGTTCTTTCCGATAAATCAGCATTTTCACAGAACACCAGCATCAGATACTTGGCAGTACCCCTGCCTTCAAAATAAGATCCTTGCTGAGCATATGTGGAAATTGAGAGACTGCGCATATTGGTTGAACTAGAATTGAAGCAGTTGGCCAACATGTGGAAGACATCAGGGAAAGTTATTTCAATGATCTCACATGGGCAAATATGGTGCTGTATTTCCAGAATAAACAGATCAGTCTGTCTGAGTGTGCACACTCTCATGCGAACACATGCAGACACAGGGATTTGAAGAAACAGTGTAATGAGCTAGAGCAGAGCCCAGGAAAGAGGGAAGATGTTCTCCCCTGAATATATATTATCAAGCAAGAGAACCTGTTCCATGACTCAAACAGTTGAATAAAGATGGACACTTGAAAGGAAATATAGAGGAGGAGCTGAGGAAATAGAGATAGATTTCACTTTCCACTTCACCTGAACACCATTCATATACATTCTGAGCCACACTAAAATCTTAAGAATTAGGAAAACGTGGCATCTAAATGACCCACTCTTAAAATTCACCTTGATAAAATGCACAGGTGTGAGAAGGGCAAGCATAAAATGTATTGGCTGTTTATTTTTTTTAATTTCCTGAAGACATTTGGCTGTGTCCTTCGACTCATAAGTTCCCTTATGAATAACATTAATGTAGAAGAAAGGCACTTGTATATTGAAAGTCCTGACCAAGGAAAGCAGGAAATACCTTGGGTGTAGTCAGGCCTTGGACACTCTTCAAAAACTGCTGAGACTAAAGGCAGGTTTGGCTTCATGAAAGTTCTTTCTTACTTGGAACATTACTTTTGATTTAGGAAGTCAGTTATTAATGTTATCAAAACTAAGAAAAATATACTCCAGCCTTTTTCCCATTTTACTTTTCAAAATGTCTAAGTGATATGCTATCAATTTGGGGGGAAGGATTAAGACTGTCATTGACCAGAATTGTGGAAAATGTCAATGTACCAAGAAAAAGAAAATGAGTCTTTCCACTATCCATCTCCTGCAATTCCACATATAGTCATCTTCATAGTAATTTTATATTTCATTTAGTCAATAACAGTCTCAACAGTCAAACAAGTTAATCTGCAAAACAGGAGTGATAACACTTTTGTGATATTTTATAGTAGATATTTGGCCAATGTGCTTGCTTGATTCCAGTGAAGTAAGTTTTAAATACAGTATACTCTGTCAATAAATTCCATATTTTTTAAAAATGCAAAGTTTAGTCTCAAGAAAATTGTATGTGGGTAAGAGGAGGAAATATTTACTTTGGGTTTCATTTTTTTCAACATCCTATTTTCCATTAATGTTGCATAAAATATAATGTAAGAAATGTAAGTACAAGTTAAGCTTGTTAATTTGGTAAAATTTTAAAACAAGTGTGTCAGTTAAAATTCCACATAGCTGGGTTGAAGAGAAACCAACAATCGCCATAGTCTAGACAAGACAGGAATGTATTTATTATTCATATCAATTATATAAGTAAACCATTACTGCACGTAAGATGTGAAGTCCACAGGAAACTCATTTATTTCTGGTTGACCACTTCACAATCTATGAGGTATCGTTCATCCCTATGGTCCAAGATTGTGGCATCTGTATCTTAATGAAAGAAGAGAGAAAGAAAAAGGAGTGGAAGAAGGAAGGAGATGGGGGTGGTGGAGGCGGACAAGCACCAAGAGTACCTTAAAGACAATCAGAGAAGATAACATGAGAAATTCACATTTATATCATTTTAACCAATGATTAGCCACTCCTCTTAAGTACAGCTACAAAGTAAGCTGTTCAATATTTTCATTATTCTCAGTGTCTTAAATTATATTCTTATGAAAGAGGGATACACAGAGAGACAAACAATTCTATCCCGAAATATGTCTAGTTTGAAAATCTGTGACAAGCAATCTGTATTTTTCTTTACAACAATCTAGGAAGATCAACAACTATGACCAGTTCAAACAACTAACCCATTTGTGAATATTTCATCAGAGAGTAAATCAGTAAATATAATTGTCACTGTGACATTTTGTACCTTATAAATTAAAAAAAAAGAATGCACCAAAATATTCACTTTTATCTAGTAGGATACACCTTTTGAATTTCCTTGGATTTGCACAGATCTTGCAGTGGGATGCTTCAGTTATGTTTATTGAGTTAACATAAAGGTTCTTCCATGGCCATAGGATTCAGATACCTACATTGACATTCCTAACAGGTAAAATGTTTTTATACATGACAAAAATGGATCCAGAGGGAGAGTTAATCAAAAATCACTTTTAGCACATGTATCTCCTAAACATGCAAGCTGAGGATTCTTCTAATTTTGTATTTTGATTTATTTTTACTGAGAACTGGAATGTCCTGAGATCTTCTAAATCCAGAATAGATAAAATACAAGACAGTGTGAGAGCAAATAAGCCAGCAGGTAAAAATATGGCTGCATTTGGTACCTCAAAATTCCAAAATGTTGTCAGTTTTTTTACCATTAATATTTGTCCAATGACTATTATATACTTAATGGCCAAATACTTGATAAAATAAATAAAGCAGAAAAGATTGAAGTTCGTTAATTCTTCTGAATCAAAAAAGTCTTTCGGGCTGGGGGATAGTTCACGGAGAGAGTGGCTATTTAGCATGCATAGGCCCTGAGTTCCATCCCCAGTGACACACACAAGTTGTCTACTGAAGTTTTATATAAAAGTCATATTTTTCTTGTGTAAGAAGACTTATAATATTCATGTTTGCAATGTCAAATTTACTGTAGCTTGGAAGATGGAAGAGTGTTATCACATTCAGGAGAGAGAAAATGGAAATCCATATGCTTAGCCACATGTGTAGTCAGCTGCCATGGGAGACTTGGGGCCTTTTGGAAATATGAGCATTACATTAATCTTACTCACAAATGAAGTTCATTGATGATGCCATTGCCTCACTTATTTTTTTTTCATTTCTTAAATTTGAACTATGTTTATTTCTGAAATCATAAAAAAAAATGAATGGTCAGGAAAACGCAAATAGCAACACCAACTAATGAATACAGCCATTTTGTTTGGACCTGAAAACAAAGTATATCTTGACAGAACAGGTCAAGGAAAAATATGTTTTACTTCAAGTGTACAACTTTGAAAAGTTCAATCTTTATGGAGAAACAACACTGGCTTGCCTGATATACTTTTATCTTCAAGGACAAAAACATTAGGAACAAAATATATGTGAGTAGCTTTTCCTTTCTGCTGGTTATTTCTGTTTACTCTCTTCAGAAGTGAGACCCTCTTATTATTTGAAAGGAAGAAATTAAGTATGCCAAAGATTTCAACATCTGTCAAGCTGTATAAAAAGAGTTTTCTAAAGCTTTGTAATCCCTTAGAATTAGGAATCTCAAAGAAAATATAAGTAACGTCATAAACAAACTACTGTTTTCATAATCTCTTCTGATTGGCAAGAAGCAAATCAGATATCTTCAGATCATTAATATTTGATGATGATTCAGCTGGGATTTAAAATAGGAATCTATTTCCTTATTCAATATACTTAATGGCTAATAATATAAGCGTAATCTAGAATTTAGGAGGAAAATATAGAAATTTTTATGAAATATACTAAAGTTTACAAATCTAGAATATTACACATTGAGAAGGAAAAAGGGCAAATAATTTGACTTATGTAAATGACCACATTTGAAGATAGTCCAACCTAAATATTTGATACAATAGTTCTGATTATATAGACAATCTCTATTTAGTTGCAAAAGTTAAATTTATTTTTAAACAATTTACTTAGGATAAGGTTATTGTGAAATTATCTTGTGCTATTCACTCTGGTAGGTGCTGGTGATTCAGTGGTGAGTCACTGAGAATATGTCTCTTCCAAGAAATTACTTTGAAATAGGGAAATTGACTGAGTATACAAAAGCATTTAATAAAGTCAGCACTTGAATATAATAAGTAAGAATTACCATTATGATATGGAGATGATATCATCACCATCATCATCATCATCATCATCATCATCATCATGGGAATTCTCCACGAGGAAGAAATAATATGTTATTTTTAGTAAAGGTGTCATTTTCATTCAATCCTAAACAGAAAAGTATTGTCCATCTGTGTAGTACTTTATCACAGAGAGCCTTCACTGGAAATAAGACTGAGATGAATTAGCATGCAAAATGTTTACTGGGAGTGCCTTAAAGATGAACATCTGTGGTAAGGACAAAGGAGCCAATGGAGAAGAAAGGAAAGTTAATCTTCAAGGATGTCACAAGTGTCAGCTGCTTTATGGGACACTTGGAAGCTACAGTATGAAGTCAAAGTTGTTAAAAGTGGGGCAAGGATCATCATAATGACATGGATCAGGCATTAATGAAAATAACCAATGAAAATTTTAGGAAGATTATGTTTTCAGTTTAAAAGCAAATCTAAACATCATTGAACATTACCCACTGCAGTCCACTGTTTGTGCAAAAAAACTGTAACCCCATAGATGGAGCTGGTGATAAGGCCACCACTAATCAGTGCTTTATCCTCTGCTACCATTTCTAGATTCCCCTTAGCTGTGACCTGTCCTCCTGTTATCTTAGTGGCTTACCAAGTGGGGTGACATAGACCCTCATTGATAAGGATCTGAATCCTGGTCACCATGCTCTTCTCAAGTTAACCTAACTAGATCTTCTTCACATTTGCCATCAAAAGTAACAAAGTGGATAATCAAGGTCCTAAAGGTGATCAGCTAAGACCATCCAAATTTCCCCATTTGACCTCATTTAATATCTAAACACTTATTTTAGCTTTAACTTAATTTGTGTAGAAAACAAATGTCAGGAAGGCAAGGACAAAAGCTGAAAAGCCAGTAGATTTTGATTCAAGTACAGAATAGGAAAATGAATACCAGAGCTTGGACCAAAGTAGTAGTATAAAGTGGCAAAAGCCCAATTCTAGGTATGTTTTGATGGAAGAGACAAAAAACAGTGTGTTGATAGAGTGGATATAAAGTGGACATTGGGGTGGTGAATGATTATTTTCTAAAATAAAAAAGGCTTAAGGGTCTTTTTTTGGGGGGGACTGGGATCTGTTTTTATATGCTGAAGATTTCATCTTGGAAATTTCCTATAGAATGTGATTTATACTTAAGTAACGCCTCTGATAACAATGTCAACCATATTCTCTGAGCATACCCTCTACAAACTGGTTGGCTCACATCAGATACCTTGATACACTAGATCCACTTGCCAAGTGGACTTAAATTTTTTTTTTTAAATTGAACAAAAAATTTTACAGGTGATTTCACAGACTTCTTCGGCTTTATCTTTCATCAGTTTTCAACTTGTGTTTTCTGATCCAGCAATAACAGAACAAATTGCATTGCCTGAAAAGTCCATGATCTCTCTTACAGCTATGCAAAACCCCTCATCCCTTAGAACCCGCTTTGTCTGGTCTGTGATGTCCATTCTTCCAGAAAATCTTTTTTAAACAGCTCTACCCCCAGACTTCCCTGAAGTTCTCATTGTATTTCATACTGACATGTCTCATAGCATTTCATTGATTATATTGGATTTGAATCATCTCTCTAGACCTAGAGCACCATGAATGCAGATTATTCATCAAGTTAGTCCTGGTGTCCTCAATACCTTGGGCATCCAACAAATATTTGTAAAATATATGAGACTCCTATCTTATTTTTAAAGAATAAATTACTACCTATCTACTTAGAGATGTATCAGACAATTGTTTTAAAATCAAATTTAGAGCAAGTGATCAAAATAATTATCTAGATAATTAATTAAAATAGTAATAATTAAAATTAATAATTAAAAATAATTAATCAAATAGTATTAAATATCTAAATAATTAATTAAAATAAATGTCAATGCACCACATTTTTAGAGATTCTGATACTATATGTTTAAATGGGGGCCACCAATGATTTTGTTATAGGAATTTGATAGGCCAATCTTAACAGAACAATTGATCTGAAGTTCCCAGAGAATAAAGTTCCATCTAACCAGTTATAATAGCGTAAATGGCAGCTGGAATTCTGAGCAGAAGATAGAGATCTGAATTTGAACCCATTTTTATTATACTAACCACATTTTTATTATACTTACAAAAATATGCTTAATTTTTAAAAAGAGCTAAAATAGAATGCATTAGTAATACACAAAAGATCGGCCAATTTGATCTATAAATTTAAGAGCATTCATTTTGAAAACTTTGACAGTGAAAATATACTGAAAATTTTATATTGTCCTGTATTATCTTTTAACCGTCAAACAGTGTTAAGAGTCTGTAAACAAGTCAAAATAACACCTGGCATTTTGCCAGGGGAATGTTAGAGTTCATAAACAAGTCTGGATGGTGCCTGGCAAAATGCCAGAGGGAGTGGTTTGAGAAGTAACAAAAGTGAGCCATTAAGTGTGGAGATTCCTGATTGGTTGACTGATGTATCTAGTTTATGCTAATTAGACAAGCTGTGTGGAATGTATAAATACTGCTCCTGTCCTACAATAAACGGCTTCCACTCCTGCTGTATCAATCTATGCAAGTTGTTCGTCACCCCCCGGTTATTTTGCTGCAGCCAGCCGGACTGCGGCAAAACAGCATATAATTATATCAAAGGTTTTAATCTCGAGGCTGATGCTTAATGCATTAAAACAGCTTAATGTATTAAAACTGAAATGTTAATTTTTGATAATTTTTCGAACTGACTTACCTTTTCAAGTTCTGGAGGATAACCTTTCACATCCATATTGGGTGCATTTTCATCAACTCCTCTTTCTTATGGTGAGGTATAAATGTTGGCACTCTTCAGATAAATTTATGACTCGATTCCTGTTAAGCTTGAATTGTCTCTCTATTGCTTTTCTAAGGAAGAAAATAATGTCCTTTTTTCTTTCCCCTAGGGGAAAACATTTCTAAAAATGGGGTGTTTTCAAATCTATCTTTGAACAGGAGAAGAAGTGACAAGAATTCAGAGTGAAAACACCTTGAGCTATATGAGACTCTTCATTTTTCAGCAATATAAGAAGACAATGAACTAGGATGTCTCTAGGGAAAACTAAACTGCTATATGTGTTAATATTTCTATTTCTTTTGTATCAGTGAGTCCTAAGTAAATGACCATGGGGCTTTAAGTTTACTTTAGTACACAAAGTACTACCTTTAAATGTTATGTCTTTGGGGTTTTTTAAAAAAACCTTCATTTTTATAGTAAGCTTTTTTTTTTCCTCAAAAGAACAGATCTCAGATTTTCCCTTGAAATATTTGAACTATTCAACTGCCAATAAATTCAAGTGAATTAGTAAATAAATTGACAACTGGTTGTAGCCAACCTGATAAGAGTATTATCCAAATTCCTTTGCAGGTACATTTATTCTCCTGCTGTACACTTGAAGTTTCCATGCATTTGACCCAAGGAAAACAGTCATTTAGCAATGTACTTCATACATTGCCACAGGACTCCAAATAAGTAAATCGAAAACAGTGTAGAATTTATGATGAAACTCTCAGTTGCTCATTTTGCTGCTTTTGGTTTATCAAGAGCAGCTTTAAATGACTTCCCTTAATCTAGTTCCTTTCATCTTTATTTCCTCCTGAAGCTATAGGCTGATTAATCTTCCTAGAACTTCATGTTGTCCATGTCACCTCATATTCAAGAATCCATGTGACTCAACATTGCTTATAAAATAAAGGATAAGCTGTATTCTTTCTAGGCTATGCCACTTATCACATCATCTATTCACATTCATATTACACATACTTACTCAACCTAAACTGCGGTTCAATAAGAAAAAGTTAAAAAAAAAAAAAAGCATCGCAATGGCATTTTGCAGCTCCTCCCAGTCAGAGTTGTAGGTTTCCCTGCTCCTAGAGCCCTGGGCTGGTAACATGACCTGCTTTGATCAATAACCACACCAAAAGTGATATTGCATAAGATCTGGTGCTGGGCTTAAAGAGTGATACAGATTCTGTCTTTACTCTCTTGCCCCTGAGAATGCTTCATAAGGAAATCAGGATTATGTAGTGGAGAGAAAGAGACCAAGTGGAGACATGAGTCTTCCTAGCTGACAGCCACCACTAATTACCATAGGTGAGGCCATCTTGGATTTTACAGTGCAGGTGATCCTCATCCTAAGTTCAGCCACAATAATGAATATTATGTTGTTTTATCACTAAGTATATGATAATAAATGTTATTAATTCATTATGCAGCAAAAGAGTGGACATATTTGCAGGTAGCAGGCATCCATTCACAGACACACACACACACACACACACACACACCAAGGACCCTGATGCCATAGCATTTAAGGACATGTAAGCAGACAGAGAGAAAAACAAATACCTAAAAAAATGAATATGTAAATAAGCATATGAAGTCATGACAGATTTTTCATAAGTAATTATATAACAGTGCTATCTAAAAGAGAAAGATTGACAGTAAGGAAAGCCCATTCTGATGTAGTAAATTGGGAATTCAGCAAGGAGTCAAGTCTAAAAAGGAGTTTTGGTTCAATGGAATGGAGTTTTAAATTCCTGCTGTTTTACTTTGAATAAATGCAAATGCTTTTAAGTGAAGCATGTTGTTTTTACTTAGATCACAATCTCCCTCTGCCCCTTAAATCTTGACTCTTCATGCATTTTATACTATATATATATATATATATATATATATATATATATATATATATATATATATAATTCTGAATTACCTTGTATGTAGAACTTTTTGTTTTGTACAGTTTTCCCCACATATATCATGTTTTTTTCTTCTCGATATTTACAACTCAGAATCTTATTTCTCTGAATAAATCCACCTCCCATCAAAAGTACATTTGCTCTACAAAATTGTGAAATGGAGATATCATGTCACAATAACATCTATTCTGGTGAATATTATGAGTATTTATGTTAAGTGTCCAAGCTACCTCTTGGCATAGCATAATTAAAATAAATGATGGAAATTGTCATCACGATCATCATCATATTTAATCATCTGCTCACTCAAATATTTTATTTAGTCTCTTTAAATGTCAATTATGGTGCTAGATGCTAAAAAGACAAATGAGTTTTTATTTGATCCAAAAGAATTATGTTATCTACCTGGGTTTCATGACTATAGTCAATGGAACACTGAGATTGGAGGGCCTGCGATCTTATCCCACACAAATGTTTTGGGGGAGCCCTATCTAGACCTCTCAAGTCACACCCCTTCATAAGGGGCTGGAGTCCCTAGGGTCAAGGAAACATGTCTGCTTATTTTTGCCTTCTAGGCCAGTACTTTTCAAACTACATGTGGTAAAGAGCTAGTTTTTGTTTTGTCCTTTAATCTACAATCTGCTGTGGACAAATACTTTGTGATATATAATAAAGATTAATTACTGGAGAAATTAAATTTTAAAGGGTGCCATCTAAAATGCAAGACTCAATTTTTTATTATAAGATTCAAAAGAAATTAAATTACTTTTTCAAATTACTACAGAACTTTCTAATGTCTTGCATCAACTTTGACCCTTATCTTATAGAATAACAAACATCTCACAAACTGACAGTAGTCAGTAGACTGAATTTTGAGTATCACTGTGAAACTCAAAAGTATCCTGGGAACCTGAGATTTCCATCCTCAAATAAACAAGTAACAAATATTTACTTTTTTCCCCACATTTCTGGGGATTGAACCAAGGGCTTTTGCATGTAAGCATCTGTGTATCACTGAGCTAAACCCCCAGCCTTCAGTAACAAGTGTTGGAGTTAAGTAACAATAGTAAAAAGGCAAATGACAGAATGGGTTTAGGAAGTATTATGCAGATGGAAATGCTGAGCATCAAGTTCTGCCTGTCATGTTTATTTGACTGATTATTTAACTTTATTCTGAACAAAAATTTCTTTTTTTTTTGTTTTTGCCTCTAATATGTGGCAGGAACTGGACCATATTTATGCTGAACATAGTACTAGCACAATTAGGAGCTTTCTACTCACTTGGGATTGGCTCACGTCTAAGATTCTGCTTTTTGCTTCATACAACTTCCATCATTTCTTCATTTTTATTATGAATAAAGAATAAATATAATATTAATAAAATTAGTATTATTAAAATTAATAATTATTAACAATAATGAATAACATAAATAATAATAAGAAGAACCACTTCTTTAGTCCTTGGAATCCCTGGTACCACATACTACTATCCTTTGCAGACAGTTGACATGAGAAGACATGAAAAGCAAAAGGTTGTGACACCCACTCTGTATGCCAACACATCCTAGGATGCCGTGGGATTTTCCAAGTAACCCAGAGGAACACTGCAACATCTGCTGGACATCTAAAGAAATATTAGCTTTAGGTCACTCACAATCTTAGTTGGAGATTTTCTCTTGGTGGTATCTTGTGGAGTTCACTGAGATTAAACATTAAATATCACATGACAATGTGGAACAACAGTTTTTGTGACAGGATCTAGCCATTCACCAAGATTTGAGAAAGTGTTCAGTGTCCAACATCCCATTAACATGTGAATGAAATTATATGAGAATGAATAGAAATATTTTTTCTTTGAAGTTATGTTTAGTATTTCTTAAGTGGCTCCTAAGATTGGAGGACATAAACATTAGGATTCTTGTATGTACTCACCTAGAAACTGAACTGTGTGGTATTTCTTCTAGCTTAATGCACTATAAAAAAATTAGATAAATACAAAGGGTACCATGAACAAAAAAATTTTTGAAGACTCTTTATTAGATATTTACATACAATCTTTCTTTGCTTCCTGATTTCATGGTCTTAGTCCTGAAACTAACTTTCCAATGCCTCAATTTCAGTTTTTGTTAAATGAAGATAATCATAGTACCTTCCAGTTTTTCTTCAAGGATTAGGTGAAATAATTCTTAGAACATAGGCTCTTATATAGTAAGAGTTCAATGGATTTATTCTTATATTATTTTAATTGTTGTGACTTTTCGGGTCCAGCTCACACTCATTCAAGGCACTGAGATACTTTATAAACCCAGCATCTCAATTCAAGCTTTGTGAGTTAAGGAACTACTCCAAATTAATATAATTTTGGTACAAAAATGTGGGATAGTCTAACAGAGCTATAGGTACCAACCCTACCTGTTATAGAATGAGATAATTAGATTAATGGATACATTGGGATATGTTTTTCTTGTTTGCCATTTTCTACTCTATTTGACAAGGTAACTTTACAGGAAGTGGCAAAGGTGCTCCTCAGAACACAGCTGGATGGAAATATATCATGAACAAAGCTATAAAAAGACAGTCTCTCTATTTGTCTGACTCTCAGCTACATGGTTAGTGATGCCTAAAAAGGAAGACAAAAGAAATTCATATAGAGGTAGCTTTATGAAATCTACATGCAGGATACTATTAATATGAGTGTCTTTTTCTCCAGCTTCATGTTAAAGCAAACCATCTGGAATCCTTTCCAGGGATTGAACAAAGCAGGTGGAAGTGGAGAAGCTGAGCTGACATTCAAGCTTGTTTCCAGGTGGGAGAAGTCAATAAGGGTAGCCACAAAGGACTCTCCAAGCCAGAGTGCCACCATTGGCTCCTGCTAAAGGTGCCCTTTCTTTGCAGCTATCTCTATATGTTTATGACTGAGATAACAATGAAATACAGAAAAATAACTATCCAGCAAGGCCTCTCTTTTCCTTATGCTGTCAAACTTTCGTAAATGTTCTTTAAATTTTTACTACAATATGTTCTAGATATTTTTCTATAAATACATGGTTGCTTTTGCTGTTGCTCTAACAATGTGTCTCTTGCCTGACTTACTAAAGAGTCACAAAACTATTTTGGTAAATGTGAGAGATTAAATCCTTTAGGCTTTGTGGGCTGCATAGTTTCTATTGCAACTATACAGTTCTGCAACCACAGCACAATAGCAACCCACAGACAATACCTGTGCCACTGAATGTGACTGTGTTCCAAGAAAGACTTGTTTACAACAGGCAGGTGACTGGTCACATTTGGCTCTTGGGCCATAGTTTGCCAATGTCTGTTCTAAGGTAAAGAAAGAAATAATATAAATAATTGGATTGACTGCCTAAGTGGACCTACAGTTTGAGGATGTGAAACACATTTTGGAACTATGTAAAAATTGAAAACCAGAAAGTCAGGGATTGATTTTCATTAATTTACTCAATCTTGCAAATTGTATTGCTTACACGCTATGATCCAAACACTAATTTGGGTAATCTCTTGTGATGTACTATATCCATTTCAGAATGAAATATTTATTCCCTACTGTAGATGCTTCCTTCCCTAATGATGCAGCTTGATCCTCTCTTTCCTCTCATTGATTCCTCTCAAGGGAAGAGCAGTAATTTAATCTGATTTGTTATTTTGAAGAGAAAAAAAATGGGCATGTATCATTCAGCTTCTGCCTCTTCCATTATATTTGGAAATGAGTTGCTCCAAGCAGGTTTTATTTATTTTTGCTTATGAAGAGAGAGGCGGATCTGACCTGAATATCTAAGTCTGTCTAGCTCTGGGAGCAAGTTTTATGGAGCATATATGTTCATAGATGTATCCAAATTCTTCAACTTAAATTGTTTCAATGTAAAAGAGACATTTTGGTTCCCATGAACCTATTCCTTTGCCTTATTTCTAAATCAATTTAGACTTAGGTGAGAAAGAGGGATGGTCTTCGTAAAATGACTTAGAGATCTCAGAGTGGAGGTTGACAAACATGGACATCACTCCCATATGGACCAGAGGGAGGGAGGTACTTTTGGAGACACTAAATGACTACAAACTGATGATATGTCCTAAGGGTGAAAAATAAAGATAGCTAACAGGAAATGTAGCAGATGAATGCTGCTAGCCGCTGAGTTTAAAAAATAGTGAGTGTTGTCCTTGATAACAGCAATGGAGCATATCATATTCCAGGGTCAAACTAACTAGAAACATAGGCAGAGTTAAGAAGGAAGAGAAGATTCTGCAGCTGCAAGAAAAAGCCTGTGAATGGAAATACTTTAATGATCTAGGACGTTTAAACACTTGAGGTGTTAAAGAACAATGGAGAGCTATTGGAGTTTTACAAGATATGCAGTTCCATTCTTGGATTTATTTATTTTTTTAAAAAAAGCTACTCTAGATAATTGAAAGAAAGGTTTTAATTAGGGACAAAAATTGAATGGTGATTGTAGACTTAGGGGTATAATAAGCAACCACTGAAATCCTCATCCCTTCTTTGTTTATTTTTCCATCCCTTTGTGATCTTGTTTCATGTTTCACTAAGAAGATAAGGGAAATTAAAAGAAAACATGCACATGCTTCCATCGGCATCTATTTTTTTTTAATATCTACTTTTTTTAGGTGTAGATGGATACAACACAATGCCTTTACTTTTATGTGGTGCTGAGGATCGCTAGGTGAGCGCTCTATAGCTGAGCCACAATCCCAGCTCCATCGCCATCTATTTTTAATAGCAAGGATCTGCCAGTGTCCATCAATGGATGAATAGATAAGGAAATTATTATACAAATACACTATGGAGTTTTATTCTGCCATAAAAAAGAATGAAACTCTAATCATTTGCAGGAAAATGGATAGATCTTGATAGCATCATTAAGCAAATTAAACCAAATTCATAAAGTCAAGAGTCATATGCTTTCTCTCATATTTGGAAGCCAGCGGAAAAAAAGGGGGTAAAAAGTGGTGTATATCATTAAAATATAAGGGAGACTAGTAGAGGAAAGGGACCAGGGAGAAGGAGAAGGGAATAAAAGGAGAGACACTGGGAAATGATTTTGACCAAATTAAATTTTTTCTATCATGTGCATATATGAAAGAATAACAGTGAATCCCACTATTATGTAAAATTATGATGTACCACTCAAAAAACAAAGAAAATAAATAGAATGTCTCAAAACTCAATATAGTCTTCTTTTCTGTTTCATTTCTTTTCCTTTCCTTTCCTTTCTGTTCCCTTTCTTTTGCTTTTCTTGTGTTGAAATGTATTTCCTTGTGGTTCTTACGCACTAGGAGGACTTCACATGCCATTTGTTTTCTGTTGATTTCCAATTTAACTCACTTCTCTGAATGCTAAAGCCATACACAGCCACACCCTCATGTGGAGGCTATTGGAAGCTCTGACAAGAATGATTAGCGTGGATCAGTACAAATTTAAACAGGATTGGAATGAGTTCTGTGACCAGAATCAAGAGTCTTCAACATCTCTGCAGTTGTGATTCTCTGTCAAGCCAACTCCCATGTCTTTCTAGACCATTTCTATAGCCTCTAATTTGTTTTCCATTTCCATCCTTCCTTCCTACATCTATTCTTCACATGCCAGGCAACAAAACCTCTTAAAAAATAAATGAAAGGATGATATATTTTGGTAAATTCTTCAAAAGACTTTCTATCTTTCATGGAATAAAATACAAAGATCTTTTCCTGGTCTGCCAGGCCCAGACTACTCTAGTCCCTGCTTATCTCTCCCACCTCCTATCCTGTCCCTGTACCCCTCTCTTACTGCACTGAAGCCATGATGAGATCCTTGGTGCTCCTAGAACATACTTCTTGCTGCAGAGTCTTACATGTTTTGTTTCCCTGATTGTTCTTTCCCCATTATCAACATTTTTTCCATTCACACCTGTTTAATATCTTTTTTTTTATTTTGTCCTTTAATTTTTAGTTTTTCCTTATAATAAGGTAAGTTTATGGTAAGAATTTTATGTTAAAATGTGATCTAGAACATGCTTGTACATTAGCTAAATAAACACAAAAATACCCAACACACAGAATGGGAGAAAATTTTTGTCACCTGAACCTCAGAGAGAGCATTAATCTCCAGGATACATAAAGAACTAAAAAAAAATAACCACCAAAAAAACAAATCACCCAATCAATAAATTGGCTAAGGATATGAACAGACACTTGACAGAAGAAGAAATAAAATATAAATGGTCAATAAATATATGAAAAACGTTACACATTTCTAGCAATTACATGAATGCAAATTAAAAGTACACTGAGATTTCATCTTGCTCCACTCATAATGGCAATTATCAAGAATACAAGTAATAATAAATGCTAGTGAGGATGTGAGGCAAAAGGTTCACTCATACATTGCTGGTAGGCCTAAAAATTTGTGCAACCACTATGAAAAGCAGTATGGAGATTTTTCAGAAAACTTGGAATGGAACCACCTTTTGACCCAGTTATCCCACTCCTCAGTTTATACCCCAAAGACTTAAAAGCAGTATACTGTAGTGACACAGCCACATCAATGTTTATAGCAGCTCCATTCACAATAGCTCAACGATGGAATCAACCTAGGTGCCCTCAAAAGATTAATGAATAAAGAAAATGTGATATGTATATATACACAATGGAATATTACTCAGCCATAAATAAGAGTAAAATTATAGCATTTACCTGTAAATAAATAGAACTGGAGAATATCATGCTAAGTGAAATAAGCCAGTCTCAAAAAAACAAAAGCCAAATGTTTTCTCTGGTGCTAACTCACAATGAGGTGGGGGATGACTAGGGAGGAATTAGATTAGACAAAGGAGAATGAAGGGAAGGAAGGGGAATGGAAATAGGAAAGACAGTAGAATGAATCTGATATTACTCTCCTATGTGCATATATGATTACACAACCAACGTAATTCATGTCCAACCTGAAGAATGAGAAGTTATATTCCATATATATACAATATGTCAAATATATTCTACTGAGCTGGGGATATAGCTCAGTTGGTAGAGTGCTTGCTTTACATGCATAAGGCTCTGGGTTCAATCCTCAGCACTCCCCCCATAATATATATATATATAGATATATAGATATCTATATATATAGATATAGATATATAGATATAGATAGATAGATAGATAGATATAGATAGATAGATAGATAGATATAGATAGATAGATATAGATAGATAGATAGATATAGATAGATATAGTTTTATAGATAAGTAAGGAGACTCAACTTACCTTAAATACATTGGACTCTACAATATTACTGTCACAAAGAATATTTGACCTTTTAACTAAGAAATTGTGTGATAATTCAGGACACTAACTTCCAAAGCTGCTAACAGGAATGCCATTAAGTAGAAGTCATGCTATAGCAGGACTGAGCCCCTGGTCTCCTGGCCATGAGGTCTAACAGGGAATTTTGAGGGAGTCAAAGAGTGGTAACCTTGAGTCAAAAAGCAAGGAGATGAAGGTCATCTTTCAAGCCAAGTCACTACCTCTTGGGCTCTGCCTCCCTCTTACTTTCAATTTCTTCTTAATTAAACTCCAAAAATAGGAAGACAATAAAAATTAAAGATTTTGTTGAGGAAAACCTGAGGCAATACTACCTGAATGTCAAATAATAGTAGTTATACATTGCAGGAAAAATACAAGTTTGATTAGATACAGTTGAGAATGTGAGAGTTAAACAATCATGTAGGTTCCCTTACTCCAGGGGTCTTCAATATATAATAATGTGCATTTTATTGCTCACAAAGTTATCTAAAATTCAGATGATAAAAAACATTTTTGACAATGCAGTCCTTGTTTTTTTTTTTTTTTAATGTCAAGAAATCATTAATGGGACATGTTTTGAGACAAGTTGGTACAAATTATTTTGCAATACATGTTAAAAATTTCCTTCTTGAAAACGGGAATACCATTAAGGAAGACCCAAAAAAAGGCACAAAGATCACTGTGGCATGCTTCTCATTCTCTTGTCAGGCTGCAAACATTGCGGCTATTGATTTGGGAAAAAAAAAAAAAAAGCTAACAAACAGCATAGAATAGAGAACTAAAAAGAAGACCATATTACATTCTGCAGAGTCACAGAGTTTTCATGAGTGTAAGCACTTCTAAGGTTTGAAGATTTTTGTTTTTCACTTGCATTTCTTCCTCTCTGTGTTTACTCGCCTCTTCCTCTAATCTTTAAGCATAGTCTTCACTCTGCATTCCTTTTAGGCCAGGAATGATTACCTGTGCACAGACACAGATGTCACAGTTGAGACAACCAGAGGATTTACACATTGCTTTTATTTTCCAAAGTGTCTTCTATAATTGAGGCTCAATTTTCTTTCTTTTTTCTTTTTTTTCTGTTTGATTTTTTTCTTAGTTGTATGTTTATTTATTCATGTTTCTAAGATATTTGTGGCTAAACGTTTAATGACTTCTCTTAGAGGACATTACCCTTATTTGAATCAAAGCAGAATCTCTTACCAAATTACCACATTCACAGGGTAGATGAGATGAGCAGGAATATCACATGTGTATTTCTACTTCTGCAATATTTTAGGTGGTTACATCCAAATGTACTCATTCAAAACTGACATAATCTGTTTGAAGAGCTCTGAGGGATTTTGTTGTTATAGATAAAACTCAAAATACATTATTAAGTATATACTTAAATATTTGGTCTCTGAAGCTGAGGAGGTTGCTGACAGAGAAGAACATTTCACACATCTGTAATGTTATTTGTTACAAAGAGGCATGTTTGCATTTTTAGCTGGGAAAAAAAAAGAAATATATCTTTACTTTATTTAACTCAACCTATACAATTCCTGAAATACAGTAGGTGTCCAGTAGCTTTCGAAGAGTTGTGTTACTAGACTTAATGCAGTTGAAACTTTCCATAGTATTATATTTCCATTTAAACCTGAACAAAATAGTTTAAAACGGGGATATGGTGTCTTTTTTTATAAAAGATGATAGATAAATATGATGGTGGGTGATGAGGTATGCAATTCATGGAGGAACCAGGCATATATCATTGCAATAAAATTTTAAGAAATAGGATGATTTTTATACTATAAATACCATAACATACTGAAATAGTGTTGCTGTTTTCATACAATGCCTGCATAATTTGCTTTGTAGGAATTATCCATCAATAAGAAATTTTGACAGTTGATAAATGAGTGTCAAGCCATACCATGTAGAGATTAAAAAAAAAAAAAAATGTCTAGAAAAGTGCAGTTTGCCACTTGACTGATCAACACTCTATGTAAGAAAATTATGCCAGACTGAGAAAAGAACCACCAGAAATGGTCAGATGGAGTAAGGTTTGACATTCATATAGGACCTAGAAATGTGTTCATTCTACCAGACACACTGGGAAAGCTGTTATTAATGGGAAATTCATTGATAGAGCACATAGATAGTTATTTTCTCTGTATCAGGAGAAATATAGCCCTAGAATAAGCACAACTCTCTCTGGTCTATACCAGCAAATCTTAAAAGCAAGTCCTCCCTTCTATTAAAATCAAACTGTTTCCTAGTAGCATAATTGTGCCCCAGAACAAAGCTCAAGAATACAAAGAGAATTTAAAAAAAAAAATTTCTGATTTCTAACAAGGTAAGATCCAAAATGTCTGGCATTAAATTAAAACAAAAAATACCCCAGACATTCATAGTCAGAAAAATATTACCCATAATGAGAAGATAAATCAAAAGCAAAATCAAACTAAATGTCACCCATTAAAATGACACTCATTTAAAATTAACAGTGATATTAAAACGGAAATAGCCAGGTGAGACGGTGCACACCTGTAATCCCAGCAGCTTGGGAGACTGAGACAGGTGGATAGCAAGTTCAAAGCCAGCCTCAGCAACTGGGAGGCAATAAGCAACTCAGGGAGACCCTGTCTCTAAATAAAATACAAAATAGGGCTGGGGATGAGGCTTAGTGGTCAAATGCCCTTGAGTTGAATCCCCAGTACTAAAAAAAAGAAAAAGAAAAGAAAAAAAGCCCAGAAATACATTCAGGTAAATTGGTAGAATAGAACAACGATGAAGGGGTTGTATTGAAGCTCAAGTTCTCAATCTATGGCATTATTCTGCCCATGCTGCATTCCTTTAACTCTCCACTAATGACAAAGAGCAGTGAATACATTCATGACCAAATATCCTCAGTTCCCAAGTGAGACAACTGAAGTTTTACTGTGTCTCTCGGGAGCTTAAGGTGCTTCTGAGAATGAGTCCCTTTAGCTCAGAGTATATATTGTCTTGGGAATGCACCCTTTATTTTAGAATCTCTGCCTCATCTAATCACATCTCATGTATCGCCACTTAAATTAATTTTCTGTACTCAAATCCTTGCTTGGGATCGGCTTCTGGAGAGATACATATCAGGACAGTGATTATTTTGGAAGATTATACTAAATATCTAGCTCAAGAATTTGTTGCTGTTTGGAAAGCAAATGACAAACTTGGTCAAAATTCCTTTTCTTCCTTTTTCATAAAGTGTTTTGTTATTTCAGTTAAGTGATTTAGTTCTCTGATCTGCACAGTTGACTTTAAACTTTTTCCTTACATGCTCTGTGTAGGAGTAGTAGTGATGGTGCCAGATTTACACATTAACATCCTGCAAACCTAAGCTTTGAAAATATAAAGATGGCTTCCAAGCTGAAAAACCCAATTGCAGACTAGCACTTTTACATTGATCGGAGGTAAATATAAAAGAAGCATCTTCAAACACATTTTTATTTAAACATCATCTAAATCTTTCATAGGTGGGCCACTGGGGGGGCTGTGCTCCTTCTTTTCTTCCCCTTCTGCTTTCTTGCTGCCATGAGGGTAGTAGCTTCCCTTGGTCACACTCCATAATATTCTGCCTCCCCTTTGGCCCAGAGTAATGGCATCAGCTGTCTATGGACTGAGACCTCTGAAACTGTGAGCCCCAAATAAACATTTCTTCCTCTACCTTGTTCTTGTCAGATGTTTTGGTCACAGTGAAGCAAAGGGGACTAAAACAGAAACTGAACTGGTATCCGAAGTGGGGTCATGGCTATGGCTACACTGCTCAGGTATTTCAGAAGCCTTTGGAAGTTGTGGAAGGAGTTTGAAAAAAGTTTGGTAATGCAAGCTGGAAAAGCCTTAGAATGTTGAAAGCAGAGCTTTATGGGCAATTCTGGTGAGATCTCAGTGGAGCAGGGTGCATATAGGAATACATACTGTGCTCATGAGATGTCAGAAACAATGAGAACTCGATCAGGAACTGGTCTAGAGGACATTCATGCTACATACTGACAAAGAGGTTGTCTACATTTTTTCAATGTCCTGAAATTTTGTGTGAGGTTAAATTTAAAAGTGATGGGCTAATAATAATCTGGTAAAGGAAATTCCAAGGCAGCACAGCATTCAGTCACTAGTGTGAATACTGCTGAAGGCTTTTATCCTGGTTTACTGGGAAAATCAGGAGCAAAATGCAGAGCTGAAGAATTTCAAAACTTTGCTATTAGACCAGAAAAGTGCTTATAAAACTGGGGCAAAGGAAAATGTGGTTGTTAAAGAAATTACAACCACTAAAGAGATGCTAGATACTTTGAGAGAGGTGATAGGAAAAGTGGCTTGAGGGCATCTCATGAATCTGTAAGACCAAAACCACTGCTGGTCTCAAGTTGTAAAAAGGAAAGTTCTTTTGAGAAGAGACATTGAGAGTAACCTGCTTGCACATGGAGGCCTAGGAAGTTTCTTCACCTTACTCAGCCACCTAATTACACAGAGGTCACTATTACCATGGTTTTAGGGGTCCAAACATTATGTGAGCTGTCAGTCAACCTAGGTGACATTCACATGGTGCTGATTCTGCAAGAATGGAGAATGCTCAAATAGAGGGGTCATGGAAGCCTCCACTCAGATTTCAAATGAATGCCAGGGAATCTTAAAAAGTGTACCAGGATCAGAGTCTCTGTGGGCTGCCCCTGAGAAGGTGATGCATGAAGCTCTAAAGGCACAGTCAAAGCTGGAATGGAGACCCCAGAATTAAGAAATGCCAGTAGCATGGATTGTCTGCTGAGAAAAGCTGCCAGCTCTGGAGAGAGCTAGGCTAAAAGAGAGCCTACATGCATTGTAATGGACAAGACTTAAAGGGCAGAGCTGCCCAACCTCTTTGGGAATAATCTCTTATAGCCATCTGTATAAGATGCTCTACATGGAATTATGAATTGAATTATGGGACCTGTTTGTTCTGGTGGACGTTGGGCTTGCTTTGAATTATGGGATCTGTTTGTTCAGTTGTATTTGGGGCTTGCTTTAACCCCATACCTTATTTCTATGCACCTATTTCACTTTTAGAAATGGTAATGTTTATTCTGTACTACTGTATACTGGATATGCAACTAGCTTTTGATTTTTACAGGGGCTCAGAGAAAAGATTTTGCCTTGAGTCTCAGAAGAATCCTTGGACTTGGACTTTGGGGCAACGTTGGAACTCTGAGAACTATGGCAGCTTAGAGAGAATTAAGTGAATTTGATTATGAGGTGGATATGAGTTTTAGGAGCCAGGGGAAGAAGGTTATGGTTTAGATAAGAGGTATCTCCCCCAAAGCTCCTCTGTTGATGAAGGTATATTCAGAGGTGAAATGATAATAGTAGTCTGCCGCAGTCCGAATGCAGCAAAATAACCAGGGGGTGACGAAGAACTTGTGTAGATTGATACAGCAGGAGTGGGAGCCGTTTATTGTAGGACCGGAGCAATATTTATACATTCCACACAGCTTATCTTAATTAACATAAACTAGATACAGCAGTCAACCAATAAGGAATCTCCACACTTAATGGCTCGCTGGAGTTACTTCACAAACCACTCCCTCTGGCAAAATGCCAGGCGCCATCCAGACTTGTTTACAGACTCTAACATTTCCCCCTTTTGTTTAATTTAAATAAGGACCATAGTGGTTTTTACACAAACACCACAAACAATCTGCTACAAGCAGAAGGGGAGGATACAAAATGCCACAATACCAAGCCAATTGATGGCTCCATGTAAGAAGCCCTTGGAAAAATTATACCAGCAATGACACCATCAGCAAAGATACCGAGGAGTTACAATTTGTTGTAGATTACAGTTTGTTGTCTCAGTCCAGGTAAAGCAGTGTCTCAATAGATTAACTCACAGTCCAGGTAAATCACAGTCCAGGTAAGTTCTGCAGGCAGCTAGCTTGATCAGAAGTCTCCTCTGGTTCTCAGCAACACTGGAAATTCTTCCACTTTCATTTTCACCGGCACTGGGATGAAGGCAGGAACTCCAGATGGCTAAAGAAAATCCTGTAGCATTCCACTAAGAAAACAACGTTCTGAACAATTTAGTAGTTATTGACATTGGAAATGACCAAACCTCAGGGACGCCGGGCGCGTCCTCTGCCACCAGACCATAGCATCCCGGGCAGCCCCAGAAGGCCCTGGGGAGAGTCCGGGGAGTATCCCGGACTCAAACTGCCACTGGGAACAGGGAGCAAGAGCCCGTGAGACTGTGCCTCCGGGTCAGGTTTGGATTTGGGCTCTCACAATGCTGTCCCGCTCCCCGGGCAGGGCGGGGAAGAGCTGGCTGTTGCGGCTTGGAAAGCCCTTGCTGCGCCATGACCGGCTTGTGCACGTGGCGGCCGCTGCACTGATTCACGCACCCTCAGGTAATGAAAAGTATTCAGTAATAGCCTTTTGCTGCAACTTTTTCCTGATAATTCTTCCTCTTCTGAACTTTCTTCTTTCTGACTAGAGTTCCAGGGCTTCCATCAACACATGCCCTAACTATTCTTGGTTCCACTGGGGTTCCACTTCTTTCCCTTTTCAATTTACTTAATACCCCTTCCATATTTTCATCACAAAGACAATACAACATTTCAAGACAAAACAAGACACAAACATACTGTATCAATCTTCTCCATTTTCTTAAAATGGCCATTTTTCCTCTCGGCCTATCTGCCTAGCAAGGAGCAGATTCGCTCCTGTCCTATCTATGGATGGGCAGCTTTTTTTTTTTTGTCACCCCCGAGTGTCCCGGGGCTCCCCGTACGGGCCACCGTCTGCCTCAGTCCGGATGCAGCAAAATAACCAGGGGGTGACGAAGAACTTGTGTAGATTTATACAGCTGGAGTGGGAGCCATTTATTGTAGGACAACAGAGGTATTTATACACTCTACACAGCTTATCTTAATTAACATAAACTAGATACAGCAGTCAACCAATAAGGAATCTCCATACTTAATGGCTCCTGGTGTTACTTCACAAACCACTCCCTCTGGCAAAATGCCAGGCGCTATCCAGACTTGTTTACAGACTCTAACAGTAGTTAGAAGGTGAGCAAGATTAGAGGACAGGAGTTACTGGGGGTGTGCCTTGAAAGGGTGCATCATCCCTGTGGCCCTTTCTTTCTTCTCCCTCTGCTTTCTTGCTGCCATGAGTAGAGCAGTTCCCCTCTACCACCCGTCCTTCACGATGACCTGCTTTATCTTGAGCTCAGTGTAATGGAGTCCGTCATTTATGGATTGAGACTTCTGTAACTGTGAGACTCAAATAAGCTTTCCCTCCTCTACACAGTCCTTCTCCAGCATTTTGGTTGTGGTGAAGCAAAGCTGACGAAAACAGATACCCAATCATCAATTCAAGCTGTTTAAAGCTAAAGAGAGCTTTAGTTTTACTTTATTGGACAAAGAAAATCACATGTCTGTCCAAATCAAATTGTTCTAGGATCCTGTACAAAATGGTAAGGATAACAAGATTATAATTAGAGCAACACTATTCCTATATGTGAATCAACTTCAGTACAAGGGCTCTTATGAATATCCTTCAGAATTTGTAACCTTATTAAAATGTGGGTTTTCAGAACTACATAGATTGAGAAATCAGAGTTGACATTTATTGAATAGACATTGATTCTTCCTTCCCATAGCATTTCTAACAGAAATCTTATGGCTCGGATACTTTTTAACCTGGGAAGAGGAGTGCCGAGTGATTATTGGTAAACTCTCAAAGCCAAGGCCTCAGGCTCTGAGAACCACAAAACTCAAAGGCTGGAGGGTCAGGAAAATTGTCCTCAAGACTACTACACAAAAACATGAACCAGTGAGTGGCAGGAGAACTACCCTCCCATCCCCAAGCAGTGTTCATCTATCTTCAGGGGTGGAGGGAGGCTCTGCATAGATCTCCTCATGCAGGTATCCATGTGTGATTTCACCAACCACAGCCATCCAGGAGAGCCACAGAGGGACAAGTTCAGTGTTCAGCAGAGTTGGTGACTTAAGAATAAAGTAGCTCCAGAGGGAATATTATTTTTCTTTTTGTCAACAGCAGCAGCAACAACAAAAGTGGATAAAATTTCTGGTGTAGGATTGTTTTAATTTTGGAGAGTGTGGCCATGGGATGTGTGGTATACAAGACCTACTCAAGCAATGTGCCTTTCCAAACTTCAGGGCTTGCCCCTTCAAACACATCTCACATGTATCTTTATCACTGATTTCACACTTGAGATGTTATCATTAAGTATGACCCTTGTAACTTATTTTTGTCCTCTCTCAATTGAGCCCAAAAACTTATTGAGGGTAAAATGAATGCTACGTATCTTTTTCAATCTCTAGTTAAATATGGGTACCTCATGTACTTCCTACGATCTTTTGAAGTTGAACTATTTCCTCTGAAAAGGTCTGAATTTTGATTCCTTTTTTATTTCACTACAGTAAATAGGGGCAACTTCTGTTTTATTAACCTTCTTTAGTATTTTTCCCAATATTCCTGTGTAAGATATAACAATCAGATATACTTACTTTAAATTTGTGTTTGAGAGATCAAGATGCTGAAAAACAAGTCAGCTATAACATCCAGGAATAAAATTCAAGACTGAAAAAATTATTGTAAGAAGTCAGAGTAGAAGTATTTAGACTGCTGAGGAGTGATCTGGGGAAAGAGATAGATTTACACCCTATTCCTGTCTTTTACGTCAGCAGTTGGGTCATTTACAGTCAGCTATTAAAACGAAGAAAACAGTACAATAATTTCAAAAATTATAAATGGAAAACTGAAAGATAATACCAGCAAGGAGACCAATGATTTACAGGAACATCATGTTAGGGCTCCTAATTTTGTATCCCAGTAAACCACAACATCACAGTATCCCTTCTAAAGACACAATTAGTCTTTCTTTCCCCAACTCTGGGCAATACTGAGAGGTAGTTTGTCTATTACCTTTGTCATTACAGTATTCTCTCACCATATAATATGCTGTCTGAAAGTCAGACTTCATCCCACCTATACGTGATATGATCACTCAGGGATATGTGTGGTTTTAGGCAAATACCCACGGAGTTTTACTGTAACCAGGCAACTATAGTGTGTACTCCTCCAAAAGGAGGCTGTTAAATTTGATATGACCAATAGCAGATTAGTTTAATCCTTTTTTAAAAAAAATACACATATATTTATTTTTATTACAGTCTTCTTAACTTCATGAATGTAAGTTGTATTTTACTTTTTAATGTACTCTAACCTGGAAATCAGAGGCATTTGAAACAAGTGTACTTAGAGGAGTACTGAATCTCAAACGTGAAAACAGACTAGACTCAGTTCTTATTTCAGGAATGTATTGATTGTGCAACTTGGGAAAAATCATTTGCCTTTTCTGAACTTGCTTTTATCCTTAAAAGTGAATTAATATCTTGTAGTATCATTAAAAACTCCTATTTAGTACTTGGGAAGGCCCATGTCAGACAGATGGACAAAGTTACAGTCTAAAGCAATCCTGACATGCCTCCTTAAGATACAGTATTCAGGGCCATACTGAGATCTTTTTGTCTACCATGACATACGATGGGCAATGGAAATGAAAGGATAACTATTTCATATATTATAGTATGTACATATAATATATGTAAATTTGAAACCAGTATTTTGATTTCTGCCTTCTATCAAAGGATATACACAAGTACAGAGACTTATTCACACACATGCAGAGCACCAAAAATGTTAATAGATTTGAAATATAGATAATAGTTATTTTATTTTGGTTAAGGCTGTTCCTAATTTCTAAATTTTTATGTAATATACATGTCTTTTCAAAAATAGAATCATACTGAACAAAATAACTGCAGTTTATTAAACACTTAATAGGACAACTTTATGTGAAGGAGAAAACTGCAGAATGTCTGAGCTCATTTTGCAGCAGGGATTCCTAAGAAGGCTCATTCTTCCTTATTAGGACAAACAATACATGATATCTCATTCCCTCATTTTTAAAATTAAAATTAAAAAAGTACCTCTTGGAGATATTATATCTGCAAAGGTCTACTCAAATATTTGTTATTTGTTATTATCTCAGTGACCTCATTATTTCTAAGAGAAGAGAAAAAAATACATAGTGATTAATCTTTTGTACACAGATCTTAAAAAAAAAACTTAATATTCCTGAATTTGAAACCAGTATTTTGATTTCTAAAGAAATTTCTACTAAGATGATCATTAGCTGCTTGTACACAAAATTTAATTGCAACTTTAAAATATTTTTCATAATATTAAATAAAAAAGTGTAAACCACCTAAATTGATGATTCTCAACAGGACAGTCATGGCACTTTTGGTGGAAAATTCTTCATATATGTGCCTGAGGCATTACAGTAAATTTATTTATTATCCATCAAATTCCAGAAATGCCACATACCAATCTTTGTGACAACAAAAAATGTTCCCCTCACAGCATTCCCCCCCTCTCTGGGAATAATATTGCCCTTATTTGAGAAGATGTAGTATAAATATTTGCAGTGGGTCATGGGTTAAATAAATGTCAGTATAGTCATGCCCATATAATGACATTTTGATCAATGACAGATAAGATACACAATGATGGTCCCATAAGCTTGTATTGCCTCAGCTGCTATGGCCATCTCATTTTGTGTAAGAATACTCTAGGATGTCCACACAACATGGAAATCCCTAAAAAATGTGTTTCTCTGAATGTATCTTCATGATTAAAGGACATGCAACTGTATATCTATCTATGAAGCACATATGTTGCACTTTTAAAGATTATTTCTTGTGTTGGGAGTGTAGCTTGCAATATAATTTATAGTACAGGTACATATATACTCCCATACTAATATAATGGGTTTGCATTTAGATGTCTCCAAAAACTCAACGGTCTACACAAGCAATGGCATTTATTGCAAAGATTTGTGAAGTTGGTAATCTGGGTAGTTTTATTTCAGCTAAAAATAGTCTGTGATTTCTTCCTCAAGGTCACAGATAATTTCTCTAATCCTGAGAATTATACCTTCCCTACAAAAAAAAAAGGGGGGGGGGGAGAAAAGAATGAATGGTAGCATGTCAAAGGGATGTGTTTTCTTACTCAACCCATTGGGCAGAAGTGTATCACACGGCTACACATAGCTACAAGAAAGTCTGGGGGATTGAACCCTTGTAAAGGCCCACTGCCAACCTGAACAAAATGAATATTTTGCTTCATTAGAAGAAAACGATCCTTGAAATGGGATAAGTGACCATCAGATTCTACCACTTTACATAAATATATAACTGTCCCTATTTCTGCCACGAGACCAGCGCTGGCTTCACGAAAGAAGGTTCGATTCATGAGTAATTGCTAGTGAGTTTTAAATTAAAGAGACAAGACTCTCATTACCTTTAATATCAGCTCCAGGACGGCTTCTCCTAGCTCCCGCCTCCAACCACCTAATGTGATGGCGAGGTTTACAGAAGAGGCTAGTGAGAGAGAGAGAATGCGCCAGGAAGTGGACTTTTATTGGGGAACAAAAAATTCAAGGGAAAATCCCATCCAATGAAAGTTAAGGGGGGCAGCATCCCAAGGTCAGGGGCAACGATTGGGTCTTCAGGGCAGTGGCCAGACATGGCTCTGCACGGACAAGCCCTCGGACCTGGAGAAGGGTGGGGAAAGTCTGACACAGCTGTGTCTAAGCCCTCTCGCCCAGCCAGGGAGGTAACTCAAATCACCTGCGAGGATGGCCTCCCACACCTATTTCCTGTTATTCTTCTTTAATTTAATGTATTTATTTGTTCTAATTAGTTATATATGACAGCAGAATGCATTTCTAATCATAGTACACAAATGGAGCACAATTTTTCATTTCTCTGCTTGTACACAAAGTAGAGCCATGTGTCTCATCATACATGTACCTAGGGTAATGATGACCATCTCATTTACTGTTATTTTATTTAAATTTTTTTATATTTCATTTATTCCTCTTGATTTTAGAAGTATGTTATGGGTTGTAGTTTCTCCCTAACATCTACTATACCTCTTTCCCCTGGCATACACACTGCAAGGAACTTTGACGAAAAGAAGCGATTCTACCTCATTAAAAAGAAATTTTATGCAAGGGACAATAAAGAAACATGGAGGGAACATGGGTCAAAAGAAAGAAACAGCTCATCTAGATTAATATCAAGAGACAAGTACCCTAAATGTAGAATTGATGGGCAGAAGTAGAAATGAATGGTGGAATTCAGGAGACTAGAAATTAGATTTGAGAAGACTCAGTAGGAGGGGGTAGAAGCATTCCTCAGACCACAATCAACGGCAAACATACAATGTAGAGAGATATCAAAAGATTCCAAAAAGAACAAAAATTGGAAAGATGCTACCAAGTCATGAGGCTTCCTTTGCTCTACATTTCAAAAATCTAAGCACTTGGTACAAAGGCAGACAGAGCACTGAGGTGAAGGCTAGTGATTTTGTACTTTCTAAAACGTATCTCCGGGTTATATGTTAGTCTGATCACTGAAGTTTATTTCACATCTTTTCCATTCTCCTGAGGGGCTGCTTCATGAGCCATACTTAGGAAAATGTGAAGTGACAAAATTCCTCTGGAAGAGAATTTTGAGAGACAATGAAAATGGTAGCCTTTGCTACACTCTCCTTTACAAATCTTCTCAGAGATCTTTTCAGGCTTGGAAAGTGGAAGCTGCTATATGCAGAGACTTCAGGCAAATAAAATACGCCTTCCCTGCTGTTCTTTCAAAAAGCAACAATACATGGAGAATGAATACCTGGAAAAGAAATCTAGCCATTTTTATTGAACTAGTTTGTCAAAGAGTCTTAATTAAGCATTTTATATTCTTGTTATTTTCTTTTCCACTAATCTCCAGGAAGCAGAGTATTTACATCAACTCAAAAGATTTGAATATGAGGAACAGAAGTATTGGGCATATTGATCTTAATGAGTAGGCTTATTGGTGAAGGCCTGCCTTCATTTCCTCTCTCTTTACTTTTACTTATTGAAGCTATCTTTTGTGCTTCTTCATGACTCAAACTCTGCAGAGCAGCCTTAGAAGGATCATTCTCACCACATAGACATGGTTCATGCTTACACAATTGTCTAACTCCAGTGCACAGTCTGAAATTGATTGGAGTAAAGTCTTAATTTGTGCTCTTGAGCAGACACTATCTTTCCCCAGGAAACAGATGCATGAGCATTCCTTCAGGATTGCTATATACACAGGGAATTTAAGAATGTCAAAGACATACCAGGTTGTAATGTCTCCTATTATTCCTTTCTATTCTCTAAAATCTTGTTTAAACTCTTGATTGAAGTCTGACTTTGGAGCTAGGGTATCTTGGTTTTACTACTGTCATGGATGATCATTCTCTGAACAATTTTGGTTATCTTGTCTGGGCTTTTTGCTAATCTTCAAGACAAGCACTTTGAAGCACATAATGAAAATTCTCCTTTGGAAAGTAATGTCATTATTCCAGATTCTATTCAAATCCCTAGCTTTCTCTTTTCTATAAATAAAACAGGGTTTTCACCAAAACCTATATATTTTTCAAATCATAGAGTTAATGCTTTTCTGAAAAACATAATAGCCCCAAATATGGAGTAGACTTATTTTAGTTTGCATGTTTTTTTTTTTCTGTTACATACCTACTTCTTTTTATTCCGACTCACCTTTTTCACTCTTTCCTTTCAAATACAAGGCCTCAGACTTGCAACCTGTGATAAGTGATGTGGTCCAGCCCAAAGCTTATAGCTACAATCCTGGTTCTTTGCCTGGATGTACTAGAGAAGCCCACACAATGTGGGCCGGTCTTGGAAAAGTTTCTGGAAATAAAACTAACACAATTTTAAAAATAAAAATAATTTTAATATTCTTCATGTTTGTTTCAAATTGCATAGTAAAATTTGAGAGGCATAATATCATTACCACGTCATTTGCTTCAACCAAAAGAAAAAAAAATGCTATTTCCAAGGTAAATTTCAATGCATAAGAAATCTCCTCCACAGCATTCACTTTGGAGATAAAGAAATATTACCAGTGAAATTGTCCAGTAAAAAAAAAAAATACACTTGACACTTGAAAAAGAACAGTTGGAGAACTCTCACTTCTGAATTTCAGAGTTTACTCATAAAGCTACTCTAATAAAGTCTGTGTGGTACTGACATAAGAATGTACACAGAGATCAAGGCAAGTGACTTGAACATCCAAAATGTATCCTTATATTTTAATCAATTAGTTTTCAACAAGGGTATCACAAGAATTAATTGGGGATGATACAGTCTTTTCAAAAAATGATCTATACAACTGAATAATCACATACAATAGAATAGAATTATAATTTTTTTCTTACACTGACACAAAAATTAAATCACAGTAGATCATAGACCTAAATGTAAGTGCTAAAATTAAATTTAGAAGAAAATAGAGGAGTTGATCTTCACGATCTTGGTGTAAATACTGTCTTCTATAAACCAAACACACACACACACACACACACACACCAGATAATTTGAACTTGATGAAAACTGAAACCATTTGCACTGCAAATGATTTTGTCAAGAAAGTAAAAGATAAGCCCATAGAATTGGAAAAAATGCTTACAAGTCATGTTTGGTAGGTAATCAGTATTCAAGCTATGCAAAGTACTTTTATAACTTGATATTTAAGAGCTATAAGACCCAATTAATCTTTTGCCAAAGATCTGAGTCGTCATTTCTCCAAAGAAGGCACACAAATGGTCAATAGCATATGGAAAAATTCCTTGCTTCATTAGCCACAAGAGAAATGCAAATCAAGCCAAATCACCATGAAATACCATCTCACATCCACCAGGATGGTTATCATAAAAAGGATTTGCAACAACAATACTGGGAAAACTAGAAGTCCGAATGCTCATATGTCACTGGTAGGAAGGGTAAAATGGTGGAGTTGCTTTGGAAAACAGTTAGCATTGCCCCAAAAGAATAAACTCAGAGTTATCATATGATTAAGTGATTCCACTTTTAGGTGTACACCCAAGAGAAATGGAAAACTCAAATATGAACATTCATGGCAACAAGATTCAGAGTCATCAAAAAATGTCAAATTCCTATCATATGAAATGGATAAATAAAATGTAATATCTACATACAATAAATTTTTTCAACCATAAAAACAGTGAGCTATTGATACATGCAATGACATGGGGAAATTTAAAGACACTATGTTAAATAAAATAAGATTGTAACAACATATCATAACCTGTCATATGATAGCATTTATTTTAAGAAATGTTCAGAAAAGGCATCTCTATAGGGATAGAAAATAGACTAGTGGTTTCCTAGTACTGGAACCTGGAGGTAAGAGACAAAAAATGGGGAAATGTCTACAAATTTGAAATGGATTTCTTTTAGAGGTGACAAAAATTTTCTAAAGAGATTTTTGTGATGTTTACACAACTGTTTGAAAATACAAAAAAAAAAAGCATTGAACTAAGCAACTTTACATGGCTGAAGTGTATAGTATGTGAATTATAGGTCACTAAAGGAGTTTAAAAATAAGAAAGTGGAAATGACAAATCCAACCCCATTGTGTAGAAGGAAATACAGATATGATTCATTTAAAGGAAACAAACAATTTCAGTGAAGTCAAATTAAGAAACTCAAATATGGTCACTTGAAAAGTCTTTCACTCGTGGAATACAAATTTTATTTTTCCTGTCTCTGTAATAAATTTAACTATATTGATTTAAAATAAATGGGACTAGACATTTTACTTTGATCACTTTAACTTATCAAATCTGTTGAATGCCACAGATTCAAAAGGGACACACTAGAATCTAATCAAATTATTTAACTATTAGATAAACAGATGGGTAAATAAATAAATAGATAAAGATAGGCAGGCAACCTACCAAAAACGGTAAAGGGAGTGTTTATGTAATCCACAATATTGTGGATTATTTTTTAGATGCCCCTGAATTGTAACTTCATTAATATTAGGTATTGTGAACGTGCAGGGAAATAACATCATTGTAAGAGACTTTCATTTTTATTAATATTGACATACTAGGACTTAAGTAAAATCTTTTGAGAAAAATTAGACTCGTGACATCCATGCAGAAAGTTAAATTACATGGTTTAAGAGAATAATCTTTCCCTAGAATAAGTCAGATCTTAATTTAGGCTTAAAAGCATTTTTTTAACTTGTAGTTTTTCTACATGGCATGAAGACAAGGGCAAGAAAATTTGGTTTTCTTTAACTTACATATTCAAAATTAGTTGAATCCAGAACTAGAGGATGATACATACATAGTAGAAAATTGCTTTAATACATATGCAGCTCCTACAGATTTTTGAGGCACATTAATAACCTAGAAACTACAAAGACCCTGGTTATGTTGAAGATATATCCTTTTCTTTTCTTCCAATTTCCTGTTCATATATTTTCTAGCATATGTCTCTATATATTATAAATACAGATAAAATCACAATGTCCCTTCAACTTAATATAAATGGAAAACAAGAGAGGGTACATTTGACTGCGTATGAACCACTATTTTAAAAGGTAGACAAAACAGACAGATTATACCAGCTTCAAAATAAAGAGTCACTGTTTAATATTTGAAGACAGTATAAATCACATTAACTGCATAGGAAATGAAGGCAGAGGCTAAGACCCACCTATACCCGAAATAAACCAGATAATTTTTCCTCCTTAATTGCAAAAGTTCAACAGGAATAATTAATTGGGCCTTTTGCTTTATTTTAATTTCTCCTCCCTCTCATAACCATGAACCCACAGATCTGATGGCCCCAATACACACACACACACACACACACACACACACAAAGTCTTTTGTTTTCCTAGAGATATAAAAGAATAAACAGAGAAAATTGTGAACGATGTTTGCTGAAATGAATTCCTGAATGTTGTTTTGTTTGTTTGTTTTGGTTTGTTACTTCCCTTTACTTAAGTGTCTTGGAATCCAAGACTCAGCTGAGCACCTTAGAACTAAACTTCACCAGGATAGAGCTGGAGGGGCTTGGGCAGTATCACCTGCAGAGGGCAGTAAAGCACCATGCACAAAACAGCTGGAACTAAAGCTCCCAAACTGGCCATGCAACCTGTAGTTAATAAAGAACTGGGCAGGGGAGCAAAATAACCAGGTTTAGAAGAGATTTATTGGAACTACATGAGCAAGAGAGTTATACAGTTCCCCAGAAAACTCCATCTGTGGAATTCACAGCAGGGCAAAGTGTGTTGGTGATCAAAGGCAACAGCAAAAGCTCTAAATCATGTTGTTCCCCATACTCCCCGCCTCCGCCCATGCTGCAAACCCCTTGAAGACTGGGACAAATGATTCTGCAGTTTTAATAACAGAAAGGAGATCGGCTTTTTAACTTCTGATTTGGGAAAATGCATAGTTTAAAAATAAATCTGAATTCAGAAGCTATAGACTGTCTCCAAACAAAATGGAGAAAAGTGGGTTATTGCACTAGCTTTGTAAATAAAAGGTTTGTTACTCAAGGCAAATCTCTTAATTAACCTCTCTATAACTAGGTTTCAACAGTTAAATAATGAGTTGGATTAGACAAATATGAAAACAATTATAGCTCTATTATCCTATATCTTGTGTATCTGTGGTGGGGGAGTCGTCTTAGCATTTCTCCCAGAATATTCAGAAGAAAAACAGAATTGGTCCTTCAATACATTTGATTATCTGTGATAGGCAGTGCATTTAAAGTATGACAAGCAGCTACTAGTGTTGAATCATTCTGTAACTAGAAGAATATAGAAGCTTTCCTGGTGATTTTCAGGGATTTAGACTGAAGAGACTCCTACATCTCAGGCACCACCTTTGGTTTCCTTTCTGATTGAATGTTGCTTCCCTAGAACTTGATTGAAAGTCCAACGCAAGTGTGTATCTGACAAAGCTCTGGAAAATTTTATCTCAGATATATATTTAATTAGGCATGAACTATGGGACTTATTTACTGATATTTTTATCAGTTAATTGTTTGCTGACATTTCAAAATTGGGAAACTTCCCACAAGAGTCTTGATTTCTGAATTTTTTTTTGAAAAACAACAACAACAAAAAGACAAAAACTAAAATAAAACAAAACAGAACAACAACAAAACCAAAGAAACAGGAATCACTGTGCTGTGGGCCCTTTCTACATTTCAGACAGTTGCCAGAGCTCCAGGGTCTTCCCTTTGGGATCACCACATTGGTTCACCTAGATCGTCTGCTGTGGGCTTCTCACCCTTAAGGGCCATTCCTGTCCACTGCAGGCATTACAGTGTGTGACCCTCAGAGGAACACCGATTCTAAAGTCTATTTTTTATTTCAACTGATTGTTTAAAAGCAAAGACTTTGGTTTCTGTTTCTTTCATCATCTTGCTGGAGTTCTGTTGCTCACCAGAGAGGTCTCTAATTCCAATCAACCAATCATACATACCTTCATCTCACCACTGTTTTAGTGATAAGTTCTTAATGAGCAAATTAAGAATGAACAAATGTAATACTTTATCAATGAGGAAAGTAACCCAAAGAAGCAGAATTAGCAGTGGATTCTGCACTGTGTATGCCAAAGAGCTGGTTTGGAATATTGAAGTTGGCTGCTTCCATTAACCTGGGAAGTTGTTGGACATTCTGTTATTAAATCGCTGTTGTTATTTATCTATGTTTGTCTTTTCTAAGGCATGGTTACTCCTCTTTTGGGACATTGGCCATACCTTGTTCACCTCAAAGATTCTCCTGTGACTTGCCCCATAGCTTGCTGTGATATTAAATCTTACTGGAATGAGATGGATATTGAATGTTGTGACAGGCAGCTAAGTCCTTGTTATGACAAATACACTAAATTCCAAAACAATATCTGGGAGTGGCATGGCAGCGCCATCATAGATAACATCTGTGCACACAGCTAAAACCAAAATATCTAAGCACTTTTGGGGATATGAAAAGAAGATAGAGTGATAGTATTTGCAAATAAAACGTCCTGTGGGCACATTCCAAATATCCAAGCTGCCATGTCTGGACTAAAGTAAAAACCCATTAAGAGAAATCCTTTAAGTCTTATTGATTTTTATGCACAAAATAATAACATATTTGAGATGACAAAGCGATGGAGCCAGTAAGTAAAGGGGTAAGGAATCACAAGCCACTGCAGGGACTATAGTTACTGAGGGATTTTAAAAATAAAATCTGGGTTCCAAAAACATATGTGCTTTTCCTGTAGAAAGCATGAGAGAACCAATATGCTTTCCAAGTTGAGTCTTAAGTGGCTTCAAGGACAATAATAATGAAGTGAGCTTAGCACCAAAAAGAGTATTTATTTTGAAAGAGACTACAACATGGTAACCAATGGGCTTTCCTGCCCTCTTTCCATAAGTCGTTTGCTGGTGTCTAATGTTGAGCTCAACACTCAGTGAGTACCTTATGTACAGCAGTTATAAAGTGGATAATCTCAAATTCAAGAACCTGACAAACTTTTATCTTATGGACTAGAAAATTGAATACCTCAAACCACAAACTTGACCCATGTTACACCAAGTTCAAATAAGAGTTTAAATCTTTGTCTTCTGACTTTAAACCTAGTCTGTTAATCCATTGATGCAAGAGTTATGATTTGGATTTTTAATGTTCCCCAGAAAGCACATGTATTGGAAGGATGGTTCTCAGTGCAGCAAGGTTCAGAGGTGGGACTTTTAGTCAATGGTAATGGCTATAACCTCATCAGTGGATTAATCCATCTGGATTAATAATCTGAATGGACTACTTGGTGGTAGTCCATTCCTATAGGCAAGTAGGACATCTTGTCCTGTTTTTTTTTTTTTTTTTTTTTAACTGTCTCCTTTGCTTCCCAGCTGCCATGAGTTGAATAGCTTTCCTCTGCCATGTCCTTCCACCATGATGTTCTACCTTATATCAGGCCCAGAGCAATGGAGTTGGCAGACTAGGAGTTTATGAAACCGTGAGCCAAAATGAAAGCTTTTCCTCCTTTAAGTTGCTGTAGTCAGGGATTTTCGTCACTGTGATGAAAAGTTGGCAGACACAAACAGTATTAAATTGCCAGAATAAAAGAGTATAAAAATTTAAAGTTGTGAAAATAAAACACCTAGGGTACTCATAGACTTAGAAAAACATTGCTTCAAAAAAGAAAGCATAACCATTTCCTTTGAATACAATGCAAGTTCAAGATTATTTTTCAAGATCACCCCTTATCTTAACCTGTTTGTGCTGATATGAAAAAAAATGCCAAAATCCATGTAGCTGATAAACAGCAGAAATTATTTCTCATAGTTCTTGAGGCTGGGAAGTCTGAAATCAGGTGAAGGCATGTTCTGTATCTAGTGATGGTTCATTTCACCAGACACTATTGTTTCTAGCTATATCTCAGCCTAGTAGAAAAGTCAAAATGCATTCTGCTGTCATATGCACCTAATTAGAATAAGTAAATTAATTAATTTTTAAAACTGTAAAACAGGGATCTCAAATCTCCTTTATAAGGGAACAGCTAGAGTTTGGATTCAATATGGTTTTCAAAGGCCCATATGTTAAAGAAATGGTCCCTTGCTTGACACTAGTGGGGTACGGTGGAAACTTTGAGAGGTAGGAGCCAGTGAGAGGCCTTCAGGTCCCTGAGGGTATCCATCAAAGAGGACTGTGGACCCCACTTCTTCCTGTGTTTTACTTTCACTTCCTGGCCATGAGGTGAGAGGTTTGTTCCACCATATCCTCCTAACCATGATGTTCTGCCTTGCTACAAACCCAAAAGCAAAGGGGAAAACCCACCTTATACTGGAACCTCCAAAACTGTGAACCAAAACAAACATTCTCTCTGGAGAAGCTGAGTATCCTTGCTAGTTATTACAGTGATAGACAGATGACTGATAGAGGGGCTGATTTCACTCATGAGGACTAATTACCTCCCAAAGCATCATCATTTTAGCCAGGAAGATTTCAACTTAAGAATTTGGTAGAGGGGGAAGCACATACTCAGATAAAAGCATCCCCAAAACAAACGCTAACATTTTTAGACACCTGCATCTCCCTCCCATTTCCTGTCAGGTAGGCCTTATATAGAAATGACCAGCAGATGAGGCCTTGGAGTCAAGTTCTATTTACTTCTTCTGTAACCGCAGGTCATTTATTAATAACCATTCTGTGCCTTATATCCTGAGTTATGAAATGGTGACAGTAGTATATACCTCATAGGAGTACTCTGAAGATTGAATTTTATACACTTAAAACATTACTTGGCATACAACTATTATTACTATTAAGAAATACTTGCAGATTTTTAAACTTACTCATTTTAAGGAATCCTTATCTCCAGGTCACCAAGTTGATTGAGTTTCTTCTTTGGAAGGATTTTTGGAACCTGCCATCATAGCAGTTATCACAGTTAATCACCAAATTTCTCATTTCTGTCAGCTTTTACAATTCCATTATCTATTTCTGAAAAAAAAAATATGAGCTATTCCAAGGCAGAGAAATTTTCTCTATCCTAAGAGCATACAGAGTTTACTTAATTAGATAATAAAAGTCAAGGAGAACATTCCAGGGACTGAAGCATGTGACTTTGTAGGACAAAGAAGGGCGGGTCTTTGTGGAGGTGTGCATATTTTGGGACATTCTAAAATTATGCTTGTGTTCAAGGACTGTTCTATTCTGCAAACGCGCGCCAACACATTTTTCCAAATAAAGCAGTACTTCTGGGTGGCTTTAAGGATGACACACAAGGCTGTGCTCTGAAGTGGGAAGTGAAATTGGAGCACCCTTCTGTCACCCTCTGCCCTGCCCCCAGTCCTCCTGAGTCCCTGAGGAAGGACTGAATGTCAGGGGTCAGAAAGACAAGGCAGTCAAACTGATTTCAGCCTCTTCATCAAGAAAAGCCGAAGTGGGATTATTTGTTTGGTGGGGTAAAAACAAAATCAAAAAGTTCCCTCTTCTTTAGGAAACAGTAACAGGATTTTTCCACACTATTTCAGACCTTATGGGAGACTGAGCACCACTGCCCCGGGGTAAGCTACAACACAGGACTCTCCCACTCTTCTGAACTATCCAGTCCCCTCTCTCTTTCTGTCTCTCTCTTACATTATCTGCTGCCATTAACCCTTAGAAGCATAACATTATCAAGTGACTATAGATACATAAAGTTAAAAAACAGACTGGCCCATCCTGTCTCTGACCTTAAATAACTAATAATTAACTTTGCCATCCCAGGGAACTCTGTGAAGACTTCCCTCAACACACACACACACACACACACACACACACACACACACACACACTGATTCCTGTATCAATGAAAGAGCCTGGGTCTGGCTTGCCTTCCAGTTCTGGAATTCTGTAAGTTTCATGACTTTCTAATAATGTCTCTCATCCAAGTGATCAGTAAATATTGGTCGTTAATAAAATAGGTGAGTATTGTGCACAAGACTTGTAAGGAGAAAAAGAAGACAAGGAATATGCAGAATATTAGAAAATTCAATTAAAACATTTTGGGGATTGACTTGAGGAAATATTTACAAAGTATTCCTTTAGAGAAGAGTTAAACAATGGATTATCCATTTGATTTAAATGTTAATCCCTAGTACAAAACCAGTGAATTATGGAAATGGAGAAAATTGGCACTCATCATGTCAAGCTACCTGTGAAAAATATTGCATAACTATTGGAAAATATGTGTATAAACATTTATTTTCAGTCTGCATATGTGTGTATCTATCCATGTGTACAGATATTATAAATTGTATATGTAAGTTGCTATATATCAATATTTTAAGCAAAACATTAATATATTAAATATATTAACAACATGTTAATATATTAAATCTATTAAACAATATATTAATTTTTTTAAAATTGAAAAATTCAATAATACAAATGATTAAAAAAAAACTTACCTAAATATAAAATTACAAAGAGATACAATTCCTCACCTACCACGTGGATGAAACTTAAGTCTTACCCTCCAAGCATTCTTTAGTATGTGGCACACAGGTGCTGAACAAAGTGATGGTACAATGTGGAGAAAGGAGATTCTCATACTCTGTGAATAATGTGTAAAGTGTTGAAACTGTTTTAGAAAACTGCTTGGGATTTTCTAGTTCAGTGGACAATAACCATGGTCAATGATCCCCCAAGTTCACCTCTGGGAATATCCCTTTGAGGGTGTTATGCATGATACATGGGAAAGGATGTTCATGGCAAGATTCTTTGTAATATTTACTCATCTAAAATTAAATGGCCCAGACAATTCTTGTTTCTCTTGCTTGTCTTTTTATTCTGCATTGTGTCAGAAGAACACTGTGTTTTTCACAAAGAAAGTTTGCTGTCCCCTGATAGATACACACAATGAATGAGGAACCTTGGATCCTAAATAGGACTTGGCATACTACAATGGGGAGGTAAGAGAATGAATAAGATAATGCCAGTTTCATAGGTTCCCCAAAGATGTGCAACCAAAGATGTGACTTTATCAGAAGATGTGAATTTATCAGGAAGGTATCATTGAGGCTCATAAATCCAGGGGCAGCTGTGAAGTGAGAGAAGAGTGGTCTTCAAGGCTCTAGGACAGGGTGCACCCTCACTGTCTGCTGAGTGCTGCCAGCTAGAGGATATTGGATAATTCACTGTCCCATGAAATTTCTGACAAGCCCTGTCTGGGATTGCTCAGGGAAGAGTCCCTTCTCCTTTTTTTTTTCCCATCTATGTTATAATTCTTCATACTTTTTTATATATATTATTTCATCTATAAAAGGGACTACAGACCAAAACCTAAGGGGCAGTATAGATTGATCTTTGGGAAGAAAACATAATTCTCAACCAGAGAACCTGGAATAATTCTTGCAACGAGCGTAAAACTCATAAGACTTCACCTTTAAGTGTTTGGGTTTTTTTTTTTTTATAATTGAGATCCCACTATATACAAGAGACTCCTCATTGAACATCCAATTCATGTTCTGAATTCAATTGCATATTAATGTATTTACTGAATCAAAGGAAGTGATTCTGAATATTGTAAGAAAGGAGAAAATATACAGGGATTGTCTTTTACTCCATAGTGGGCATTTCCTTAGACTGCATTTATGTCTTAGTGCCTTTGTTTTTTTCTTGTCCTTTGAAAAAAAATTTTTTATTTACTCAGGAACATGGAGACATTTTTGAATAAAGAGGAAAAAACTGCCAGGTATTTTAGTGTATGCAGAGCAGACAGTCATAAATTATATTCATGTGTTAGAAATTTATAAAGTCAATTTCAATGTGATTATTTACCAACCTTTTATAAACTAAAGAAAACATTTCATGATGCATTCTGAATAATGAAAGTAAATAAATAAATTTTACTTTTCAAAATGGGCCTCAGCCACTTCCTGTGAATTTTGTTCTCCATTAGCCCACATGTGTGCTTGTTAACTCCTCAAGCATCAACTGATTGCTTCCAGTCTGAGAACATATGCTCGACCATTGCCTGGACAGAAAGAACAATGACATGATTCCTTACTTCAATAGGAAGAGAATTCATGTGAATGCAGATTTAGAAAATATTCAAGTACTAAATTCAGGACAATGTCTAGACCCTCCTCTGGTTATGAACTTTAGTATATTTTGTAATGCATAGCTTCGGCTTTACTCCTTAGTTTTTCTTCCTTCTAATTATTCATGGAGAAAAAATGTCCTCTCCAGCTCTATAGCTATGGATGATGAACAAATGGTCAAATTTGGAAATTACATTTGTTTTAGACTTCTGAGGATCAAGGCCAGATAAGGCCTTTGAATTTGGCTACATGAAGATGAGGAAATGGAAGAGGACATTCTTCTAAATAAGATATTTGACTCTCATTGTAACACTAAAATAAGCTTATTATAGAAAATTTATAAAATATAGAGAAATACAAGAAAAAATTCAACTATAGGCCCTACACTTAATCATAAATATTGCTAACATCTTTAAGTTTCTTTTTTTTTCTCATGAAATAAAACACTCCTTGAATATTTCACACAATCTTATAGAATTATGGATATTTCCCTTGTTTTTATTTTTTTGTGGCGATTTTACCATCCAATGAAATGTTCTTTGAACATATGCTTCCGGTTAAGTATCTGAGAAATATTTCATTCTATGCAAGTGTTGCAATGTATGTTTGCTAATAAAAAAACAGTTACTACCTAAACCTCAGAATACTTTTAAAACACTAAATATCTGTGCAAAATACTCTTGAAGTTGTTCAAAGATAATTATTAATCCACTCTCAAGTGCTCTGATTGCCTCAAATATTTTCATCATTAATTAGAAAAAGAAGAATGCGGATCCGAGAGCACTATTTTTGTGCTGCAGCAAGACTTACTTAGTAGATTAAGTAACTTAATTTGTTCATTTTCACTTCATTGTTGTGTTTTTAAACACTCAGATGTCATTACCACCTGGGAAAGCATTCTGCTTACATATTTTTAGAACATTGGTTTTTAGTCCTGTATTGTTTTGGTTTGGCCAATACATTGTAACATGTGGCTCTAAGTTTATGAAATGTGTTCAAATCCATTATGAACTTCACCACCATTTGACTTGATCCTGGGTTTAGATCCTTGGAGCCGCTAGTGTCCATGTATTTCTCCTTTTTGTAATGATGTTTCAAATTTGTACTGATTTTTTTTTTCTCTCACATGATTCCCTTGTATTTGAAATAAGCTAATTCTATCACCAGCTCAAGGAATGGCTAAAAAGCCTTTCTCCTGTATTGCCATTTGTTGATTCAGGGACTGATATGAGCCTCATGTGGGGATAATGAGACCAGCATAGATGTTGGCCGAGATCTATGGGAAAGGATCTTCATTATTCTTCTTTTAACTACCTAAAAAGATGATTTTCCAGCATCTTTCAATATTTTGCAGCATCTTGGATGAGACTAAAGAGATTTCCAGGAGGTAAGCCTGCTTGGTATTGGACCTGGTACTTTCCATTCTAGTCTTCCTTATTGTGTCATTGCCAAAGCAACCATGGTTGTCATCATTGCTATTTTCCTTTCTTTTATTCTTTTTACTTTCTTGACACCTCTGTTACAACAAGACAGGAAAAGTTTGCCAAGAAAAAAAGTAGAATCCTGAAGAAGAGGCATGAAAGAGAAGAGGATTAAAATAAAATGACTTCTTAGAATTTGAATGGCTGGATGGACCCCAACCTACAGACTTTTTAATAGGAAAAGCTAATTAATTCCTTAGCTATTTAAGCACTCAAGTTAATTGTTGGATTATTTGCAAATTTTAATATCTCAAATATCCAGACATAAATTTTTCAAAATGAGAACAGCCATCAGTAGAAATTAAATGCCTAAAATAACCAAAGTAGTAAACATTAGAGCAAGACTTAAACTTGGGACTTTGGAGTTTGAATGTAAAGCTGAATTATTTCTCCCTAATGGGTGATGGCATGGTGGGAATTCTTATAGTTTAAAAGACAATAAAGGTGAAAATTGGTTATGGCTCTCAAAGAGTATTTATTTTCTTATTTTGCAAATATTTCTAATGCAAATGTTCATAACCCTTTTCTATTGTGATGGCCGAAGAATTTTGCTTAAGTTTATGCACTTCTCTGGACCAGGAACATCTGAATGCAGCCACTAGATGAACCATTTTTCTCCTTTCTACATATACAAAAGGGAATGGGACTTGGTGACCTAACAGGTTGTTGTTCCCAACTTCAGGAGCTAAAATCTTAGACCGAGTAATTGCCCCCTCAGGAGTAATATAATCTTTGTCTCTCTGCCATTAACAATATGTCAACACCAGCATGATTTCAAGGGACAAGAAGCCTGCTCTGGTGATCAGTGTTTCACACAGTCTCTTTCTTCTTGCAAAATTGTCCTTTGTCCCTGTTTGATTCAGAACATAGTTGCAGCAAGTTTCCAAGTCAAGGGTAGAGTGGCTTTTCCTTTCAGACAGACACTGTTAAACCAGGGCAGCTTTCACTGTACAATTGCCAAATTCTACCAGATGGGAACTGGGGAGAGGACTAACAGGGCAGAGTTGTATTTTTTCTTGCTAGCTGGATTTTGTTTTCACCTAACACTCAGGAAGAGCAAAACCATCTATTATTGTTTGCTGGTTTTGAGTGTTTTCTGAGGGAATGTGCTACACAGTCCAAGCTGTAACACAGATGGCATAGGCGGTGTGGATGTTTGCTGTGAAGCCCACTATCTCCTGTACTCCAGTCCAGGCGGGGGCTTCCCAGGCTGAGTCTCCATCTGACCACTATATCAGTAGATTACAAATGTTATATTTGACTTTGTTTTACCACTCCCAAATTAAGTTTAATTTACTGATTCACACTTTCCACCCCTTTGTATTATAAAAAAATAACTAATATTTTATTAATAAAATGTTTAAATTTACAGAAAGATTTGAAGAACTGGCCATGAACATTCATATACATGATCTCTAAATTCAACAACTTACATCTGCTACATCTGTATCATCATGTATCTGTCCATCCCTATCCACTTATCAATTAATGTTTTTTTGGGTGCATTTTAAAATCAGTTTCAGATTTCAGTACTCTATGTAATATCTAAATAGTCCAACAATATTTAAAGCTTTTTTTTTTATTTTTCAGGCTGTAAAATGTATATACAATTAAATGCATAAGTCCTAAGTGAACTTTTGAGTTTTGAAAAATGGGTATGTCTCTGTAAACCAATTCCTTATAAACCCAGAATTTCCCTCATATCTTTTTTCCAGCAATTCTCACCCCTGTTATCTTGGAAACTATTATTTTGGTTTATTTCAACATAAAATAATTAGATGTTTCTAAAACATTGTATAAAGGATATCAAACAGTAACTACCTTTATTTTAAAGCTTCTTTTACTTACTTATGATACTTTTTGAGATATCCTTATAATATGGATTGTCATGTGGGTTGAGTTTATTTTCACTTCTGAGTAGTATTTTATTAAATGAATGTGTTTCAACTCATCTATCATGATCTCATTATGAAACCTACTTTAGATTTTGTTATTTTATTTCTTCATAAGGTTTCTGTGAATCTGATTGCACAAGTATTTTGTGGGTATACATTTTCTGTTTGTGGGTGGGGACAGAATAAATACCTAGAATACAGAGTAAATACCTAGAAATTAAAGTATTAGATCACAGGACTGGCATATATTTAGTTTTAAAAGAAGCTTTCATATTTTTTTTCCAGTATGATTTTTAACATTTTAAATTTCCCACGAAAAAGATATTCTGAATGTTGTATACTCCTGACAATATTTGGTGTTGTCAGTCTTTTAATTTTATGTTCCTATGAGGACCTAGTGGTATCTCATTGTGGCTTTAATTTACACTTTTTCTAATGCTTAATAATGTTGAATGCTTCTTTGTGGGCTAATTAACCATTTATAAGTATTTCTTGTTGAAGTGTCCATACTATTCGCCCTCATTCATTTTTCTTTTAATTTAACAAATATGTACTGATTGCTTATCACAGGCATGGTGTCATTTGAATTTAGGGAAACAATGGTAAACACAAACAGAAAAAGTAGAACCCTCGCTTTTATGGAGCAAAGGAGCTAGATAGATAGAAAAATGAAACCACAGGCAGTGTCTAAAGGGATGCATGTGTCAGAGGTTCACCTGACTTTCTTGATGCGGGTAGCATAGGGAGGACATTGTGCAAGACTCCAGTTAAACATGACACGGTAGGATTTGTCCATTATTGATGGACAGTGTGTTAATTTCCTAGGGCTTCTGTAACAAATTATACCAAATTAAGTGGCTTAAAACCACAGACATTTATTGTCACATAGTTCTGGAAGCTAAGAGTCTGAAATAAAGGAGCAAGCAAGGTCATGCTCACAATGAAGGCTCTAGGGAGACCTTTCTAACTTCTGGTGGTTGCTAATAGTTATTCCTTATTTTATGGTTGCTTCATGCCAATCTCTGCCTCCCTATTCACGTAGCCTTCTCTATTTCTTTTGTATATCTGGATGAAAATTTCTGTCATTTTTAATGCAGACACTAGTCATTGAATTTAGGGTTCCCTTATCCAGCATAGTCTCATTTTAACTTGAATACAATTACAAAGGTCCTATTTCTAAATAATGTTGCATTCACCTATACCAGGGATAAGAACTTGAATATATTAATGGGGCATAGAAATCAATCAACCTACCACTGATGGCACTGCAGGATATAAACCATGGAGCATAGGTCATCCCAAAGAACCTGACGACACCAAATCCTGTTCCCAGTTTTGTTTCTGTCAAGCTCTGAGAAGTTGAGTAATTCATTTCAACTATCTTCGCCTCATATGACTCATTTTAAAAAGGACATTTGATTTGACAATATTTAAGGATAGTATCTTGCCTTGCTTTTACCCTGCTGCCTCAACACTGTGCTACAGTGTGAGTGCCCCTCCTAGTGAGTCTATACCACTCTAGGCATATTGATATCATAATATCTACTACAAGCCAATCATCATTACTAAAATGTAGCATGCAAGCTTTCCTTTGCAAGAAAAACACTTATGCAATTGTATTCTAGTTCAGTGATGTTGTCTTTTATTTTGGATCAATTCCATTGCCTCCTTCATTTTGTAAATGGAAAATATATTCTAGATTACTTGAATTCAATAAATGCACTGCACTCAGCCTGCTCCTCATTGTTTCATATCTATCAGTTATCTTCCAGTGCCAGTTTTAACCCCCTGAGGTTAGTATTCTGACTGCTCAAGTGAAGAGAATGTCTAATCTAAACAGTCAACTCTCATCACACTTTGTTCTTCTATTCTGACAAGTGTGGTTCAGTTTTTATTTATAAAAATGCCTCCCAGTAACCAGTAAGTGTGCTGCAATATATTGTGTGAAAATAACAGCATCTGAGTAATAGAAACCAACGCAATTCCCTGAAAATAATCTGGTGTCCACATTGGTAAGCAAGAGAAATGTGGTTTGCATAGATAATGCAAAATTACATTGCATATTTAAATTAGTCATACAAATGTCCTTCCACTGTATTCCTGGGAGAAATAAATAATAACACACTGAGGTAAGTGCTAAAGAGGCAATAAAGGGCTAAAGCAAGAATTAGGGGTGGGTGGAATATAATACTCAGAGCAGGTGGTCAGGAAAAGTCTTGCTGAAGATATGACATTAAATCTAAGACATAATGGGGAGCAGGATCTAGACATGTAAATTGTGCCTGTGTGTGTGTGGTGTGTTGCAATGTTTTCCAAAGAGTGAAAACACCATACACTTTGTATCAGGAAAGGGCTTGCAACAATAATAGCATGGTTGGACTGACTAATGAAGAAAGCTAGTTGTACATAAGAAAGTTTTGCAAGATTTTATAAGGGCAAAATCATGTAGGATTTTTTTATACCATGCAATAAATTGGCATTTTCTTCTATGTGTTAAGTCACCAAAAGAGTCTCCAATGAGACAGAGTATGGTTTAATTTGAAAAGATCATTTTGATTTTTTTTTCTGGAGCAATGATAGTGGGTTGAGCTGGATCAAGGAGATTATAAGTACTGCTACAGAGACAGTGGGATTGAAAGATGATTTATAACAAAAATGTTATAAATGCTCAGGAAATGAATGTACAGGCACTTCTAAAATGAAAGTGCAGGTGATGCTATAGATAGGGGAATTGCTTGAGAGTCTGGATACGAAAAACTTACAATACTAAGTCCCCTTCCCCACTCACCTCAGACTAGTAACTGAACTTCATTAACTATCAAAGAAAATTAGAAATTTGCTATTTAAAGAGGTTTGGTTAACCTGTGAGATTCTCAATTTGGGGAGCCAAAAAACCATGCTTGTAAGAAGAGAGTTAAGGTGAAAGCCTACTACAAAATAGGAAAACCCCAAAGATTTTCCTCTTCCAGAAGTGGAGAGCCAGGCTGATACTGTCCAGGAAGAAAATCAGAAAATTCTTTTGAGTCCCCATATCTTCTAGAGAGGAGAATTTTAGTCACTGACCATTGCAGAATTCCAGGAAAGAGGCCAGCCGGGATATCTACAATGACCTAGAACAGGCATCATTTTTAGTGCATTATTTTAAAATCTGACCAACATTAAATGATTACCAAGTATATGAGCAAAATCTGAAAACATTATATACCCAAAGCAGAAATTATACTAAAAACAGCAAAAAAACTACTGCAGATATAAAAGAAAATGGCATATTCACTAAATGGCAATGTTTTTCTATAAAAAATGCAAATATTCAGAGATTTTGAGAAGTCTATGCAAAACAAAAATCAAAGGGCACATATGAAATTCAATAGAAAAGTACGAGTGGGAATAGAATTTAAGAAACAATTTGCAAAAAAAAGATATAAAATTATAATAAGTAGAAAAGATGTGATTAGCTGTCTTCTCAACAATTATGAAAATAACTATATCAAAAAGATTTAAAGAAATGAAAACGGAAAAAAAATCAAATAATTTGATAAAACTTTCCAGAACTAAAATTTCTGATGCTTTAATTTGAGAGAGGACTCCAATACAATGACTGATAGCCTTGTTTTGTCTGGGAATGAGGGTGGATTTTCTTAAGATATAGAACTTTCAGTTTTAAAATCAGAATATCCCAAGGAATGCTTGGAAGAATGGTTAACCGTACCCACCAAATGTCAGTATAATGAGCAAAAAAAAACCCATTTCAAATAATATACCATCATAGAACCAATAAGATGATATCTTATATAAATTCAGAAAGAGGGAAGTGTTTGCCTATATAAGACAGAGACCCAGAAAAGCATCAAACTATTTAATAGCAACACTGGAAATTGGAAGACAATGGAGCAAGAAAATCAAAATTCTAAAAATAAATCACTTTCAACCCAGAATTCTATACCTAAAGACACTTTTAGATATACAAATTCTCGAAATATTTTTCCCATATACATCTTTTACAGGAAATATACTGCAGAATACACTCCACTAAGATGAAGGGACAAGCTAATGTATTACTTTTCCATTGTGTGACAAAGTAAACAAAAAAAGGTAACTTAAAAGAGGAAAGATTGTGGCTCATAGTTTTCAGAGGTTTTAGTTCATGTTCAGCTGACTCCATTGTTTCTGGGTCTGTGGTGGCACAGGACATCATGGCAAAAGGGTGGGGTGGAGCAACACTGCTTACCTCATGGTGTCTGGAAAGCAGACAGAGAGAAGAGGGTATTGAGCCAAGCTATACCCTTCAAGGACATGCCCCAGTATCTCTGCCTCCCCCAGTCAGGCCCTACTTCCTGCATTTTTATGACCTCCCAATAGTTCATTCAATTTTGAACCCATCAATGGATTAATCCATTGAGGAAAATAGAGTCTTCATAATCCAATACTTCCCAAAGGCCCCACCTATGAACATTGCTGAGTTGGAGACCAAGACTTCAACACGTGAGCCTTTGGAGGAGATTTCAGATTCAAAGTATAATATCTAAGAAAGTAGAAATAAGAGGATTTAGAACCCTGGGGATCTCACATATGAGAAAGAAGGTGAGAATTTCTACAGTGATGGAAAAAAAATGATAGTCTGAGATACTGACAAAAGGATATATTGAGATTATTTATTGAAGGAGCCATTTACACAAATGCAGAAAAATTAAAAAAAAAAATAACTGTCATGGGTTGGTGACACATTCTGAGGCTAGGAAGGGAGGGAAGCCATTGCTAGCCTTAAGCCAAAAGTGACAAGGGGAGAAAATGACCAATGAACTCCAGCAAGACCTGTGCAATGCAGCCTTGCAGAGAATGTAGAGAAATTCAAACTTTGAGTCTGCTGAAATAAACCAGTTATGAACAGATTAACAAGAAAATGATGTGTAAATTTGTTAATAGGTCCATGTGCTTGGGAGTCATAAACAATGTACCAGACTCTAAGAAGAGTCAGACAATTGAAGCTTAAATACTTTCTTTATAGGGAAGAGAAAAATGTGGAGGGAGGGGGTTATAAGCAAATTAAGATGGGTAATAAATAATTTTTTTAGGAGAATTGAATAAACCCTGAGAACAGACAATAACCTGGGGCAAAGTTCATCAGGTGTGTAAGCATGGTGTGCATGTAGGCATGGAGACTTTTAGTCTCCTCTTCTGTGACATGAATTAATGGTTAATAAAATTGCCAAAAGATTGAAGATTATTGTGATAAGTTTTGATGGATCTGATCTTTAGGTAAATAAGGAAATCTCAGCAAATCCCTTCCTGTGATTTTAGAAAGAAAGAGGATCTTGAGATAGGTGGGGAAGGTCAGAAAGGAACCAATATCTTGGTTCATCTTCTTCAGTCTCCTACTAGTATGATGAAGTCAATCAGAAGCCCAAAGGCCAAGCAGCCCAAGTGATACAAATCACAGATGCTTCTCTGGGGACAGAGCAGAAAAGGAGAGTTTGAAATTTTCTTGGACAGAAAAATAGAAACTATCCAGCAGAGTGTTATGAATTTAAATGAGCTGCTGTCATAATCCATTTGTTGGTTTTCTACATTTTCTCTCTTCTAGTTGACTTTCTTACCATGTACATTTTTATAGCCTCTGTGTGAGTGTGCTTTTGGTCTACTAACTCTCTGGTTATCTCATGAGTCACAGTAATCTCTCCAGCCTATGTCTAATTTATGAGTATTTTGAATTATGTCCAAAGACAAACTGCCTGGTTTTTACACTTTCCTAATTGCAATACCTATGTAGAAGAATCTCTTTGGACCACTTGATCCCTATTTTGATAGAGTTTTCTCACCAGGCCATCTTATAGCCCATTGGCTAACTCCTGGACTTGCCATCTTCTGTCCATTTCTCTCTAACCAGAGGGGATGTGTTGGGTAGTAAAACAACCATCCTACAGACTGTCCAGAAAAAAGAGATGAATGGTAGAAAGATTGCTTCAGAAAGGGTTGTGGGTAAATAAGAAGATCAGAACTAGCATTTCTAAAGCTAAATTCACATTTGGTAAGAGCTTTCATATGCATTAACTGTTGCATGTGAAAGAGACACATGAAAACATATATTTAAATGACTTATCCAAAGACACTCAGAAAAATTATAGCTGAACCAGAACAGATAGGAATTTAAGTACCATTTAATGAAATTTACAGTGATAGCACCTAGAGGAATCAATGGAAAAATATTCTAATACACGAAAATACTACATTACACTAAAAGCCAGAGTCATAAATATAAAGAGATTACAAGAAGATGAATTGTGGACCCAGGAATTATGATCTAAGGTGAAAAGAAATGGGATCTAATACAAAAGAGCCCAGCCCCCTCCCCAAAGAAAGAAGTAAAAATAGTGGAAGCAAATTAAGATAGTAGGAATTTAGCAATTGCAATGAAACAGAAAATAAATTTTTAGAATGGTATATGGTATATAACTCATCCTTCTTCTTTTGTTTTTGCTGGGTAGGATGGGTCAAGCACAGAAGTAAAGAATTAGAACTTGGCCCTATATGGCTCATGGAAAAGACACACTGTGGTAAGATTGGGAACTTAAAAGTAGAGGAAGAAACCTGAAGGAATTTGGGGACGTAGGCAGAGAAGATAGTGAGTGAGAAGTGGAAACATGTAGGTCATTTTGGGATTGGCAAGCCACGGATAACCTGTGCTTTAAAAAGCATCTGTAGCAATTTCTATGTACATTCTGTACCCAAAGCTCAGTCCCCTCACACGTTAATCATAGCAATGCCAAGGTTCCACTAGATCATTTTATAATCCATATTTAATGTGACTAATGCAGAAGACATCAGTAAATTCTGTCTCAAGTGCTCCCCTGAGAATTAAAACCAGATAGGAAAGGTGGAATAAAGCAATTTCAATTTTTGTCAAATCAGTTAGTCAGGATTGTCTAATTATTTAGTCTTGAGACTTCTTAACCCGTTCTTTTCTAACACTGTGAGTAGTTTTCTTCTCTTTCTCTTTCCTGGTGAGGTATTTCATCGATTGGAAGTCTCTAAGTAGCTTACTGTGAAGAAGTCTCTCATTCTGAGTTATTGCTTGACTGAAAGAAAGAACCCAGTCGGTCCTCTTCCTCCAACTCCACTCATTTTATAAGGTAAAATAATTCACTCTTTGATATGGCAAATCGAAAGTCAATGAATAAGGAAAAAGCTATTAAGAAAATAAACTAATATTTTGAAATAAGTGGCTAGAGTCCATCATCAGGGTTAAGAAAGTATTTTTAACAATGGGCACATGTGTTCTTATCACAAGTATATGTAGTATTGCATCAGAAATGGTGGAGATGAAAAAGCAAAGCCTTCATAAATAGTTAAGTAGTTATGCCTTAACTCCTTTATTTCTTTCCAATTGCAATTGTTCCCTTAAAACATTTTTAGAAGCTGAGTCTTAATTGAGATATACTGAACTGTGTGCATATGTGCATATTAAATTACACTAATTCTTTCTTTTTTTTTTCAAATTACCTTTGGGAACAGTTTTAAGGTATCATTTTTTTTTTTTAAAGTATAGTAATACATTCTAGTTATTTATTTTGACATGCATTGATGAAAAGCCAAAAAGACCTCTGTATAATACAAATAACTATCCCTCACTGGTCAGTTACATTGAGAGAGATCACTTAATTGGATCTCTCTTTGATTTGAGTTTTGAAATACATTATTTTGAATACATTCAGTTTCCTCATATTAAACAACAACAACAACAATTACAACAACAAAAAACCTATAATATCTCTTTATATTATCCCTTTATATTCTTGGGTTCTAAAACTTCTATTTAGACACATGTGGACCTACTGAATTTTCTTATTTGTTTGTTTTTTATTGATGGAGGAAGGGAAAAGCATGAAGATTTATACATTGATCTTTTGTGTAGGATGCAGCTCCTACACAGAGTCCGTATTTAGTTGTTTAATGGTATTTGAGTTAAGACCTGTATATTAAGAAAGGCTGTTTCTTGGGTCATTTTTTTTCCTGGTGCTTTGCTATTTTCCTATGTATAGTTACATGTTTTAATTCTTAATTTGTAAATGTAATGTATTTCAAAACTCAAATCAAAGAATAAGAAGAGTGGGCTGTGCACTGCTTTAAAAAATGATGGTGAATGATGAAGATATTTGCTCTCCCATGAGGCCTTCTGCCATCATCTGATTTACAAGTCAGTCTCAAATTCTGAAGTTGTAGGAAATAATTTTTCTCCCTCATGAAGGAGGTTTGTTGCCAGTGGTTTTTCTCGGAGCATTCCATCCTGTGTTTCTGAGAACAACTTTTTGTTTTGTTTTGTTTTGTTTTATTTTATTCTCCCCTCTGGGATCCCATTCCATGAGAGGAAAAGCAGACCTGATGGGAAGTAATAGCAGGCTTTTTTTATGGGCTGTAATTGATGAAAGAACGAAATGCATTAACTAATTGAGAACAGAAAATTGGAGCCCAAGATCCCATTAGAAATCTCTTCTACTTCCTAGATCTTTTTTAAAGATTTTCAGAATAATTTTGGTTGGCCCCCTTACTGCTTTCCATCTACTCTGCTTTTCTAACTAGCTTTCCATTCAACTAAAACAATGAATTTGCCCATAAAGCCAAGCAGATGAATTTTTTTTCAGAAAGATTAGGGGAAAAAAATAAAGAGAGAATGATTTCCTAATTAGGTAATCATCCATCACCTCAGGCAACTAAGGATCTACCATTAACTACTTACAATAACAGGGCAGCATGAAAAATTGAACAGAATGCACTATGAATGTGTTTTATGAGGGTGGAAGTGTTGGTCCTGAAGAGTCATCATAGCCTTAATCTTCTCTGAAATGATCAATTTTTACACGTTGGATGAGAGCAGAATTACAGAAACTAATTCAGAACTTCATAGTTCACAAAATTTTTTTAAGCTTTTTTGTATGGTTTCCTCATGCTGACTCTACAAAATCCACACATTTATAAATTTTTCTAAATAGAAAAGTGTTGGCTGGGAGATCCCATAGTTCAAGGTTATACTAATGGAGGATATTCACCCAACCAAGTTCTCCCTCCATGCACAGGAAGTTGATGTTCCCTCTCTCAGACTCTAGAAAAAGATCATCAGTTCCTAGGGTTCACAAACAAGTTCCTATGACAGTCCACACCCAGTGCCTTTTCCCAAGAGCAACTGAGCAGAATATGCATTTTATTGATTGGGGTTACAATCTTATCTCTGCCCTGTTTTTCATGCCTAGGACAACATTTGGGTATGCTTGATTCCTGAAGTATTTCCAAGCAAATTGGGAAAGAATAGTGTCTATTTAATAATTTTAATGTTAGTAAGAGGTTGGAAGTGAGGAGTTGTTTTCCACATTTGAGTGGTAAGACTAAAATAAACAAGGATATCAAGGAAAGATATCTAAATCTACTCAAACCTTTCTCTGAAGCTGACATTCACAAAAGAAGTGACTTGTCCAATGCTACATAACTCATACAAGGGAGGATAACATTCAATACTGGTGGTGGATTCTAAAGCCCTTCCTCCTAATTGCATGAACTGTGGTTATGCATTGTGCATAATTTTTTGATTACATTTACCAACCTAAAATTTTAACTCATTAGTGAGAAAGACTGCACTTTTAAAATGTTAGATCAATTAATAAGCTCCAAGTTATAGAGAAATTATACAAGAGATCTGAAAGTATTTAACAAAACTACCAATTAACTATATGTAATGAAGCAGATCTGAAACATGAGTTTATTACTAACCAACTGGAGAGAGCTCTAAGATTAATCCCAGGCAAGTCACTTTATCTCTCTATACTTCACTTGCCTCATCTTTGTAAAGAACTTCTCAAATATTACAGAATGGTAGAATAATTTTAAAGATTTTTAAAAAGAAAAACAGGAAGCAATCCTGGTGCCTATGAAACACCCCATTTCTGCAATGATTGTGAGGCTAGCAGAGAATCTCTCAAAATTTCCAAGAAAAAGAAAATGGCCTGGTAAGAGAAACATTTCAGGAAGATTCTTTTGATTTCAATGTAGGAAATGTATCAAAGACAAGAAAAAAGATAAATGAACCGAGAAAGAATTCTAGGAAAAAAGTGACGGTGGTCCTGAGCAGGGCAGTGGAGTAGGTAATCTTTGATGTAATACTTAGAGAAGAATCAATGGATCTTAGTGATTGATTGGCAGAAGGAGCTGATGGAGAAAGAGAAGTCTAAATGTAGAAACTGGATTGATAACAGTCGAGATAAGGATGCAAAAGGGTGAACTACTATGGGAGTAAGCCACATCAATAGAGAGCTGTAGATGTCAAATCCCTGAGCAGTCCCCTTGGAAATGTCTAAAGCTGGCTGGGCTGAGTAGGGAGTCATCAGCATACATAAGGGATTTGAACCATAGAAATAGGAGGTCCTAGGCAGGAACAAGTGAGAAGAAAACCAGAGAGGGCCTGCAGAGGAATGCCAAGAATTAAGGGGAAAAGAAAGAAAGTAAAGCCATAAGGAAGAATAAAAACTCCAGTGAAGAGAAATAGCAGCTTGAAAATGTATTACAGACACTTTGTTTTGCGTATTTCAAAAACTGAGTTGTAACTATGGATCTCAAAAGATTGGTGAGAAGAATACATAGATGAGATGGGTAACGGTGCTCCTACAAATAGTAGGGACTCTAGAGAATTTAAAATTTTTTATATCTATAATCATAGATTTTCTTCTGATCCCTTGCCCTACATTCTCTCTGCTCTTTCAAAATATAACACAGCTAATGAAAAGGAAGTTTGGGTTTCCGACTCTGTGGTTTTACACACTTTGACAACTCCTGATCTAAACCGGGGCTAACAAATCAGCATAGACCTTGCCAGTCATTAATGGCTGTGCATCTGTGTGACTGCCCAGGGAGCTGGCCACCAGGAAGATCATGATTTATCCTGTAAAATGGAACAAATTAAATCTGGACACCAGTGGTAAATTCTTATTTCCAGCTTCCTGTCTGCCTTGCAGTGCAGTTTATTTCTTCTTAGTATCCTAATCTAGTGTCCTTCATTTTTTATTTTTCTTGTGACAGGTGAACGTTTGGCTCAAGTAAACAGAATATTTTCAAAGTAATAAGTACATTTCTTGACTTCATGTAAGAGAAACCTGAAACACTCAGGACAGATCTAATTTTAGAAAAGAAGAAGAAAAGAAAAAGAAAAAGATGATGCTGCGTTAATAGATTGGCTGCCATTTCTAGATATTCCTTTCTGCACTGATTCTTGTGTACTTATATAGACTTCTTTATCATGCTCAAAGACATAAAGTCTGATAACTCTGCAAGGTATTCCAGATACTAGGAACTAAATTTACACAGTTTGAGCATTGTGTGCAATGTTTTGAGAATTAAGAGGGCAACATCAGGTACGTCCATGACAAGAATTCAGGTTCTTGATAACATAACAGGCATTGGTTTCTCATGTAAAGAGTTCAGATATGATTTTATAATAACAGAATTTATCCAGGACCCCACTCCATTCATAATTGTCTTTTCTCCTTTCTTCTATTTTCCCTGGATATTACATCATGTACATCTACTATCTTATATCTATCTCATTCATTTTTTTTTCTCCTAAACCATGAACAGTTACCCATAAACAGAGATTCTCATTTCTTCCTTATTTCTCTGTGGTCTTTGCAAAGAAACTCTTCTCAGAGAGATCCAGGCCCTTGGACTTAAGTCATTATTTTCCTAGACCTATATTCTGCATTAATCAGTATTCACCATTTGTTCTCTGTTCTAACTTCTCTTAGATCTCATCATGCACTGTCTCTTGCTTATTTTCAGAAAACCTGGTCATCTTGTCACTTAGACCTGAATTCCATTGTATTGTGATGTCAGTCTAGTACAGTTAGCCCTCTGTATCTGCAGTTTCCACATTCATTAATTCAACAAACTGCAGATCAAAAATATGTGGAAAAAAATTTCACTGCTCATCATTATGTATTGGCTGTTTTCCTTGTCATTATTCCCTAAATAATCGAGTATAACTTCTATTTGCACAGTGTGTTCACATTGCATTAGGTGTTATAAATAATTCAGAGATGATTTAAAGTATCTAAATGGATATAGAAAAGTTATATGAAAGTATTACATTATTTTATATAAGTGATATGAATATCTGTGTATTTTGGTATCTGGTGTTGCTTAATTCTAAGGCCTCCTTATAAATCTTTTAATTCACCATCTTCAATGGACTGAGTATGATTCTGGTTCATCAATGACTTTCATCGTTTCTTAGGATGGTGACTTGTAACCCTAATTAGCAGAATGGACATTCCTATAAGGCCATACAGTGTGAGGTAGAAGAAATGTAAACATGGGAAATAATAAAATTTGAATTTAAACTATGAGTTTTTATGTCACAATCAGCAATTTGACATTCAGCAAATTGTCTTTGGTAAGTCTCACTTCCCTTATCTATAAATGAGGACATGAATATTGATCTTGACAACATTGTAACCAACCATGAGATATGTCCACAGAATGTCTAGCAGACTTCTTAGATGGACCAATGATAATTAAACTGCAAAATATTTTTTGTTCATTCGCTTTTTGTTATTATTACTGTAGTTTAAGTCTCTGTTTTCGGTACTCAAAAGTACTGATTGGCTATGTTCTCATATTTTACTTATTTAAAAATGTGTGTGCTCCTGTGGTTGAGAGCATCATGGTAAGACAGTGGCTCCACCTGTGTAATTAATAACAGTTAATGCCACAATTGACACTAAGCTTGCACTCCTTCATTATTGATTGTTACAAAGCAGATACCTGAACTGAAACAACCTTTTTATCATGTCTCTGTATTGTCAGTACCTGGGAAAACAGGATTAATTGAGGGAGATAGTCATTAATACCTGTTCATATGTTGTAAATATATAAACATTGAATCTAATTATTTCCATTTTTTTTCTCTTTAGCTTAAAAGATGGTAGGTACAGTGCTGGGGTTGTGGCTCAGCAGTAGAGAGCTCACATAGCATGTGAGAGGCCCTGGGTTCAATCTTCAGCACCATATAAAAACAAATAAAATAAAGGTATTAATAAAAGATTGTAGTTATAGTCAAAAAGTTCTATTTCCTTTGTTTATGAGGTTTTGGGCATTTATACCAACATGGAATAAAGTATGAATGAACCATTATTGGCCTAGAGAATAGGACTTCCAACATTAAAGTTATGTTTCTCCAAGAGTTGGGCTTACTTTTAAGGTACAGTACCAAAAATTTAAGTTATAAATTTCAAACACTGTAACTCACAGGCTGTGTTTTCTGGGTGACACTAGAAAAGACACTGGAAGAAATAAAGTGATTTGACACCTGTGCTGCTCTGTAAGCTTTCTTCTCATGATAGCATATGACAATCAAAATAAAATTCCTTGTCAAACCCAACAAATCTACAGAAAATGTCAGCAAAACTGAAACTGGATTTCCCTGATTTACTGTACAGAGGAATGGAGCCTTTGTGACAATCTCATAATTCCATTCGCTCACACTTATTGCAAAGTGTTGTTGTTGTTGTTGTTGTTTTTGGCATTGTTGTTGTTATTGAGCACTAAGATATAGAAATAAGTCAATATGTGGAAATAAATTAAATGTCTCCCAGTCAAGTTCCACAGTGGAGTGAACATTTTCCTTAATAAACCCTCTCACCATGACATGAACAGAAGCATCCCCAGCCATTTGGCAAGATTTCTGTCTTCTTCCTTGCCTGTCTTCTGTCTTCTTTGACACTGTTCTCTTGACTGCTGGAGTTGTGACTTCATTTTTCATCTTCGGCTATGTTCTTTGTTCGTTTCATTTAATAACTTGCTGTGCTCGGTTAGTCTTTTGTGTGAAAGATAATATGTACAGTGGTGTTTTGTAATGTTTTACACTGGTAAGTCATTTATACACATCACTGGTAGTTTATACCTCAAAAGACTGAAATAATTTCTTGGTTTTTGTTTGTTTGTTTTGTTTTCTTTTTGATTTTGATGTATTTTAGTGGAAACTTTGGCTTGAAACTAACCAAGCTTAAACCTTAATTTCTCCATTTAGTCAATCCACACGATTGGTAAGCCACATAATCTCTATAAATCTTAATTCTCTTAATGGTTATGTGGAAGAAATTATATGTATTTCAGAGTCATTGTAGTAATTAAATAAGATAGTTAATATGAATTGGGTAAAATTATTAAATAGTGTTCCTTTAATTCATCTGAAGTCTATTTTAAGTTTGTAGTATTAAAAAAAAAGCATCAGAAGATTATCATAGGAATAGTATTAAACCAATAATAAGATAATCTGGTTCTACATATAATTTCACACTTATACATTTCATGACTTAGGCAAATTATGTATATTCTTTGTCAATAGAGCTGTAATAATCGTGGCTAATTTTCTGAGGTGTTTAAAAATATATATAAGACAGGATGTTTAATTGTTCATCTTCTACCCCAGAGAAAGGAGTCTCAGTTGTCTATGCATGGGTCGATGTCCTTAGCTGTCCCATTTAGGGAAGCCAGTAAGAAATCTGAACTAGGGAACCAGCCTTAATGAACTCTCCAAGAGAAACTCAACATCCCTCATTTCTCTTAAAGAAACCTATTGCAAATCACCCTCTCTCCTATAAAAGAAAATCTTAGCAATATAGAGCTCCCCTCAGCCAGGGATCTGAATGATTTCTTTGACCCTAACACCAATTGAAGTGCTAAATGGTTATAGGCACTTCATGGGCATTTCCAAATGCTTGAACAGATACAAGAATGGATGAATATTTCCATCCCACTAACTGTTGTGCATAATTTATGGATTTTTATATTTAAAAAATATATGAGTCTTTTTTATCCCTCTACCTCTGAGCAAAACCAGTGAATTTCTATGGAGCAATACCAGATCATAGTTCTAAACATTGTCCTGTCATGAATTAACTTCAGAATCAAAGCAAATAACTCAGGTGGTATGCTTTATTAGAATATAAAAGCTGAATTGTATCTCCAAGATATTTTTCACATCTAACTGATGTCAGAATTAGAAGTTTATTCTATTTTAAACTGAATTAGTTCCAGAGCTAATGACCAACCTAGAAGCCGAACTTTATCCTAAAGAAAATGGAAATTCCTAAGGTAGGTAGTCTAGGGCAAGTACTGATTTTTGACAGAGCATGTCAAAAGTCAAGAAAAATCATCATTTCTTCTGTCCTCAAGCTCTGTATTCTATCTAGAATTCCAAGTTCTTTCTCAGAGGCCAGAGCTGTCTTCATTCTTTTCATCAAGCTCAGCATGAGCAGAGGGAATAACAAATACTTCCTCCAGAAACGTGTCTCTGCTGTTTATTTGGAGATTGTAGATATTTTTAGCTCTACATTCTCCTGGAAGTTTAGTAGAACATGTATAAAACTCATCCATCCTTTCTGAGAAATCTGTGCATCATACGTAGTTCTTTTCAACCAGCAGTAATGAGCTGATTTGGCTCTTGCTCCTCAGAACCTTCCTTGTGTTATTAAAAAAGTAGTTCCTTATAGATGAAAGTAAAGGCTTAACAACAGAACATGCAATTAAAATTAAAGTTTCCCAGAGTTCAAAAGAACACACAAAATTATTATTTTTTATAATTAAAAGTTCATAAGAAGCAGTTCAATGGTTTGGAATAAGACCTCACAAAAGAGGAAATAAAATATATCTGTGTTGAAAATCTGTAGTCATATATGAAAATGTGTTTATTGTTAAGTTATCTTTTCTATGAAAGGCTAGGAAATATCTCTCACTATATCATTATACTGACTTCTAACTGTGAGTTTTCATCCTAAGTTTCCATATTAGGAAAGAGAACTGGACCAGAAAATCTATTCATGGTTTTATTCTCTCCACGATTAAAAATGAGAAAATAAACCTTTTTCTACATTCATGATCAGTTCTTTTATTTTGATCGTGTAATCTATGAATGTCTATGTGGCCATTTGTGTTTGTAAGAAATAGTACCATTATTCTGTATGATGAACTTATCATAAAATGCTATGATTTTGTGAAATAATTGGAAGTATTGCTAGTGTCCCTGATAATGGAAATAATACACCACCAGTAGAGATTTCTCATATGTACTTTCATGTAAATGGAGATTTGTCTAACAAACCTAAATTTTAAAAAGAAATGTTGAAGACAGATAATAATCATCCATTGCTTTCTCATAAAAGAGATAAGGATTATTTCCTTATAATTTTATTGTTGTTGAAATTAGAAATATTCAATATAATTTATCTTTGTAACCGAACCTGATTATCTACACTTAGAATATTTTGAAATTTTTGCCCAGAATATGGAGGTTCTGGGTTCCATTCCTAGTGTTGTAGGGACAGACAAGACAAGGCACGAAGTTAGCAGGAAACAATTTTATTTGGCTCAGAGGGCACAGCTTTTGCTGTAATCAATCCCCTGAACTCTGAGTTCAGGTAGTTTCAGAATTTTATACCCAGCATGTAAGGGGGAGGAGCTCAGGAGTTCACAGTCTGCAGAAGTTCACATAAAAGCAGCTTTTTCTTTCACTGTTCTGGGCAAGTTAACCCTTCAAGGACAACACCTGAGAAGGGGAGAGCTTCTTCTCCCCTTTCTTTCCTCCCTCCAGTTGTTACCATGGATCCCAATTGGTAACTTCTCTTATCTTAGAAATGTACATCTCTGTGAAGCTCCAGCTCAAGGCCAGAGACCTTGTTTACACATTTCTACAAACTACTATATTGGATACATGTTTATGAACAACTAGTAAGGGGATGTTAGCACCTGGAGTACTGATTTCTTCCAATCTAGAAGCCAAGTAAAATAGGGCAACATGAAAATAAGAAGTTTATCTACATTGACCCTTTTATGGAGACTATTTTGTTGACAGTCCTAAAAATCAGCCATGATGAAGATTTTTGGAGAAACCTAGTTAAGATTTTCTGTGGAGAAATGGGGTATCACTATGTTAGATCTTTAAAAATATATATATTTTGAAATCTAAAAAGTATATTCTTAGTTATAGTAATTCCTATAAGAACACACTCAACAGGAAGGTGCTAATTGTGAAATACAGAGTTAGAGGACTTAGATGATTATTAACTGAATAAAAATGAACACAAAAAACTTATATGTCCCTAAAGGGCTTAAAAATGCTAAATAAAACATCCTAGCTTGGTTGTATCTTATAACTTTAATATCAAGTCAATTGCATCATTTAAAATTAACCTACAAAATATTTTCATGTTCACTCTGCAATTAAAAGGATGATCAAAACTCAGCAGTCTTAAGGATTGTACTTAATTACATTAAATATGTTAATATAAATTAAATATATTCTGGATCTTATTTACATCATATTAACCTGAAAGTAGATGAAATTCAAAGATTTAGTCAGGTAGCTATATGTTTCTAAATTGGTTCTTGGTTTCAGGTCAGTATCAACATTTTGATTTAATTTTTATCAAGCACCACTGACACTTGCTACATGGAGGCTGTTGAGTTGAGGTACAGAGTAGTTCTTCTAAAATTTTTAAATGATACATGCGCCATGTTTATAAATCTTATGTGAAAACAGTTGTGTTTTGTGTTCATGGAATCACAGTGTTTTGTACAAATAGTATAACAAACAAGTTAATTGGAGAGATGATAATGGTCATGACACTGGTGATGATGATGATGGTAGTGATAGTTCTGCACGCAGTTGATTTCTAGTGTGCACTACTGCTATAAGGTATACTTTGGAGAATTTTTAATCATGAAATGAACTTGCAAAGTAGAATTTTCTCCTCTTATAAATTATAAGTGAAAAAAAGTAACACGGATGGAAAATAAATGGATTCTCCAAGAATGAAGGCAGGAGAAAAAGAGCTGGTCTCAAAGTCAGACTTCACCAATCCCACTAATCAGAGTCTCAGATGATGGATAACCAAAACAATCAAGAGAAATAAAGCTGGATTGAGACAAACTTAATCAATTCATTTAGTGATATTTGTTTGAACATAGGTGAGCTAAGTAATGAAATGAAGAATGAATCACAATGCAGAGTACTGACCACTATACATTCAAGGTAAGAATGAATGTGACATATAAATGCAAGAAAACTATCACAGAATCATTTTATTTGAAAAGCTTACAACCTGACCAGGAAAAAAAAAACTTAAAAAGATTTCATAAATATCAGTGATTAATAAAATCCTTTCTCTAAGGCTATCAAACTTGAGAACATTGTTTAAATCAAATTATCACTGAAACTATAGATATACATCCAAGTTGTTAAATAATATAGAAATATGGTACAGATATGGAAGAAAATGTTGTATTTCTCTTGTAAGTTTAATGTAAACTCCCGGGAATGGATGTTCCAGTTCATTGCGAATGTTCTCAGTTGAATAATACTCTCAGGAAGCATTGTTTCTGCTGTGTTGACTGACATAACAATGAACCTGAGACGAAAGAAATGGACTGTCTTCATGGAATTTAAAAACTGAAAAGAATTAAATCTACATGTGCTTCTACTCATGGTCTTTGGAATTCATTATTGTATTCAATAAGAGGTATAGACTTGAAGTTAGAAAAAAATGTTATTTATTATTTATTCGTTTGCCTTTTTAACCTATTATGTGAACAATTTAAGGTAAATATTGATCACTGAGACATGCTATTCTTTGGTGGCATTCAATTAAATGTTCATTATATGTCTCCCTACTGTTAGGACAAGGAGATTCACAAAATTGTCTCTGGTGAGTGGAATCTGTTATGACTGTGGAAAGCAAGTCTTCTGTGGCCAGACTTGCCTCTGTGCCTGCTGGGGAGCTCTGCCCTCAAAGAGCACTATAATCTTGGACAAGGTTTATCATTATTCTGTGCCTCAGTCTTCTCCATTAAATGAAATAGTATATTTCATTTAACAGTTTAAAATAGTTTATTTCCTAATTGATCCATTGTGAGCATTAAGTGAGCTGCATAATAAAGTGCTTAGAACAACATTTGATACACAAATCTATTGTCATCATCATTATTATTGTTAGTATCATCATCTTGATAGGTTTCATGGTCTTTGATGCACCTGCCTGTATTGTGAATAACCTGGGTGACACACATCCAAGTTAGTCTCTAATTCTTTGGCTAACATTAAGTGAGAATTAGCTGAACGAGAATGTTAGGTGAAAAGGGCAAGACATTCATGAGAGGGAGATGGGTAATGTCACTCAAAAGGCAAAGAAGAAAATGCTATCAATATTCCTTGGCCCAGTGGCTGTTAACCTAGAGGAAGAACTGTTAACCTAGAGGAAGTTCAGAAGAATATATTTTAGAGCCCTGCAGTCCTTCACCCAGCAAGTACAGGGTACAGGAACTAAACGTATCATGATTCCAAAGCCCAAAGCATAAGAATTGTTGGAGATACTGTGGTATTGTATGTTATCATTTATTTATTTTATATCAAAATATAATAGAAGGAGGAGGAGGAGGAGGTGGAAACGAGAAAGGAGAAAATATCATGCTTAAAGTAACATACTTAAGATGCAGAAATTATTTAAAGTGTACCAACTTACTGAAAAATAAAAAAGTTATTCTTGTTGCTATAAACTCTGTCCAAGGTGACTCATATAACCAGCATTTATAGTATAACCACAAATTTTTGTAGTGGAGTATGTGTATGCATACATGTTGACTTGGCAGGATATAAGTATTGAGTTATCTCTGCCTTTGTTTTTGATATACACTGATAGGTGCTCTTAATGGCAGGGATGATTTCTGAGGGCAATCTCCAATGCCTCCCTCTTGTCCTTTTCCTTAACTCAAAGGTAGCCTTTAAAAAAAAAATCTCTAATGGGATTACCTGATTTTGTCTTTCAACAAGTTGAATTGTACTATATAATTATACAATTTTAGCTTTATCTGGCTTATTAATCATGATGCTATGTTTGGGAGTTGCATTTTTCTTTTCTTTTTTTCAGAGGGCGTACAAGGAATTGAACCCAGGGATGATTAAAAACTGAGCCACTTCCCCAGCCCGTTTTGTGTTTTATTTAGAGACAGGGTCTCACTGATTTGCTTAGTGCCTAGCTTTTTGCTGAGTCTGGTTTTGAACTCATGATCCACCTGTCTCAGCCTCCGGAGAATTTGTACCTTTGTATGTAGTTATAGGCTATTCATCTTACTGTATTACATTCTATTATATAAATATATAACTTTAGGATTTAATTATGTTGCTTGTGGTCATTTGTTTCATTTCTAGTTTTGGCTACTAAAAATAGTGCTATCAACATTCTAATACATGCCATTTGGGGTCTACTTTATTACAACCTTTGCAATTAAATGGTGAAACTTTAAACAAATATTATATTTGAATCTAACTGATGGATACTGAAAATGACAGCCTTTCAGTGGCATATTTCAATAGTAACATCAAACCACACACTTGAAATTAAGCCATAAAAACTCTTATATTATAATAACAAAACAAGTATTCTATTGAAAAGGAAAATTTAACATCTCCTTTTACAATAACAAATGCATGAAAGTGATACATGTATTAAATCTCTTCATTAAGCATTAGATTTTTTTTAGATTAAACAAGTAATTTTTGTGTCTCTGTGCCTGGGTTTCCTCATCTGTAAAACAGGTATAAGAGCCATTATACTTAGTACTGCTGGTAATACATAAAAAGCACTTGGCACAGTACCTGGCATGTGGTGAGTGCTTATGATACTCGTTTTTATTGTGCTGAATGAAGACTACAGCTCAGGAATTCATCCTAAAGATATAAACACAGCATGGAAATGTATCCAGGGATTGTGAAGCCATTACTCCTTCAAGAGAATGAGGCTTACTCATTTACAAAATTCTTTCATCTGCCTCAAGTGTCTTCCCAGGGAATTTTATTATTCCTGTTTTATAAGAGAAAGTTGCATCTCAGGAAATATATTTGTTTAGTTAGGCATTTACTTTTTGTTTTCTCCTTAGAGTAAAAAAAAATGAGATTCACCACAGAAATGGATAGATACATGGAGTAAACATTACGTAAGGAAACATGGTAAATACGGTAAATGACAAGACTGTACTGTGAGAGGAAGAAAAGATAAAATGAGTTCTTGGACTGTACACCATACCCTAATATCCAGCTACTAGAGAGCAGAAAAAGATCTCATTCTGACTGGGCACAGTGGTGCATGCCTATAATCCCCATTGCTCAGGAGGCTGAGGTGGGAGAATCACAAGTTCAAAGCCAGCCTCAGCAAAAAGTGAGGTACTACACCTCTAAATAAAATACAAAAAAAAAATAGGGCTAGGGATATGGCTTAGTGGTTAAGTGTCCCTGAGTCCTGGTACTCTCCGGAAAAAAAAAAATATCTCCTTCTATACCGTAGTAAGTAATACAAAAAACAGTAATCACTTCAGCATCACCATGCTTTAAAGAACACACTCAGTGATGCATGATCAGTTTCACATGACCACTTATGTTCTTGCTCATACATGCCTTCACACACACGCTCACAGACATATACACACAGCTGCTGATTGAGATTTCAAAACTATTATTATTCTCCTTTATAGAAGAGGTGAAGTGGGATAAAGTGGCCTTAATCCTTGCAATCACCCACATAAAATATGAAATACTTTTGGAAGCCATAGATACAACAGAACATCCAACTGCAATGAATCCAACTTTCTGAGAAGACCATTCATCTCTGATGATCTGGCTGAAGGCAGAAATAACTTTTTATCAGAAAACTTCTAGTTACAACCAATTGTTCACCATGGAAACAGAAATTTCAGTCCTTTAGTTACGAGAGAGCTAATTTTGAGAAGTGTAAATCCCTGATATTGGGTAAAAGAAACTCCTATTGGGATATGTCCTGTTATTGCAAGCTGCTGGATATAAAACAATTAAATGTCAAAGGGATCCTTGTTCAAACTCTGAAAGCAGAATGATTGATCCTGATTCCCATTCCCACCTTTTCCAAGAAAAAGATATGCATTATGTTACTTAAGTGCTTCTAATAGTTTTCCTCATCTATAGACCTAATATCCTCTAACAGAGATGAAGATTAAATGAAATGAGCTATGTAAATTGCTGAACATAATGACCAGTATGTAATAAGGACTCAATATCAGCAATTATTTATTTTATTATTACTAAAAAACAGTTTAAGAGATAGCATCATTGAGACATTCTTTCTGCTAATTAGCTTCACTTTTTTTAGCATGTGTTTTAAATTGATGATAAAGTTCAATACTGTTGCCCCAAAGGAAAATCATGTCTTCAGATAGTGAGCATGTATTTCATTTAGAGACAATGCAAATTTTTAAGAAATGGTGATCTAAACACATTCTTATAGAGTTCACAATGATCAGTTAATGTGTTGTGATAAAATGCCTGCCTCTGAGGATAAGGAATAAGACTCTATCAGCAACTATAACTCACATTGACTGAAAGAACTACTTTTGGCATGAATTAGTTGACTTCATAATGCTTTCCCTACAATAAAATTTGTATTTAATCAATATATTCTATAAATAATCTGATACTATTTTTGAAAACCTTTCTCCTGGAGGTAATAAAGTATATTACAACTAGAACACTAGTTGATGAATAAAAATAAAGCTGCTTTCCTACAGATGCCTGTGTCCCTATGCCAGAGTGTACGGAGCTTCAGAAAGCAGGCTTGCCAGGGACAAAGAATTCAGCAAATGATTTAGAACAGCTAGTAAACTTTAGAACCTAAAAATATATGGGACAACACTTTAAATTTATTTTGCATTCTGAGTTAATGAAGCAGAAATTATTAGAAAGATCCATTCTCTTGATTAACATGAGGTCATAAAGGTAGTAACTTCCCAACTTTTGAATCAAATATATGTTTTCTATCTCACAATTATTATTATTTTTACTTAATCACTTTCAAATTCTTAACAAATGTCCGTTTGTGGAGCCAACTCTTAATCAGGATCCCAGAATATTATATAAATACAGAGATGCCTGCAGATTTGGGTCTAGGAATCCTTATTCATGCTCCTGAATCTCCCCAATACCTCTCAAAAGGAATTGATGAATCTCATCAAAGCTGTAGGTCTTCAGAATAACATTGAAACCCTGTTGTATGCAGAACATTTTCTGATTATTTAGTATGCTTCTTAAGATCCTTTAATTATAATAAGATATTTTGTGTCCATAAAAAAACCACTATATCAATAGATATTATCTTCTCTCTTTTGTACAAAATGCAACACATAGGAGATTATGTGTTCTGCTTATAGTCACAACCAACTAGTAGATTACAAAGCAAGAAGTAAAATCCAGGTCACTCACACCATAACACCATAGTTATTAATCAATTTTTGTTATCCTAGGATTAGTTCTTGTCTATTATAATGATCAAGGTAAAAATCAGTTTCTTGAATTAGGGATTAAATAAAACAAAGACATAGTAATAACTAATTTTATTCCTTATTTTTTTTAACTGTGAATTCTGAAAACTTCTAGTTTTGATTGAACATGTTATTCTTACCTGTTAAGTGCCCTACTGTAGTTAATGTCTTCTTCCATTTTATCTTCTATCAATGCAAAGAAGGGGTCACTGGTGTCTGCTAAGAATAATACAACCATATGAAGTGTGCAGGTGTGATCTTCACACTTAGAGGCAGAATTATCTCTGAGGGAAGCAAAAAGTCAGGCTTTAGGTTACTTCCAGCTCTGTTTTGTTAGATAATACCAGAATCAAAACTTTTGATACTCTGACATAGTCTAGCTGTTATGGAAGACAAAGGTAGGAAGACATTTGGACCTGAAAAGAAAGAATATACAAGGACAGGAAAGGGTTGTGCAACAGGATATAAGGGTAATTGATCATATGTGGTATTCTTTTGATAAGATGCAGGTTGGATTTTTTTGTCCATGTGGGACAATTATTAAGTTTTGGATACAGATAAAATTTTGGTAGGGTCTTTCATATGCTTAGATGCTTTTCACTTAGAACAATGTGAAGCCAATGGAAAGTCCTGAGCTGACAGGCTGGGTGACCACGGCAGGGCATAGCAGGCTTCTTAGAGCTCACCAGTGTGCCTCAAGAACTACTTTTGGCATGAATTAGTTGACTTCATAATGCTTTCCCTACAATAAAATTTGTATTTAATCAATATATTCTATAAATAATCTGATACTATTTTTGAAAACCTTTCTCCTGGAGGTAATAAAGTATATTACAACTAGAACACTAGTTGATGAATAAAAATAAAGCTGCTTTCCTACAGATGCCTGTGTCCCTATGCCAGAGTGTACGGAGCTTCAGAAAGCAGGCTTGCCAGGGACAAAGAATTCAGCAAATGATTTAGAACAGCTAGTAAACTTTAGAACCTAAAAATATATGGGACAACACTTTAAATTTATTTTGCATTCTAGTAGTATTCAAAAAATACTACTTTAACTGTTCTGACTGGAATCTGGAGGACAGAGTCCCAAGGAGCGGTTACTGCATAATAAAATTACACTGAAAACCTTGATTTTGTTTGGCTCTACTTCAAAAATGGTTAAAATATATTATATAGAACCAAAATTGCATCTCAGTGGTATCACTGAAGGATGGAAGATATCTGAGTTTTGCCTAAATTGAAATAGAGAGGCTGAAAATGACATAATAAAATTAAGAGGTTTGTAATGTAAAACAAAATAAGGAAGCACTGAGATACTCCTGGGGAATTATTCTGGGAAATGATATCAGTGTAATAGGAGTCCTTCTTTAGCAAGGATGCTAATGCTAATGTTCACAATCAGAGCATTCCCAACAAGTTTAGGAGAGAGATCTCAATACAACTAATCCCAAAGAAGGACTATTTGTCAGCAATTTTACCCCAGCAGAACTTCTTTGAAAAGTACCCTTTTTACTTTCTAAAAGATGGGTCATCAAACTGCACTCCTTGTACCAATGCTGATACCTTACATTTATTTGTAATGTGAAACTTTTATTGAAACATAGACACACTCAAGTATCACCTACAGCTGTTCCCACACACAATGGCAAAGTTGAATAGTTGTCACAAAGATAATCTGGCTTGCAATACAAAAAATACTACTTTTTGGTCTTTTAAGAACTAGCTTACAAATCCCTACTCTAAAACCTATTTCATGAATCTCTCTAACTATATCTAACATTTAATTAATAGTATAAGTAACATTTTTATACATCAAGATAGGAAGTAACAATGTATGAGACAAAAGGATAACATAATATCCACTTTAGAATCTAATGTATGACATATGATATGTCAAGACCTATGTAATGTTTTGAACAACCAATTAAAAAAAATAAATAAAACAAAACATCTAGTCACAGACCAGGCGCAATGGCCTGTAGTTTCAATGACTTAGGAGGCTGAAGGAGGAGGATCACGAGTTCAAAGCCAGCCTCAGCAATTTAGCAAGGCCCTAAGCAATATAGTGACACTCTCTCAAAAAAATAAAATAAAAAGGGTTATGAATCAATGGAATATTACTCAGGAATAAAAGAGAATAAAATCATAGCATTTGCAGGTAAATGGATGGAGTTAGAGAAGATAATGCTAAGTGAAGTTAGCCAATCCCAAATAACCAAATGCTGAATGTTTTCTCTGATATAAGGAGGCTGATTCATAGTGGAATAGGGAGAGGGAGCATGGAAGGAATAGACAAACTCTAGATAGGGCAGAGGGGTGGGAGGGAAAGGGAGGGGGCATGGGGTTATAAATGATGGTGAACTTGATGATCATTATTATCCAACGTACATGTATAAAACCACGAATTGGTGTGAATATACTTTGTATACAACCAGAGATATGAAAAATTGTGCTCTTTATGTGTAATATGAATTATAATGGTTTCCACTGTCATATATAAATAAAAAATAAAGGGTTATGAATGTGAAAAAAAGAAATTAAATAGTGAAGTGTTGTCAACTTTTAGTAGTTAAATACTACTACTTCTCTCTTTTTTGTTTATATGAACAGAATATGTTTAAATATCCATTTCTTTTGTAAAATGAATAAGATTCTTATAAATAAAAATTCCCATTTATTCATTTTTTGTTAATTCTTTTATTCGATTGTTAATTTTTGAGCATATATTATCTATTGAGTAGTTTTTTAGATGTCAGGGATATAGATATGAATCAAGGGCAGAAGTCCCTACCCTCACCATGCTTCTCTTTATCCTGAGGCACAGGGCCTGCCAGGCTGGGCACTGAGAATTAATGAATGCATCACTGATGAAGAAATATACAATATCTTAGAAACAGGAAACATGTTTGTCAGAAGATATAGGGGAAAACTCAAAGAATCACCATAATGATAGTCTTTAGACCAGTTTTTACACTTTTGAAAATTATGATACTTTAACATCTCAGACTTGCTTTCTCATGCATGTATTTGTTGACTTATTTATGCATCTGTTAACTTGTAAAGAAATTCTGTAAATCAAATCTACTTAACATACATGGGAATAGAATTCTTGGAAATTAGAATCCTTAAAATGATTTTGTCAATCAAGAGTAAGATTAAAATCTGTTTTAAAGGGAAAAGTTTGCTTTTTTTACCTAAAGAAATTCTTTCCAGGTAGAATATTTAAAAATGAAGATGCTGGAATTCTTAAAACTTCTTTTAAATATGAGCTCTTTTTCTTATTTTGATAAATTCTTTATTTTATGTTTAGTATATTTAAAACAAATTAACTGCGGCTAAATAGAAAACGTGGTTGTTTCTATGAGTTTTCAATCAGCACACTTGACATTTCCCATTTTAATGATAATCAAATAATATTATACATTTTTTATAAATAGTTTCTTTACCTTTCTTGAATGTTGACTTACAATATGGTGTAAAAGTGATTTGCTTTTCAAGTTTTTGTACATGATCTTCAAGTAAAACATCCACTCAAATTTGAATTCTGTATATGAGACCACCAGTCAACATTTTATTTAAAAATCCATATTCCTTGGAATGCTATCATTTTGGGAATGAAGGGAAAGACTGCACACTATCCTTTACTTTGAAGGAAGCAGATTGAGTTTCCCAGTAACTACACATACACATTGCTAAAATTTTGGCATTTACCCTATTTTCTAAATACTGTTTATCCCCATGGCCATGACAAAAGATTGATCTCCCATTTTAATAATCAGATCTGCAAATTTCGACTTAGCATCACATCCAAACAATCCAATCTAAAGGTGATTGACATCCCTGCTTGTGCATCAAAATCTATTAAGCCAGATGTTTCACCTCTCCCCCTGCCAAAAATGATCATCTTTTTATGATCAGTTGTCAAGGTAAGTCTGTCCTCAAGGCATCATTGAAGTTTAGGTAGAAAAGCATAAGTCATTCAAATGCAATCATTCTATACGCTCTATCTAGATTGTTACCATTTCACAACTGGATTTTTTTCAAGATGAAAATCAGTTGTGTTTTCCTTGAAAATATCTGCTAATGTCAGAAAATGCCTTCTGACCCTTAACAAAATAATATTCTAATTGCAATCAAAATGAAGATCTGTTTATATAAGGGCATAACTTGATATAGAAATGGCTAATTATTCTGAAAAATGCCATAGTTTTTAGTTTAGGAGCATGGAAGAACTATAAGTTTTCTTTAAAAAATACATGCTTTCTTCTCTGATACACCAGGGGGACAAAAATTGGGGAATATAGTTGTATAGCAAATAATGTTCCATATTATCCCATCCCCATTACCTTCCCACCATAAAATGATATATTTTTAATGAACAAAAGAAGATGACATTTTAACATGGAATAGTGTCATACTGACAACATCAACTAGAAAATTTTATCTCCGACTCTTAAAACAAATGGAATATATGCTGCATGTCTTCAAAGACTGGAAAAAATGATAAAGATAGATATTTATTACCTTTGGAGAACACTTCTTAGCTATCTGAAGGGGCCTCTGGAAGATATTTAGTTCAAACTTTATTCTGAAATAAAATATGAATGCAATGAAATGGTTTAGGAATAAGAGTAGAATCTTACATTTAAACAGTCACATTTTATTTCATTCTGAATGATCTCAAAATTCAAACAATTTCCCCTTGGACAGTGTGCTGTATATACATATATACATTTATGTGACAATGCTAGAGCTAATGTAATAAAAAAGGAAAATTGGTCAATATTTTTGAAAGAACACTGAAGAAAAACCTCTAACTACTAGAGTAATCTCTTTGAGGTTCAAGAGAGCTACGTTCAGAAACAGGGATTTCCACGTATGTTACTTTCTTAATAAGAAGCACATTTATAAGATTACTATATGAAGAATCACTAATGCTTAAATACATCTGTCAACATTAGCTATGCTAATGTGAGAAAGTCAAGATTGGACTCATTCTCAGATAAATGAAAGCATTAGTTAGTTTGCCTTTCTAGCAACATCCCTTTAAGAGACACAGTCTGCAAAAAGATCAACTAAATTTTGGCACAACATGATCATGTTTGCTTACTATATACAATTACAGTGGTGGAGTTACACAAAAGGAGACACTGAAAGCTTTGTGACATTGTATTTTCTCAGTCTTAATCTTTTACAGAGTATTTTTTCCCATTCTTTCAACCTCTTTCTTCTCTTTCACTCATTCATCATAGATAGGTCAAATCTTTGGTAAGAATTAAATCCAAAGATTGCAAAGCAGCTTAACAACACAAACATCAAAATATGTGTTTTAATTACATGTAAGGTTTTAACAGCAATCTGGGCATAAAGAATTCATATATAAATGAATGAACCTAAATGCATCCAAGTGAAATATACCAGTAAGGTTTCCCCGAAATGTGGGGAAACTGAGTTTTAGTTGGCAGCAAAGTATATATTGGGTCCAAGTAAAAATGAACCTCTCAGGAGTCTCAATAAATCTATAGAAATATTTCACATTTGCCCATGCATGTCCCTTAGCAGGGTACATTTCCCAGCAAATGATTTGCAGGAATCTATGATCTCCATAACAACCTGACTCAGATATGAGCAGAAAGAGAACATTCTCCCCTACCTAGAATGTTCACCCTTTGTCCTTAAATCACACTGCTTGTTCTCAGGATAATTTCCCATCAGTAATGATGGTACTATATAATTCAGTTTCATTCCACGTGGAGTCTTCGTGGCTCTTATCCCACAGGGACTAGAGAAGCTAGCAGGCATGGTGAGAAATTTAAGTCAGTGATACTTGTTTAGCAGGATCTTGAAACTTAATGAGTCCCTTCAGAACTCTGTGGGGAAGAGATGCTGGTAGCTGATGCTTCCGAAGACATAAATCTGGACTATATCAATGTTGTCCCTGAGGTCATCTGCTGTAGAGAGCCTACATTTTCTAGGAAGAAAGTGGCAAAGAGCACTGTTGTTTACTGAGGTTAGAAAAAATCTCCTTTTGCTCTCTGTTGTCTTCATCTCTGCAAGTACTTCCTATTGTTGTAAGAGAATTGTTGCAAACTGTTGTAGAAGAATCAGAAGCCCCAAAGCCAGGGAGAGAAAGAAAGGAAGCTTTTGTACTAAAACATAAATATGTGATCTCTCTTCTGTTTTAAGGTAGCAAAATATTTTGTTCATTATTTGTTATGATCTTGAATGTTTAGTTGTATCCATGTACTCAGAATTGGTGGGATGGTCAAGAAGAATAGCAGATAATTCAGAGCTGACATTTCCAGCATTAGGAGATTATTTTAGCATAATAATTAAGGAGATTTGAATACAAGTTAATAAATAAATAAGGCAAAAACTACCATTGTGTTGGTATAGTCTGTATTAAAAAAAAAAGTTCTGCACACCTTTTGTCATTGCCTAGTGTTGTCATATGGGCTAACCATTTCTATTGCTCTACTGTTGCTCTCTGGTTGATGTGATCATGTCCAAATCTACAAAGCATGTTAATAGACTGTCTTGTTCTGGTCTTTCCTAATGGGAAGCATTTAGTGACTGAAGACCATTTACCTCATTTCAGCAACAGTACTCTTCTCAATAAATGTGCCCCAGTTTGTTTCAGGTATAGAAACTAAAGATTGAATTTTATGAGTTCTAACAATGTTCTCTCTAGAGAGAGATTTCAAGGTGCAAATACTTAACAAAGTTTGTAAATTCTCTACTGAACAAGTAAGATTTCTTCATTGACTCTGCATGCAATTAATTGAGTCTGATATTTTTTCTTTAAAAAGGTCAAGAAAGCAAAAAATAATGCACAAAAATTATGTTCTTAGATAAAAAAAATTATGTTCTTAGATAAAAATAAATTAACTTCAAAAAAGTAAAACAGTTGCCAGGTGTGGTGGTGTATGCCTCTGATCCCAGTGGCTTAGGAGGCTGAGGCAAGAGGATCACAATTTCAAAGCCAGGCTCAGCAATTTAGTGAGACCCTGTCTCTAAATAAAATATAAAAAAATAAAAAGGGCTGGGGATGTGGCTCAGTGGTTAAATCCCCCTGAGTTCAAACCCTGGTACCAAAATAAATAAAAAACAACCATGAGTGCATTATAAAAGTTCATTAGATACCTGGAAAAATTTATCCAGGCACAGCAGTTCTGAGAAATAATACTGTTCATCCACTGACTTTAAAGTTTAAAAATATAAATTACCAGAACCTCTGGATCAGAAAGGAGCAAAAAATAATGTAAAAGTGCAACAAATTAGATTTCATCAGAATTTTCAGAAACAACATACAAAACAAGGCAAAAAAAATTAAAAAAAGGAAGAGAATTCTGTAAAAAACAAAACTCTCAGTAAAACAAATGTAATTGTTGTGGTGTGAACTGATCAATACAATCAATAAGTCATAGGTATAGGTTATAGATTATAGGAATAAGGTAAGATAACATAGACAGGCAACAGTAAGACAAAGATTTAAATCATAGGAAATAAGGAACTAGATGATATAAGATGATAAGTGTAGGTTAGTGAGTTAAAAACATAGGCATAGATAAGGTTAGATCCATATAGCTGTGAACAAATGTCAGTAGCAAATGATAGGTAAGTGTGCGTGTGAGTAGGTCATAAGATAACTGTAGTTTTAAGCATCAAATAAGTTAATACTGGGATAGTGGGGATAGAGTCACTGTGGCTATATGAACAGAAAAGTGTGGCCATAGGGACCTCACCGTAGCTGTTCTAGACTCCATTTTAGTTTTCTGTTACTGCTTCTGTGAAGAGGAAAATGCATGACCCATTTCTGAGAAATAGAAACAAAAGCTGTTTTCTTATTAAAAAACATGTTTTTTAATACTTTGTGCCCCACCAAGTGTACCCAACTCAGGATATGGCAGTGGTCCTCGTGAGCGACAACATGACTTTGAAGTAGATGCTTATCCCTGCTGACCCCTGCTCAATCAAACTCAGGACATGGTTGTCTAACACCTGCTCCAACCGAGGTAAGGTTATAAGATAGCCGCTTTTTACCTGCTTGCTCCTCATCTGGAAAATTCCAGTCTTGTTTAGGGCTCTCAGGTTCTGCTAACTGCTGTTTTAGCTTCTGTAATTGGCTTGCTTGCACAATGCTGAAAAAAAAAGCCACTAAGCTGTGATTTTTGTCTTTAAATTCTCAAGGAAAGCCAGGAGGGGCTGCTGTTCTCCCACAATCCTTCAGTCTTTACTGGGGGGTGACAGCCCCTGGCCGGGTTGATAAAGTTCTCTCTTCTGTTTACATTAAAACTTAGTGTGTTTCTGAGGCAGCTCCGTATAACAGTATGCCCCTTGAATTTTATATATACCCAAGATATTCTTTATGTGTGAAAGCTGTAAAAATTAAAGCTTTAGTCATATAATAATTTAGGAATTCACTCTACATCATGTACAGCCAGAGAAATGAAAAGTTGTGCTGCAATTGTGTACAATGAATAAAAATGCATCCTGCTATCATATATACCTAATTAAAACAAATAAATAAATTAAAAAAAAATAATTTCTGAATTCTTTACCCATGTGCCTTTCTTGAGGATCTACTTCAGCCAATACATAGATGGCTAAGAAACACTTCAGTAAAAGAGCTTATGTTAATCAGTTGAGGATTAAGACAAAGGTGAGAACCAGGTGGAAGCCTAATGTGCAAATGTAATGCAACAAAGTAGGTATAATGCACCAAAAATAGCAAGAGAAGGAGGGATGCAGGACACTGCAAAGTTGAATAAGCTCTCTAATTGCTTTCACACAACAGGAAGGAAATAGAGTATTGAAAACATAGAATACATAGAGAACCTTTGAATAAGGAAACATTGGTCTAAAGCATTTTCTAAAAGTATGTATAAAAAGATATTCACCATAACAAAATTATAAACAAGTAAATGCAATAAAGTCAATAATAACAGTACAAAGACTGTATAATCCATATTGAACAGAAAAAGAAACACACTTTATATACACGATTCAAAAATATTACGAGGGTTAAGGTGAAATATATTGGCCCCATAACTGGGCTATTATGAATTGTGCTACTATAAACATTGATGTTCCTGAATCACTGTAGCAGGCTGATTTTAGTTCTTTTGGATAAACTTGGTATACATGCCCAATGAAGTATTAGTCAGCCTTACATAAGAATGGAATTATGACATTTGCTTATAAATGAATGAACTAGATAACATCATGGTAAGTGAAAAAAAAAACAGATTTTGAAATTTTGAGGCTTGAATTTTGTTTCTCATCTGCAGAAGCTAGACAAAAATAAAGGCAAAAAAGTAAATGGGAAGTACATGAAAATAGGAGGTAGATCAGTAGAGCAGAGGAAGGTGTAGAGGGGGTGGGTGGAGGGATGGAAAAAGGGAGAAACCATGGAATGAAATTGAATAAACTATGCTACTATGCTGTGCACATATATGAATACATGACAGTAATTTTTATGTTTGCATATATCTGTAATGTACTAATAAAAAAAACTATAAATAATAGAAGGAATGTGTGTGTGTGTGTGTGTGTATCTTTGTCTTATCATGAAACGTTCATGGGCTTGATTCATCTATTAAAAGAAAAATGTGAAATTTAGCTTAAAAATAAAGGCCCAAGTATATTTTGCATAAATTAAATAACTCTAAACAAAGAAAGTAATTTCAGAAAATAAGGGATGGGTGAAAGTATATGAACATATGAAAGCAATGCTTTTCATAATGCAGGAGTAGTAATTGTAATATTGGACAAAATAAAGTTCCCATCAGAAAATGTCAAAACATAACACAGATAAACATATTTCATGCTTAAAGGTAGAATTAATAAAGAAGATATGACACCTAAATTTATGCAGCAAGTAGCATGGTAAACACTTCTATGAAACAAAAACTACCACAGATACAAGGAGACATGAATATAATAACTAATGATGTTAGACATTAATATACCATTCTTGGTTAAGACATACCAAGTGACAACAAGAGAAAAGACTATTTTCTTAAAAATTTATAGAAATAAAGAAAAACAAATAGGAAAAGAAATTAAGAAAACAGAACAGTTCATAGAAAGAAAGGGAATATTAATGACCTATAAATATATAAAAAGATGTTCAGAGCTGCCCATTATTATAGAAACTCATATCAATGAGGTAACTTTGGTACTGCCAGATTGGAAAAAAAATTATAAATCTTTATAAAATAAGTCTTATTAAGTATGTGATTTTGGCTTGATTAATTTTTATAATTTTGGATAAAACTGTGTTCATATTCACTCAAATTTAAATTATGTGAATTTTTATTGAGTACTTGCATTTTAAGTGATTCCTAAGTGAATTATTAAAGTCATCTGTATAAAGGGGACTTATGCAGGAATAAGACAACCAAATATTGATGAGAAGAACACTAAGAACTATGAAATATTCAAACAGAGATTGATATTTTAAAAGAATATAATTATTCTAGGTACTGATATGGAAATATTTTTAAGATATATCATTAAATAAGTTAATGTGGATGTTTAAAACTACCTAAAATTGTGAGTGATGTGTGCATGCTTGTGAATAAAATAAGCAAGAAATTTATATAAGGACATTTAAGAAATGATTGTCCTATATTTAGAAGAAAAATCTATTTTCCTATTTATTTTATTTTTATTCTATTTTATAATGGTTATGCATTATTTTTCTAGTAATTATAATAACAGTGAAAGGTAGATTCATCAATGTTGACTTAGAAGATGAAAGAGAGAACACCAAGAAAATTTTGTACAGGTAAAGAGTTGGAGAAATTGACTGTACAAGTTTCTAAATACAGAAATAGGCAGTTAAATGAGTCCTCCTGACCTCATCTGTAAATGTTGGTTTGATCTTCTTGACTTATGTCTGAACCATTAGCATTAAATTGTCCTTTGATTTGGAAGCGTGGAGTTCTCATGTTGCAAGACACATTTGGGATTATATAATGTAACTCCTCATTTTATTGATGAGGACAGTAAAATATTCAATGACTTGCTGAGATTCATAGACAACATCAAGAGTAGAACACTAAGGAGTATTTTCTGACTTGGCCATTGGAAGTCTTTCTGCTAAACAATAAGGAAAGATCTATTTATCATTTGGAAGGTGACCCATCTGCTAATTGAGTAACATTACCAAGTAACTTGTGTTTGTTTCATTATTTTTGTGCTGATAATTATGCCTATTAAACATGTTTCTAAATCAGTAAAAAAAAAAAACAACAGAAAAATGATAAGATTAAGATATGTGTGCCTTTCCATGTGTATAGTGAATTGTGCATAGACATGTTTTACCCATTTGATGTAAGTAATCAACTTACCTTTAAAAATTTAGAAATAAACAGATTAAAAATTAAAGTCACATGAATTTAGAGTCATTACAGCCTCAGTCTGAGGTCTTATTTCAAAATGGTCTTAAATAAGAATACATAAGAAAAAGTGGTCCAGGTTATTTTCAATCTCTAGGGTCCATAGTGAGAGTAAAGACCCATTAAAAGCTGGAGATAAACCACAGAAAGTCCTTATGATACTTCCAACAACATTTCCTGCACTTTCCTGAACGTATCGTTCAAACTTTGTTTCAACTCTAAGAATATTATTTTTACGGCCACTAAACCAGTTCTGGCTATTTCTTAGTTTCCAAAATTCTTGTATGTTTCAGGCCTTTTCCACCTGTATGCATATTTTTGAAATCTTCTTTTGTCTTCAGTAGCCCACCTAAGGACTCAAACTCAGGGCCAGGTTCAAGTTAAGTGCACTCTTGTCAGTGAGGTTTATATTTACTCCTACATAGATTGTTCTGATTCATAGCATGGTGATGCTATTGACGATCCCGAGAAACCAACACAACATTTCCAAGAGCTCCTGTCACCCACATAAAGCCCCAGAAAAGGAAAATGGCAGCACCTCTGCCTTACTCCCCCAAATTATGCTGAGTCTGAGTCTGCCCAGATCATTGAGAGGGTGAGAAAAGGAGGGGAAGAATATTTTCTTCCAGGGTCTTCTTCATGCTTATGGCAACTGGTAGAAGTGCTTCAGGGATGTGGGTGCTGATTGATCCAGCTGATGTAGGCAGAAGGAGCCTCCAGTGCAAGCCATCTCTGTCAGAATTCTCCCACACCACAAGTTGGTTCCACAAATTAACAATCACAGGGCAGATTTTCCAGACTCATTTGTGACCTTCTGAGCTACAAATAGAATGGAATTTCTTCTGCTGAGAAGTTAAGATATAATGACTATCCTGGGGCAAAATTCAATACAACAGAAAATAAAAATCAATAATAAGACATCCATTGTCACATTAATGGAGCTGAACTATGAGTATTCTATCAAGTCCACTTTCTTGGGAAGTGGAAGTTTGTAAAGGGCCAGAGTCCTTTTATATTTATATTTGTTTTGATTTATTACTTGTTTTTGTTTGTTTTCTTGTCCAGATATTTATATCACATCACAAACTAAAGCTAAGTGACCAGACATCATATTTTAAATAGTTAAGAAAACAATTAGATTACGACATACATTACATTATAAAATAGCCAAGTTTACGAAAAACAGTGATAATGTTGTTATCCTCATTCATGTTACTCCTTTGATTTCTCCAATTCCTGGGTGGAATCATAACAGGTTACACTTCTAGAGTGTCATATGTCGGATCCAATTCCAAGAACTTTGCAAGCATTAAAACCATTAACCCTTCTACCAACTCTGCAAGGAAGGTGCTATTGTTGTACTAATACTTTACAAATGAGGAAGCAAATGGTTAAGTCAGTTCATGAAGGCCACACTGCTGAAAAGAGACAGAATCCACAGCATATAGTAGCTGCTACAGGACATCTCTATAGAAAGCCAAGTGGGCCTTGCTCTCAAGACACTCTGCTGTTTACACAACAGAGAAGGCCTGATAGAATAGGGGAATAAAACCATAAACCAAATTAGTAGCATCTTTCACAACTTTAAGGCTACGCGTTTTATCAGACATTCTTCAAATCCCTTTGTATTATGACTTCCTTAATTTCATCTTTCAGAGTGCCTTCTCTGTTTGCCTGTGCTCATTTGTCTGGGGTCCCTGTGCCTGCCAGCCTGTGTAAATGCTACCCTGGCCTGTCTAGTCTCCCAATTCTATGCCATCTATTTGAGACTGACTTTTGCAGACATAACCCCCAGTCTCTAAAATTATTCCTCTTTACATTATTAGTTGGAAAGAAGTAATTAATGGAATGGGGAATATAATATTTTACTATTCTATGTGTTTCTAGAGCTTGAGCTTGAATTGAAAGCAAGGTGACATGGTGATGCAGAAGGAAAGGTTTAGCAGAAACTCTGTGTGATTTCTGGAATCAGGCAGGTGGTGAGTTCCTGCTCTGTCTATATGTGTAAGTGTGGTCTGATGCTGAGGGCACATCCTGTGAAGAAGTCCTGGGACATTAACTCCCTTTCCATGACAATCAATCAATTAGATACTGAATCACTACTCTGCTACACTGCTATGGTGGTCCTCAGTCTTTCAAAATCTGGCCAAATGCAGAGTACTGGTTCTATTTTCCTCAATATGCAATCCTTCTGGTGTTTGCAGATGCTATTCCTCTGCCTGGAATAGTCTTCCTGTCCTTCCTTGCTGCTCTATCCTGAACCACTTTTTTTATGGCAGTGCTGGTATAGGTATAGATATAGGTACAAGAGTCTCCACATGAGCTCATTCCACCCAGCAGCTTGAAAGGTCTTTCCTCTGTGATTCACACTTACTTCCTAAAGGTCTCCTTAGGAACTAGGGTACACTCTAGTATCACAAATCGACAATGACTTTTGAAAATATAATTTTTGAACATATGTAGGGCATCTTTTCTACTTTGATTAATTTTTTCACACACAATATTCTTTGCTTTATATTTAGAATTTTCTAGATCCAAACTATTATCTCTCCCAAGCCATATGAACACTAAAGTCTCCTGTATAAAAAAATTAAAATGTGGGATTTAAGGATAATTATTGTCTGTTATTGTATTTTATGAGGGAGGAAGATAGATAGGTAACCAAATTGCCTAGAAAATTAACTCAAATCTGTAATTCTCTTTGCCACTTACAAGCTGCCAAGATAAGAGAAGGAAGCAAATATATTTAAATATCATGTATTTCAATTTAATTCTATTAAATGTTTAAGTATTTACTATGATCTAGTTATTATTCTAGATATAAACATACAGAGTTCAATACAAAGTTTATAACAGAGATAGAAAGGAAAGTAAAAGTGAATCTGGTTTAATATTTTTAAATATTAATTTTTATAGAGTAAAATTAACCTGTAAATGGAGGCTGAACTGTGATTTCATTTCAGTCTCTAAGGATTCATTTTTTCTTGTCATGTTTACAAGTTCCCATGTACTATCTGAGTTCTAATGTCTGTACTTTTGTGAGAATTGATGAACCTGGGTAAATGCAGATAACTAAAGTAGAAAGCACTAGAAGATGCTACAATTAGAGACTACAGTAGAAGAAGAATATGGGACAATGAGAGAAAAGATTGGACAAAGAATCTGTGCCTTGATTTAGGACCTTCACTGCGATTCCATTAATGCAGGTACAGAAAACCAATCTGGAATATTACTCCTGTGTGCTTCCTGGCAGATAGATTATTAGTTATCATCAAAGCATCAAGGGAGGAAAGAAAAAAGGAAGAAAGGATGGAAGGAAGGGGGAGGGATCTTTTATGAAGGGTGCACTTGTAATGTATTCAACTTGGATCAATACCTTCTGAAGAGACCATACCTCTCACTCTGAATTTTCTCACATTATTGTTACAGAACTCTTCTCAGAAAATTCATCTCTTTTTTGGTGGTCTTCTTGTTAAATTTTCTTCCCTATACTTTGATATAAATAGATACGCCTAAATAGAGCCTATTTTTTCAGGTGGTGTGGTGAAAATCACATATGATGCTCTCCTCTTTGGGGACATGGCTGAACATTAGGTCATTCTCTCCTGTTTCCTGTGTTATTTTTGAAGTCACTGGAGTAGCAGCTGTGGCCACTGTCAGAGTGCAAGATACACCTCTTTTCCAGGTGCTATTCTCCCATTTCACTAATATTTTCTTTCTACATCCTGTGTGTACTGGTTAGCTCTTGCCAAGTATAATATTCTCCCTTCATGCAGAAAGTCATTTTCTATGTTCACATCCATCTGAGAATGACCTGCAAACTTTTATCAAAGATGCTCACTCTGCCAGAGTGGACATATTTTCCTAGGAAGAATGTTTATAGGGCTCCTTACACCTAGATTTTCAGCTGCTTGATTTTATTATGGCATTTATTAGGAAAAAAATATAAGAAGTGGTATTTGGTCATCTTAAAATTCATAGAGATGTTTTGAAGTAACTGAGATTCTGGCAATTTTTCAAGAACAGAAACTGCCTAGGTGGAACAAAAAGTGTGTTATTAAACGTGAATAGAAGGTCAAAATCCAGTCATAGAAATTAAAAAAATAATAATTTAATAGATCTTAGTCTCTAGTGAAAGTATGTTCTATCTTTATCAGATTTTATTTATCAGAGTTTAAATTCCCTGGGTTTAAGAAGAGGTTAATCTCGGAACCTCTTTTGTCCTGTGTAGGAAGACAAGACGCCACAGTTACAGAAACTGGAAGAATAGGGTAGCAGGGATCAAGCTCCTTTGTATAAAATAAAGATAATCTACCCAAGCTGTGGACATCACAATCTCTCACAGACTCTAGAAAGAACTAGCAATAAAGGCATCCTAATATCATTCCTGGAATTAGACCTGCAGAATCAAAGAGTTCATTTTAGTGTATTGGAGTGACATAACATGAACTACCTTGGGTAGGATTGAGAATGACTTCACTAAGGGAAGGGAAACCAAGGGTTGCATGAATCAATAAAGAAGGCATATTTCATAGGAATTCTATTAACATAATGCCTTGAAAGTGGAGTACCAGTTTATTATTTGGATGAAATTCTGAACCTCCAAACTCTCTACAGCATGAAATGTCATAAAAATTTATTTCTTGATTTCCATTATTGCTAGGAACAAAAAAAATATATATCAGGTAAATTTAAAAGACAGATACAGTCACTTTAATGTTGTATTAGTTCAAATGCAATAAGTATCATCTCTTGTGTCTTTCAGTTACCCTTTTGCAGTGGGCAGATTTTTCTACCTCAAGACTCTGTGGCATGTTTTGATCATACCCCTAAAACTATGATATCTGTAAATAGTAGCCATTATCTTTAAAAACTTAAATATTAAGTTAAATAAGCTACAACAGTAGCATGAATTCTTATGTGAATTCAACCTTATAACTAAATGCCAGTAATATTTTCATATCTATTTCATATTACTTTTTCTCTAGGATTAGAATGTCAACCAAATGTTATATTATGAGAAAAATCAGCTGGCCTAAACATAGATAATATAATCATGTTATTTTTTGCTTAAACATAAATATAAACTATAAAAGAAAGCATTAATATACCTAAAACAAAGCACAACAATAAAATGTCAATTATATTTTTTCATCAAAATTACATTAGTATCTACTATGTATTGGATCATGTACCCTCACCTGCTTATAGATAAAAATTTCATTGCCATCAGGATAAACTACGATTTTCTTACTGTTCACTTCCTGGTCTGACCTAAACACACCGTCTCTAACCCACTGCTCCACCAAATAAAATGCCCCTTTGTTTCTATAAATCTCCAGAATCCAGAATGTTTCACTTTCTGTTATACCTCTTACTACACTCCTTCCCTCTCTACCTGTGGCTCCATGTCTCCCCCTTAAATTCTTTTCAACCAAACTCAAGGGTCATGTCCTTAAAGTGACTTGTTGACCCACTTTATTTGATTTCTAACATATTTCTTTCTTGCTATTTGTCCTTTCCTGTTATATGCTTCCTTGTGTACTTTTTGACTTCCTCCTCCTTGCAGTGGGGAATTTG